>NC_136718.1:9549229-10749229 GCF_936440315.1 Barbus barbus
AAATAAATGAATAAATAAATAATAAAAATAAAAATAAATAAAAATCTTGATTATAGCCCTTTAGAAAAAGGAGAGACAAGGTAACATTATGGGGGTAAGTTAAGATTATCATATTTTTCAAAATTCATTTTTAAAACACACTAAACAAGCCTGAGACAAAGTTCCTCTAATCAGATAAATTCTATGAGTCACATCACACAGCCAATCACACACAATGGAACTAATTGGACAAACACAATGCAGTCAATCACAATCATCAAACCCTGTAGTTGCTCTTTTAACACCACTGAAAACAAGAAAAATTGTAATAAAACATTCATAGGTCGGAAGGTTGATATTAAAATAATACAATTAGACAAGACTTTTTTTATTTTCTGAAGAAAATGTAAGTGGTGCTTGCTTGTGCAAAATTTGCTGCCACAAAGCTATGGTAGACTGCTCTTTGTGGTTGCCTGGTATATGTTTACTGGAAAAAAAGGTGACCCCTAAATCTCTATGATATTCTAGCTTTTTAGATTTTTAGATGTGATAATTCAGCTCATTGGGATTTTTGCAAAAGTCATCCAGTCACTTCGAAAATTAAAATCACACCTCATGTCGCATAACACAAATAGTGCAGGATGAGTTACACACCAAAGCTTAATAGGATTAGGGGTTTGTTCAAATTACTAAACCTGAGAAGTATAGAAGTATAAATGCAATGAAATATCCCTACTTAGATGCTTTCACATGCATTATGCATGCAGCACCACAGCACTCTGTCTCAGGTAAACACATTTACAGGCATGTTTATTGATGTGCACATGCACACACACATACACACTTTCTCTAGCTGACTGTGTTACTGTCTCTTACTCTCTCATCCAGCGCTGGTCAGCAGCAGTCAGCACTGTCAAAACTGCAGAGAGATAAAGACTGAGACTCTGCCTCTCTTTACAAGAAGTCCAGTATCTGATTGACAGCTGTCCTGTCCCATGAGGCTTTAAATAACACTTTTATAAAGTTGCGCACTCCAGAGAGATAAGCCTCTGCAATACCAGCACTATTTTTGAAGGTTTATTTTTTGCATAAATGGGAAAATATAAACTATACAGTTTCCATTTTCTCCAACAAAGCGAAATCGGCAGCGGAAAATAGTAGTGAGTTTTTGACACGAACGATGGGGAAAAAAAAATCACTTTATAATTTTCCAGTGTTGTTATAAACCCTTATACACTATCTAATGCTATTTTCATACTTTATTTCCTGCTGAATAAACTGATGAGTATATGCAGCTCAATTTTTGGATTATTTCGCCATCCTTCTCACTCCTTGTATTCAGCAAAGATGCAAAACTCAGCACAACAAAGAGCTGGAGAGCGATAGAGACAGAGAAAAAGACACTACAGAGAAAAATCATGTCAAACTATGTAAAGCTGAAATGACTCAATCTTCAAAATGATCGATTAGAACAAGTCTTCATTTTTCTGTTGTCTTCTTCAGTTGTCACTTTCCTGGATGTTTGAGAGAACGGAACAAAGACCAACTTTGTGAAACAATCCCACTCAAGCCCACAATCTGTCCATCTCTACCTTCTCTCACTCTGCTCGCCTGCCAATCAAAAGTGCTGATAATTATCGCCATGGAGACAGAAAGCTTGGCAATGTCATCAAACAAGCTTTGAGAACAGCAGGTTATCAGAAAGTGACTCACTGGCGGAAAGAGTTTACTTCATTTCTAAAGTTAACTTAGCACTCTACAGAGTCAAGGTCAAGGGACGCTCTGGTTTTAAAATGGTATGATTCTCTCTCCTTATTAGTTTATCTAGTTCTCTCTCAGACAGAGCAAGTCTTTCCAATTAGTGAGGCCAGTGGTCTGGAACAAAGAGACGCACAAAATGTCTTTACGGGATTAGCCACAGTGTTTTTCTCCCACCCTGGCTCTTCTCTCATTAAAATGCACTGGAAATACAGAATGGTACACATAAAAAAAATGTACTTAAATGAGAACATACCATAGACATTTGTTATTTAGTATAGAAAATTTATGCAACCCGAATTCCAGAAATGTTGAAACGTTTTTTAAATTTGAATAAAATAAAAACTAAAAGAATTTCAAATCACATGAGCCAATATTTTATTCATAATAGAACACAGATAACATAACATACGTTTAAACTGAGAAATATTACAATTTTATGCACAAATTTCAAATTTGAGGCCTGCTACAGGTCTCAAAATAGTTGGGACTGGGGCATGTTTACCATGGTGTAGCATCTCCTCTTCTTTTCAAACCAGTTTGAAGACGTCTGGGCATTGAGTTTCTGGAGTTTTGGTGTTGGAATTTGGTCCCCGTCTTGCCTGATATAGGTTTCCAGCTGCTGAAGAGTTCGTGGTCGTCTTTGACATATTTTTTGTATAATGATGCGCCAAATGTTCTCTATAGGTGAAAGATCTGGACTGCAGGCCAATTCAGCACCTGGACTTTTCTGCTACGAAGTCATGCTGTTGTAATAGCTGCAGTATGTGGTTTTGCATTGTCCTGCTGAAATACACAAGGCCTTCCCTGAAATATACGTTGTCTGGAGGGAAGCATATATTGCTCTAAAACCTTTATATACCTTTCAGCATTCATAGTGCCTTCCAAAACATGCAAGCTGCCCATACTGTATGCACCTTAAGAGATGCTGGCTTTTGAACTGGACACTGATAACACGCAGGAAGGTCTCCGTCCTCTTTAGACCAGAGGACACGGTGTCTGTGATTCCCAACAAGAATATAACATTTGGACCCGTCTCACCATAGAACACTTTTCCACTTTGAAACAATCCATTTTAAATGAGCCTTGGCCCACAGGACACAACGACGCTTCTGGACCATATTCACACATGACTTCCCTTTTGTATAATAGAGCTTCACACCGTGTCTACACCGGACGCGAGCGGCTCGGTGCGGCACGATGTGACAAAATACAGTAGAACCTATTCTGCTGTTTACACTGGATGCGGTGTGGCGCAACAAATCCCCGACAGAAAACTGCTGCTGCGTTCTATTTATGACGCATTGACACATATTTCAAATGATTTTCAACAGTCGCTTCGTCGCATCCAGTGTAGACAGACTTTAGCTGTTGCGGCGCAGTGCAACAACTGTCGCGTCCGGTGTAGACACGGTGTTAGTTGGCATCTGCAGATGGCATGGCGGATTGTGTTTACCGACAGTGGTTTCTGGAAGTATTCCTGGGCCCATTTAGTAATGTCAATGACAAAATCACGCAGATGAGTGGTGCAGTGTCGTCTGAGGGCCCGAAGACCATGGGCATCCAACAAAGGTCTTTGGCCTTGTCCCTTACGCAAAGAGATTTCTCCAATTTATCTAAATCTTTTGATGATGTCATGCACTGTAGATGATGATATTTGCAAAGCCTTTGCAATTTGACGTTCAAGAACATTGCTTTTAAAGTATTCCACAATCTTTTTACGCACTCTTTCACAGATTAGAGAGCCTCTGCCCATCTTTACTTCTGAGAGACTCTGCCTCTCTAAGACATCCCTTTTATAGCTAATCATGTTACAGACCTGATGTCAATTAACTTAATTAGTTGCTAGATGTTCTCCCAGCTGAATCTTTTCAAAATTGCTTGATTTTTCAGCCCTTTTTTGCCCCGTGCCAACTTTTTTGAGACCTGTAGCAGGCATCAAATTTGAAATGAGATCATTTAGTGGATAAAAGTGTAAATTTCTCAGTTTAAACATTTGTTATATTATCTATGTTCTATTGTCAATAAAATATTGGCTCATGTGATTTAAAAGTCTTTTAGTTTTCATTTTATTCAAATTTAAAAAACTTTTCCGGAGGTTAAGTTAGTTACACTGTAAAAAAACAAAAAGAAGGTTGAGCCAACTTAAAATTTTAAGGCAACCAGCTTCAGCAAAAAGTTGAGAATCTCCTACAAAAATAAGTTGAGAGAACTCAAAACTCTGCTGAAGCTGGTTGCCTTAAAATTTTAATTTGGCTCAACTTTTCTTTTTTTTTTTTTACAGTGTAACTAACTTATATATATATATATACATTGCAATAAGCGCTTACTTTAATACGCACATGCAGTATGACAGCCACTTTCAGAAGTTTAAACTAATATGGTTTAAAACACATGATTTCAGCTCGACAGACATGATAATCAAAACTAAACAGATGTTGTTTAGCAGAGTATCTGAGGTACAAGCTGTAAAGGCACAGCCCTATTCTGGAAAAGGGGGTGGGGAGCAGACATTTAAAGAGACATGCACGAAAATGTGTTTCTGCTTCCACTCAAAATAGGCATTTTAAAAATGATTACAATTTATTATAAAAATTAATCGCATTCAAAATAAACGTTTTTTGTTTACATAATATATGATTGTGTACTGTGCATATTTATTGTGTATACATAAATAAAAACATGCATGTATATAAAAATATGCTATGTTTTTTTATATTAAACATAAAATATAATAAAACATATATAAATGTCTATGCATGCAAATATTTTCAAAATATATTCTGTATGTGTGTGTATTTATATACACATAATAAACACAGTACTCATACATATAGTATGTAAACAAAAACTTTTATTTTGGATGCGATTAATCATTTGGCAGCACTAATAGTAAATGATTTGTTGGGTATTTTGAGGCAAAACTTCACAGGCACATCCTGGGAAAATCTGAGAAGCATATTACATATTGTAAAAAGGGGAATAATAGGTCTCCTTTAATTACATTAGTTTTGTGTGTGTCAGTACATACATATATGTCCCGGTCTCTGTGCTGTGCACACTAGGGGTTGAACGACTTCTGAATTTTCAAGTCGACTTTTATGTGATGACGTCATTAATGAACAAATAGCTCCTATAACATCTTATTTTTTATCAGTTCTTTCGTCTTTGGTTCGTTATATTTCTCACAGATTTCTGCTCGTTCTAAATTAGATACAGATAAGTAGCACAGTAAAGATTACACTCATGAATGAATGCATTAGTGAGAACGATTGCGTTTGTGAATTAATTCTACCTGGCAGCGTCTCTACTATTAGTGAAGCTGTGGGATTTTTTATTAAGAAATATATGCTTGAACTTTTCAGTTTCTAAGCTATTTTATTGAGAAATCACAGAACAGTGTTGACAATACATTTCCGTGCTGAATGATTCTGTGCACCAGATCTGCACGTGATGTATTGTAGCTACTGTCTGTAGCCTATGTGTGTTTTACAGTGCAGCAGCGCACTAGATTAGAACGGCAATTAACTTACATGTATAATAAGCTGTTTAAAACGTGCATTCTCCCATTCAATTTCGAGCATCCAGTAATATAATCACACGTCTTGTGGAGCACTTTCAGAAATTGTAATTTTAACTGTTTGGAAACGTAGCGTAAATGTGGATTTCTTATACTGTTGCGCCCTCTATAGGACCAGCGACTAGTCGACGTCAAGCTAAAAGCGTCATGGCAGAGCACTGAAGTCGACTAGTCGATTAGTTGGTGCAACCCCTAGTGCTCACACAATATTCAACCGACGAAGATGGTTGAAGCGAATAATCCATTTTATATAATTCAAAGATGAAGACATAAAACACAAGCACACGGACACACAATAACCAACAAACTAGAACTCAATGGACAGGAACTAATATACAGCAGATAACGAGGGGCAGACAGGTGGACACAATGAAGGTGATAAACTAATAATTAGACAATTAACTAATGAGAACAGGAACAGAACCAAATATGGGCAAACAGGAAGGGAACACAGGCAGACGACAAAACATGAGTCCAACAGGTTGTGACCATAGACTGTAAAAAAAGATGGACGACGCATCTCCGCTTCCTTCCATTATAGAAAAGTGAAGCCAAAACATCTCAGTATGGCCGCTGCCATCGTGAGTAAATGACGTCATTTGGAGCCCGAGTCTGCACAGTAGAGTCGTGAGGTGGAGCCGCGGAATCAAACTCCTGCCCAAGCTCACGCAGACCCAATCAACCATTACTAGCTAAAACCAAACTTACCACAAAAACGAACAATTTAACATATACAGTATCAGCGTGATAACAACTACCTTAAATGACCAAAATCATATTTTGGAAAATTGTATTGGAAGTGTAATTATATTTTTTGTTATGACTCTAGTCCCATTAGTTTAGATATAGCTTTCCTATAGCTTAAATGGTAGAGCATGGCGCTAGCAACGCCAAGATCATGGGTTCGATTCCCAGGGAAAGCAAGAGCTGATAAAATTTTTTTAAAACTGTAACTTGAATCTAATGTAAGTCGCTTTGGATAAAAGCATCTGCTAAATGCATAAATGTCTGCTAAATGCATAAATGTCTGCTAAATGCATAAATGACATGGAGAGGGTGGGGTTTATGACCTGTACTGCAGCCAGCCACCAGGGGGCGATCAAAGAGCCCACACCTTCACTTTCCAGTAGAGTGAGACACACCCGGTTGTGACATATATATATATATATATTTTTTTTTTAAAATAATGTCTAAATAATTCTAAAATCATGTACACAAATATTTATGAATATGCCTCTAAATTTAAGCTGCATTTGAGACATGTTATATATAATTTAAAAAATAATAATTTACACACACACACACACACAAAAAAGTTGTTAATCTACATTTTTTTGAATTGACATTTAAGACATTTTATTTATGAAGATGTCCCCAAATGTAAGCTAGTTTTCTCTCTCTCTCACACACACACACACACACACACACGCACTAAGCAATCAGTATTCTATAAGGAGGCATTAATAATTTATTTTAAAAAAAGGATTTTACATGGCTCGGGTTAAGTAAATATTTAAAAATGACTATAAAATCACGTCTGCATGTGAAATATAAATATATAAATTTTAAATAAATATGTTTAATGTCTAACTGCTAAATCTAAATGCAAGTCTAAATATTTAGCGAGCATGCAAATGTTTGACGCCTCCAGGTAACATCAACCAGTGGCGCACAAAGTTGAACTAATATGCTGAACTAGTGCTACAGGCAGCAGCGGAGGAATCAGGCATTAGATTCACTAGTAAAATGTTGACTCCAAGCTAAACATCTTCAGTGAGCTGTGTAATGGCACACTGCAGCTAATAATTCACATCCGAGTCTCTATGTATTTCATTTGACCGGTTGCCAATGCCTTATTTTCTCTGCTAAAATGGATAACCTGAAATCATTTACTCAACCTCCATGTTGTTTTGGACCCAAACACCTGAAACATTTGTCAAAATATAGTTTGTGTTCCACATGTGTTTGGAACAATATGAGGGTGAAATGCTTGTTTTGGTTTACCTAACCTGTTAAGCTGCCAATGGAGCTCAACTTCATTAAACCATTTATCCACAACACTTCTTTAAGTTGTAGTTTTAATACTATTACGGTTTTTTTCAATTGTTTTCACGCAATTTTGAAAACCGGGTTCATTTTTTCAAAATATAATCACAATTATCCAAACACCACACTCAAGTTGCATAATTCCTAGATTGTTTGCAAAATGGCACACTTAAGTCAAAACAGGCACATTTGTGAAAATGCTATTAGCTCTCATTTAACCAACACAGTTCTCAATGATCAGACACTATTGCAGCCAGTTTCACACTGCTGTGATAAGTAAAAAAAAAACAAAAACACATTTGTAAAAAAAAAAAAAAAAAAAACTAATTTTATGAAAAAGCATGTGCTAGATTTTTGGCCAGACATTATGTAAGGGATAATTTAGATGAAAAAAATAGTGACAAACCCAAAATATTCTTCATGATTAGTTTGAGATATAGGGAGAATGTACACAAATAGGCCTACTATAAACTTACCAAGCGCTGCACAACACTGATGCTGCAGACTGAATATTTCAAGTATTTATTTCAATACTTACAGTATTTCTTACCATAATCAGTTACAGTAATCAACCAACTATGAAATCAATGAAACAAATAAAATCTGTAGACAAATAAAAATTACTGCATGAAGTACATACACTTGGACTCTGAAGAAAAACTACTGTGAAAGCAACAAGAATACTGTAACTATTCCTCATCTCTCCGTCTGACTGGATCAGGCCATAAGATTTCATCCACATTGCAGGCTATGTCTTCATTGGCAAGGCACCGTTGGAAGAATCGCCTTGTGACGAATCCACCCCTGCACAGAAGCTGCTTCGATATGATCACAGGCCTGCTCCATGGCCTGAATGAGGGGTAAACGGTCATGGGGCTGCAGGTCGTATACCTTCCACCGCCATGCTGAAAACAACTCTATTGGATTCAGGAAGGGGGAGTATGGGGGATGGTATAAGACTTCAAATTCAGGGTGCTCATGGAACCAATTCTGGACCAGAGCAGCCCGATGGAATGAGACATTGTCCCAAACGACAATGTACCGCATTTGGTCCACTTGGTTTAATGTGGTGACAATCTCGTGCAATCTGTCAAGAAATGCAAGTATTAGATTTGCATTATAGTGTCCCAGATTTGCATGGTGGTGGAGGTCCCCGTTTTGTGTAATAGCAGCGCAAAGGGTGACGTTACCCCCTCGCTGCCCTGGCACATTGGTGATTGCCCTGTGTCCAATTACACTTCTCCCTCTTCTTGTTTTCACAAGGTTAAATCCAGCCTCATCCACATATATAAATTCATGATGAATGGCTGCAGCATCCATTTGCAAGACTCTCTGAAACAGTAAAAGACAAGAAGATGCTATTCAATATCTATTGCACAGTATTTTTTGTGCCAGAACATTATGAGCAGTGCACAATACCACACCATAAGATGAACAATACATACCTCCACATACTCATTGCGCAGATGTTTCACTCTCTCTGAATTTCTGTCAAATGGTACCCGATACAGATGCTTCATGTATATTTGATTTTTCTTGAGGATTCCGACCGAATGTTGACAGAGAGACTCGTTGGATGTTGGCTTGGATTTCTTGCAGCCTGATACAATTATTGGTCAAAACCATGTTCACAATAGTCACTCTTGCGCACGAGTGAACATAGGGCCCCTTCCACCTTGGTGTCCTCGACCCTCAATCCCATGTTAAAAAAATACACATGCAGCCTACGGTCAAATGTCACAGTAAACAATATTGATAAGTACAGAAAGCTTCAGTTTCAATGTACTGTGTGGTTAGCTTACCTGTTTTCTCGATGAAATGTCCGAATTACTGACGCAACAGTATTTCTGCTGAGATTTGGTTGAACTCTTTGTCCAGCTTCCATCAGTGTCAGTCCATGGTTGATAACATGGTCAATAAGTGTTGCACGGATTTCTTGAGTCAAATTTGGTCCTCGTCTTCTTTGTTCAGGTTCTATCAACTCTTCAAGTCCTTCTCTACCTCTTCCTCTATCTCCTTCTCCTCTTCCTCTACCTAGGCCTCTTCCTCTGTCTCCTCTTCCTCTACCTCCGTCTCCTTCTCCTCTTCCTCCTTCTCCTCTTTGAGCTCCCCCTCATTTTCACTCTTCTTCCACTCTTCTTCCATTTCATAGCTCCTTCCATTTTTGTTGAAGGTGTAGACAGGTGAACTCACCTGCTGCCTTTTATAGCACACCTGAGTCCTGCGTTTTCAAATTAGCACAGGTGTGCTTCCACACCTGGTGGATGCAATTATCCAATTCGTTCATTAGTGTGGTCATTGGCAATCCGGGGCTTTGTAATGACAAGGAAGTAACCTCGAAATCCTTATCTGTGTCTAAGGTGTGAAAATGTGTGTAGAGTTTTACAAATCACTGTGTGTACTGTTTTGCAAAAAGGGTGAAGCAGACATTGTGTGTAATGTTGTGCAAATCTGTGGAGGTGTTTTGCTCATTGGAGTAGAATTTTGCAAATTGTGTGGAAATTCTAATTTTAGTGTGTAAACAATCGTAAAAAACTGTAAAGCCAAATCAGAAACAAACAGCACCCAATTTGCATATGTCATGTAATCTTACAGTGAAGAGAGAGAAGACTTTATAATGCACTCTCAAAGCCATCAGAGCCTAAAAGAGAAAGAGTATTGAGTGACAGCATTCGTGGTCTTGATCAGACTGAACCGGTTTGGCTTTCCTCTGTGGGATTGGGCAAACTTGGTTTAGCACTCAAGCACAGACATATGAACTGCTAAAGTCCCCTCTCTCTGTCTTGATCTGTCTCTCCATGTCTTGCTCTCTCTCCCTTATATTCCCTCTGTCTGCCACTTGATGTCATCCGCTATCCTGACCTCTGCTGTTTCCATGGAGATGTGAGAGTGGTGCCATACTCACTCTTTTAATAATTAACATGTCTGGAGAACGGAGCTGTTCCAGAGTATATAGCTGTGGTTCAAACATGCCGCAGGTCCTCCTCATTGCAGTCTGCCTGCTCATCACTCAAACAAACACCCACCATCTGGCTGAAAGAGACCTCAACAATGTTTCAATCGTCCTTATAAAGTAATACGGCGGTATGGCACGGTGATTATATCGGATAGAAATGCCATGGCACTTTGATATGTACCATGACACTGAATAATGCCATATTCAAGTACATTATAATCTGCAACTGTCAAGGGGTGATGGACTGTTTTTTATAGGCTTCATTGTGTGCAGTCTAACATGTGTTAATGCTTCATTTAAAAAAAAAAAAACACACATTATTTTTCACATAATTTACCTTTATTCCACACCACTCTGTCCCTTCTCCTATAAACACGCTGATAATTTCCTGCCTTTATGAAGCCCCTTCCTCAGAAATACGCAATGGGCTCAGATTGGTCAGCTGGCCCAGTGTGTTGTGATTGGTTAAACCGCCTCTAATGTGTGTCTAAACATCCCGCCTCTCACCTCAGCGGCATGCGCTCCGGTTTTATTGTAAACAAAGTCTATACTGGTTATCAATTCGAGCCAGATTGAGATGCAGAGAATATTAGTGAAGAGGATAGCGCAGAACCTGTGTAAGCACAGCTCTTAATGGTATGTTTTTTTGTTTGTTGTTGTTTCATACATTTAGATATGCTGTTATTTGTAAATGCTACTGCTTCTGTTAGCTTTTAATATGGTTTTATTTTGATTAAAGCTTTAATACAGTATGGCAACTGCATGCTTGTCCATGTATAACGCTTCTCAACTATGTGAAAATAAGTGTAGAAATGGAACAGTTCATTGTTGGAGCTGATTTGATGATCTGAATGATGAGAGATGCAGAGCGTGTGCAGAGTAGGGCGACGTGAGTAACAGTATTAAGAACCGCTGCTTTAAAACATATGATTTTGAAACTTGTGAATCCATTAGAATCGTTAGAAGACAGAATTGCGATTCGTATATGAATAGATTTTTATGTGCACCCCTAGTTTTCTTCCTCTCCTCTAAAGCAGCACAGCATGGCCTCGCCCCCCTTTGCTGGTTATTTGGGTTTGTGACGTAACAAACCCGGTAAGTAGCTCGTTGTAGTCCCTACGAGCCATTTTTGTAGGCATTAAACTGCCAGAATTTTAATATCTCCGTTTGCAAAGAACTTTCAGCGTTGCAACTTTGCAATTATTGTTTAAGCTCAAACAGCAACATTACACACTAACTAACGTTAAAAAAGTGAAATCGCAATCAACCACTCCTTTAAAGGTATAGGGCATCTTGCAGCTAAGTAAGAAAATATATATAGAGCATGTGTGTTTCACTATATGTACACTAATTAAAGAAATTAATACTTACATTAATACTTTTCAGCAAGGATGCATTAAATTGACCAAAACACAGTAAAGACATTTACATATGCTATAAAAGACTTCTATCTCAAATAAAGATGTTCTTTTGTCCAGAAATCTGTGGTAATTTACCGTGTCAAATTAAATATAACTAAATAATACTGTACTTTGGAAAGAAAAGTACCCAAAGAAAAAACTTGGTCAAAATAGGGTATTTTTAATTAAGAAACATTTAACAATTACTTTGATATATTCCATTGTACTTAATAATATCATATGCATTTGCCATGATGTTTAAATGTTACTTTAATAATAACGATAAATGAGAAGTGAGTGAGTGAAGCAATAAGCAACAAACCAACAAATGTTTTTGTTATAGTTACATTGTTATTGTTATCTTTTTTATCTTTGAATTGTTATCTTTTTTCATTAGAAAACCTAAAGATCAATCCATCAAGAGGACTTCAGAAAAAGGGAAAGTCAGAGAAGGAGCAAGCAGGAGAAATACAGAATGAGAAAGACAGGTATTTAAAGTGAAAGAGACAAGGAGGATCAAGGGCAAGTGATCAATGTGTGCTGCCAACCTCTTCAGCCTTGATAGGATCTGTCTGTGGGCTGTACACATTCATTTGCAAGAGAAATCAGACATGAAACAAGAGCTGCACACATCCGAGTACATGCAAAATGTATAATATATTTACATTAAGCACATTGGTAATGGACTTAGATCGGATGCTTATTTATGTATGTGTATGTGTGTGTGTGTGTGTGTCTGTCACAAGTGTGTAAAAGTCAGACTGCCACTTAGTGTGTAGCTGTCACAGTGTTGAATGGGCATATTCTGAAAAAGAAGTGAAGAGTAGGTCAGTCACAGACAAGACTGAAATCAATTCTCATTTAGGACTCTAGACACACACACACACACACACACACACACAGACGTCCTTGAGATAAGACGAAAGAGTGGGTGAAAGAGTGCTCTCTCACTATAAATAAGCAAACTCACCTTTGTGTGTATGTAATATAATGAGTACTGTATAGAGTTATTTATCACACAAACAACATTGTTGTTCTTCTGAGTATAGCTTGGTTGCAGGCCAAGTGTCAGAGCTGATATTCAGACCAGCAGCAGGACTGCACATGAGATATTGTTATTATAAAACAGCTAAATAAACAAGAAGTTATTATTCAGTAACTTACATTTCAGATTCGCTGGTTAGTTTGTCTGTTTTTGCTCTCAATAAGTACTTACTAGCGACCATTAAAACAATAACACTTTATTTTATTTAGCCTATCACAATAGCCTTAACCAGTTACCTTATATTACCCAGTAGCTTATTAGGTAAGTAAACTGTAAGTACACATACAGTAAGCGTATAACACATAAAATAAAACAAAAAAGTATGTTCTTTATGATGTTTCGTTGGTGGGTGTTTTTTAATTAATTTTTTTTTTTTTTTGCTGTTTAATCTCAGGGTTATATAACACAAAATACTGTCATATGAATGCATGATAAATAATTATAAAAATGAATAAAATTACATTTTACTTGTACTTATTGTATTTTTTTTTTTTAATTATTGCAGACTATGTTAATTATTGCAGAGATGTATAATCACAGTCTGTGAAAAATTTTAATATCAGCATATTCTTAGATCACTGCTTAGCCAATCAAATTAAGGACCAGAACTAACTATTAATGAGTGTATAATGAGTGTCATTACAAGCTTTTTCTAGGCATAACCCTTCATCATCTCCTTATCTCGCACTCTTTCCTTTGCATTTGCCTAAAAACATGAAAACATGCTGACAGAAGGGCAAATGAACACAAGTAACAATGGACAGGACAACAAGTGAATAAGCAAGACAGCAGGCAGACATTCAGAGAAAGAGACAGATGGAAAATCAGAGGGACAGGTGGCCAGTACAAACAATGACACATACAACAGCACATGCCTCCTATGGACTGACAGTAATATCACAGTCGCTCAATCCAACCATAACAGACCTAAACCTGACTAGGTCTGCTAACTGATTCTCAAAGCACTCATTGTCATGAATTTATTCGGTACACCCACTCAATAAAGTATAGTATCAGCAAAATTAAACACAAACTTTGTTTTTTCTTAGCCAACATTTAACAAGCCAACCGCTCAGTGTACTAGCTAAGCACACTGCTAGCCGATTAGCCTGCTAGCTTAGCCTATTCCCTTATGTAAGCCCTTCATTTAGGCAAGGGGAGGGGCGACAGTGGTGGCGCCCGTAGTGTCTGCCTTGCGTCTCATTAGGGAAAGGGACAAACGCCTACCCTGCTGAAAAAAACAATAGAACCCTGTCCAAAACACAATAGAAAATGTAATGGATTTAATGGTTCTAATGGGAATTATATTGGTTTTAATGGAAACTATAATGGGGTCTACTGGTATGTGATGGATTCTATTGGTGGGATGTTAAATCGGAAAAAATGCCCAAAACACACTACAAAAAGGAATTTTGTAATGGTTTTACTGGAAAAAGCTAATGGTTTAATGGAAACCATTGGAATTTCTGTGATGGTTTTCATTGGGCTTCTATTGTTTTTTTTTAGCAGGGCTGTGCTGTATTTCTAACGGACTCTATGAAGGTATGAGGTCTGTTGTTGTTTCCCAGGGGATTTTGTATGTGAGTGCTGCTGAGCTTCTCGCTGAGGCTACCGTGCCGGGACGTGGGTTGGATGTTTTTCTGCGACGCGTGCAAAGTGATTGGGAGGGATAGTTTGTAGGAGGGATAGTTTGTAGTTGTGGGTTCCCTAACTAAAGTTCGGCGGCCGCCGCTTGTCTTCCCGAGCGCTGTAACTTACCCCATGTCCGGTAGCGGGTAAGAGGGCCAGCAGCCCATTATCTGCCTTTATGGTTTATTGAATTGGGTGTGTATGAAGCGTTTCATTCGCCGGGGCGTCCTGGTTTAATGTGAGTGATTAATGGTTACCGGTCCCCCGGCGTTTGTATGTGTGTGTGTGTGTGTGTGCGTGTGTGTGTGTGTGTATGGGGTATTAGGGCAGGTTATCTTCTTTCATACTGTTGTATATTGACGACGGCTATGTGGTTAGCCAGAGTGGGTTTGGCCCATACTGAGTGATGTTGTGGTGTGTATTTAAGTGTGTGATTTAACTGATGCACTTGTGGATTTGTGTACCTTTTTGGTGTTTGCTGTGTAATGAAATTGTGTATAACTGGTGGGCATATTAACTAATTTTAAGGTCTCGAAACTCTCTGCTGAATACTTCCTGCTTGTCGACTGTTTATTTATTGTAGGTCATTTGTGATTTGTCAAATACATTATTGATTGAAGTATAGGCCTACATGTGCTAACCATCTTAACCTGCTGCTTTGCCCTTTTGAGGTTTTAATATTGTAGTATTGTATAAGAATAAAAGTGCCATATTCATTTATTAAGTTTGTGTTTTTGAGTCTCCTGCTATTGATGCCCAAATAAATTATCTGGTCCAGTCAGGAACCTGGTGGTCTCTTTATCCTTTGGCATTATTGTGGAGTGTTACACTTATGTCAAATTCAAGACTCAAGAATAAAAAATCCAATCAAATAAAGCACTTCTAGTCCTGAAGCCGGATCTGTTCAATAGCTAAGCTCAGTCAAGGCTCCAGCTGTAATCTAGCATTTCACACGATTACTCTTACTTATCACTTGATCTTCAATTGTGCGCCATTTTCACTGGCAGATTGATGTGTTCCCCTCTTTCCCACAATTCAGTGTGTCTCATATCCCCAAGGGGCCAATGACAAACTACTGATTTCCTGAAACTAGACATGTTGTCAAAATGACTCTAAACAAATTAACTATCCATTACCAAGACTCTGAATCTCAGGAACTTGCCTCAGATAATGAAAGCAACCAAACAAAAATAGAATTAATGAAGAAAATGTGAGTAGAGCTAGTCAAGACTCCCCAGTAATAGGGTCTTCACCATGTCCTAACCAGATACAATGTGACGCCGTGACAAATGGTATCTTTTCCATTTTAATTCATGTTAATTTTTGTCCTAACCAGCCATGACTGCAATATACGGTAAGCGACAGGATTCTGTTTTTGTAATGATTTCTATTTCTTCTTTGCCATTGCTGATCGCACAATGATTCTCTCAGGTACTTACGTGTACTTTATGTACTTGTACTTATTGCATAATTGTAATAGTCATAATAAAAGAGGCAAAAAATAATTTACCTCAGACCTTGAAAATCTTGAAAAAGAAAACAAGAACATTCAAAGTGTATTCCATAACAAAGATTGGTAACACTTTATATAGGGAGCAGTATTCACTACTAACTAATTGCTTATTAGCATGCATATTACTAGCATACTGGCTGTTTATTACTACTATAAAGCACATATTAATTCATTCATTTCTGTAATTACATTTATAGACTAATTACCCTGTTGGACTATCCCTTACACCTTAACCCATAACCTACCCATACCACCAACCCTGTCCCTAACCTTACCCGTATCCCACCTCAATAACATCAAGGATTTTGCAATACAATATGAACACAATACGTACACTGCACTTTTTTTAAGGTAAATACATAGTAGTTAAGGTGACCTAATATAAAGTGGCACCCATTTTCTTTGTGGTTAATAGGTGGTCTTTATGATGGTCTCTAGATATGATTTGCATTTCTCCTACAAAGATAGATACAAAGATACAAAGCAGACTTAAACAAAAGGAATTCAAGAAACTTGCAGGGGACATGACTCACAGTGTCCCTCTAATGGAAAATGATGTTATATGCATTACATCATCTCTCAATCGATCAGTTATATATATAAAAAAGTGTTGTAAAGTAACTCAAATAACTCATGAATAGGCAGGCAGGCAAGATAAAAAAAATGAAAAATGACTAAACCTAACCATCAATTTAGGCGCAAGATATGGATTACAGATTATTATGTCACACATCATGCAACACATGACAATACTGCTTTGTATCATGGTTAGAAAATGAACGAGACTATGTGTGTGTGTGGGTGGCTAGATGGATGGCTCTCATAGCAAGCCTTCTGGACTGGATGGATAAAGCCATAGAAAGTTTAACACCCCTGCATGTGGTGTGTGCTCTGTGTGTGCATGTGTGTGCCGAGATGATAAAGGGTTCACTTGGAGGCTGCCATGGATACAGAAATCTCTGGCTGGCCGTATGGCAGCTCTGATTCCCAGGATAAGTAAATACATGCATCAAAGTAGCCTATAAATCATACTCTGGCCAGCTTTCCACGATTTAGTGCATGTGCATGTGTTCTTGGAGACTGTATATGCTCTCTCTCTCTCTCTCTCTCTCTCTCTCTCTCTCTCTATATATATATACATCCTTTAAGATTCAGATGCAAGTGTATGTAAAAACCCATAAAACAATCAAGAACAAGTTCCTTTCTTGTATTTCAAATGGTGCTAGCAATGCCAAAGTCATGGGTTCAGTTCCTAAAGAATAAACTGTTCACCTTGAATACAATGTAAATTGCTTCAGATAAAATTGTATGCTAAATGCAGGGGGAAAAAGTCTATGTATATTTATTTAAGAAAAAAATATGATTGTACAGCCTTCCTGTAGTTTAAACAGTAGAGCATGGTGCCTGCAACACAAGGTCATGGGTTCATTTCCAAACGAAAGCAAGAACTGTGTACCTTGAATGCAATGTTAGTCACTTTGGATAAAATTGTCTACTGAATGCCCTTAATTTAATTCAACTACATTTAATCAACAATATTCCAGTGGAGCATGTGGAAGGCTTTTTTCAAGAATAAAGAGAAGAAGAAAAAAATATGTTAGCTTACACATTAAGTTTTTTTCTAAAGTACTTACATTAGAGAGGAGGTGTTTTACCAACTGTAATGCATTGTTTTCTGAACACAATGACTATCTTATTAAAATCTGTCCTTTTTTATGACAGAATGTGTACACTAAAAAAATTACACCCACTTCAACTTAAAACTTTAAAGGTAGGGTAGTCGATTTCAAAAAGGCTAGCAATAGAAAACTAGCTTTGAAAGCATAAGATCTCACCCTCCCTGCAAATCATTCTCCAAAGCCACACCTCCTCCAAAACACATGAATGCGCTCCGGCAGACCAGAGGCTAATCAGCAACACTGTGAGAGATGGTGTTGGTGGAGGATTGAATGCTGTGCTGTCAGATTACCTCATGTCTCATTCACCGGTGAGAAAACATTAAAGGGTTAGTTCACCCAAAAATGAAAATTCTGTCATTAATTACTCACCCTCATGTCAAACCTTTGAGACCTCCGTTCATCTTCAGAACACAAATTAAGATATTTTTGATGGAATCTGAGAGCTGATGAGTTACTGTCTGTGTGAACAGGGTGTGCAGAGGAATGCAAATACATACAGTGACAGGCAGGCAGGACAGCCTATCACAATGTTCAGACCGAATAATCTGATTGGTCAAACATGTTATGGTCCTGCGCCTTACACATTTAGACCACTTAACTTGCTGATTGCTATCAGGATGTGAAGAGGCTTTCAACCATCATGTTTTTGAAGCAAATCACCTACCCTGCCTTTAATCTCAATTGCTGTCTTGAACTTTTAATTATAATCAAATTGGCTGTACAAGTAGTTTCAACTTTTAGTTATTGTTTAAATTTAAACTCAGTGATTATTTAAATTATTTTGATGAGTTAAAGAAATGGAAAATGCTGTTTAATAAGAAGTTTTCTAGCACTTACAGTACTTTTGAACGTGCATCTGCTAAATAAATAAGTAAATAAAGTTTCATGATATACATTCATTCATTCATTCATTTAGCTGACGCTTTTATCCAAAGCGACTTACAATTGCTATATATGTCAGAGGTCGCACGCCTCTGGAGCAACTAGGGGTTAAGTGTCTTGCTCAGGGACACATTGGTGTCTCACAGTGGATTCGAACCCGGGTCTCTCACACCAAAGGCATGTGTCTTATCCACTGCTCCATCACCACCCTATATAGGAGATATCACCATATAGGAGATATTTCATCAGCATTAACTGTTGTATTAACTCAGTCGTCAGTGACACAGTGTGTAAGTGTGCATACAGGTAGTATATCTGAGGTGTGGAGATGCTGTATGCATCTATAAATAATTCTTCCTCCAGTGCCACTCAGTATGAATCAGCTGTCTCTCCTGAACCTGCTGGCCTATTTGCCCAGTCAACCACAGTGTGACTTCCCCTCTGACACACACGCAGGTTAGGAAGCACGTGTTTGCATACACATACCTTTGTATTCACACACACTCAAGTACAGATACATAGCCGATAGCATCCCCCTTGGCTTCATTACTCTTTGTGTGAGTGCCCTTGGATGCTCTTCACCTCTCTGGTGATCCTCCGCAATGCCTGCCATCACTCAGAAAGCTGAAGCACCGATAGTACTCACCTCTTCTCACTGATAACATATGCTAAATGTAACTATATTGCAAGAAGCATTATTCGGCCAATAAACATTATGTGAGCATGTCGTCAAAGGTTCCCTTGTGGAAAACATATACATTTCAGCATACATTTAAAAGAGGAGTTATAATTGTATTTACTTTAGAGGAATATAAGCTAATGTATTCTAACACTTTAAATGTATTATTTTAAATTTATATTAAATTAGCTGAATAAGTAAGTGAAACTTGAATGTCAAGTATTTAAATATATTTGTAACTAAACATTTGTAATGACAAACTGCAATGTAGTACATTTATAATATAACACACTACATTACTACACAGTACTTTACATGTGCTTTGGTATGTTGGTCAATGCATCAAAATGAATGTTTCTTTAATCCACAACGAAAGATTATTAAAACAAAATATTTTAAAATGTATTTTATTTGTGTACTTTTTTAAATGTATGATTTAAAGTACACTACAAGTTCACATTCAATACAATTCAGCACACTTCTTATTCTCAAAGGTTAGCAGAATATCAAATATTTAGCAGTGACTAACATAATATACTCTATAAAAAACAAAACACAAATATGCTTACACTTAACATTTCTCAGCCTATGTATTATCTTCCCATGACTTGAATTGGCTGATTCATTCAATATCCACAAGCCGCTATGCTAATTTAGACTAAAACATACTGTATACTGCTAACATATGGTAACATATACAGCACTCACTCCTAACATTAGGATCATCAAGAGCCATAACATAAACAAACTGACATGGATCCATCAATCATCTCCTCACAATTAACTATTCACTTAGCACATTAGCTTTCGATGCGAACTGGATGAAAAGATCTAATAATATCTTAGCGAACTGATACACTGAATCAGTATAACTTAATAGCTGCAATACATTCAAAGTGCTGTCGCTTAGCTTTTCCAGCACTGAAATGTGCAGAGTGTATTGTGTGGAAATGGTTTGAAAAGCTTAGAATGATTGTAAGTTGAAAAATATTTTCTCTGTACTGAAGTATAGCCAGATCTTTCCCTTTTTACTCTGCGGAGCTGAGGCTGGAGTATATCACCATCAGCACAATTATTCACCTGAGCGCTACTCGAGCCCAGGAAATGAGGCTGTCTATGGCAGTGTCTGGTTTCACAGGTCCATTCGTTTCAGTTAGGGGCCGAGAGACAGTAGGCACCTCTCCTTACCGCTGAGATCTTACTAAAGATGAACTTCTGTGGCTTGATTTGAGTCTCTGAGAGAGAGTTACTGCATTAGCTCAACGTGCATGATGGATATAGAATATGTTAAAGGGATAGTTCACCCAACAATGGTAATTCTGTCACCATTTACTCACCATCATGTCACTTCAAACCTGTAAGCACAAAAATAGATATTTTCAAGAACATACTGGTAGATATTTTCCAATGTCCAATTAACACTCTAAAGGTATTAATATTTAAAGGTATTTTATTTGCAATATATTACAAGTCAAATGATAGCTTGTTGTCATTAAAATTAATTACGTTTTAGATGTTGTGTAAAGGCCATTGCACACTGAGTCTGAAACTTTTCGTCAGAAATATTTGCACGTTAAAAAATAAATACGACCTCACATTGTGTCAGTCATGTTTACACACTGACTCCAAAACGTTCGTCTGTCATAAAAAAATCGGACCAGGTTCGATTTTCTGCATTTTCGCATTCGTAGCAAGCATTTTGATAGGAAACGATGATGAATACGAAACATCCCCCCACCCCGGAAAAAATTTCGGACTCAGTGTGCAAAGACATTAACAATGATCTGTGTCCAGATTATTGAGTATGTGAGTTGAACTCAAGATTTATTTTGGTTCATGAATGAATCTTTTAGACCAGTTTTGTAAACCAGATCAAAAATAAAATAAAATAAAATAAAATAAAATAAAATAAAATAAAATAAAATAAAATATATCATACTTCTTAGATTATTGCATGGATTCAGAGGAAGAAAATTTTGTTCTATAGTATTTTTATGGTAATGTCATGTTGGAGCCTGTGAGCCCTGAATCTCTCTTTCATGACATTGCACTTGTTTACAATACTTAACCTAACCTAACCTGTTACACAGAAGAAAGAAAGTCATACAGGTCATAAAACCACATGGCTAAATTATGAGAGAATTTTCATTTTTGGGTGAACCATCCCTTTAAGAGCACACTTATCCAACCAGCATATACACATTTAGATATATTTATGGATTTTACACCTTTATTCAACACAGTATTACGTGTCATTCTGATGATATACAGTTTCCACTGTTCACTTCCCATTGGGTGGAATATTACTTGTAAATAACTGCAAAAATAATATGTAAAACACTATTAAACCAATATAAGCCACATGTGATGTGTGCGAGGGAAAGAAATGAATTATAATAGTTCATATTTACAGACAGACAGTGGCAGAATGTTTGCTCTAATGATGTCCATCGTGCAGTGTTATTCTTGGATATTAGTTACATCTCTTTGTCGCAAAATGGCGTAATGTGCACATTATTTATTGTCCATTTAAATTGTGCGCTGTTTGAGAGAGTGGGGTGTTGTGCTGAAGTAATTGACTCATCATGAAGAGCTATTTGTGCTTTCAGACACATCTTGGGAGCTGGGTGAAATAATTACATGGGGAAACAAAACATGGCGATCACTTCTCTGATTTATGATATATCATTATATAGTTAATAGAGCAGAACAATATCAACAAGCTGGTACAGGGCCTACCGAGCAGACATTAGGAAAGTGTGTGTTTGTGTTTGAACTAAGTACTAGGGGGGCTTCAAATTAGCTGGTAAATGAAACACATGGCTGAATGGTATTAGCTCGTCTGTTTTGATGCAGGAGAGGGAAACTTTATATTTGCACGTTCCTCATGGGGTCTGTAGGTATTCACACCAACGTTTCTATATTCTCTCATACTTTTCACTTCCTTAAAAGCTTCACTTCGGATTTGTTATCTGGTGTCAGAAAATATATTCATGCAGGGCCCATGTTTATCTTGATAGTATATGAGAATTCTCATTAGCTACAAAGTGTCAGATTGTGTGTCAAATTAGTTAAATATACATAGATACATATAGTATACACTCATGTCCTTCTTCATCCAATTTTAGACCCTAAACATATTGCATGTTAATTGGATGTTAATGAAACACTGTCTGCTATAGTGAAGTGTAAAGGTTAGCATTCTTGTGTAGGAATTTGTGTCAGTGTGTCCGTTTGTGTTTTAACCAAACCTAGAGATAATGTTCAGACTATAAGCAGAAAGAGAAAGAAAGCAATGAAAACAGCAAATTACACACAATATCTCATCCTTAGATCACAGCTATACATCATTCTCGAGAAACTAGACTGCTGAGAGTAGCATACATACTGTCCTAAAACAGTTTGTATAGATTCTGTTAGCAGTATCATTATTATTTGGGCTTGTATGGTTGTTTTGAACAAACCCCTTGACCCTACGTATCCCACATTTGCATTGTTTGTGCTACAGACATGAATCATACCTTAAATCATGTGGCTTGTTGAGGAGAGGTGTGCTATTATTTTTCTCAGTAATCAGACTCGTGATTTTCACCTGGTGGATGATAAACAGCAAGAAAACAAAGCAGGCGTACAGTGAAGGAAGGACCTTTGGAATGAGCTCTTTTGATTTAGGCCAGTGAGGAATGACCTGGCAACCCCACAGAACATGGTCTCATACAGACAGACTTTTGAACAAATGCCAACAAATATTGCTGCATATTTTGGTTAAGAATAATGTAAAGGACATTTTTAAAATGCAATGTTTCCAGTAAAAACAGAGTGATTGAGTCTATAGGAAGTAGTGGAAAAGACTAGTTTTCACTTTTGCTCAAATAATAGATTGTTGTGTGTGGTTGCCAAGTTTCTGGATTATCTTTTATTAATCCTCAACTCAGAGTGTAAAATAGCCTCTATGGTATACATACATTTGCATACATATGATGCATTAGAGTCAGCAACTACGCACATGAATTATTTTAAAGTAAGCCAACGATTCCTGTATAAAGGGAACAAACCTTAATCATAGGTGCCTCAGATACAGAGGAAAGTAGAAAGTCAGCATTCCAGCAATAAGCCCAAATATAGGGCTTCTGCTGCTTTCTGTGCTCTACTATTGTTTCTGTTCTATCTTTCGGTGGTTCGCTGTTGTCCAGAAACGCTCTGCGGGTCATATTATAGCTACAGTATTACCATACCCTTTTAGAACTGGTTTCTCAACCGTGAAAAGCAACTTCTTGTGTATGGTTCAAACAAAATGAGCGTTTGCACCTAAACATGCATAACGATGTGATTACCTCATCTATACCTCGACTAAAAATGTGCAAATAGGGCTAGGCATCAGCATGGATTTACTGCTTTGAATCATATGGTTTAAGATTTTGATTTGATTCGAACATTTGGGGTTGGTAAATTTTGTACTGTCTGTTTTTGAAAGAAGTCACCAAAGCTATACTTATTTGATCAAAAACACAGAATGGATAGTAATACTGTAAAATATTATTACTATTTAAAATAATTGTTTTCTATTGAAATATATTTTAAAATGTAATTTATTTCTGTGATGCAAAGCTGAATTTTCAGGAGTCAATACTCCAGTCTTCAGTGTCACATGATCCAAGAGAATGGGTTTAAAAGCCCATTTGATTCAGACTGCAATGGCCACACTGTATAAATAGCTGCATACTTGCAGTAAAAAATGCAAATTTGAGCTCACCACATTTGGTTTCAGGTGGCTTGGTGTCATTGGCTAGTTATTGGACGGATCAGGAAGCTGCTGATGAGATCTGGTCTACAACTGCTTATTGAGATAAGTGCCTGCTACTGTTCTCAGCAAGTGATAAATAGGTCTGCTATTTGTGTTTAATGGACTGGTGAAATCAAATAATTCAGGGTCTAAGAAACTACTGATAGATTTGTTTTGTAGGTTTTAAATACAAGCTTGCAAGATCTCAATAGACTGCAGAAAATAGATGACAATATTTATCACATCATTTCATAAAAACCTAGTCTTGTTTACTATTGTTAGATCTTTATTGGTCTAATTCAGTTTTTAATTTCCTCCAATTGCATTTTTTACTTCTTACTTACATTTGTTATCTGTGTTTGGTTAGCCTTCTCTTTTAGACTCAATTAGAGGTTCGTTTATTTCTTTGATAATCAACGCTCAAGAGAAGCCAGCACAGAATTAAGGTTTCAATAACTGCTGTATTCTGTCTCAGGTTAAGTGAAAAACATATTCGATTGAGCCGTCAGTTATTTGGATGACAGAAGTGGATTTGTTGGATGCCGAGGACAGGACACATGCACATTTGATAAGTTGTGAGTAGTTTAGTGCTTTATGGTGCTGCTCTCACTGAGGTGATTTAGAAGCAGGACCATTGGAAAACCATTCTTGAGACTTTATATCACAAGCAAACAAGGCCAATCCCAGCTGACAGCTCTCTGTACGCTATTTTACCCAAAGAAATGTTTGGCAGGGAAAAGGGGAGCTGGAGTAACAGATCTGGAATCACTGGAAACCTGTGTGCTATTTTATTTTGTCTTTGATCCAGTATTGTTCTATTATGGATGTCATTTTCTTTACAATATGTAAATTTTATTGTAAAGTACTGTAAATTTGGTGCAATGTCACTTATGCCTTTCTGGTTCTCAGCCCTCGAAATGCAAAGATCTAGTCTGTTCAAGTAGAAACTGACACAAAATTGATTAATAATATTATTTTATTTTCATCTTAAACTTTTTTTTTCTTTTTTATTACAAACAAAAGTTTAAAATGTAAATTTTTATATATGTGATCAAAAACAGTTTAATAAGAGATTCATCTTGGAAAAAATAAATTGAATTCATATTTATTAATAATAAATTACTTTAATGAACCAAAACCCATAATGGATTCCAAATACTTTATGTAATGTCCAATTTACACAATTTAATCAATACCTGAGTAGTAAAATCCTCCACAATAAAGGCCTTCACCACTGAATATCCCCCAAAATCTTTTATATTTAAACATATGATTAGATCACTTTCAATGAGAGATTTAATAATAAAATCTTGAATCTTGAATAATATATTTTTATGTAAGCGCCAGTTAATGTGCCACTTTATTCAATATGTTCGTAGGATGATTGGTTTGAATTTGAAAGAGGTTTGTTAAGAAATTAATATTAACAGAAAATATGAAGCATCCAACGTTATCTCACGACCAATTTGTACGTATGTTACGAGGTGGATAACTCGTACGACCTTAGTCGCATGGTTTTGTACGATTTGTCTAAACCCAAGTGATGGGTAGGTTTAGGGGCGGCGTTAGGTGTAGGTCATTCGTACAAATTCATACACATTGGCAACTTATGAAATACGTACGATTTAGCAAACATCGTATTAATTTGTACGAGGTCGTATGAATTCGTACGAATTAGCCACCTCATAAAATATGTATGAATTGGTTAAAAATCATAAGATATATTTAACAAAATATTTTCTGCATGGAAGTAATACACATGTATTTAGGCAGGAATCACAATTGCTGGAAACAATTAATGTTTAAGTTATTTTTTTTTTATATATAACAAGTGGTAACAACTAATAAATTTAATCCAAGTCAAAATGATACATTAATTATTTTTAATGAAGAAACTGATAATTGAAATCATTTCAGGATACCCTTTTTTCAGTGTATGTTTTTGATGTGCCACTTTTACTGTGCTCCTCTGGCCTTTAAGACTCCTGGAGGCGCAACTGAAATCAATTTAGACCTGGACGTAAACTCACATCCAGCTCCATTCTACTATGTAACATTCAATGCACCATTCAATCAAAACCCAAGTTCTGCCTCACTAAATATCTCGTTTCACTGGGAAACACACCACATTATGTAAGTCATTTTTTTGGTGAATATCGATTCATGTAGACTGCAAGGTTCAATACATCACCTTGTGTTTCTCTCAGTTGAAATAATTCTACAGCCAAAACACATCATTGTTCACACTGCTGGCAGAAAACTGACAAGAACCTTTACTTGTAATTAGCCATAAGCTGTTTTATCTTCTCAAGCATAGCAGTGCAGAGAAGCTGAAAAGGGGCACTCTTGGATAAGACACAGCACAGACGCCCTCCCTGTTTGATTTAAGCACTATTTAGCAAATACTTCATTCCCAATTAGTGTATTATAACAAGAAGCGCTTCCAGCAAAAAGTTTCCGTTTCCTCACAACCACCGACCGCCTATGGGCTCGTGTGACATCTTTAGTAGGTCAGAATACATCAGCATTAGAGACTCACAAAATGTGAGTGTGTGTGTGTGTGTGAGGAGAGAAAGAGAGAGATAGATTAATTAGCTCAGTTGAACAGTTTTCCAGTGTGGTTTCCACCTCGATCTACTCTCATGCCTGCAGCATGAGTGTTCACACATGTGTGCAAGAGAGTGTGTGTGTGTGTTTCATGTGAATGCCTGAACCGAACTACCCCTCCATCTTTCTCTTTCTGTCACAATTCTGGTGCTTTGATTATAAGGCTTTCATCTCAGTGTTGAAGCAAATGAGACAGGGCAGTAATGAAGCTGAATTTCCCTGATCCATTACACTCACTCACACACACAAGTGCTGGAAGAACATAGTCTAGTTTGCGAAGGCTGCCAGGATGAAATAAGAGCAACGGAAAAGGAAGCATCACTGAGACCTTCCTTGAGCAATTAGCTCTCCACGCTGAGACGTCGCATGCTCTTGGGCTAAAGCAGACAATATAACGTCACTTACAGAATCATCAGGCTTTCCAGATGTAAGGCTAAGAAATGTAATATTTCACTTTAACAACACATTTGCACGTTCAAGGCAGAGGTATTGTCTTTGAATAAAAGTGAAACTGTTAGAAATATTTTTGTTAATGAAAATAAAGCGGAAGAAATATATATATATATATATATAACATTAATAAAAATGCAAATAAAATGATAAAAATGTTGCTTTGCCAACCAACTGAAGTAAGCTGAAATCAGATGAAGCACTTGGAAATAATGAAAAACTAAAACTTAAATTAAACTTTAATAATAATATTAAAACAAAACTAATAAAAAATTAGAAAAACACATAACAAAAAAAAAAAAGATACAATTAAAATAAAAACTAAAAATATAAAATAAAAGCTAATTCAAAATAGTATTAAAAAGTATAATAGTACATGCGACCTTGGACCACAAAACCAGTCATAAGGGTAATTATTTTCAAATTGAGATGTATACATCATATGAATGAATAAATAAGCTTTCCATTGATGCATGGTTTGTTAGGACAATAGGCCTTTAAAGTTGTCCAAATGAAGTTCTTAGCAATGCATATTACTAATCAAAAATTACATTTTGATATATTTACAGTAGGAAATTTTGGTCCCACTGTATATTAGGTGGCCTTAACTACTATGTACTTACATTGAAATTAATCATTTGATACAATGAACTTATTGTGTACATACATGTTTTTACATTGTACTTATATTTTTAAAAATACCTATATGTAATTACATCTGTAATTAATTTCTGTAATTACATTTATAATTACACTGTTGGCCTAAGGGACACCTTAACCCACCCTTAAACCCACCCATACCACCAAACCTGTCCCTAACCTTACCCGTATCCCACCTCAATAGCAGCAAATGTGTTTTGCAATACAATATGACCACAATTAGTACATTGTACTTATTTTTTGATGTAAGTACATAGTAGTTAAGGCCACCTAATATAAAGTGTGACTGAAATTTGACAAAATATCTTCATGGAACATGATCTTTACTTAATATTCTAATGATTTTTGGCATGAAACAAAAATCGATAAGTTTGACCCATACAATGTATTTTTGGCTATTGCTACAAATATACCCGCGCTACTTATGACTGGTTTTGTTGTTTAATGTTTGCTTAATGGTCACAGGAGATGCAGGTAAACAAAATATTTCCTTTTTTAGTAAGTGTAATTCATTATTCAAATATGTATGTATGTATGTATGCATGTATTTATTTTTATCGAATTTTGTGCAACTGGGAAATATAATCCAAATGGAGGTTCATTGATTAAACTTTTTACGTATTTTATACCTCTGTGTTATGTTAGTATGCTATGTGCAGATTTTATGATATTTATTCTGTCTGTGCTGTGCTGTTATTCATTCCAAACCTAATTAGATCAAGCAACATCCTGTACATACAACACATCACCATGAAGATTTGATACTAGCAACAGGACATACATTTTGTATGTACTTCTGCTGAGCAAAATATCAGACGGAAACTAGATATTAAAGATGTTCTGAAGCAAATGTGAGTGGTTCTTCCTGTAGCTCCACACAAGGTCATGGGTTTGAGTCCTATGGAAAGCATGCATTATAGCTTGAATGCAATGTAAGTCAGTTGGAATAAAAAAAAGCAACTGCCAAATGCATAAAAGCAAAGAAAAAAATTAAAATAATTACGTAAATCTGCCACGCTGCTTTGGTGTGTTCTGGGTGGTTATGATGTACATCAGCCCTATTGTGAAATCAGTCCTGCTGATTTTGACACACAAATTTGCCAGGAAACTCGTTACAATTCAGGACAGGAGTGAGGAAGATGAAAGTGCACAGCATCTTGCCTGACAAACAAACGTCATGCACTCATTTATAGACCACATGAAAACACACTTCAGCCAGCAGTCCAAAACTCAGAGGAAGAATATGGAATCCCAATGTAATCAATATAAACATTGCCATATAAGATGATGAAAACGCATGCTTAGATTTAGTTATAGCACAGATTCAAGAAAAATAAACTATTTATGACATTGAAGTCTGTATAGTAGAAGATAGCAGGTTCGTTTTCAATAAATGTAACACTGTGCAGTACTCAATAAATGCATCACAAGTAATACTTGAATGCACATAAAGGCCATTTCAGGTTTTCTATTAATTGATACTTTTATGCAGCAAGGCCAGACATTACATTGATCATAAGTGACAGTAAAGACATTGTCATAATTTTATAAAAGATTTCTATTCAAAATAAATGCTGCTCTTTTGAATTTTCTGCTCACCAAAGAATTTTGACAAAATAAGTATTCTACTTCTAAGCAGTTATTTCTTTCAAAACTTATCAGCTGTTTAATTAAATTACAAAAAATACAAAAATATTTAAGATATATATATATCTATCTGCCTGAACATAACAGCATAAACAATAAACATAGAATGCATTTGTCATTAAAAACAGTATTCCATTTCTCGTTTACTGTTGGTTTACACAGTCTAATGTCACTATGAGTTGTCTGTTGTTTAACATTAGTTTGGACAAGCAGATTGTTTACTTGAGTAATGCTTAAGCGGTGAATTTTATTTTATAGCTAAGGTGTTTAATGACTGAAGGCATATATTCAAATGTTTAGGCTAAACATGCAATGAATAAATGAGCAAAAATGTGTTACAAGTACTAAAGCTCTCGCCTACGGCATATGCCACATGTATGAATGCATAGGCTTTTGTCATTTGTTCTAGGCTAAACCGAATGCCATACTTTCAGATATGCTTTTATATATCTGTGTGCAAGCAAATGTTTGCTGGTCTGCATGTGTGTTTATGTGTTTTGTGTGTGTGTGGGTGGGAGTGTGGTGGCATTGTGTGAAATGCAGACTCTTCACTCTTGTATTGTTTGGCCTGTGAAAATGCTTCCACAGCAAACTGCGCAGCAATGTGAATAACTCTCCCGCCTTGTATCGCCACCCCGCTCTTAAAATATATGTGTATCCCACTATATTTATATATAAATCAATGTATATCTCACCACGGCCCATTTTCAAACAACCAGCAATAAAGCCGTTTGTTAAATCGACACTACTGTACTTTTTGGTAAGTAGCAGTTCAAAGCACAATGACTGCAAGATCATGATTAAGATGTCAGGAAAGAAACTCCATCTCTGACACATTACTTTCCCTTCACAACCAACTTTTGTTTCCAGCGGACACTGTTTCCTTAAAGTGCACAAAAGAAACACTGTTGCAAGTAAAACTCTAAATGCTGTGACACACCGAGCTAAAATGTGCTCGTGAAAACCGCTGATCACGGCTTGTGGAAACAATGGCATTATTTCGGGAAGTCACACCTCTATGGAGTTATCTTCTCCTTCAGCTCTGTGCCTGCTCAGGAAAATAACTAGAACAGACTATTCTTCTGTTTTCCATTTTTCATCCCTGACCCTCTGAAGTGGTGGAGAAAAATGAGGCGAGCGCAAGAGAAAAAAGGAATTCAATGAATTCATCAGGGGGCTGGAGAGAGCGTGTAGTTGAATTGTTAAATCACAGGCTCTTTAGAGGAATCAGACTATGAAAGCGGAGGACAGTGTGAACGAGGGACACTGGTAATTTTAAACGTTATGTTGAATCGATAGAATGACTAATGGGCCTTGTGTTCGGCTGTTATTGTTGGAAATAATTAGTGGTGCTTGCTGAAGGAAGCATTACTATTAATACTTATCAATGGGACACATCTATAACCCTTTGTAGTACACTATAAACATTTATTGGTAGAGACATGAATGAAGCCGAGCCATATCTATGTTGTGGCTTGGGCCAGAGAGTAAACCTCTTAGCAACCACTCAGAACACCTTAGCAACCACAAAGTTACAGCCTTTGAAGAGTGTTTGAAGTAGTTGGGAAGCTATGTTTTGCAGTTTCAGGCTCAGACAGTTAATATGTATTGCACACTAAATTTCCACTATATATCAATAGCATCTGCAATCCAACTGGCTGGCAGCTTTTGGGAGTAAGGATGCACACATCTTCAGAATTTGCAAGGTGCAGCTTAGTGACATTAAATATTATATGTGTATATATATATATATATATATATATTTGAGACATTCAGTGTCAAGTAAACTTGACACAACATCTTTATTTTTCTGAATGAAATAACACATTTTTAAAATGCATGTGATAAATATTAAGAAATGCATTCATGTCATTCATGTTGTATTCACATCAAGGTTTTTTTAAAAATAATAATTTAATATTATATAAAATATTTTAAACATATTAAAGAGTTTACCCCAAAATTTTACATTTGCTATTAATTTACTTACCCTAGGTGAAATATTTCTTTAGTAGAACATTTTTATTTGCACATTATCCTTTCATGTAACTGGGTTTCTCACAGCTGGCTCTCACAGATAACCCCAGTGTCACATATATTCTCAACTCAAGCTTTTCAGCACAGTCCACAAAAAAACAGAAGACAGAATCAGAGGAAGACTCTATTAAACCTCTGCCCTGATCAGCATGAATATACATATCATAAATGAATATGCAAGCAACCGAGTCAAAGAGAGGTTACGCACCTGGGGAGTTTCTCTTCCCTTCTGCTCCTGATGTGACATTATTACACTCGTTCTGTAATCGGGAAATCTTTCACTCAGAACAGAAATTAAAATGCCCTTACAATGCACAGCTCCACCTCTCTACATTTCTCCCTGGGGAGAACAGCCTGCACTTCTCTCATACTCCTGCTCTTTCTCCATTCCTTCCAGAGTTTGACAACAGAGATAAGATATATGTCATGTGACGCCACAGGGAAGACACCACAGCTGAAAATTATAAAAAATACAGAAAATGTGAAGAGCGCAAAAAACAAAATAACAGAAAAATAGAGGGGCTTCATAGGGTGAATGTTGATATATAATACATCCATGCTGCTCATGTCTCAAAGTTTCACCCTTTTTTTTTTTTGGTAGTTTAGGACACAGTGTTGAACATCAACACCGGCTGACAAAGCAAGGCATAATTTTTTCCACCATCTGCTGGGTTTAACTTGTTTTCTGCATCAGAAACGGGTTACAATCTATCACTATAATAAAACCTGAAAAGGCTCTCTATAAGTGTGTCTGTGTGTAGATTAGATATTAAACATAATTAACCTGTGGTCATAGCCAATCCAGATGTTCAAATCACTGGCACTGCCCAGAACTGTCACAGCCAATCAGATCACAGTAATACGATTGACAGGTGTAATTGCACAGGGGAAATAGACACCATCAGACCAAACAGGTAAATCAATGTGCGTCCTCCTGCTGATATAAAACTCTAAAGCATAACCTATTTATCAGTCAAGGACAATCCAAAGAGATTATTAAAATTCTAATTTTAATACAAATATTTGTTTGTAAATAAAAAAGCCATTTCCTTCCAGAGACAGATTGTTGTTTGATTGATAGATTAATAGAGACAGTAAATTACTTGCCGCCTCTTAAACACACAAACATTCATGAGTTGCCTTTTAAATGAAATGCATCATAAAGTTTCACTGCGAATGGGTTTACCCCATGTCCCATGTGCATCCATAAAACAAAACACATCCTCTAAACTCTGATGACCTGTCAAAATGCATCCATAAAGATGTTGGGTCAGTGACAGATAGCAATATCCGAGATGATGAAAAGACAAAGAAATGGGTCTCACTTTATATTTTAAATGGCCTTAACTACTATGTATTTACATCAGAAAGTACATTGTACTTATTGTGTTCACATTGTATTGCAAAACACTTTTGTTGTTATTGAGGAGGGATGCGGGTACGGTTAGGGACAGGTTTGGTGGTTTAAGGGTGGGTTAAGGTGTAAGGGAACAAGGCAAGGCAAGGCAAGGCAAGATTATTTATATAGCACGTTTCATACACAATGGTAATTCAAAGTGCTTTACATGAAAGAAAGTAAAATAGTCATAAAATAATAATAATAATAATATTGATCACAACAATAAAAATAAGGAGTTGAAAAAAAGAGATTTTTTTTATAATAATAATAATAATAATAAAAACAAGAAACTTAAAAACAAATATTCTCAAGCTTTGTTCAAACTCTTCCGCACTAAGTGAGCAGGAAAAAAACCTTCCAAAACACCCAACTATTCCACTACTTCACCCCCTACTTACTTTGACCATCATATCTGACCTATTCGCTAAAACTCGGAGCGTGCCCCTGTCTGTAATGCTAGGAATTTAGAGTTGGTAGAACGATTCACGTCTAGAACCTCCCTTCTAGCATCTCATATTCTCTCTGTATTTATACCTTCAAATGGACTAATTGCCTCTTAGTGCCTTAGAGAATGCATTTTGTCCCCCCCAGACTGTGCACATCTCTCAATCTATAGATGTGCACTCGTACACCTTTACACTTACAGGTGTACCTAAATTATGACACCAGTTTTCTTCTGCTGGTGTCCCTCATTCACGTCTGAGTGAGTCCATCGCTCTCCCCCTCCCGCACTCGCTCCGATTACAGACAGTCCCTAACCAGAAACCAAACAAATAGAACTCAGAGGTCCTACTTTAAACTGATTAAACAAAACACTTGTCTCTCTTTGCCCAGATTCTCTTTACCATAACAGCACTTACTTTAGCCTTCAGTTTAAACTTTTAAAATTATATCAAATTGAATTAAAATTAATTTAAAACAGTTAAGAATAGAAAATGAATAGCAATAAAAACAAGGAATAATAATCACAACAATAAAAACAAGGAAAATTATATAAAATGAAAGTACAGTGCAATCAGTTCGGAGGCAGCACAGTGCTCATTTAACAAATGCACAGCTAAAGGGAGGATGAGGTGGAGGATGAGGCGGCTGGACCACCTGACGTTTGGGGGATTTGTGGAGTTCCTGGCACGTTCCCTGGATAAGGAGGCTGGTGTGCCTCAGGTGGTGGCTGACGAAGCTGCAGCGCCCCTAGTGGCGGCTGATGATGCTGCAGTGCTCCACTCTCGGACACGGAGGAGGAGGAACAGGAGGAAGGCTTCTTCCACCCTTCAAGGCCTGGAGGCTGTTCCAGAGCCGTCTGCTGGCCAGGAGGCCATCGCTGAGCCTCCCAAGCTCCTTGCCCTGCTGACACCGCCTAAGCTTCTGGCCCTGCAGGCTCCGCCCAAGCTCAAGCTCCTTGCCCTGCCGGCTCCGCCCAAGCTCCTTGCCCTGCAGGCTCCGCCCAAACTCAAGCTCCTTGCCCTGCCGGCTCCGCCCAAGCTCAAGCTCCTTGCCCTGCAGGCTCCGCCCAAACCCAAGCTCCTTGGTCTGACGGCTCCGTCCTTGCTTCCTGTCCTGCCGGGGCTGCCCTTCCTGCCTGCCAAGCTGCTGGCTCCGCCCTGGCCTCCTGACGGGACTCCTGAAGCGTTTGATCCCACCTGGTCTGTCCCACCGGCCTCGCTCTGGCCATCTGCCAGGTCTCCCGACTGCTTGAGCCTCCCTGGCTCAACCCTCCCGTCCCACCCTGGACTATTCTAAAGACTTCCTGGGCTTATTTACTGGCTCTGGCTTGGCTTCCCTCCCTCCCACCCTTCCTTGTCTCTGTGTGTTGACCCCTGTCTGTCTTGTGTTCTCATGTTGTGCTAGTCTTGTCTTGTGTCATGTTCCTGTCTTGTTTTTGGTGTCCTCATTAACTAAATATTAAGTCTTTTTCACTTTAATCTATGTTAATTCTATCTGTTCCAATACTTTTGCTCACATGAAAAATGGGTGGGTTCAAACAAAAGGTGATATCTTCTAAGCTGTGTGTCAGATCCAGATGTAAATACCTGGAAATAAAAGCCGGCATGCAAATCTCTTGTCTGATATTCATCTTTTGATGTCAAACCTAAATATTTTCTGTCTACAGCAAAAATAAAGGAATTGGCCTCACTGTCCCAATACTTTTGGAGGGAAGTGTATATATATATTAGTATTTTCCTTTCTGTGGAAAAGCTGCTTGTCATGTGCTTTGGTACATCATGCGACTCTCATCACCATCTGCTTTTGGTGGTTATCAAATGTATTACAAAGGAACAAAACAGATTTCAGTACTTCATAGGTTGGTATATTAACATTAATGAAATACATTTTTAAATTGAAGTTGAATCCGTAAAACCTAAAATGCTGCTACCGTATTTTTTATGGTAAAATTCTGGCAACCACAGCTGCTGTTTTTTTTACCATAAATTTTATGGATTTTTTTCCCCCGTAAATGTGTTCTGCCACAGAACACATGCTATAAGGGCATGAGTGTAAGTCCTGACATGAAGACCTCTCCAGCTCTAAGAAACATCCAATATTGAAATCAATATTGTATATCTGTGCTGTTTGCTGTTCTCGCCAAAGTTGAAATAACATCCCTGGACGTAAGTACAGTCCCTAAATCCACTCTTACACACACCTGCTGGCAAAACTCTCTTCAACTCACTCTGACATGAAGATGGGTACACTGAGGCATTCACATACAGTACAAACAGCACCCAGCGTAATCTATATTCAGCTGCTGTGTTTAGGAAACCTGTGAACACTCGCTTCCCTTCACAAATACACACACAGTGTCTGTCACTCCATTGTGAGTATTTTTCCAGCATCTGCTGTGAAGAACTGGGTCAGCTCCGACAAAACAGACAGCATCAGGATCTTTAGGAAGGGAATGAGATGGCAAGACTGACAAGTGGATAGAGGGATGGCAGGGGAGAGGAGACAAAAGACAACCTCCCGTCTTCTAACCTGTTCTTAATGACGGCCGTATCTAATAAGGAATTATTTTCTGGGAAAATGTCACTTTGAGGTGTGTACTCGAGGTGTTTTCTGCTTTAAAATGCTCCTCACGCACGCCGGCTGCGGTGTAATGCCTTCAGCTCGGTGAGAATATCCCCATCAACTCCCTTAATGGGCCAGTGGATACACTCCACTGCCTCACACACCTGCAACACACATATCACAACAGCTGCTCTGTGCTTGAGTGCATCTGTGTGTGCGTGTGTCTGGGGTGTTAAAACAGGTCCAACTAAGCCTTTTCTTCAGCTTGGCAAAACGTGTTGTTTGAGAAAATGGAAACTTTATGTAGCCTAAAAGAGTTTCTCAAGTAGTTCTAGTGTCTCACAGAGGATTGCAACGCAAACCACGCCGTACAATACAGAATCGCTTCTGATTTAAGCCTGTATTTTAGTGTTGAACACTCAAACAGCTATGAAAGTTTTAGTATACACTACTGTTCAAAAGTTTGAGGTCAGTGAGAGTTTTTAATCATTTATATAATGCTTATATTCGATGAGTATGGATTAAATTTGACAAAAGTGACAGTTAAGACATTTATAATGATTTCTATTTCAGAATAAATGTTGTTCTTTTGAACTTTCTATTTATAAAATAATCCTGAACAAAAATATTTCCACAAAAATATAAGCAGCACATCATTTTTTTCAACACTTATTTAAAAAATAAATCACAAAATCAGTATATTAGAATGATTTTTGAAGGATCGTGTGACACTGAAGACTGGAATAATGAGTAATTGCCATCACAGCAATTCATTATTTTTTTTACATTTTTTTTAATCAAAATGTAATAATATTTCACAAAATTACTGTTGTTACTGTATTTTTTCATTTGACATTAAGAAAAGAAAACAGCAGTATACAGTTCTTTTGCATAAGTGTCAGTATTAAAAAAAGATTAAAATCATGTGAAATGAATGCAAAACACCTCAATGATAAATATGCCGTGAAAAATGTTAGTATTTTCTATTCTAATGTCATTTTTAATAATGAAAAATTAAAAAACAATTACCATGGGCCATTGCTATGGATGATATAAACATTATTTTTCATCTATTTTCAGTCATTGTCTTGCATATTTCTCACTGGATTTGTGTCGGTATTCATTAAAAAGTCTAAAATATAAAGCAATTTAAAGTTGAACCGTCAGTCTGCTCATTTTAAAAAATATGTGCAGAGTCACAGTTCCCTAGTGTTTTTATTTGCCTAGGTAGAAGCTAAATTGATATGTGTTTAATGGTGTGTGACATTAAAATTCATTCATTTTTACAACAGATGCAATAAAGTCATATGTCACTGAGACGGAAATGAAAGACCATTCAATTTTCTTATGTAGTGGCTCATTTTATACAGTTCACTTTTGTTTACAGTGTGATAAGTTGTTACCTGCCACTTGTGGGAATGAATGAATGAATGAATAAATGGATTGTTTGGCTGCTCTTCTCTGTTATACTTGTGACATTCACTGCAAGTTCAGATCCTTCAGTGCATTGTGCAGTATTTTTTAAAGAAGTTATCAGATCTATCATCAGAAACTTAGTTTTGCTTACCACATTTTTTCTCACATTTAGTCAGCAAGTGCTCCTTTCAGATCCTGTTTAAAACTATTTGTGCACATCTCATAGATTTCTGGTTTAAACAGGTTGATCTCTGCAAAATACAAGATGACAAGATGAAATCACCACAATCTATTCACTAATCTCGGACAAATCTATATAAAATGAACATATGATCTTAGCCATTGTGAGCAACAGATCAAGGACCAGTGATACATCCGTAAAATGCAATCTCACACACCACATGCTTCACATAATAACTGATCTAGGGATGACTCTGTTGATTTGGCTTGCTTTGTAAATCTAGTTCCAGCTCTCTGCAGCTGATTCAGACTTTTCCAGTTCTGGTTTATGTGAACGGCGTGCATTGATCTCTCCTTGAGTCAGAATTTCCAATAACTGAATGTTCTCAGTTGCTTTATGCCTCTTTAATCTGCTCTTTATGACTGCTAGAGTAGTGCTAGATGTTTGACTAGTGATATTCAAAAATACTGTCGACCAGCCAAGTCCACCGAGGTGTTGCTGTGAATACATCAGTTTGAGATCAGGTCACATGGATTTTATCTGAGAAAACAGAAACCTCACTCAAACAACAAACAGACTGCTAAAGCACTGCACAGATGTCCTAATGTGACATGATACTGTGTAAGCACACGCACATACACACACACATTCACAAATCAGACCAGTGAATATGACCTCTAAAACAGTGATTCCCTATCAGTGGCACACAAGGAGCTTCCAGAGAGTACTTGAAAATGGGGTTGTTTCTTTCTTTTTTTATTGAAACATAAAACAAATATTATTATGCATTAATACATTAATAACAAATAAAAAAATATATACTAGGTGTGCCATGATTTTTTAAAAGTTAATTTAAGAATGTACAGGGCTTGTCAATTAAAGTGTCATTATTTATAAAGACAGTGGACATTGTTCTTCACAAAAATGAAAAACTCTGTTCTATTTTTCTCCCATCACATCTCAGTCAATCAAAGCACAGAAACTAATATCTTAGTAGAAACAGTTATAAAGAATCTATATTTGCCATTGACATTTATGCTTTTAGCAGATGCTTTTATCCATAGCTTTTATCCTTTGCATTCAAGTTATATTTCATCAGTTTCTTGGATGCCAAACCCATAACTCTACTTTATGAACTACAGAAATGCAGAACAAGGAACCCACCACTGTACTGAATGTTTTTTATTTATAAAATCTAAAGTAATAATATACCAAATTAATTGTAAAACAAAGAAATTAATTAAGTTAATTAATTAAATTAAGTGTGTGTATATATATATATATATATATATATATATATATATGTGTATGTATATTACACTATATATCAGAAATATATAGTATAGTAATATACTGTACCAAACTAATTTACAGAAAATAAAGAAATTAATCACTGCTGTCACAGTGCACACACGAGGAGGACACAGGAACACGCAGACGAGGATGTAACTCAAATAATAGTCTTTACTGAACACAACACGGCAGGGCAAGGCTGATACAGACAGGAACACCGGGGAGTAACGAGTAGACCAGACGGAATCAAACTCAACAGACAGGACTATAAATACACAGGTTAATCATAGATAATTACACGGCTGGACAAGAATTAACTAATAAACACATTTAACAAGGACAGGAAACAAACCAAATATGGACACAAGAGGCAGGAACACATGACACACAGGACAGAGGACTGACAACTGCATAGTTTTATTTTATCTTAATATTATTCATAATGCTAAATATCTGGTATGCATAAAAAAAAAAATTGGTTTACTGAAAAGTCTGTTAAAACATATAGGCAAATCACAACCAGATATAGACATGATTTTTCTTTCTTTTTTTTTCTTGGGGAATCTGCATAATGGATTTAAACATGCTGTATAAATATATATTAGTATAACTTAGACCTTCTACAGCATAACCATAAATTATCCAAAATATTTAATAAACAAATGTGCAAGAGGCAGAAGGCGTTCAGAGCTGATGGTAGGAAATCTGCAGAGATTTTTGAAGACTTCTTCAAGCACTGATTTCGTATGGACCTGGTCACGGCTGACAGAAAAAAAAGGTTCTCGCTTACACACAGACATACATATCAACCCATGCAAATACTCAGCATTGCGGTTACAACTGTTCACAATAATAAATCATATTTAGAGAATTCAATTGGGAGGTAAGGAGAGTGAGAGAGAAGGAAAGAGAGGCAACAGGAATTTGTTGTGGAGAACGATGGCAGGAAATGCTATATCCTCTCCCACACAATCACTGAGACACACAGTCCTCCCTGGCCCTGTGTTAATAATTCAGCACTTAACTACCAGTAAAACATTCACGCACATGTGGGAGTAAATCGCTTCCTATGTCCCTGCTCTAGAATAAAGAGAAGCAGCATCTGACAAGGGAAAAGCATTCCTCAGATGCAGTCTTTCCTCAGGGCGCTTTCAGCAATGCATATAGAGCTCAAATGTCATTAACAAAACAAACCTGCTCTGTCCCTCAAGTGCCTGTCTGGTTTCTCTCACAAACATGCTGCATGCCCATTCCAGGCCTCGAGAAGCACAAAAGCCATAAAGCAAAAATAAAACAACATCTTTTGACTCTGTTTCCCTATTACAGTTAACCACTTCTTCCCGAAGAGCATATGATGCTCACAGCAATCTTCAAACCAGCCTTGGCACTTTTGATAACTTCTCCAAGAACAGAGAAAACTATTGGAAGCCTTCCACAGAAGGCCTAAAACAAAAGGATGAAGGCACACAGGCAATGCAAGAATGAGTTATGATCCTCCCCAGAGAAAACCGGCCTGGAAGTTGTCTGTACTCTCTGTACTTAGCCAGTAATGAACCTGTAGGGTTACACAATGCCTGTTTTGTCTGAAGAGGGCTCAGATTTTTAAATTATTTCTAAATCTGTGTACTATTCTTGCGAGATCCGCTGTCGTTTTGAGAAAGTACAAGCACAAACTGTCTCTTTACACAGCAGAGGTTCTCAACTCAGTCACAGGTCTGTTCTGATAGGATACGGATCTGAGGGAAAACCAATGCTAAATGCAAAAAATAACAATATAATGAAGAAGAAACCACTCTGTGTGAGAAAACAAATTATATGATTTTAGTGCGCATTTAAATGCAACATAATGACAACACAAGCAGGTTGCAAACTCATCCTTCTAAGGCATGTATGAAAATGCACAAGGAAAAAAGAAAATTCAATGTAGATTATATTAAACACAACCCATTTGGGTTGCAACATAAAATTTGTGTTCAGACCCACTGTTTTAGGATTTATTGGACACATTTGGGTGCCGTTGGACAGCACAGATGTCTTGAGAATCAGAACGCACGTTTATTGGCTACCGAGTTGCTCTTATTACTTAATTGTTTGCTCCAAAGGACACAGTGAACGTAAGCCAAATACAACATCCATTTCAACATAACCTGAGGGTGACGTGACCGCGGGGCCACCAGAGATGGCACTGGGCGCTCTGTCCACCTTGGCACACCATCTATATATTGGCAACCAGCACAGACGCGCAGCCAAGAGAAGCGAGTCGGGATGTAGTCAGACAGGGATTCAGCTCTTTCCATCTGCTCCCAAAGCATCACCAAGCATGAGAGCCACAATAAGAGTAACATCCATTCCAAAAAACGACACACTATGGATGGAATGAACACCGACTGCCCCAGCGCTCATGGGCTCTGGGAGAAGTTCTGGATATGAGACGTAATGCATCTTACCTCCAGACCTGGCCGAGCTGCAAGATGTGGATGATGGACTGGAAGAGCCAAACAAGCACTCTGCAGCATTTCCGCGTGCCGTTCGCAGGCAGGGTTCTGCCGCTGCCGTTCCGCCGGTCGCTGTCCTTGGTGCTGAAATCGCATCCGTCCCCGCTTGGGGAGGCGCTCATCTCCGAGTAATCATACACGAACCACCTGAAACTTAACACCTGAACCACCGCGGAGGGAACCACCACGAACACTAACGTGAGCCCGAACCACCAATAGTCCCGCCTCAAGTAGTAGTCCGCTGCCAGCCACAGGTCGGTGGCTCCGTCGGAGAAGAAGACCAGGAGGGCGCACAGCATCCAGCAGCAGTCCAGCAGCGAGAAGCGCTTCTCGGCGCGAGGGTGCAGAGGAGCCGCGCTCTGCTCAGGGCCAAGCAGACACCGAGAAGCGCTCTCACACACGGCTGCTCCATCCGATTTAGCGGCCATGTTTGTTGTAGAAAGAGAGTGGGCAAAGGAAAGCGAAGTACAATGAGAGGGGAGGGGGATGTGTGTGCTGGAGAGTGTGTGTGAAAGCTCATGGGAGAGTTGGGAGAGAGAGAGAGGGAGGGGGGGGGGGGGGGGGGGGGGTAACGGACAGACCCCGGGGATATAATTGCTGTACTGGAATACAATAATCCTCGTTTCACAAACCTTTCGTTGGAAAGACTACAAAGATATGCAGCGTCTTGTGAGACTATTGTTTTTTCTTCATAAACGACCAAAACGTGTGAAAATTCAGTGAAATGAAAATGAATGACAGCTTGATAACATACTAAACATATAACCTGAGCTTTTTGTAAGACATATATGGTGTCCAATGTTTGCTACATTTTTCATATTTATGGTTTCATTTTAATACATATTAAGTACTTTTATTAATTTTCTGATTATTTTTCTGACATTCCAGGAATTCCTTAATTCCTTAAAAACATGAATAGCCTAATTGTATATTCACGATGTGGAGTTCTATGGTCTGATTTCATCCATAGTACAGTATGCATGCTAGTGCCATAAAGAAAATGTCATTTGTATCCGTGTTATGATTTTTGACCCATTTTCGCATTCTAGAGGGAAAGTTAACAACATGCTTCGCATTTTAGTTTTTTGTTTGTAAATCTGTAGAGTCAGAATTTAACAGTGTATAATTGTGCGCCAAGTTACTGATGAATAATTCATCAAACTAACTGTTCAGAGCTGTTCATTTGTGACGTCAATTTGTGGGCAATCTGAAAGGTTAATAAAAAAAATAAAATAAATTAAATAGTTTTAGATTTATAAAGTCTTCAACTGCTGTCCGATTTGCTAATCAGGTAATCTCACATCCTTTGTTCCTCCATTTAGCAGCTTGGTAGCACTTAACGTTTTTAAGCACTATGCATAATGCATGATGTACTAATAATAATGTTTAAGACAGATTTTACAAAAAAAAAAAAAAACTAAAAGTACTTAAAAAAGGTAAAAAGAAGTGATTGTCTTACATGTTGTAGGACTTATTTTACTGATTCCATGAACACAAGACACAAGTTGAAACTATCTCATTCATCGAGGCAGCTTATTTAATACATTGTATGTTTTTCATGTGCTTTCAGGTTCATAAATGGAGAATCATAGCACTCGTCCTTTTGTGGTGAAGAATTGGAAATGGTTTATTGATTAGTGGGATGGGCGCGAGCTCGCGCTCTCGATATTTAATGTTTGACAGTGCGAGGCGAGCACGCGGTGTTATTATGACAGCGGAGCTGCTTGTTACTACCCCAATCTAATGAGTTACCATACCTAATGCGCAAGCAGTTTGGTGGATGTTGACTCACAATAATGATAATAATAATTAATAAAGCTCATGCCTCATTATTAACCATTTTCATATGACAACTGTCATGGTGACCACGTCTGATAGACGGGAAAAAAACAAGCCTAAACTTAAAAAATACGAGTTTTGAACTATATTTTTGGGGGGAGATCTAGCCTAATATTGCAGTTTGATGTAACGAATAGATCCAGGGTTGCCAAGTCTGCGTAAAATAACCCAGCAAACAAAATGTAGGGGTGGTAATCGTTTCTTTTTGGACTATGTAAAAATTAATTATTACAGTTTTGAGATCTTGTTCTGATGCTATTTTTCTCTTCTTGTTCATTGTCATACGTTTCAGCACCCTACCAGTCATCTGACACTGTTATAATTGATAGAATGCAAACTGGGTTGAGTAAATTATTTTAAAACAAGCATTTCAGTCAAATTTATGCAATGTCAAACCTTTAACCCCATCAGGGAATAAAATCAACCTGTGTCCACATTTTAAAGGTAATGCAATTGTGTAGGAAAACCATAGACTTGGCAACCCTACATAGATCATAAACCTTTAAAAAATATTGCACTAAAACAGTGAATGAAACTCCCAGTGAATGAGAGCAGTTAGAAATTTGAAGACTGACAGTGAACAGTGACTAAAATTCAACTTGGTCCTACAGAACACAGACCTTCAGAAGACTTAGAATATAACAATGGACTCATATATATTGTGCTATTATTGTGCTTTTATTTTCATTTTATGGAAAAGCGCTTTGTAAAAATTCTTCAAAAATTCTCCTACAACGTTCAAGTTTGATACAACATGAGGGTCAGTAAATAAAGACAGAATTAGATTTTTGTGAGAACTTAAACAGCCAGTCAAATCAAAATGTCCACATAGAGCTTTACAAAAAGAGAGAAAGCATAGGCCAATGTGTTTTTGAATTAGTGAAAAATCAATTCCAAGATAATTTTCAATTTAAAACCCCTTATCTGACAGAATGGAAGTCCAAAAGTATTGCTCATGGACCGTAAGAAATGAGCAGCAGACCTCATTACACTTATTCCATTAAGTCAATTAGTGTTCTAGCTTACTTTGGGATTCGTACTGACAGAGTTGCAGGGTAGGCTCTTTAACTTCCAACAGAGATAAATAACGCTTAGCATTACTGCACGAATCAGATATACGGCATCCGATTTGACATAGAACAGACTCTGACCCGGTCTAACCACTATAGAGAGGTGCAGTGAAATCAAAGGGAAGTTCACAGAAGCAGTGTAAAATTCCAGTTCCCTCTGAGACTGTTGTCCAGTAAATGATAGCTGACCCCAGCTCTTTTGGTTCAGAGGACATTATTGTCCTTTTCAGTGTCAGTTACAACTGCATGAGTGACAGATTGAGTCTTTTGAAGCAGACATGCACACCTATCTTTGTGAGCATCTGTCTGAATAATGAGCTGATGGTGGTGTCAGAGGACTTGAATACATGGGCATTAATCAAAGCTTTTTCAGGTGAGTCAGTGCTTTCTTATGCTGGTGAGCATAAGTGAGCATTCTGTGCTGTGAGACTTATTGTGTTGTGAAGACCCTGCTGTGGGAAGGCTCACATTTGCATCTTGCTTTCGTCTGCTTTTTCACCCCTCTGGCATAATCATATGACCAATGAATCGGACTGTATTCACATTGTATTGGTTCTTGAGTCAGCGGAATTTCAAAGTCATCTCCTCAGCTGTTTCCATCACGTTTCCTGGGGTCTCATCATGCTGATGTTCGTGAAATGTATGTGCTTCCTCTTAAACCAAACACACTCATAAAAAAAAAGATCACTCTGGCAAATTTTATTCTGCAGTAGCAAAGCATCACTATGATGCTAATTTCAAAAGTCTTGCCATTTTCAATTGAGGAGGTGTTTATGTGACACTGTTTTCAAAAAACGGAAAACTTTTTATGCATTTTGGCTGTACATGATAACAGCCTTTATGGAGCCTGAAAACACAAACTTATGATAACAAGTTTCAAAGTGCAAGTTTTTGAAAACAATAGTGTCATCATCTCCATGTGAACTACTAAAAAGAGAATGTGTGAAAACAGTGATGTCATGCACATCTAGTGCTGTCAAATGATTAATTGTGATTAATCGCATCCAAAATAAAAGTTTTTGTTTACATAAGATATGTGTGTGTACTGTGTATATTTAAAATGTATATATAAATACACAAAAATGCATGTATATATTTAAGAAAAATATGTTTGTATTTGTATATTAAATATATTTGCATATAATATAAATTATGTAAATATATACATGTAAATGTTTTCAAAATATATACTGTTAGTGTCACGGATAGTGGGTGTAGAAAACATACATCAAAAAGATCAGGAGAACGACGTAGCATCAACCACGTATACACTTTAATGAACATCAAACTGAGACAAAGATAAGGGGAGAACTGAGGACTTATAAAGGAATGGAAACAAAGGAGCAAACAAGATGATTAATACAAAACAGGTGACTAGAATAAACGAGGATTAACTAAACTACAACAGGAAAAACCAATAAGGACAAACAGGAACTGAACAGAAACCAACACGTGACAGTATGAGTGTGTGTGTATATATATATATATATATATATATATATATATATATATATACATACACAGACATTTGTAAACAAACACTTTTATTTTGGATGCGATTAATCGCGATTAATCATTTGACAGCACTAGCACATACATAGGAGTCTAGGAAAGTGTATGTAAGCAGGGGTGTAATATTTAACTACTGGCCTGGCATGCATAAAACAGCAATTTTAGTCATTTTCGCAGATCCATGTGAACTGGATATAAGCTATATAGAGTTTATTATTTTATCTGGCAGATATATCAGTGGCACTTATTAAAAACTGGAAAAGATAGAAGGCGGCTGTATGCTTTTTATGGTGTGTATGTGTCATGTCCTGAGTGCTCGAATGAACGCAAGGGATTCAAATATTAGTCCATTTATTCTAAGCAAGTGCAAGCAGCTCTTAAAGATATGAATGTAAATAGATGTTTTTTTTCCTCTGGTGATTTGTATGTGTTGTCATTGAGATTTCCATTCTCTATTGTACTATTGAAGAAAACCGTCCAACCAATAAGATTCACGATTTTGAATCTATTACAGAATCTTACAGATATTGAAAGCATTACAGCATGTAAAAAAAAATGTCTAGGGAAGGATACTTTACTCACACAAGAAGAGTAAGTGAGTTAATATAAATGTTATATTTATATAAAGCAGGATGGCATTTAATGGGAAACACTGATAGATATGTTTATGATGTGATACACTGAAGACTCAGCACGTCTGTCATGTCTTATCTCCACCTCTGTCACAACTACAACTAGGGGTCTTAAAAACCACAAGGCACTATGAATTAATAATATTATGTCATATTTATATAATATTTACAATCTATTTCAACATATACAACAGTCCAGGCTGTCTAAGTGGCTGTTTGTCATGATATGCACGAATGTATTACTCTATCGCTAGAAGGCATGTGATGTTACGCTCGTCTCGTGTTTGAAACGCTCAGTTTGTTTGTGTGTCAGCGGCAGGAATCTGGTGCAGGCTGTCAGCTGCCATGTCTGCTCGCCGTTGTTTGTCTGGTCCTCTCACCCTGGTAAGATGACTGCCAAGCCACTGCTGCCGCACCGATCTGGTGATCCGCCACGACAGGCTGACATTGGGAGAAGATGGTTCAAAGAAAAGGCATGAGGGGACTGAAGTCAACTCTGAAAATCCAATGGAGCAAAGACACAAAAGAAAACTGGAAAGAAAACCTGTCTCGGGAAACTACTTTGAAGCTATAGCCAGCGAAGCGACACATAATTTGAAGCAGTTAAAGCTATGGTTTTGAAAAAGTATTCAGCTACACTCAAAGATACTACCAATGACTCAATACATTCAGGCAGACTCACTTAAATAATATTACTAGTAGTAGTTCTCATAAAAAGATTAGGTATAGTAGGCTACATCTTCTTTTTATAGTGTACACAAACTATTTAAGTGGTCAATATATTCTAAAATACAGTACATAACTACCAGTGTCAGACCTCTGTTGTGTGTGTATGGTGTTTCCACGTGCTCCCTGTGTTTCCATGCCCATATTTGGTTTGTTTCCTGTCCTCGTTTGATGTCATTAGTAGTTTATTCTGTTCCAGCCGTGTTCGTCTGATTATCCCTGATATTTAAGTCCTGTCTGTGTTGTGGTATGTCGTCTGGTTTACTCCCCACTCACCGGTGTTTGATGTCTGTGAGTTTGCATTGTCCTTCCCTGGCTTCATTAAAGATGTTATTTGAGTTTAGTCCTCGTGTCTGCATGTCCTTGATCCTCCCTGCTGTGTGCACCGTGACAACCAGATTATATAGTCTATAACTTGACGACTGTCTAACTTTATGCCAAAGAACAAAATACAAATGCAATGCAAAAATGAATCTGCCGTCTAATAAAGAGCAGCAGTCATGCTGCCTTCACTTCAAAGTGAGCACACAATATTACAACACCATTCGTATTCAGTTTGGGAAAAAATTCTACAGAAGTAGCCTAAAAAGGAAACAATGGACCAGACAGATTTTTATTACAGTATTTCGGAATTGAAAATGATTCAATTATTTATTTAAATCGCATATTTACGCATGGCATCTAGCAAAAACTTATCTTTTTCATTAAAAAAACATGAAAGTTGAGTAAATAATTTGCTGTTTAGAAGCTCTTTTGCTAGTAAAATAACTCACATTCATAACTAACAGATTTAACATGATAACTATAAAGTTTTAATAAACATTAAACATTTTTGAGAAGAGTCCATTCCACAGTGATAATGACAGAGGAACAATATCATTTGAATTATATTTTTTTTTCTTCAGCTGGTGAATAAAAACATTGACAGCCAATTACTAGACTTTCAAGAGCTCAAGACTTTAAAGCGGCAGACAACATAACTGCAGCATGCGCTTTACAGTGAACAAAATGTTATCATCTGTTTGAACACTAATATAGTTATCTTTCATGGTGTGAAGGACCTTTAGTCATGTTTTTACATTTTATGCCCTTCCAACACCATAACTTGAGTTTTAACCTTGTGTGGTCATTTACATGGTCATACCTAAATATTTCTGACTGTCAACATGAACTGTAGGTCATTTCTATTATATGTGACAAAAACAATCATAAGGAGCTTGAGCTAAATAAATAAGCTTTTCATTGATGTATGGTTTGTTAGGATAGGACAATATTTGGCTGAGATACAACTATTTGAAACCTAGAATCTGAGGGTGCAAAAAAATAAAATCTAAATATTGATAAAATTACCTTAAAAGTTGTCCAAATGAATTTCTTAACAATGCATATTATAATAATAATAAAAAAAAGTTTTTATATATTTACTATAGGAAATTATACAAAATATCTCCAAGGTACTTTTTGGCATAAAAGAAAATTTTATCATTTTGACCCATACAATGTATTGTTGGCAATTGCTACAAATATACCCTTGCTACTTATGACTGGTTTTGTGATCCAGGGTCACATATGAGATCTGTAACACCTCTTTTAATGTCGCATGTAACCCATCCATAGCTTACCTAATGAGCTACAATATAACAAAAACTTATATTTTGGCCTAACAAACAAAAATATTAAGACTTTTTTTCATTTATTTTTTTACCATATCTACTTAGCCAGGACCACTAATAAGTATGAACAATAATAATAGTGACAATTGCCTTAGCAGGCACCACTAATTACAATTTTTAATTACTAGTAGCTCCACACTCCACAAATTATTACATATCCAGTAAATGTTCTTCATTCATATTACTCAGAACTTATGTAGGCTAATTATACCATAACATGAACTTTGTACTTGCATGTAATATGTGACCCTCTCTCTGAGGCAATAAAGGGGAAATGTGTCATTTATAAGTATTGATCTCTGGTGCAGAATGGTTTGCTGTGTATCAAACAGTCTAAACAGTGTATTAACTCCAAATGAGGCACATCTGTTCAGTAAATCAGCTTGTTGTTGCCACATCTATTTCCCCAATCAAATGTGTTCGTAACCCATTAGCTGTTTGTTTCTCAAACGATTAGCTGTGTTTGGCAAGCTTCTAAGTACCAACCACTAAAACAAGTGATAAATTAGCTAAAATGCTGAAAGCTTTTATTAGATAAATGGACAGGTTAGTCATGGTAGCACCATATTTAATTTTAACAGGAAAACAAGGCTGTGAGGGATAGAAGTACTGTGTTCAGTGGGTTGAACTGTTGTTAAATCATACCGATTTTTGAGTCTTTCTGAGAAAAAAAAAAAAATCTGTACTCTGAAGGGTTAGGCTACTCATGTCATGTGCATGATATTTGCTAAGTATAAAGATACTTCAAAAATACCTCACTACTACTACTATAATACATTGCCAAAACATAAGGAGCTGCGATAGTAATGCTGAAAATGCGTTTACCTACAGTGAGTTGTTGCAGCACGTGCTGGTGTTGAACTTTGTTGACTGTTGTTTTGTAGGCTTGATTGTGTTTATGGGGTGCAGTCTAAAGTGTGTTAATGCTTTGTTAAAAAACAACAACAACAAAGAAACGCTCATATAAATTATTTCCTGTTTTTATGAAGCCCCTCAGAAATATGCAATCTGGTCCAGTGTGTTGTAATTCGCTAAACCACCTCTAAAGCACATCTAAACGTCCCGCCCCTCACCTCAGAATGCACTCCGGTTGTATTGAAAACAATACTCAATATTGCTTATCAATTGGAGCCAGATTGAGACGCAGAGGATATTAGTGATGAGGATAGCGCAGATCCTGTGCAAGCACAGCTCTTAATATAATAATATACAAATAGATTTTTTCGTGCACCCCTAGTTTTGTTGGCATGGCAACAACTCTTCCTCTTCTCTATAAAAGCAGAGCAACATGGCCTCGCCCCCTTTGTTGCATCTTCCCGGGGACGAGATTTATGTAAATTTCTGGGTTTGTGACGTCACAAACCCAGGAAGTAACTCATTGTGGTCCCTACGAGCCGTTTTTGTAGGCATTAAACTGCCAGATATCTCTGTTTACATTGAACTTTCAGCATTGTAACTTTGCAGATATTGTTTAAGCTCAAACAGCAACATTACACACTAACTAACGTTAAAAAAGTGAAATCGCAATCAACCTCCCCTTTAATAAAGCACATTTTCATGGATTAAAACGATAAGATGCCCTGGCAGATTTGGATTCAGTCGATGTATCCACTTCCAGCAATCTTTTCGTTCTCTGTGTTCTCCTTGGTGGTAAACAGTTACTGTTTTACAGAGTAAGAAACGATCCAAACGATTTAGTGCATGAGTGATCGTGGTACGAATGATTTACACTGAATCGCGAACCGGCTTGCAAACTACTATATTTGGACTGATTCAAAAGAGTTATTCGTTTGAGAATCGCACATCCTTATTTCTATTGTCTAAAGTCTAAACAGCCTACAGGAAGAGAGAGCAGAAGCTAGAAAGCCTTATATGCTTATTATATATATATATATATATATATATATATACATATATTTATTTATCATATATGCTTCTGTAAGGAAATGGTTCTGCACTACTGCAAAACTGAACTTTTTCCCCATAACCAAACAGCATAAGACATTTTAAAAAGGTAATACAGCCCTACATAAATCTTTCCAGATTAATAGACCCAAAGTTGAGTCATCTGTTATAATCTTAAATGACTATCATTAGTGACAGCTGGCCACATCACAACCTAATGAGTTTTAATATCAGTCTGTTCAGCTTTAGACTTGATATACAGTAGGCCTATATTCTGTATACAGTATTAGCTGAATGGACTATTTTATTGATGTTTTTAAGGTGTTATTTATTCATCATTTTGGAGCAACAGACACAATTAATCTTTAATCCACCCATAATTTTTGGAAGAACATTAATGAAATGTCCATGTCAGAGATCAATATTCTAGTAATTATTGGACCCATACGAAAATTAACCATTGTTTTATTGTAGTAAAAGTGTAGTGACCATGTTTTTTTTTTTGGTGTATTGATTACCATTTGTGTAACCACAGCTTTACTACAAATACCATGGTTAAACTAAGGTTAGTGTACCAAAACCATGGCTAATTTGTGGTTACCATGGTTTAACTATAGTAACCATGTTTTTTTGGTTTAATCTGTAGTAAAACCATGGTTAATTTTCATAAGCATGTTTTCTTTCAAGGTGCAAATTGCAGTTTACATCATGTATGTTTATGTCAAAGTATATTGCTGTATAGAGAGAAGGGAAGGGAGAAAAAGAGAGAAGGCCCATAATTCCTTAGAAGAAAAGAAAAGGATGTGAATGTGGGAGGAAGATGAAGAAGAAAGCAGAATGGCTAATTTTAATGGACAGGAGCCTTTTGTAGAGGGAGGATATGGTAGCGTGGCAGTATGAGTGTTAAATAGCGAGACAGGAAGAAAGCGAGGGTGGAGTGCTGAGCACTCAGCAATGAATTAATGTGCCGTTAACAGAGAGGAGGGAGAAGTTTTTATCAAGTGAGGAAGATTAGCTTTAGGAAGCTATGGATGCCCCCGTCAGCAGTTCTGCTGCATTCAGGCCTATATCCTAATGAAAATAGTCTCCCGACTCTCCTCGCCAAACACACATGCGCAGACGTCCGCACCTCCTGGACTTTCACACTCAGCACTCTCACGTTATTGAGTGGCGGTTATTGCTCCCTTATTTATTTAATTTTGTGTTTTCATTTTCCTTTTTAATTCCTTTAGTTTAATTACTCAAGCGAGCTCTTGGGGGCTCTGCCCAGAACTGATGCTGCTGGTTCATCAAAAGTGTCTTCTTCCAGTTAAACCAGCTCAGCGTGTGAGAGATTACAGGAGGGAATACACACATGCACTCAGTGCTAAGTGCTTTAACTGAAGAGTATTAAATAAAAGCCACTGGTCGGTGCATATCATCTGCAATTAAGTCTGGTAGAGTCTATCTATCTATCTATCTATCTATCTATCTATCTATCTATCTATCTATCTGTCTGTCTGTCTGTCTGTCTGTCTGTCTGTCTGTCTGTCTGTCTGTCTATTTGTGTCTGTCATTCTATCTATCTATCTATCTATCTATCTATCTATCTATCTATCTATCTATCTATCTATCTATCTATCTATCTATCTATCTATCTATCTATCTATCTATCTATCTGTCTGTCTGTCATTCTATCTGTCTGTCTGTCTGTCTGTCTGTCATTCTATCTGTCTATCTATCTATCTATCTATCTATCTATCTATCTATCTATCTATCTATCTATCTATCTATCTATCTATCTATCTATCTATCTATCTATCTATCTGTGTCTGTCATTCTATCTACATTTACATTTATACATTTATTCATTTAGCTGACGCTTTTATCCAAAGCGACTTACAATTCTTACAATTTACAAGTCGCACGCCTCTGGAGCAACTAGGGGTTAAGTGTCTTGCTCAGGGACACACTGGTGTCTCACAGTGGATTCGAACCCGGGTCTCTCACACCAAAGACATGTGTCTTATCCACTGCGCCATCACCACCTGTCTGTCTGTCTGTCTCTCTGTCTGTCTATTTGTGTCTGTCATTCTATCTATCTATCTATCTATCTATCTATCTATCTATCTATCTATCTATCTATCTATCTATCTATCTATCTATCTATCTATCTATCTATCTATCTATCTATCTATCTATCTATCTATCTATCTATCTATCTATCTATCTATCATCTGTCTATCTGTTTGTCTGTCTTACTGTACTGCGAATTTAAACTGTTGTAAGCAGGTTTTCTCAAGCCAACAACAGGCCTACAAGTTAGTCTTGACAAACTGTATTTATATTCAATTATTATTATTTTTTCTTTTTTTTTCGTCATGCCGGTGTATTATTATTATATGAACTATATCAGATATACTCACCCCAAAACCACATGTAAAAACAAAACATATTTTCGATGTCCTCGGCCGGAAAAAGTCTGGCTACATGAGACTGTTTCTACAATAACTTGGATGCCATTCAACTGCCACAGACATTTTGATGAATGAGTTTAGACTAAAGAAGATATTGATAGTGAAAATATTATGTTAGGTGTGCATTACTGTATGGGTATAAGAATAGATGTTAATTGGAAACTGCAGTATTATTCAAGGGTATACAAGTCTTTTGATTATATATGGGCCAATATCAGAGTCTACTGTGAAATCAAATGTGTGTTGTTCCCTAATGAAGCTTGGAGCCGAACCACATAATGATTTCAACAGTAATTCTCTCTTGAATGTTTTCTTTTGTTCAGAAATTCAACTGGGAAAGGCTTAGAATTCGCATGGCAACGAAATCAGTCCGTAAGCTTGTTTTTTTTTTTTTTTTTTTTTTTACAACAAACACAAATATTGATCAAAGCCATCAATGTTACAACCTTTGCAGTTAAAGCTGCATTTTATGCTGCACATTGATCCAATATCTGGCAAGCAAAGTGACATTACTGAGAGAAATGAACAGAGGCAAACGCATATAGGCACACACCACAAAATCTCATCAAAGCACTGAAGCAGAAGACTATCGTCATTCACAGGCAACCCCAGGAGGGCAGACAGAGAGAGAGAGCATTTGCTCAACTGACTTGGAAAGGGAAGGAGGTAACAGTAAAAAGAGAGATGAGAAAGTATCTTTATAAAGGAGCAGGTATGGCTGTGTGAAACAGAGAGATGTGAAGCAGAATGACATCATAATGGCTTGGCCTATATGAGTACACAGTTCACCCATGCATACTGCTTCAAGTGACTTGTAGTAATTCACAGACATTGCACAATCATGCTGTAATGTCCTAAATGAAGCTTTACAGACCGTAAGATGTAACAGATGTAACCCTCTTGAGGAGAGGAGAGTGAGGTTTACCTGCACAGCTTATACCAGCTGGCCTCCCTTACACAGCCACCATATTTAATTTTATGTAAATGAAAATGAGACCATTGCCGTAAAGCAATCTGCCCTGTTCATGGGATTTCATACCTGTTCACCAAACTTACATACTTCCAGAACAGAGCTTAAGACAGAGCGTAGAAGCCATTCACCTTATTAGAGCAATCAGAATGATGTTGAAACTTATACAGTTGCTTTAATAGTAATATAGTAAAATCATGTACATTTTTATGTAAGTATAACGTATTTAACATTACACTTTAAATGACAAATTTTAACAAAATTACAGTAATAAGAAATGAGGGGAGGAGTTTTATTTCCTTGAAATACAATATAATTTACATATGAAATAATTATAATTATATGAATATTATATATATATATATATATATATATATATATGTGTGTGTGTGTGTGTGTGTGTGTAATTCTAAATAATTATATATATATATATATATATATATATATATATATATATATAATTGTATTCTGCTGGTTTGATGTTCGAAAAACCTTTTTTTGTGTGTGTCTGTGTGTGTGTGAACCATACTTTTCAGGATTAATTAATAAACATTTAATAAACAAGTAAAATAACATTAGAAATCAAAATGTTTTATTGCATTATAATGTATTTACAGTACAGTCACTTTTGAGCAATTACTTGTGTCCTTGCTGAATAAAATGATTGATTAATTTTTTTTTTTTTATCTTAATGACCCCAAACTTATGAATGGTAGTGTATATTATTACTTATTAATTGAAATATGACTTCACAGTCCACACATACACATACAGATTTATGCAATTGATTTACTTTGATATACCTTATACTGATGATGAACATATGAACATATAAGACAGATCTACACACACAGAGATGCTGCCACACTGTGGTTGAAATTAGAATGTACACCTGCTCCCCCCCCCCCCCCCCCCCTCTCTCTATGGAGGAGGAAGTTCTATGATTAGCTCTCTCTAGGAGTCACTCCATCTGCCAACGTCAGGAGCTCTTATCAGCTCTGCTGCAGTTGCCTGTCCAGTACAACACAACAGAACACAACAACTGAGAGAGAGAGACAGAGAGGACAAATGAGACAGAGTGGCATACTGCCAATAGGCTAAGAGTTTTCACTCCATCACTTCAGGTCAGAACAGAATCGAAAAAGTAATCGCAGGTTTACCATGACCAAAACAGAATAACTGAAAGTGTGAAAAAAAAAAAAAAAAAAAAAAAGAGAAGATTGAGGTGGAAAATTTGTCTGATATGTCCAATTATAATGAATCTGGAGTGGTGATGAGAGGTGCACCCTGTCCATATGCCACACTCACAGTCACCATATGGCCCAGAATGCCCTCTGCTGGGAGAGCAGTGCATCACGGTCCTTCTCAAATATGCACCAACACTCATCAAAATCTCTATCCAGCCTTGCCTGGCATTGCTTTTCAAAGTATCCTTTAAAGATCAAACCTCTTCATTTGTGTCTCTGTGTAGATTTCATTGGAATTTGGCTTCAGAAGAGGAATAAATGTGATGTTAAATGTGTAAAACTCCACACCACGTCAGCAGTGGAGATGATCAGACTGGACTATAAAACATGATAGGACATGATAAAATGTAGTCCCGGGCCCTGCAATGAGGGTGGCCGGCTAAGATCTTCTATGCTATATATAGCACTGTAAAAATCATTTTCTGCATGGTTTTTTTTCTACTCGAGGAAAAAAACAAAAACAAGAATTATTTCTAAAAGGATCATGTGACACTGAAGACTGGAGTAGTGATGCTGAAAATTCAGCTTTGCATCACAATAAATCACATTTTAAAATATATTCAGTTAGAAAACAATTATTTTAAATTCTCATAATATTTCATAATATTAGTTTTTCAATAAAAATCGCCATAAGAGAGATAAAAAAACAAAACAAACAAACAAAAAAATAGTAACAAAGTTTATAATTGATAATATGCGGACCCTTCAGGAATATTGCTTATTTGTTTATTTTATTTTGATCAAAAGTGACAGTAACGACATTTAGAATGTTACAAGCAATTCCTATTTCAAATAAACGCTGCTTTTTTGAAGTTTTTATAAAAGAGAAGAATCAAAAAATTCTGAGAAAACTATCATGGTTTCAACAAAAACAAAACAAGAAACAAAACAAACAAACAAAACAAAACAAAGCAAAGAAAACATGTCAATCTCACACCTTTGAACTGTGTTTATTGAGAATGTTTAGGTATATTTTTCTGGGAAACAAAACAAAATATAGATTAAAAGAATGCATTTTTGCGGTGAACCCACTGAATCCTTAAGGCAGTGGGGAAAACTTTTGGCCCTGTGAAGTTTTGCTGTGGTTACTCATGATTTATGCAAAGACACACCAAATGTTTGCTTGCATTATAGTCTTATTAATCCTCTCTCACACATGTACTGTACACAAAAGTAATGAGTATAGTCTCTATGGACCTCTTCCTTTCTGCTGAGATGAGGAGGTGTGATAACACTGTCTAGACATAATATCAAATATAGATGGGCTCCATTGTGAAACAGCACATACAGAGGCATTGTGAGATCAAAAGAAATGCATCTAACAGGTGTAAAACTGTGGATGGAAAAATATGAACCAATATGCATCAATTGTACAGCAACAAGTAGATGATGTGAAAAGAGTCTTTAGCTTGTGCAGGCCACCCTAGTGCCTGCTTATGGTCTATTTGGTTTGTGTATGTGTGTGCGTATGTGTATGTGCCTGTGTTTTTTCCCGTAAAGTTTGTTGCTGGGTCTAGGGAGAACATCCTGTCAGCAGACCCTCAGGAAAGGCTTGTGTGTGTCTGTTTAGACAAAGGTTTGTGTGTGTGTAGAAGAGATAAAAAGATTAAAACACCTGCTGCACAAATACAGTTCCGTTTAATGCAGGAAGCAACAAGTTTCAAGCTAAAATCATAAGGTCAACACCTTCCCTCACTTATAATTCCCTCACTTGCAGCAATCATCTGACCCTCAGATAATCTCAGATAAAGTTGTCAAGTTCATTGGCTGTACTGTGATAGACAGCTCGTACAACACTGTAACAGTAATTATATAAACCTACTGATGGTTGTTAGATTGTGTAGTCTGAATTGAAGCAATTTTAAACTAATGTGTGTAAAATTCTGTACCAATAGTGGGACCAAAAATAATCCTAAAATAACAATCAAAAAGCATTTTACCATCTGCCCCAAACTTTCACCACTGGTGGAGTGTTTTAACATAAAGTGTTTTAGCATAACAATTTTACATGCTGCCAAGAAAAAATTACACATTGCAACAGTACACACTAAAACGTTTTCAGACTGACAGCTGTTTTTAAATGTGGGGTCAGAATTTGTAATGTTTCTTATGCTCATGAAGGCTGCATTTATTTGATGAAGAATATAGTAAAACTGTTATATTGTGAAATACTTTTACAACTTTAAATAACTGTTTTCTATTTGAACATATTTTAAAACTTAACATAGTCCTGTGACAGAAAAGCTCGATTTTCAGCATCCATTACTCCAGTTTTGAAAATATATATTTACGGTCCCTTTTAATCAATTAAATCATTCTATTAATTTACTTTGAAAAAATCAAACTGACCTCAAACTTTTGAATATGTACAGAACTAAATTAAAGGAATAGTTCATGTACTCTCCCTCAGGCCATCCAAGATTCAGATGACTTTGATCCTTCATCAGAACAGATTTGGAGAAATGTAGCATTACAACACTTGCTCACCAATGGATCCTCTGCAGTGAATGGGTGCCGTCAGAATGAGAGTACAAACAACTGATAAAAACATCACAACAATCCACACCCCAATCCATCAGTTCACATCTTGTGAAGCGAAAAGCTGCGTGTTTGTAAGAAACAAATTCATTTTAACTTTAAACTGTTGCCTCTAATCTATAAAAACACTTTCTCTAATTAAAAAAGTCAATCTCCTGTTGTCCTCTCTCATCAAAATCCACAGACATATATGTTTAGAACTGTTTCGGACTGTTTTTGTTTGTAACAGTGCTTGATTTGTGCATATTTCTCTCCTGATTCAGACCACACAACTTTTTGACTGGCAAAGCAATATTATAAATAGAGCACTCATATTTAATGCGCTTCCTTTAAGCACATTAAGTGGACTAACAAGCAATTTTAGCTGCAGTATGTATCTGGAATCAATGGACAGAATGCACACAAACAAGTATCTATCCAAGCGGTCAGTAGTCCGGCAGCTGTTCTAATGGCAGTGTGAGGTATAATCAGTGTGAATGAGATAGCACAGAGCGCCGGGACGGCCTGATCTGTGGTCAGCAGGTCAGCATGGCTGCTCTTATGGGCTCCCGCTTGCAACACGCCACACCACAGAGCTTCCTTCAGAGGGAGGAAGAGAGAAAGGTAGAGTCATATATACAGATATAAAGTGGTTCTGGAGTACCACTGGAGGACATTCCACTGAGCTGATGTGGCCGTCCTCACTTCATAGTCGGCCATCAGAAGCAGATTCAACACCACAAAGACCAAACCTTCCTGACCTCGCTCTCCACATTACCCATGACCAACGGTGTCTCCAAACAAGCCCTGCATGCTCACAACCACTGAAATCAGTTTTCCTGCCAGCCAAGAATATGAGATCTGGAAACAGCCTCATATTCATAGCTTGTTTATCATTTGGAATAGAAGAACTGAGTTTAGAAAAAGTAGGCTTTTCAGAAAATTCTAAATGGTGCAATTTTTTTCCAGGGGTGAATAAAACCAAATGTATTTCTGTGGGTTGATCCAGAAAAAAAGGATTCTAGCCCTATATGGTTCTAAAATTATGAACTAAAACACAAATGCACATATAGTAGCGCCACCTAGTGTCTGACAGATTTGCGTGTGAGTTGGAAGCATCCCACTAAGATTTCTATGATTTAGGGTCTCTGACGCCCAGACACTTTCAGTTCTTGGACTCCTAAAAATGAAACATAAAATAGGAAATGGTATTGTAGAGGTGGATTCATCGCGTCTGTGTGTCAAGGTCAGTAAGTCCTAAACTAAAAAGTTAAACTAGATATAATATAATATATATATACAACATGAAGGTGAGTAAATACTGTTTGTCCGAACTGTCCTTTTAAGGCAAAAAGGCCAAAAATAAAAAATAAAAATTGTCCAAGCTGTGCCTTTAAGACAAAAATAAATACATTTCAGGGAAGCACAAATCAAAGTTATGTTTGCTCATACAACTACATTATCATTTCAGTGATTCTTAATATGTCTTAAATGACACCATGTGAATGCACGCAAAAACAGTTTAGAGCTCTACAAACTTACAACTTACAAACCTTTTCTGCCTCAGCTGTTTGTCTCTCTTTCTGTCTCTCTCGCCTCTTCCCAAGCTCCTGTTTCTTTGCATTACCATGAGCACTGTTTCCTGTTTTTCATACAAACTCGTAACTGTCTCTGAGGACCAACAAAGGAACCTCAGCAACCTCACACACACACACACACACGCTCAAACTAACTCCACTGGGAGGTATGTGAGAATAATAGAGATAGGTCTAGAGGGTTTTATTGACGTCTGAATCATTCATAGAGGCTGTGTTGTCAAGGCTTTTCTTCAGGCCAGTAAACACCCAGCAATCCAGCACAGCAACTGTACCTATAACACCACACATTAGCATTCCCATGTGTTCTTACACCCACTGACATCTCATTTTACAGCGGCTAACAAATATAGAATATAGTATGTATAGCCTACTAGGTATGTACAGTATATGACATCAACACCTATCAAATGCCAAATGTATATTTAGTGGAGAGCTATATATACTGTATATGTGAAGGCCATACATATGGAAAGGCCAATAACTGTCAGACTCACATGCAATGCAAGTACCGATAAAGCCCAAGTTTACTTCAGTTTTGACACAAACACGTGACGTCTGCTTAATAATTAACAAATAGCCCTTCAAAGTGTATTTATGAAATTTACGTCACACGCATGAACGCCTGAATCACTTTTAAGCTAAGACTCATAGTTAGAAGAGTATACTTCTATTGAATATGCACTTTGTGGCCATTAAAAAAAAGTATGTTCTGTATAGTATTACAGGGACAATTCACCCAAAAATAAAAAAATTCTGTCATTAATTACTCACCCATGTTGTTCCAAACCCATAAGACTTTCGTTCATCTTCAGAACACAAATTAGGATATTTTTGTTGAAATCCGAGAGCTTTCTGATCCTGCATAAACAGCAAGGATCCTACCATGTTCAAGGCCCAGAAAGGTAGAGAGGACATTGTTAAAGTAGTCCATGTGACATCAGTGGTTCAACCTTTAAAGTCGTTCAAGGACTTTATTTAACAATTTTCAATTCAACAACGCCACACGTTCATGCCAGTACCAGAAAGAAATCGTTGAATAAAGCCGTTATTATTGTTTTCTTTGTGCACAAGAAGTAATCTTGTAGCTTCATAAAATTAAGGTTGAACCACTGATGTCACTTGGACTATTTTAACAGTGTTCTTACTACCTTTCTGGGCCTTGAATGTGGTAGCTCTGTTGCTGTCTATGGGGGGTCAGAAAGCTCTCGGATTTCATCAAAAATATCTTAATTTGTGTTCCGAAGATGAACGAAGGTCTTACAAGTTTGGAACAACATGAGGGTGAGTAATTAATGACAGATTTTTCATTTTTGGGTGAACTATCCCTTTAATTTGTGTAATATGAGAAATTGCATTGAACTGCTTCACTGTTATTCACAACTCCTGTGGCCTCATGGGACAGTAAAGTGTCTGTCATATAAGCATCTTGGAATACCTTTTGCCTAGTGCTTTATGAATACTTTGAATTTGGACAGTTTTTTTTCACCTACTATATTTGGGAAGTAGGCATATTTGGATGCAGCCCGTATTTTGGCCATAGAGTCAACAGTACAGTGATCTGTATCAATGCTGTTCATGAACAATTTTGTGTTTAAAAAGTAATGGGAAATACCTCCTTGAGGTATCATTGATGTTGAGTAATACGTGACCAGGAAAAGGAAAAAACATCCTCCAACTGGGAAAAAAAATGGAACAGACTGAGAAATAGGAAATGTTGTGCTGAGGGCTAACAGTATAAGCAGCAGCAAACACTTTTGTTAACATCACACGTCTGCCATATGGGTTCAATGATGCCTAATGTCTATAAAGGGATTTTCAGATAACCTGTTGACAAATAATGGAGGTTTGAAGTGTTGTGCAATCTCACTATCGTTCCCTCTCTTTAAATCTGTTTATGAGTGTGAAATTAAAGTGTGTGAAACAGGAAGAAACTGGAATAACAAAGGAGAGGAAACAGAGTCATCTGCTTTACGAATGAACACACACACATTTTTACAGGTGACAATGTGCAAATCCACCAGATGCAGTTAAGCTGGGCCTTAAATACTACAACAACCGCACTCATGCAAACATATGTCAGTGGACGGTGTGTGTTTTTTTTTTTTAAATCACACCTGTATTTGTCTATTCAACTCAATGTCTTATATTTTCAATATTTAAGCAATTATTACACAAGCAGAAGTGCAGTTTTAGTGAATTTCAACATTTTTATATTCAATACAACATCAGAATTATGTATCACAAAGTCTATCATCTAACTGAATATGTAAATGTCTCTGGAAAAATTCACCTTCAAACATGTTGGGAACAGGGTCACTGCAGTGTTGCTTCATGCTCGCTCCCTTGCTGGCCACAGAGAGAGGACGAGAGAAAGAGAGACCATAAAAAGGGAATAGGAAATGTTTGGCTTTCCATCAGAAACTTAAGCTCTTTTTGATGTGCCGAATAGCGCTGGAGTGGGCGGTTAGCTTCAGAGACTCACAAGCGAGTCGCGACACATAAGCAACATCTTTCCTCATCTTGTTTTCCTGTCTTTTTAAATTTTGGGTGGAACTTTCCAGACATTTTTGGGGTAAATTAAGAGTAAATAAGTGGAATATGCTGACAAACTTTTCATGTGAAAATAAAATCAGAAAATAGAAATGGAAAGCAACAAGAAGGAAAGCTTTATAGGGCTGTGTAGCTTCAAACTAGGAGTGTGTGTGTTGTGTTCAGATATTCAGAGAGCAAGAAAATGAAAGCTAAAGACACTTTTCCTTAAAATTCTCTTTTTTTCTCATTTTACTCTCCCATTTTCATAAATTCAAACTCATAACTATTCTCTTATGTTTTGTTACTTTTTTGCTTGAGTGATTTATTATTTCTTTGAGTGCTTGCTTGTTTCTTTATTTTTCATGTTTATTTCTTTCTTTAACTCTTTGAGTAATATATTTTTCTTGTTTTATTTTGACTATTCTCTTCTTTTTAAGATGTTTTATGTTTGTTTAATTTCTTTGCTTGATTGTTTTTGTTTCTTTGATTGCTTCTTTCTTTGGGTCATTTTTTTATGTTTGTTTAATTTCTTTGCTTGTCTGTTTCTTTGAGATTTTGTTTCACAGTTGATTTGATTAGTTTTATTCTTTCTTTGACTTTTTCTGTTTGTTTGTTTGTTTGTTTGTTTTTGCTTGAGTATTTATTTCGTTTTATGTTTGCCTCTTTGAGTCTTTGTTTCATTGTTTGTTTGACTCATTGCAGTTTATGTCTTCAAGTCTTTATTTTGTTCTTTTTGTTTGTTTTTGTTTGACCTTTGAGTATTTGTTTAATTTTTGTTTGATTGCTTAGTTTTTCTTTTTTTATGTTTGTTTCATTATTTGAGTCTTTGTTTCATTGTTTGACTGATTGCAGTTTCTGTCTTCGGTTTGATTTGCTCTGTTTGTTTTTTTGTTTGACGTTCTTTGAGTATTTGTTTCATTGTTTGATTGCTTCTTTCTTTCTTTCTTTCTTGCAGCCTACCCTCATTTACCCCCCCCCCACACACACTTGGCTCTTGGCCACTCCCCACACTTGCGGTCTCGCTGTCTTCTTCTCTCCCAGAGAAAACCACTTAATGCAAACAAAAAAGAGTTTTGTCCTCAGTTTGCAGAGTCCTGTCACATGGCTACGGAAACAGCCATTTAACATAGTGAAGATAAATCAGTGGTAAAAGTGGTAGTGTCTTTACATCACAGAGACTTGAAAAAAACATCACTCATCAAGGGCATAGAGTTGTTTTTTATAATTACATGGATAGCAAATAACAGGCAGGATGAGAAAGGAATAAAATAACATACAGAGTCTGGGTGGATGTTACACAATGGCTGCATGGCACCAGCGGGTGTGTGTCCTGGGAAAAGGATATTACGGTATGTGTGTGTGTGTGTGTGTGTGTGTGATTGACTGTGCCTGAGAGACTCAACAATTGAAATTACCCTGTCGAAGACCAAGTGGAGACACTGCCCTCGAAACCTCTGGGCCAGGGCAGTGACTAGCCCTTTAGTAGTATGTGCTGAGTGTGTGGGTGAACACACACATACACACTCTCTCGAATTCAGGGCCAAGTCCTGCTTGACTCTGCAGAGACAGAGACTCACAATGATATGTTTGTAAAAGAAAAAATGGAAACCTGAGAAGGGAATTGTGTGAAAGGAAAAAATAACCTCGAAACAGAAAAACATCAAAAACACCCAAAACAACCCCCAAAAAAGAACGGAGAGTTTATGAGGGCTGTTTTAGTCTGCTGGCTCACTCCCCGATCTTTAGCAAGGCGTCACTCCGGGTCAGCAGCCCGTCTCACAGACGCTGCACTGTCAATTATGGCACTGCCATGGAAACTGCAGAAAGCCATGGAGAAAATGACCCCTCACAACTCAGAGTAGTGCAGCTTGTCCTGGAATAACACAATTCACTGCTACTTTAACAGTTAGAGCACACTGTCAAAAACTGCCATGTTTAACTGTCATTTCTTACAACAAAATACTATATTCAGAACTTAACACTGAAATGCAAGCTTATAGGTCATTTACTCAAGTGACAAATGACTGATTAAACATAAAAATATAATACAAAATTGTGTAATAATCATGTGAGTAGTTGTTTTGTTCACTTCACATATCTACACTAGGACCTATATGTGGCACCTCTGTTCATTGTAGTATGGAAATAATATAATTTTTTTGTTAAAAAGTAAGTGCAATGAAAAAATGGTGTAGAAAAATTTTCACTTGGAAATTGCTAGCAAATTTCACAATTAATTACAAGGAAATGGCAAGTATATATTTTGAAGTGGAAAGACTGAAATAGTATTTTCTTGTAAAAAGTGTGTATTCTAAGCAAGGTCATTTCAAGGTCAAGCAACAAGTTACACACACACACGCACTCACAGTATGGTGTTGCATTCCTGAATAGTTCAATGTTTCTAAACAAATCAGTTAAATGAATTAATGATTCAATGACTCACTCATAAAGACAGTCATAGATTTACTTCAAGATCAATCAGCATTTTAAATGATTCAATGACTCACTCACAAATACAGTCACTTGTTCTGTTCTAGAATGACTCAGCAATTCGAATGAATCAGTAAAAGGCAGGATTCTATGACTCACAAAGACTGTCACTTGTTTTGTAAAATTAATTTTTAATGTTTTGAGCGAATCAGTTTAATAAATGACTTAAGGACAGTTTATTGTTTCTGCCCACTGGACTAATTGTTATACAGAGCCATGCATATGACCAAAAACTAAATGTCATTGCTGCAAATTAAATTCAGCAAAATGAAAAATTTATGAAATTATTTATTCTAATTAATTTGTTTCCTTGTTGCTACAAATTCTTAATTTCCTCCACAATATCATACCATGTGTGGGGATCTGTAGTGTTACATGAAGAATTGAGTCACAAAGAATTGCAGGCTGCCTGGAGCAGAAAAACACAGACAAGCAGACTGATACAACAGTATCAGTCCCAGTGCTGTATCCATGTTGTTAGAACACTGTTCAACCAATCAGCTTTGACAACCGGAACTAACTGTTATATAAAGACATGCAAGTAAGAGTGACAACAAAACAGCAACAACACATTAAATCAACAAATAGCAAAAAAGGAAAAAATGTGAACATGCGGAGAACCTAAACACTGTGTACATATACTCATGATTACTGTAATGCAGGCACAGATAATTATTGTAATTCAACAGCATAACACTGCTACATTACAGTTATTTTCTGAACCTGTTTACAGTGAAGTTTCAGCATACAGCCATCATTTAATTGCAATCTTTTTTAGAACTACTATTGTAAAAAAAAAAAAAAAAATGCACAGTCCTGTTCAGTGCACAATTATTGTATATCCAAATGAAGTGGGACTGAAAAATGTGATTAAAATGTATTAAAGCATCAGTATTAAGCCTAAATTTCAATATTCAGCCTTACAGCCGATGCACATGTAACGGATCCGACAAGGCGTGAGGATCCATTTGCAGACTTTATTAGAAACGTGGTAAAACACAGGCAGGGTCAGACATCAGTAGACAGACATGTTGAGGGCAAGACACAAGAGTATACCAAAAGCATGCATGGGTCGTCGATCGGTGAACAATATCCAAAGGGGTTAGGCAGAGAGATAATCCAGGTACATGAGCAATAGTCCAAGAGAGGCGCAAACAGCATCCGAATGGCAAGGCAAGGGTTAACACCAAAGCAATAATCCAAACAAGGGTAAAAAGGCTAGGCAAGACTAAGACACTATGAAAGGCTCTGTTATGTAGCTATCAGCAATGACAGTGATAAGTGCTAAACAAAACTCGGCGAACTGTGCAAGGAAATCCATGGTTTAAGTAGGGTGTGTGATTGTGTAATAGTTCTCAGGTGTGAGTGAGTGTGTGACTGGAATCAGCTGTGTGTGTCGTCAGTGCAATGGATGATGGAAACTGTAGTCCGATGGTGAAGTACAGCAGTAATGTAGTGCAAGAGTCCATGTGGTGAGCGGGTGACCTCTGGTGGCGAGCAAATGGAAGTCCATGGACCTGATTCATGATAGCACAGAAGTCTTAGTAAGTTGTTCACACTGTAACTATCGCAACCTGTGTTTGAAGCTCAGAGTGGGATGGCATGTGTCCATTTGGTTGGGTCACAGTTACCATTCTGTCCGGGGTTTGAACCCACAACCCACGGGTCACACAAACCCAAGGCCACCAAACCACCAGGCCTGTGCACAGCCATGCTCGTAAAAATGAATTATGCCGACAGTTCAGGAAAGGAAAGTCAGAGGAGATTTAGGCTCCAGTTCAACAGTAAAGATTGGACACAGGAAGTCAAGAACCAGCGACCAGCAGCTTTGTGTTTTCCAGTGCTGTCTCTGGAATAATATTCCATTTAAAATGCCACCTACTCACAGGGATCAAGTTGCAGTAAGTCAATGTGACATTTCATGTAGTATCGGTGCTAAAAATGTCAAATAAAGCTGTTCCTAATGATCTCAAGATGTTTAAGATTTTGTTGTATAAAAAGCTGATGTATGAGGCTGACTATAACTTTGGGCTCTTCCCTACAATCTGAACTTTTACCTGGTTTACCAGTGAACCCATTTACACCTGGTATCGGGCGACACCAACAAATGTTCAGTGCTATATCTGGGCTATTTTAGTATAATTGATATACTACTACTACTATAGTTTTTGGTAATAATTTGGATTTAAGTCTTATTTTTATATTTTATATTTTCATTTAAAGGAACACTCCAATTTTTTTGAAAATAGGCTCATTTTACAACTCCCCTAGAGTCTGCGCAATGATATTACGCAGCGCCTGAAAGTAGTCCCCAGCTAGATAACTAGTTATGATATAGCTGAGGACTATTTTCAAGCGCTGCGTAATATCATTGCGCCTGCTGCACCTATGGTACGGCAGCAAAGTGCCTTGATTATTACGCTGGAACGAGAGTATAGTTCCTAGCCATATCAGCCTAGAAAATCGCAACTTTTCATTTTCCGTCAGTCTTAGTACACAATGTAACTACAGAAGAGTCACGTTTTAAATAGGAAAATTATATAAACTCTTTGGTCATTTTTGAGCGAGATGCTAATGGTCTAATCTAATTCAATGATATATGCTAAGTTAAGCTAAAAGTGCTACTGCCAGACCTGGAGATCGGCTGAATGGATTCAAAAATGGTAAAACTCAACTGGAGTTGTAAAAAAGTGTCTTCCTTTAAAATTTAGTTAAAGGGTTCATATAATGCACTTACATTATTTTGTGTATTTGGTGTAATGCAATGTGTTTACGCGGTTCGAGGTTCAAAAAACACATTTCCACATACTGTACATTATTGTTGTTCCTCTAAGCTCCGCCTTTGATTTTTAAAAAACTCATCGTTCTGAGAAGCAAGGCATGCTCTGATTGGCCAGCTATCCAGTGCATTGTGATTGGCCGAATATCTCAAGCGTGCAATGGAAATGTTACGCCCCTTACCATGTTGTGATGCCGTATCCTGGCGTGACGAGACTAAAACAATAAAACCCACTATAAATTAGGCATTTGTTGCATTCAGTGAGGACATAATTACTGATTATAATGACTCATATGATCTTTTTACACGTTGCGTAGCATAACACTAACATTTGTGATCGTATAAACATCAAACAAGCGCTACTCTACACTGCTCAAAACGTGCGTTTGAATAGTCAGTAGCAAATTCTTTAAATATCAAAGCGTACTTACAGGCTGTGAGTCAGAAGCACCAGACTGTCCTTGCGACATTGGAATTGCCCCACTTTATAGTGTTCACGGCCATTCATAGTGTTCACATTATAGGCTACTCTCACCTAGGTTCAGGAAACAGTCCTCCGTAAAGTGCATTGCACACAATCAAATATTTGCATTGTACTATTCTGGAACAGTGTTGTAAATATAACTTAACCACTGATTTCTAGTTGTGTACTCATTTGGAAGCCCAAACAAAGTAGTTTCGCTTTCACAACGAAACACACAGCGTCTCCAGGACATGGTGCCGGCGACAACAACAATACTACAGCTAGAATAAAAGTTACGCCTTCTTTCATTGCGTATACATTTGGGCGGTGTTATGCAAATCTTCCCACACCGTGACGTAGACATGTTTCTATGTGGCTTCAGTCTGTCTCTGTCTGTTGTGCTGCTGAGAGGTTTGCGTTTGTAGCTCCGCTTTTTTATTGAATGTTTACCTTACTTTCACTCTCTGTTGTTTAAAGTGATAATATATAACTTAATTCCCACCATATTTCTAGTATTATCTATCAAACTAATCTAACTAATTTGATCATTCGCTTTTTAAAACCGCGAGTGCAGCGCATCAGCTGGTTAGCTTGTTACTCGTGGTTCTATTTCTATTCGCGCCTATTATTGTTTTCTTTTTTCTCCGTTTTCATTTCCCTCTCGCTACGTTTTTCACGAGTTCATCAAACAACAGTGGTGAGTGGTAAGTTAAGTTGGTATCATTCATCAGTCACAGTGAGTAATAAATTACATCTCAATATTCAAGTAGAAAACAGATATTTTAAATTGTAATAATATTTAACACTGTTTTTACTGTATTATTTTTGAACAAATAAATGCAGCCTTGGTGAGACGTAAGAAACAATGCAGATTTGAGAGACATATTACATCACGTATCTACCAGGTGTAAGCAGGGCCAGTGTGTCCCGTAATAGATACGCGGTTCCTTTACGCATTTACGGGTACACACATGTTTATTCGCGCACACATATGCGCCACGTCCTGCTGCTTACACAGGAAGGGGAGGTAGAGCTACTTCCTGTCCAAGAGGGGAAGAGTAAGGGTATAGCAGGGGGCCACACTTCCTGTTAAGAAGAAGGGAGGAAAGAAACAGAAAATATACAGATGACATCATGCAGTAGGTTTGTTGGACAGGGTTTTGGGGAGAGTCCGTATTTTGGCCTGATGGAAAAGCTGAAGCAAGTGTGTAAAGAAACACACACACACACACACACACACATATACTCACATGTGCATTCTTCAGCTGCAATAATAAAACACTTACACAGGTCAAGCTCTTTCGTCTTCTTACTTACTGACACATGAAATCACTAACACTCCCACGTATGCAAACGCATAAAACACACACAGACACACAAAAACATGCTACATGACAGTGTGAAGTGTGCAACTAAAGTTTTGCATAATATGAAGAATATGTGAGCGATAGTCATGCAAATTATACTGGCATGATTGTTCACGATGGTTGCCAGGGTATTTCTCTGCAGTATATCCCAGAATTGTCTCACACAATTGCGTTCCTAAAAATCAGGTGTCCTCCTCTGAATGCAACATAACATGACAGCGTTTGTTATTGCATGTGTCATTATGACCTACAGTTGTTTCCCCAATTGCAGCAACTTCCATTTTTATTATTATTATTTTTTTTAATGAATGATAATTTGCGCCAGTTTCCCAGGAAGTAATGATTTTGTTATCTTCAACACATGGATTGAAATGGGGTATTATTTACTTACTTTACTTTACTTACTTTTGTCATTTAGCAGACGCTTTTGTCCAAAGCGACTTACAAATAAGAAAAAGTAACTAAAACTAAAAAGTTACAACTCTATAAATACTATCTACCCACATATTTAAGAAAATAAAGAAATTAAATAAAATTGACACATGCATATAACAACAACATTTCAATAATAAACATATCAATGAAAAAATTAAATAAAAAGCGATACTACTATCCTTTGCCGGTGTCCCTGCCCCGTGGAGTCGCACGGTAGAGTCGATGGTCTTTACACTCTTTACTTTTTTACTTTTGTCATTATTATTTGCAAAATTATTTATGCAATATTCCTGTGTCCAAGTTAAATTCACAACTTTGAATGGAAACATAGCTTATGATATTCTGGTCTCGAGATATGCAAACACAGTGTGAGCCGTGATGTCTGATTTATGAAAAATGACTCATTAGGGCCTGTTCACACAATAGACTGCACAAAATATGCGATGTAGTGTAGTTTCTGAAGAGCGTTTTTGAAGCTCATAGTGGGCGAAGCCGGCCATCGCCATCTTGGCAGCGTGTCACCACGCATCAAAAATGGTTAAAGAGGCGGGACATGGGTGGAGCTGGTTGCTGAAACCCCACCCACCTAGCTCGACGGTGGTGACAGCAGAGGAAATCCACCTGTCACTCAATTGGCCATGCCCTTGATTATGCAGAACTTTAAGGTTTAATATAATTTAAATGGATGAGTTATAAAAAATTCACCCCCCTCACAGTAGTCATGAAGGGCAAAATTAGCTGTATAGACCAAAACCACTTTTTGTACCAGGCTGTAATCATATTTTCTTCAGCTGTAAAGTTGGGCATTTTAACATGGGGAGTCTATGGGACTGATTCCCTTTTGGAGCCAGTCTCTAGCAGCCAGTCGATGAATTGCAGTTTAAGTCACTTCCATGTTGGTTTCAAGAGAGAAACCAGGAGGTTGCCGCTTGGTTCACACCATGAATGATAACTATAATGATATAGTTTTAAAAATCTTGTCCACAAGTCCACAACTATAACAATAACGACATAAAAGAATGATGTCTTTGGAATCACTGATGATTTTTTTCCACTAAAACATTGACAGCCAATCAGAATCCATCCTGCTTTTAAAAAGCTTGAGCATTCACAGTGGCAAACAACAGAACAACAGCACATGGTTATAATAACGGTATTGTGTGTTGGTTTGGAGGCTAATATAGTTATCATTATAGTTATGATATTTATGATGTGAACAGGCCTTCTATGAAATCGTTTCGTTTTATGAGTCAGCCAAAACGCTTCACAGAACAGCCTCAAGCTCCTTTATAATGTAGCGGTTTGAATCAGACTGACTCAGTGAATCATTTTGAGTCATTACTGCTGACAGAGTCATTTTTGGTCTGATTTGAAATGAACTGTTATTGTGCTGTATAGTAGCTACATTTTAGGTTTGTGAAAATTACATCAGCCTATTTACTTAATAATTGTTCACATTACAACATGTATAAAGATACATGATCACAACATCCAGACTCATTTAAAAAGTTTTCTCGGTGCATAGGCAAAAAAAGTTGTTGGTTGGTTTAAAAAGTGTGCATCGGATACAAGTTGGCATTTGTATAGCGATGCATCGTTTCTAACATATTTGCATCGGTAAAAAATGATTTATTTATATATAATTACTAGTGGATGCGCTACACTTTTATTGTTTAGAAAGTGACCAATATTTTATATGTAGGCTAGATTGATTTCTCCTCTCGAAACTGTTTCTCAAGCTCGTGTTCCATCACGTGCCCCATGGCGAATCACAACAACAGCATGGAGACCCGAGGAAAAGCGGGGATTAAAGTCCAATAACCTAACAAATCAATCGGGGCTAAAGCGGTTATAAACGACAATGTAAGTTCACACAATCTAACTAATTTGTGCACGCTTTTTCTTAAGCAGCCCTAATGTCGATGATGGATCAAATCATCCACCATGGCAAACAGCGAATATATTTGTGCTGTTTAATGCATTTGAGACGTTTTGTTTTCCTCGGTGCATAACTGGCATGTCACAAGTATATTTTTCATCTGTAAACGTTAGAAAGTCATGCAAATATATAAATTCAGCTGTCAGGAGTGGGCTTGCGCGAGTGAACGAGCGCTGCTGCACGCTAAAATAGGAGTGCAATAATTCTGAGTCAAATATGCATTTTATGATAGCAGTAACTGTAAAGGAAATATTGTAATGGGTAAATCAAATGTAAGCTAATACAGTCCTAATTACTAAGCTCAGATGACTTAATGTGTTTCTTAAAGCAGTTAAAATGTAGTTTTCTTGGCTGTGTTTGGAATCATCGTCTTGCTGAAATGTCCACCCTTGTTTCATCTTCATCATCCTGGTACAGTAGGTGTTGGGACTGAACTATTACTTTCCACTGACAAGGGGCAGGATTGCTTTCTAATTACTGATAGATTTCAGCTGGTGTTTTGGCTTCCCATGCCTTTTTGCACATCCCATTGCACTGTCATTCCATTTTATAACACATACTTGATTTCTGAACTTATTTGTCTTGTTTTCTTTGTATGTATGGATTATTTGGGTTGTTATCTGGTGAAAATGTCAAGTCTACAGCACCTTTAGAAATATATTTACTGAGAAAAATGGTGATGCATTCAATACTTATTTTACCCGCTGTATATATAATGTCCACTTTTACAGTTGAATTGTAAGGAAAACTTTATGTTTTATCTATAACCAATACAACATACAAATCCTTTCTCTTTTTTTTTCTGTCTGGAGCCCTGATATTATCAGAACTATGCAGGTATAGAAACAGTGTAAGCAAAAAGTTGTAGCAAAAAATGTTCAAAGGCTTTGAGAATGCTTTGAACCTCTTTATTTTTAGGCCCAAAATCTTTTCATAGAAAACAAACACTGGTCAGTTGACTGGTAATGAGATACAAAGACTTAAGTCGAAACATTGTTTTAAACTTGAGATTCCTGAAGCCTGTAGAGTTGAGTTTTGATTATTCATCCTTCAAAAAGGTGAAGAGATTTACTGTCAGTTTCATTTGGGGAAAAAAAAAAAATCACCAGGGGTGCATGTTGTGAAAACACTGCTCATGAGCAGATGACCAATAAACCGTAAACTGTGAAAGAAATGGTGAAATACCAGCAACAACCACAAATGTAGCTTTCAAGCCTTCTTTCTGTCCGTCACACAAAATAACATGCAGCTCAAAATAAGCGTCATTTTGCTGACCTGCACATTGGACTTCAGAATTACTGGACCTGCATGATCGGTCAGTGTTGTTCTTTCCATTTAGGGAGCTGGTCAGGGGTGAAAAAAAAGCTCCTCTTCCCTTTAACATCCTTCCCCCTGCAGCACACACACACACACACACACACACACACAGATATTCTCCAACACTGGGATTCCTGCTATCCCAACATCCCCAGTTTCCCCAGGATCTTCCTCTGTTTTGACATTCCTGCTAATTCTATGGTTAATTAATTGGCGGGATGAAATTTTACCGCACGGCAGCTGACCTGGACCTAACTGAGTCCACTTAACGTCTTGGCAAAAGAATCTGCGGTGTGTCATTCAACAGACATCCGAATATAGTCAGCATGATATGAAGGAAAAGAACACATGAAATGTGTATCATTGGATGTAAAAAATAACACACACTAGGCATCCTGCCTGAAATGTAAATGCTTTGGAAAGACTATTTTCCCTCTTGAAACCCACTCTTATATCAATCTTTTTGTTCTCCAGTATTGAGTGAATCAACATGAGGGAACATTTCTTTAATCTCAGAGCTGCCTTTTTTTGTATGAAGACATAAGAGAAGACAGTTTCACTTTTGTTCTCCTCAGTCGAAAATGTTTTCTTTTTGTCCGTGGTTTTAGGGGAAAAAATAGCTTAAAGAGCCAAACTCATTTTGTGGCTGATCAAAAATCTTGGAGGAGGGAATCAGAGAGACAAGACTGGATTACAACTTAAACATTGCGGCCCTGCTCTTGCTCTCCGTTCTCTCAAAAAGGCAGCAACAATTACAGCCACATCACCATTTTACATAAATCAGGCAAATATGCACCTAATGCAAGTGTAAAGATTGTGACAACTACCCAATATTTAGTGACAACTTTATTTTGCACAATATGCATCGATACATTTTTATGTGTAATACATTTTTTTTTAAATTAAAACTGTTTAAAGAAGAAAAAAAATTGAAAAGCACATGCTCTCTGTGGTGTGGGAAAGTGTGTTAGTGAAATACTATGTACAATTGTGTGTTTTCAATTTAATTGCTTTGATTTAATAGCTCTGAGACATTTTTTATTGCAAACTCTTTTTATTTGAAGATAATTATTACCAAAAGGGGGAGAGTTATTACCAACTCAACATGTTCCTCAAGTACTAAGAGGATTACAAAATTTCATGTCCACATGAAATGCCCAATTCAAACATATTCAACCACACAGAAGGGAAGAATGCGAGATAAATTAGTCGCCAATGGATAAAAATACGTCAGATGTCATGAAAAAAAAGAGTAATTGAAAGATATTAAGTGCAGTATAAAAGTCGAGTGGTTTTCACATACCCAGTGCAAAACATATTTTCATACAACCTTATAAAATGTCTATAAAAATAGAAATAAAAAATATAAAAAGCAAATAAAAAGACAAATATATATATATATATATATATTGCAAAAATATTCACATTCTTGTCTTCCACGTCCCAGTACCCTCATTTGAGACCGTAAGCATACAGTAGCTGGATGGAGTCAGCAAAATTATCAGTTAAATCGGCCACAGTCTCAGAAAGTACAGGTTATCAAGACCAGAAATGACTAGTCATACTGTGAAATGCAATTTAGTGAAGTCTATACGGTGAGAACCATCCTGTATAGAGTTCAGTAACCTCCAGTGATTTGTGAAACCGGGCAAGATGATTCCCTGAAGAAGGTAACTTGAATAAATCAAAAAAGATCTGAGACTCAAAAAAAGCCATATGTGCACCAGACTTCAGGACTGTGTGGAGAAGTGGTTTTATCCCGTAATGCATGCACTGTAGTAGACGGCGCTGCTGGCGTCGGACAGGGCTGAAATCAAAGCGCTGTTCTCCTCACAAGGGGCGTTCCTGTTCAATCGAGTCCTGCTTGCGCTCAGGTATTGGTCAAACTCAATCCTGTCCACTTCGCCCCAGAACTCGGCCGAGGGTCCCAGCTGATCCACAGCGTCCAGAGAGGGCGGAGCGACCTGAGCGACCGCCGAGGTCTCGGGCGGCGGAGACAGCTGGCCCAGATGAGAGGTGAAGGCGGCCTGGGATTGACTGCTCCCGTATATCTGACCGTAATAGCCTGCAGGTGTGGGAGTGTGAGGAGCCTTGGAGGATTCTGGGAGGCTCATGTTGGGGTAGAGACCGTTAGGGTTCGAGGGCTCCACGACCAGGCATTTCTCCTGCAGTGGGAGGCAGGCCAGCGGAGACTTCTGGTTGAGGTGTGGGTGGGAATGCTGGAGGTTATGGGAGTTGTGGTGAGGGTGGTGGCCAGTCTGATGGTTTGGATGCTGGTGGTAGTTTATCCATGAACCCAGACCTACATCTTCCTGCATGTGAGGGGGAAAAAACACTGAATCTCCGCCTCCCTCCTCCAAAACGTCCAGTGGTGACATCTCCGGCGTCGGCAGGCCAAAACTCTCCAGCTCCGGAGCTCCAGAGTGGTGGAGGTCTCGGAAATGTCCCAGGGGAGGCAGCAGATGATGGGCATGGCGATGCGGCGAGTAGGCATCTCCTGGTCCCGGGCCACCAGCGAGGCCTTGAAGGAGCAAACCTGGTTCCACTCGTTTCATCTTCTTGGGCTGTTTCTTGCGGCGAGGACGGTATTTGTAGTTCGGGTGATCCTGGAGGTGCTGCAAACGGAGTCGTTCGGCTTCCTCCACAAACGGACGCTTGTCTAGTGTGCTTAGAGCCTTCCAGGATTGACCTAAAAACATCATCCAATCAGTGTCATTGTTGTAGGATTCGTTGTGCTACTTTTTGCTGTTTTTGCTTGAGTAGTTTAAATATGATTTTTTTTTTATCTTACCTAGTTTCGGCACTACAACATTGTTCTAATTTAATCTAGAAACAATGTCAGGGTATTGAGCCAGATTCTTCTGATTATTTATAAAAAGTTTTTAATTTAGCTCACTGGAATAAATATACAAATATAATCACAAATGATTTTTAAATGAGCTGTCACAATTGTAACTTTTGCAGCAGCAGCAATTGCTTTCGGTGAGAACAGATGCAACACAAGCACTGACAAAATTGTGTGTGACATGAGCAAATCATTACGTGTAACTGGTGCGGGGCACACGGGTTGGGTTGTAGTACTTGAATTATTAATGGGTCAATGGATGCAGACAATCGGCAGCTTGTGTGTCTGCCACAGCCCTGTTATATTTAAAAAAATAAGGACATCAAAATGTCTCTCAGAGAAACAGCCAAACACAAATATTGTGCAAGATTTACAAACGTTTCAAATGACTTCCATGTCATGTGCGCCCCAGGCTTGTTTTCTAATCGAGAATTCTGAGCAGCATGCAAAGTTCAGTTTTTTTCTTTTTTAAATTATAATAATAAACTGGCACATTTAATTTTTATTGAATTTATTTTTTACGTAAATTTTAAATGACAATGAATCTGCCTGATTGTAGAAGTAGCAGGGAGTGAATAAGGACGTGATTTTGTGCAACATGAATATCATTTTAACAATAAACCCAAAAATGATCATGTCTAAACTATTAGATTTAGAATTAACTTAAGTTTATGGCCATTTACTAAAGATATAATTGACAATGTGGTCATGTTTGCTTGTCATTTATTAGTCATATAATTTTATTCCAATTATTCCTATAATAACCTCATATTCACATCTTTTTAAAATGTAATTATTATTCTTTATTTTTATTTATTTATTTTAATATTTTATTATTTACTACATGTATTAATTAGGCAATTCTGACACATATATTATATATTTTTTTATTTTAATTTTCATATTTTAAACTACCAGTTTTCAAATATGCCACATCCGTGACATCGCACCCTCCTGATGCACTAGCTTGACCCCAGTTTAACCCCCGAGATGTGATGTATAGCGAGCGTCTTACCCAGCATCTTACTGAGCACGGCGTTATGCAGGTCTGGGTTCTGGAGGGCCAGACGTTTGCGCTCATCTTTAGCCCACACCATGAAGGCATTCATCGGCCTCCTGATCCTCGACTCCCCCCCTGATTTCCCCTCGCCGGAGCCCAGGGTCAGAGCTCCAGGGCGGGTTGAGTCCGGGCTTCCCGTCCTGGCCTCTGCTCCGGTTCGGGACCCCGTCCGTGTTCCAGAGCCGGGCACCGGCACCAGCTCTGTGGTCCGGCTGCGGTCAAAACCATGTCCCCGGTCAGGGCCCGGAGTGCTGGAAGAGGCACCCCATGTCCCACGCTCCGCAACCTGGCTGGGCTGAGAACTGGCCTCTTGACAGCAACTAGACTCAGATATATTCATTCCAGCAAGACCACCACGGTTAAAGCACGCTGTTGTCTTTGGATAGAAGCAACACCAGGACGTCTCTTTGCTACTTTAAGCTACTTTTAATACAGACTGACCAGTAACCCAAATGAAACGAATCGTAAAAAGAAAGAAAAAGAGTTAGAAAAGGCTGCACCCTTTGTTTTCGGATGTTTCAGAGAAGTATAAAATCCCACAGATGTTAGTGTTTTGTAACTCCTGCCCTCCAGACGGTATATAGTTCTTGTGCTGAGTTTGAAAGTTGTAGTGAGATTTGATGAACCCATGCTGCAAATATATATGTGGCCTGAGCCAATCAGAGCGTCAGCCCGAACAGGAGAGGCGGGAGGGGTAGCCAGTGGGAGTTCTCCTTCCCCCCTTTACAGCCTCCACAGACAGAGAGATGTAATCTGAGAGGGCCATTGTTTTAGGCCTGCTGTACACACACTCATATAGGGCACATACACTAAATCATAACACACTTGCGCATACACAGGAACCCTGTTTGTACTGGGGGGCCGGGACCACAAAGAAAGCTGTGCACTTGAGTGTTAACAACAATGAGCGCAAATGTAAAGACATGGCAGTCAACACGAAGTGAAGAAAACACATAAACCGAACATACACACTAATGTAACATAACCATTTTAGATGCATTCAACCTTTGCCCTGAATATAAGGCAAAGCCTGCTTTCTGGTTTCTTGGTAGCAAGAAATTACTATACTTAAAGTGATTTATAGACAGTTTTCACAGCTAAATATTTGTGGTCAACCCTTCATTTATTTAAAAATACTCTGTAAAAAGTGAAAACATGCAGTTTTTTTACCCTAAAAAAATTGTTCTATTGTATGTGACCTTTAAAAATTACTTTGTGCAACCCAATATTGTCAGGCTGATTTAGTCATATTAAGTATTATATTTGACTTGGATAAAACCTGATAATTTAGAAGCATATTTTTAGGTAATGTGCTACAGCATTTTTTCTTCCAGTGCAGATTATTTATATAGGGGTGAGAAGTGTAAAGGCTGATTTATTAAAATCGTTCACAAATCTACAGCTAGAAAATAGCTAATACTTGAGTTTATACATTTTTATTATATTAGGAGCTGAAGTTTTATACATTTTCATATACTGTACTTTATATATTTTTTAATTTTGATTTTATTATGTTTTATGTTATTTTTTTTCCCCCTTTTTTCCCTTGCTTATATACATATATATATATATATATATATATATATATATATATATATATATATATATATATATATATATATATATATATATATATATATATATATATACACATTGTTATATACACACACACATACATATATATATATATATATATTTATATATATGTTCATATATAATAAATAAAAAATATATATATAATACTAAAATATTATATATATTTTTCTGAATGAAAAAATATTTCATTCAAAATATATTTTTGTGTCAAAAGACAAAAATTATGTCCAAAATAATTCTTAGGATAACACTAACATTGTACGCTGGCGTTATTCCTGTCTGGGTTTGTATGCAAACATGTAAAAAAAAGTATCTTTATTGCTCATCTAAACATTATTTTTATAGTCTAATGAGCTGAAATCACGGCCGTGCTCTGGTTGACAGCAGCATTTATTACATGGCTGTTAGTGAAAAATGCAGCATAGGAGGAGGCGAGTCATTAAACAGCTGCGATTACAATGAACTTCACACTTCACAATGAGCTTCATTAACTTCATGTGAGTAAAATGGAGAATATAAAAAATAGTTATGTTTGCCAACAAATTGAAGTAGAAAGTAGGCCAATCTCCAGCACTCTTTGTTACAAATATAGAAGAAATGCCAAACATGGGACGGGTCAGGGAGGGCGACCTCTTAATGAGATGGGATGTCGGCTTGCCTCGCTCCTTTGAGAAGGGTCACGGTCAACAACAGTTGAACACAATCGTTTAACCTCATCTAACTCAAGAGGATGTGAAAGTTAAAGAGCATCACTCTTAAACTATGTTCACGTGCTTAAAACTATATGCACACAAGTGCATGTGTATGAAATGTAAAGTTGGCTTTTGATTTACCTTGCAAAAATGTGAAGTAACCACATTTAAACATTCTCAAATGTCCATGTGAAAACCACAAATTAGTCCTGTGGTTTCTTGTCTCCACACCTATGCAATTCATCCAGTCTTAGACGGCTGCATCCAGCCAATTTCTCCCCCCATTGAGCAGTACATCAATATCCTCGACTATATGAATAAATGCAAGGCGAGGCATGAGAATTCAGGCCGCACAGAGGGAAATGGAGTTTTATGTGTATGTGAAGTGGATTTAGCTCCATTAGTTCAGTAGGCAGATCAGGAACAGGCCACAAAAGGCCACGAGAGGCGTTTTACTGTTTAATCTATGAGGACTTGTCATGGTTTTCTGAAATATTATGGTGCTGGCATTTGTCTTTGGGAAGATGAGAGAGCTATTATGCAAAGAGGGTGATGGGTGTAAAAAGGGAAATGTGCAGCTCTAGTTGATCTGTGCGTAAAATTACTGTCATGCCTTCAGCTTTAAAAAAGAGGGATGTAGGGCTAAGAAAAAAAGCAAGGTCTAAATAGACATATTTTTTTAAGTTACAGTTGAATTAACATTTTTAGAACACTGAGCACAACAGTCAAATATGTCAATCAAACACATATTTACATAGAAAAACAATGGAAAAGCAGCGCAGTGGAATGCCAAAACAAAAAATAATTTTAAAACTGTCATGAAATGTAAGTCTTTTGATTCAAATCTATTTTCTAAAGGCATGTTATTGATATTACTGTGAACAATTCATCGCCCCCAAATAATAATAATAATTCAACAACAGAACCAAGTCCCTGCACAACATTTATTATTATTTTTTTCATAATCTGTTTCACCCAGATGTGCATCACAATCCAAAAGAAATCTGCTACTTCCATGACATCCCAAATTTAATGGTTTGTGAAGAAAATGTGGCAAATGATCATGAAACATTTACAAAAAATATTATTACATTAGTCTTAAATATGTTTTAAGCAAGGTATAATAATGTTTTACTACACCAATTTATTTATTTTTATTAGTATTTTCTTTTCAGCAGAAACAATGTGTTTTTATTGAATTACTTGCCAAAAAATAGTTTATTGTGATTTAAAAATTAATGGGTAACATCAATTTCTTTGTGTTGCGCTTAAAACATATATATATATATTGCAATAAAAAATTAAATTAATAAATAATTTAATAATTTGGTATGATTTTTATGTTTTAAGCACAACACAAAGAAATTCATGTTACCCATGTTAAATTTTTATTTTTTTAAATAAAATGAATTCAGTTTTAGTTTTATTAAAATTTCAGTTTTAGTTATTTTAGTACCATTTAAGTATCAAGATAAACTAAATTGCTTTGGCAGCTAGCTGAAATCTTTTCTTTGAATAAATATTTAATTTCAGTTAAAGTTTTATTTTTTTTAAGTAATGAAAGTTTTGTTATGGTTCTACTTTTAACTATAATAAGCCTAAATTGGAAAGGTTTAACCTTTCTATTCACATTGTGAGATCTGGCATGGCGTGTTTGTGACATAATTTAAATGTAAATAAATACACACTCACACATACATGCTTCTGCTGCGTCAGTGATTTACCGGGAAATATTGCATGGGCAGTGTGGATGGGAAGGTCTCTCCTAGATGGTGAAAGTTGGCTACGTGACAGTGGTCTTCGCCTGGCTGTCTGCTCCGTATTCCCCCCTGGACATTCTCACAGTAAATGTGTGTGCGGCCGCCTCACCGCTCCTCCAGTCCACCTCCTGCCGCCCACCACCTCCAGAAACAGGAAGTCAGGGATGTTGCTGCAGGCCGCCGTGACCTGATAAGATCGAGAGATACCGCGAGAGAGAGAGAGAGAGAGAGAGAGAGAGAGAGAGGGAATGCTGAGGAAGAGAAAGGACAGCTGACCTTTGACCCACCCGACCCCTATATATTTTTCTGCATGACAAAAGAGGACCCCTCAGGTCCTCTTGTGGAGGTGCCTGGTTTGGCGTGGCAGATCGCTGGCCTCCTGCCAGCCGCAAGCGACAGCACTCCCACTTCACCGCTGTCTCTGTGAAAGAACGAGAGACAGGCACCACACCTACACCACAGCGGAAATTTGGCCAAGACTCCAGACTGAGCGGCTAGAGGAGGAGAACTTCACAGCACTCTCTCATCTTTTATTTCTCTATTTACTGTACGAGGCGAGGACACACACATAAATACACACGCACAGGCATTTTGATTAACAAAGACTCTGTCAATGAGTGTGTGTGTGTGTGTGCTTTGATTATTGATGAATATGTTGAAGTTGCTCCAAATGAGTGTATTTATGAGTGTGTGTGTGTGTGTTATGAGGAAAAGGTTTTATGAAATATTCATGCGCTGCTCTATTTTCTGCCGCTTGATGAAGGGAAGTTTGTTCTGATGGATGGAAGCAACTATGTTTGGGAATCCCCCATGTTAACAATATTCTCACACACACTGAAAACAATTGGTAGCCATACAATAACACATCCACACACATTTACTCCAGCTAATCTACTGACGGTCATTTATTGTAGTTTATTTGATTTATCAGTTGTTGTTTTTTTTTACCATAGCTAGGACACATTTCTCAATACTTAGACCATTTTTTTTAATTCCTCACAAATAAGGCACAACAGAAGTCTATGTGGGCTAGGCTGTGGATCATTTATCATTGCTTTGAAACAAAATATATTTTATTACATCTTTCACATCACATTAATTCCTTTCTCACTCACACACACACACACACACACACAAAACCCACCAAAACTATTTACCTACAGGCCAATCTGCATATTTACATACTCTTTTAAAATTTATGTTTGAAACACAATACAAAACTTATTAAGAAAGGAATTTGCTACATTTCTATAGTAAATGTATATCAAATCTAAATACTATCAAAACACAATGTTAAAGGATTAGTTCACTTTTAAAAAAACTTTTGCTGATAATTTACTCACCCCCATGTCATCCAAGATGTCCATGTCTTTCTTTCTTCAGTCGAAAAGAAATTAAGGTTTTTGATGAAAACATTTCTCCATATAATGAACTTCAATGGGACCCAAACGGTTCAAGGTCCAAATGACAGTTTTAGTGCAGCTTCAAAGGGCTTTAAAAGATACCAGACGATGAATAAGGGTCTTATCTAGCGAAACGATCGGTCATTTCAAAAATAAATAAAAAAGTGTAAGTTTTATAGGCACAAATGCTCGCCTTGCTCTGTTCTGTGATGCGCGTTCGTGACGTCACGTAATACGCAATTACGTGAAAAGGTCACGGTTGACTTAGGCGGAAGTACCGAGTCAGTGTTTACAAATGTGCGGAAGGAGGACCATATACACATATTCAAATGTCTTTGTGTCAGTTTATCGTTTAAAATGCCCATTTCGTGTGTGTATCCTGGGTGTTTTAATATTAAAAAGCCTACTGACTCGGTACTTCCGCCTACCTCAACCGTGACCTTTTCCACGTCATTGCGTATTACGTGACGTCATGAACGCGCATCACAGAACAGAGCAAGGCGAGCATTTGTACTTATAAAACTTACACTTTTTTATTTATTTTTGAAATGACGTTTCGCTAGATAAGACCCTTATTCATCGTCTGGTATCGTTTAAAGCCCTTTGAAGCTGCACTGAAACTGTCATTTGGACCTTGAACCGTTTGGGTCCCATTGAAGTCCAATATATGGAGAAATGTTTTCATCAAAAACCTTAATTTCTTTTCGACTGAAGAAAGAAAGACATGGACATCTTGGATGACATGGGGGTGAGTAAATTATCAGCAAAAGTTTTTTTTAAAAGTGAACTAATCCTTTAATCAGCTGTTAATCTTTAAATTTCATTATACCATCTATACAAAAGTGGACAATTTAGGAAAAATGTTGTACTATAATGTAAACATGGATATAATGTAGCATGAATTCTAAACAATAGAGAGCTTAGTGTTTTTAGGTGCTTTATAATTGAAGCGTGAGGTGACGTGTGGCTAAGTATACTCGGAATTTGTGCTCTGCGTTTAACTCCAAGTGCACACACACAGCAGTGAGTAGTGAACAAACACACACACACGCCATGAACACACACTCAGAGCAGTGGGCAGTTCATCGCCTTGCTCAAGGGTCTCACCTCAGTCGTGGTATTGAGGGTGGAAGAGAGCGCTGGTTATTCACTCCCCCCCACCTACAATCCCTGCTGGACCTGAGACTCGAACCCGCAACCTTCGGGTTACAAATCTGACTCTCTAACCATTAGGCCACGACTGTCCCTATAAATGAGAGACAAAGTTTGTTTGCTGGGTGACGAGAAGTAGTTTTAGTGTACTTTGAATGTGAAATTAACTGCTGTGCCCAGCTGAAGTTGGTGAAGAAAGTTTTGAAAAAGTGACCTATTGAGAAATGGGTCCTAGTTGATGTAAAAATCTGCAATTTAGCAGACATTTAGCATTATGGTATTGATTATTGAGGCAAACTTGTATATATTTGCATATTTATAAGTATATTTGTGTCCTGCAAATCTAGACAGTTTACCATAATTACAGACAGATCAAAAACAACAAAAATTGCTTTGCTTTAAGTCAGTATGAATCAGCATGAAACAGCCTTCAGAATATAGTTTACTTCCATAATCCAACATATTTCCAAGAATTAAAAAATGCTGTTTCAAATAAATTCTTAATAATAAATTCCTATAAAAGAGTCCTATAAAAGTATCACTATTTCTACAATAATATTAAGCAACAAAACTGTTTTCAGCACTGATAATAATAAGAAATGTGAAATGCAAATCAGCATATTAGAGTTATTTCTAAAGGATCATGTGACACTGAAGAGTGGAATAATGATGCTGAAAATTCAGCTTTCACAGGAATAAATAATATTTTAAAGTATATTCAATTAATAACAATAATAAAACATTTATATTAAATTGTAATACTATTTTATAATATTACTGCTTTTACAGTATTTTTGATCAAATAATAAATGCAGTTTGGTGAGGACAAGAGATTACTTTCAAAAATATTAAAAGTATTGTACCAACCTCAAACCTTTGAACAGTATTGTTGCAATTATACAAAATCAGGTACATGACTATTTTTTTCTTAGTCTGTTGCAGGTTGTTTTAGGGGACAGGACATACTCATTTTAGAGTGCATCTGATTGGAAAAAAAAATCTGCTGTGCAGGACGAGTCATCAATATTTTTGCATCATTTTTTGGAGGTGAAAAACTGTTTGATTTTGTCATCTGTTAGGAGCATACCAGCATATGCAGATGGAATCAATAAACACTGATTAAAAGCGAAAAACTATTTTGAACTATTTTTACAGTTGCTGCAGACATCACATCATATTTCTCTCTCAGTCTGTCTTCCATATCACATTCCTGTCTGATGATCCCATCTGAGTAATCTGAGGACCAAACTGCTGGAGCCCTGGGTTAGGAAGTGACTAAATTAAGCCTTGTCTGTCAGTGTCTCGCTCTTTGCTTCATGTTTAATAATCCCATACGAGTGTCTTACTGAGTTTTGAGGTGTGGTGGAGTGTAGGTCACTTTCCCAGGGTACACCTCTTCTATCTGCAGCCTGCAGCCACGCTCCATCTCCCCGTTACCTTCCTCTGGCCCTCTGACCGGTCATGTTATGATAGTGACTTGGCTTGAGACAAAGGAAGTGAGAGCTATTTATTTAAATAAATCTTTTTTTCTGAAGGAACAGAATGAGGAATCAAAGTCATCTCACACAGATAAACAATGCTAGGCTAGCGAGGCTGATTAGCGCTAGGGTTTGGGTCTAAGAATATCCACTCGCTGACAGTGCAGTTGCGGTGCGGGAAAAGGCAGACGGAAGTGCAGTGTATTCAGTGCTGTGGCTGTGTCACAGAGACAGAGAAGATGGAAACAGCTTTGGGAGGCAAAACTATAGATGTTATGTGTGTGTGTGAGATTAGAACCCTGAACTGTGGGCTCAGACTGCGCTAAAATGACAAACTATAAGAGCTGTTAAATTTTACAGCTACTAAGTTGCAGTATCAGGTCGACCTGGTGGAGGAAAGAAACGTGCTAAATTGCAACTGAAGAACTCAAATTGTTGTGCATGAGTCATCAATATTTTTGCTCTGTTTTCTTGAGCTCATGAGAAAAAGTAACTTAATTTTAAGATTTATTTTGCAGCTATTATGTTGCTCAACCTGGTGCAAGAAAGAACATGCTAAATGGGTTAATTCAACCATTTAAGACTAGAAATTTCAATTTCTCACATGATTGATAAGGTTTATATGACTATCCTGCCTATTTTTGGTTATAGTGATATGCATAGCAATAATATTTATACGCATTTACTTTATTTATTTTGTCACAGGATGTCAGACATACATGGTGTTCTATAAATATCACAATGCATCAATATAAACTGTAAAATGCAGAAAATGTATGCATTTTGTCAAATGCATTATTTTGATCATCATGTATTTATTTATTTAACAAAACATCCAATGTTCTTCTACTTCTTATTATTTATAGTAAAATACTTGACTAATGCACTGTTGAAGAAAAACACTGTAAAACATGGTACAGTGTGCTTGTTACTTTAAATATAGGTGTACCCTAATGTTATTCAGTCATATTAAAGTGATAGTTCACCCAAAAATGAAAACCCTTACGTGATCCGCTGGAACACCACTCTCTCATGTATGTGTGTACAACAGTTCACAGAAGCTACAGTTATAAAGTTTTAAATATGGATATTTTTCTTACATCAACGCATCGATTCACTTCAGGAGGCCTTTATTAACCCCCGGAGCTGTGTGGAGCATATGTTATGATGGATGGATGCATTTTATTGGACTTCTATTGGACTATTGAATATCAATATAAAGCTTGGAAGAGCCAGGTCATTTTTTTTATATAACTCTGATTGTTTTCGTCTGAAAGAAGAAAGTCATTTACATCTAGAATGGCTTGAGGGTGTGTAAATCATAGGGTAATTTTAATTTTTCTATCCCTTTAAATACTACTTTTCACTTTAAGCCTCTTTTGGTTTCCTGTAAAGACTTGTGTGATTTTTGTGGCTATTTAGATACACTACAACTACATAAGTATAGTTAGCCTATAGCGACACTGATGTTGCTATATCACCCACTTTGCCTTGTCTTGAAATCAGAGGGAGGTTTGGGTTTTTTCTGTTATCTTGTTAACCACAAACTTGCAATTAGTATCATAATACTGTTATATATACACTAAGAATGTGAACCACACCTTTAAATACTTGACAGCTCCTCACCCCATATGACACTGTCTAAACCTATCAATCATTATTTCAAAGCAATTATTACTATTACTATTAAAACAAATCTGGCAAACATTAGGCCACAGTAAAACTGAGTTCAAGCGGGTTTAATGAACTGGTTGTGAACCCTGGAAGGTTAATTCTCCTGTTATTTTGTAGTGTTTTATCGCAGTATGCTAATTAAGTAATGACTGAAATATGAACAATACACTGATTTTTGGATAAAAGAAGAGGGTGGCACAATTTACGATGTAGTCTCATGATAAGACACGGCTTTGGGAGAAATCTTGCAAAGTTTCACGTATTCCTGCGCTACACAACAAATAGATCTGGGACTGTTTTGTCTGCTGTGTTTTTCTGTCTTTCATTTTTCATTTCATGCTGTAAACTTTTAAAGTCAAACTCTTGTATATTTCCGGAACCAATCTCTCTTTTCCATCTATACGCTCGGGAGAGCAAAAAAATGAGGGAGGCTTGTTTAATTCAATAAGACGAGTTGGTGTGCAGATAACCAGCCTGCTTTTGTAATTCCACTGTGGGAGAGTAAATCAGATGTGGTGATTTCTTAGGTCAATGCTATCAGCGCTGGACACACAGGGACTTGGCCCAAACTCATGAGTGCAGCGATCACAGATTGCAACAAAACGGAGCACCACAGGACGTCAGCTGACCTTCTATCAGCAAAAGAGTCTGCGTGGTCAGGCATGACCTGTAGGTCAAAGAGGGGCTCACCCAGACACACAGGAGGGGAGGGAACAGAGATTTGTTGCACTTTGCCACTGTTTTTGACTTCTGTTATGGGTTCAGATTTTTGGTAACACTTTACAGTGTACATGCTAAACATTACATGTAAATTAAACTGGTAACAGCAACAATAAAACTGAAAAAAATTGTGTTACAAGTAATATGTTACAGTACATGTTACACATAAAGGAGATTTGTGCCACTTTGCCACTTTTGACTTCTAGATTAATTTTGGTAATGCTTTACAATGTACATGCTGCACATCACATGTAAATTAAGTTGGTAACAACAGCACTAAAACTAAAAACAGTGTTACAGGTAATGTGTTACAGTACATGTAACACATATAGAAGGGAAAAGAAAATAGATTTGCTACACTTCACCACTATTTTGACTTCTTGATTGGTATCACATTACTCTATACATGTTCTACAAAAAAAAAAAAAAAAGTTACAAAAAAGTTTTCTTCAGGTATGTGTTTTTCTGGTTCAGAATTCAAATGTTTGGGGAGTACTTTAAAATGCAACAGTGCTATCCTAACTTTCTTCTACGTGGGTTTGAGCTGTTCTGTCAAACCATATGGGATTCACACCAGGGCACTTCACTTAACAAGTGCAACACCGTATCGTTTGAACAAAAAATGACTGAATTTAATGGTAAAAGACTGTAAAATTGCTACAGTAAAAACCTGTTATATGGTTAACGGTAAGTTCCCCTAATGTATACGGTGAAAAACTGTATTGGACATTACATGTAATTTTATGGTAGTATACCGTTTTTGGAGGTGGGGGGAAAAGAACATATAATTTACAGTGAATAACCATAAACTGACATTCCCAAAATTCTCTCTTACATTTCAAATTTGATGTTTTTTTGTCGAAATAAATATGTTTCTTAGTTTTTTCTTATCAGTTTTGTACATTAGGGTTGTATTTCACATCTAATGTTGTTAATTGAAGGTTTATTGCATCATTTCAGTTTCATGCGTGTTACCATGATGGTGTTTAGTGTTTGTGTGAATGACACTGTGCACCTTCTATATATGTTAAAACAGCTTGTGATGGACTTTTGTTCATCATGTGACTTTCTCATCACCACCTGCTTTTGGTTTTCAGTGTATTACAAAGGCACTGTACAAAACAGATTTCAGTATTTCAATAGGTTGGTATATTAACATTATATGAATTAATGAAATGACGATATTTAAATGTAAATTTAAGTTAAAACTGTAAAACCTAAAATGTTGCTACCATATTTTTACGGTAAAATTCTGGCAACCACAGCTGCCATTGTTTTACCGTAAATTTTACAATTTTCTTTTTAAAACCTACTTTAAGTAAACCTACTTTGGTAGAAAACTCATGTTTATGAATCTGTAAATGTGACGCCAACATTCGAAAGTATCAGTTTTCAAATCTTGAAGTATGTTAAAATAATTCTGAAGTCATAACATAATATTGTGGAAGGAACGGTGCAAAAATTATGCTTCCTTAATCAAAACTCTGGTCCTGTAATTTATAATCTGTGTGAAAAGGAATACAAGTTTTCAGAGTGTTTTTGCTTCTGGTATCCATTTCAACTGGAAACTACAGGGATTCATATACATAGTTTTTTTTATTTTTGAATTTTGAGTTGTGAAGAAATGTAGATAGATGCATGTAATTATAATGAGCCTGAGTAGACAAAAATAACTTTTTGATGTATTACTTTATTTACTGACAAACACTAAATACCCAAAATAAACGAAACACCTAATTTCCTCGTGTCACTAATGTAAAAATTAAATAAATAGATAAATAAATAAAATTATAAAATTAAATAAATAAAAAGGCATATTCAAATTCATATTTTGTATGTGTCTCTTTGGTCAAATCACTTTTTTACAGCCTGTTTATCCCAAATGCAAACAAACATGCTATTTTCCACAAAATGTACCAATTTAATGCAACATTTTAGTCAGAGTAACACAATACTGTAACATACTGCTATCAAAATGTATGTTCAAGCAGGCCTAGCTTCACAAAATAATTATATGTTTTGCACATTGTTCATTGTATAATGTAAAATTTAGCTTCCTTTGTCGTTTCAGATTCTTTACATGTGATACTGCGATAGTCAGAACTTGTGGACAGAGATATAGGATTTTGCATCGTGGGTCAGTTTTCTCTCAGACGATTGTGGGTTTTTCTGTTGGTGTTATTTTGAGTGCTGTTTATCTTTGGGAAGGGTGAGCTTTGATTTAAGTTCTAGACTTAATGATATTACATTCTGAAGTGAGACATACTAGACTCTGTGACTTCGAGATAATACTTTGTTAGACGATGTGGTGTCCATGCTATATAATTGTCAATCCCCCAAAATGAGAAAGTAGAGCTGCATTTGGCCGCTGGAAACTCTTCATGTGATGCGGTGGCCATCTTCGAGGGGAGAGAGTCTCCAATGTTTATGTTTGCCACAAAACGAGGGGAACTATTCTGTGGTTTGCACAACTATTTGGAAAATGTTAAATACGTGAGGGAGGGGATTTCTCAACTTGACTTGGGAGTCTGTGGATATGAGTGATGAATGTTGCTGAGGATTGGTTCCCTGTAAACTCCTTCATCTTATGAGATAATGCTTGTTGTCTGTGCATTAAAGGAATAACTCACTCAGCACTGAATATTCAGCCATCATTTACTCATCCTTGTGTTGATTCAGACCTGTACGACTTTATTATATGGAGCACAAAAGTGAATTTTGGACTAATGTTCTGGCTCATTTTAATATAATGAAAATGAATGAGGCCTGGGGCTGTCAAGCTCTAAAATGACAAAAGAATCAATATAATCTTAGAAAAATGTGCCACACAATTCATACAATATATTTTTGAAGTTTACTGTAGACATTTCATCACTTTATTTGACGAACAGACCAAAACTGAGTTATTAAAAAAAAACAACAACAACAAACAACCTCAGTTCAGCAGATTCTTTGAAAAGAAATTGTTCAAAAGAGTCATTCACTCCAAATTGACATCTCTTGATCGCTTTGTGTTGAACTTGCTAAAATAAAGTTGTTACACACCAAAAATGTATTCAAAACTCAGACCGAAAATTTCAATATTTAGAAAACTTCAGCCAATTCATTGAATAGAACTGATTCAAGAGTCATTCTGAATCAGACGTCACTTAAAAATTTGATTAAAAACTCAAACCTACAACTTTTTTTGATTCAGAACAGTTCAGATACCTTGAACAGAACTGATTCAAAAGAGTCACTCATTCTGAGTCAGACATCACTTTATCACTTTGTGTGACGAACAGACTAAAATTGTTACTCAATAAAAATTTGAATCAAAACCGACATCTTTGTTGATTCACAAAAGTTCAGCTGATTCTTTGAAAAGAACTGATTCTAAAGAGCTGACAGAGAATGCTGCAAGCAAATACTTCTCCTTTTGTGATTATTTTTTATATGTGTCAACATACACATAACATATGAGCATATTTTAAGCATGCGTGTGTATACTTAGCACAAATACATTTGGTTTGGTAATGGACAAGCCACATGGCTCCAGAGGGGGTAAACAAAGCGTCTCCCCAACAATTAGTTTTAAATATAGACTTTAACTGGCATAACTAACACTCATGCTGTCATGGAGCAGTGTTAATATACTGACACACGCTCATGAAATTAGGCTTTAAATACAGAGACCATCACACATATAAAACTACTGGTCACGCACTGTTTGGGGACTTTGCTGTGCCGGGCAATGGCTAGTTTGTTTGAACATGAGACCTCAGGGCAAATAAAGTGCAAAGAGGCCACACACACACAAGTCCATGAAAGCAAAGAGACACCACACGCTGCTGAGTCAGCAGTCCAGCACAGCAGGGGAAAACACACTCGCGTAGTAGGCTACAACTACTGTTACACTCACAAACAAAACGCACATGGCCACCACAGACAAGAGTAGAAACTGAAGCCGTTGTAGATGAGCATGTGGCATGTTCACAGAGGCCATTAGACCGAGGGCATGGCCTCTGTCTGTGTGTGTTTATGTGTGAGCCGAACCTGGCGCCTGGCATGCCTGTTCTCTGGAGAGCGAGGCCGCTCTCGGCCCTGAGAGGGTGGTGTTTCTGGGAATTGTGCTGACACTGGTATGGCTGTGAATGTGTGTGTGTGTGTCTGTGAGAGAGAGAGAGCGAGAGGGAGATGGAAAGAAAGGGGTGGAAGGGGATAACATTTGTTTTCCTGGACAATAAGTGCAGATTTATGCTTTGCATTTAATAGCAACTGCACTGAAGAAGTGTCATGACCAATCAAACACATTTTTGAAGTGTTTTTTTTGAGAGTTGCTTCCAAAAAGTAATTTGTATTAACTTTTTTACTTTATTTTAAACCACAGAGTGATAAGAGACATGTAAAAGTAACATCAATATGACAGCATAGACAAAATATCCAGTTTATCGATGGAAATATGTATATAGAAAAAATATTTTACCATTAAGAATCAAGTAATATATTCCAACCATTCCGCACCATATACATATTTTAATGGTTTTGAAAAAAGTCTATTTTGCTCACCAAGGCTGCAATCATTACATGAAAAATATACAGTAAAAGTTATGTTGTGGAATATTACTATTTAGAGCAACTGTTTTCTATTTAAATTTATTTATTTTTTCCTGTGATGGCAATTTTCAGCAGTGTAACATGATCCTTCAGAAATTATTCTAATATGATGATTTGCTGCTCAAGAAACATTTCTTATTTTTATCAATGTTAAAAACAGTTAAATACTTAATTAACAGTTAATTAACACTTAATATTTTTGTGGATTTTTTTTTTTTTTTTCCATGATTCGAATGTTTTTTTTACTGAATGAAAGTTAAAAGAACAAATTAGATTTTTATTGTTAATAGTTTTTTTTTGTTGTTATTGTAATTTTTAAACATTTTTATGCATCCATTCTGAATATATGTAAGGTTTGTCCTTTTGCATGCAAATAAAAATTATACCACTAGACAAACATGCACTCTTAAAACAAAAACATTTATTTTTTTTATAAAATAAAAATGGAAAATGCTCAAACAAATCACATTCACTCCCTAGTGTTGAAATTACATTATGGTGCATAAAAAAAAAAAAAAAAAAGAAGTAAATACTAAATGCCTGGACTTTTTAGCGTCACATACTGTACATGCACCATATAAACTTGTACATAGGACCTGGTACATGTACGTATGACCTTGACACAGCAAAACACAAACACACAAATATGCACTAAAGCATATACTCAGAACCAATTAAGGACATGGCTTCTATCCAGCCTGAACACACACACATACGCACACACTCCCAGGAGACCATTCAAAAACAATACCATAGCGACATGCCACAAGACCTGAGACAATGCGTGCAGGCATGCCGAAATATATAACGGCCACACTTCCCCCGCTCACTGACACATCTGTCCGTTACTCACACAACTCTCCCAGAGTCTGACTGAATCAAAGTGCAGTGAGATCACGAGATATATCATCCTAAATATTTCACACAGCGCTGAGAGTTCCCATACGCCGAGATTCCAGCGAGCAGATCTGTTCACTGGTGAATCCAGAAAGGCTGATGGATGAATCTCTATGGTGATGATCAGCAGTGGGTGGAGACGAATGCAAATAAATAGTGCCTTCAGTTAAGTAAAAATAAAACAGCATGGGGCTGGAAATGGATCATAAACAATATGAAAACAATTTATAAAGAGATGGATTACAGGTTTATCTTCTCCGTGAACTTTCAAAGAGCTGAACGTGCCATGGCACCAAAAACACAATTGATATAGAATATGAACTGAGTTTTTAGAAAAACATTAGTGAATTTTGGTAACCCTAATATTTACTCATAAACAATCGTAAGCATTTACAATACCTTATAATGCTTTTAATAATACAAAAATGCCTTTCTTGTTTGTTAACAAAAGGTCAAATTAATCAGAATAAGAATCAGAATGAGCTTTACTGGCCAAGTATGTTTACACATACGAGGAATTTGTTGTTGTGACAGAAGCTCCACAGTGCAACAGAAAGACCGCAACAGAACAGGACACATATATTAAAAGAATAATATACAAATAGGCAATGTACAAAACAGCAAACACACAATATATAATATAGACATTATGTGTGTACAGGTCTGACATGTGCAAATTTGAAATGAAAAAAAAAAAAAAATTAAGTGTGGTGAATAAATAATGGATAATAGAGTTGTGTGTTCCGAGTTGTGTGTTCCGCGTTTATTGTCAAGTGTTCATGGATTGCCTGAGGAAATAACCGTTTCTGTGTCTGGTCGTTCTGGTTCTCAGAGCTCTGTAGCGTCAACCAGACGGTAACAGTTCAAAGAGGGAGTGTGCTGGGTCACTTTGCTCACTCTGGATAAGTACAGTTCTTGGAGAGTGGGGAGGGTTGTACCAATGATTCACTCAGCAGTCCAGACTACCCTCCGTAGTCTTCTGAGGTAAGATTTGGTAGCTAAGCTGAACCAGACAGTTATTGAAGTGCAGAGGATGGATTCAATGATGGCAGAGTAGAACTGTTTCAGGAGCTTGACAGAGGGGTCTTTAGATGTGCAGACATTCGTGTAGAGGGAGAAGAGCAGTGGGGAGAGAACGCAGCCCTGAGGAGCTCCAGTGCTGATGGTGCGGGTGTTGTATGTGAATTTACCAAGCTTTACTAACTGCTGTCTGTCTGTCTGTCTGTCTGTCTGTCTGTCTGTCTGTCAGGAAGCTGTTGATCCACTGACAGATGGAGGTGGGGACAGAGAGCTGTGTCAGTTTATTCTGAAGGGTGTCCGTGATGATGGTGTTAAAAGCGGAGCTGAAGTCCACAAACAGGAAGCTCACATAAGTCCCTGGTCTGTCCAGATGCTGCAGGATGAAGTGCAGTCCCATGTTGACTGCATCATCCACCGACCTGTTTGCTCTGTAGGCAAACTGCAGGGGGTCCAGTAAGTGTCCAGTGATGTCCTTCAGATAAGCCAAAACCAGTCTTTCAAATGATTTCATGGCCACAGACGTTAGAGCCACAGGTCTGTAGTCATTAAGTCCAGTAATTTTGGGTTGCTTTGGGACGGGGATGATGGTGGAGCGTTTGAAGCATGAGGGGACTTCACACAGCCCCAGTGATCTGTTGAAGATCTGTGTGAAGATGGGGGCCAGCTGATCAGCACACATTTTTAGGCAGGCTGGTGACACACCGTCTGGGCCTGGTACTTTCCTTCTTTTGTTCTTTCTGAAGACCTGGCGCACGTCATCTTCACTTATCTGAATTGTAGGTGTGGGGGAGAGGAGGGTTGCTGGAGGTGTGAATGGTTGTGTGGAGAGGTGTTCAGGGCGGGTGTGGGGTGATTTTTCAAACCTGCAATAAAACTCGTTCAAGTCGTCTGCTAGTTGTTGATTCTCCAAAGTGCTGGGGGAGGGTGTCTTGTAACTGGTGATATCCTTTCCACACTGAAGCAGAATCACTGGAAGAGAATTTGTTCCTTAGCTTGTCAGAATAATTCCTCTTTGCCACTCTGATCTCCTTTTCCAGAGTGTATTTGGCCTGTTTATACAATACTTTATCCCCCTTTTTGTAAGCATCTTCTTTGGCCTGACGGAGCTGTCTGAGTTTTGCAGTGAACCATGGTTTGTCATTGTTGTAGGTTAAATGAGTCCTGGAAGGAATGCACATATCCTCACAGAAACTGATATAAGATGTTACAGTCTCTGTGAGCTCGTCCAGATCTGTGGCAGCAGCTTCAAAAACAGTCCAATTAGTGAGAGAGAAACAAATCCCACTCGGTTTTATTAGTCCATCTTTTAACAGTTCTTAATACAGATTTTGCAGATTTAAGTTTCTGCCTGTAGGTAGGAATAAGATGAACCAAACTGTGATCAGAGAATCCTAAAGCTGCTCGTGGGACAGAGTGATATGCGTCCTTTATTGTTGTGTAACAGTGATCCAATATATTACTGTCTCTGGTGGGACATGTGATGTGCTGTCTGTATTTTGTCAGTACGTGGGAGAGATTTGCTTCATTAAATTCCCCGAGAATGATTAAAACAGAGTCTGGGTGTTGTTATTCTGTGTCTGTGATCAGATCAGTGAGTTTCTGTAAAGCTGTGCTCGCGTGCGCTTGCGGTGGAATGTAGACACTCACGAGAATGAACGAGCAGAACTCCCGCAGCGAGTAGAACGGCTTGCAGTTAATGAACAGCGTTTCTAGATCGGAACAGCACATCTTCTTTAACACAGTTACATCTGTACACCACCTCTTATTGATGTAAAAGCACGTCCCGCTGCCGCGCGATTTCCCCATTGATTCCGCTTCCCGATTTGCTCTGATCAGCTGGAAGTTAGCCAGATGTAGCACGCTGTCGGGTGTCTCGCCATTCGGCCAGGTTACAGTGAAACAGAGCAGCAGAGTTAGAAAAATCCTTGTTTGTCCGAGAGAGCAGAAGGAGTTTGTCCGTTTTGCTGGGTAGAGAGGGGAGATTCGTCAGATGGATGCTAGGAAACAGCATTCGAAATCCGCGCTGACGAAGCTTCACAAGCGCTCCGGCTCGCTTCCCCCGTCTGCGTGTCCTCCTGAAGTGTTTGACCAGATCTACGGCTCCGCCAACTACAATGCCCAGCAAAACGTCCGAATAGTCAAAATCCGGTAAAAGATTTTGTGGTGAAATAATTCTTTATTACTTTTTAAGATAACTTTAAGGACATCTAAGTGTACTCAAATGTGCTATTGTGTCACATTCATGGTATCCAAATGTGGACACCATGAATGTGAACTAAAACATGGTTTTAACATACGGTCTCTGGATTAAAAAAATAAAAAATTTACTTAAACTTGTACACTTCAACCCATCTTTCATACACTAGTGGTTTCAAGTGTACTATAAGAGTTTACTTAATATATATATTTTTTTTAAATACAGAGATAGTATAATCATTATTACTGTTCAAACAACAATACAATAATTATTAATAATAATATTAAAATAATATAAAGAATAATTTAAAATGTAAGACATTTCAGCAATTTCAACATTGTTTGTATTTATATATTTGTTTTTAAAATTATATAATAATAATAAATTTTCTGCAGTTGAAATTGTAAGATTAATCACGCAATTATTCCAAAACATGGAATGAAATGAATGAATGATGCATTCACATGATCACTATTTCTTGCCATATGTGCTATAGTGCTCTTAACTCTTTAAAGTTGTAATTATAATATATATTTGCATCTTCTAATATATAATTAACAACTATAATAAACAACTTTAAAGAGTGATTACACAATTCTGTAAAACCGTTATAACTAGCACTAGGCCAAGTGTTTTAAAGTTAAGGTTTTATGTTTTAAGCTTTGGTTCTTTCAGAACCACTTTGCGCCTTCTTTTCAGTCAGCTTAACGCAAGAATCAACAAATCATTGAAATATTTTGATTCCATTCAACTTTGTACGTTCAATCAATTGAAGTCCTCTTTAAAGCTTGAAACATTCAGTCCACAATTATTATCCTTCTGGAGTGGAGTACTTTTGTGTTCCACCGAAGGATGAAGTTCTATGAGTTTGGAAAGACATGTAAGGGCATGTAAATGACGCCAGCATTTTCCCTTATCCCTTTAAAAGAGGAAGATGATGAAGGCAGGCGAACAGCGAGAGTGACAGGCAACCGGAGTCCTAACTTCACCAGTGCCTCAGCAGAGGAAATGCACACACCTCAGGTTTACTGTCCCCCCTATTCTTCTGCCGATCCCAGAGGAGAGAAGGAGAGAGAGAGAGAAATGAAAAAAGAAAACAGAACAAAACCAGCTAAACAAAAACACAAAAAAGCCATGTGTGAGTGCGATGGCAGACCGGCAGCAGGAGGAAACGTTGAATAGGAAGAGCCGTGAGGTGCGTGTGAGAGTGAGAGGGCTGACGGCTTCCCACACAGCGCCCTGCAGCACAGCATCACAGTAACCCTGCTGAGACAGGCCAAAGGGAAGCACTCAATTCCCCTGACGGAGGGGGTCAAGGCTGGGCAGAGAGGAGGGGTGATCAAATGAGGTGCTGCTCAAATGCTTTGGTGAGGTGGCGGCTCTGCTCGAGAGAGAAAGTGCTTCAATGGGTCTTGTGGAAGGACTGAAGATTGGAGGGGCAATGTGGGCCGTAGAAAGGAGGTGAAAGATTAAACTGAGAGGATGAGGGTTGTTTTGTTACTAGATTGGGGGCAGCAGGAGGTTTTCTGGAGCAGAAGGTGGGATTTGAGGTCTTAAGAGAGAGTTTAAAAGATGATGAAAAGTGTGTTTTTAAACATGGTGATTATATATATATATATATATATATATATCTGGTTGGATGGCGGCAGGAAAACAGAAGGTTAGTGTGCCGGAGCAATTGTGATCGTTGATGTGTGTGTGATGTGTTTAATGGCTTATTGTGTGGCTGCATTATTGTACTTCCTGTTGAAGGCCAAATGCCTGTCGTGAGTCCAAAAGGGAAAACGATGATGTCATTAAAGCATCTCGGTGTGGTGCTTACTAAGGGAAGCACCACTATTACTAGTAGTAATACTACTAGTGTAGTAAAGTAAAAATGTGCAGGAAAAATACAATCAAATACATGTGCCATTATAATTAATCTATAAGATGAATCTTCACAGCACCTATAATTAGTTGGATTTGCAGTTTAATTTTGCTTAAGCTATCATTTTCAGCACTTGAAATAAAGCTGAAATAAAATATTAAAATATAAATAATACGGCACTAAAACAGAAATATATAAATATTTTTTTATAGAAAAAAACTAAAAATTAATATAAAAACAAACAAACTAATAAAACTAAATAAATGTGAAAATTGAATTCAAAATATTTATAAATGTATCATAGTACATAATACTAAAATAACACTGATAAAAACATACCAATACACCTCAAATGTCACATTGATGTGCAAGAACCAATGAGGTTATGAGAAGGATTATTGTTTAGGGTTGTAAAATTTTCAACTGAAGTCAGTGTTATCCAGGGTTGCCCAGAAAGCAAACACAACTATGTTTGTTTAGACACTCTGTGTCCTGCAGAATCAACTTGACTTTTTGTTGTGGTGTATTTCAGGATGAAAACGATCAGAGCAGAACTGTAATATGTGGGCTCTGCAGATCACCGCTTGCCTAAAATCGCTTTCCCAGCACATCAAGAGCAGGCCTGGGGCTGTTCCTGCAGTCCTACAGACATTGTTTTATGTGTTCTGATACATGTGTTAAAAATCAAGAACATGCACTTTCTTTTCAGACGGAGAGGACCCTTGACAGAGAAGAGGAGAATGCTTCTTTGTCTCTAATAAGATCTTGGATGATGTTCAGTCCCCTTCTCCCTGACTTTTTATGTAACTCATCATTCGCTTCGACCAGGCTCACATGTTTTACGGTATCTCACTGCCTGAGAGTGAAAAACAGCATGAAAAATTACTCTAGACATTAAATATGCATCGACTGGAGTTTGTTATCATATTGAGGACGGCCAGGGAAAGATACATTTGTTACAAAGGTAATATGAGAACACGGTTCAGCAACCAAAGACTTTGTGGAGAAGAATAAAACACAGCAGCGAGCCGAATAAACACAATTAGCTCTCATTTAGGTCAAGCAGATACACTGCATCTAACATTCGCATTCTGCTTTCGTCGGTGCCCGAGATATTTGTGCCAGGGTCATCTTGCATCATTCGCCCTTAATAAACACATACCATCGTGCTTACAGTAACGCTACAGCACATGTGACCATTTTCCAAGCACTGGGTTTTTTCCTCAAACTGTTTGCAATTATACATAGGCTTTTTGATTGCACAGGACAGGTCGCACTCACTCGATGTGAAATTTCCTCTGTGATTGTAAAGAGGATGTAGGTTTGGGACTAGAAGTGGTCAGCATCTGATTTCAATTTGAAAGTGCTTATTGACAGAGTGATCTGTTTAAACTCAGCACACATGATATTGCCTGCATGAGATGTCACAGCTCTTTCCTTCGCTCTCTTTCTCCCACTCAAACACACAGAGCCCTGTTCCCCTGTGCGCTTTCAACAGAGCTAAACAAATGCACACGCTTGAAACTATTAAAATCAATAGAGATTACTGGGAGAAGCTTTTAAATACACGGCATTATATGCACAATTCATTGGATGTACTGTAAAAAACACATTTGCTTAATTGCCATATCAATGTTGATATATAACGGTCTTTATATTTGGTAGATAGCATTGATTATTTATTAGGTGTAAAGTGAGCATTCATTGAACAAAAAACGCATTGAAGCTATGATGAGATATTTTGATACAAAAACACATATTCTTATAAAATAAATATAATATTATATTTAGTTTTTTTACGCATATTTCTATAGCAAAAAACACATCAATGCTATCAGTTATCATGTTATATGTTATCAATGTGAGGTATTTTATATATTTGTTATATTATTAGTTATTTTGATATATTAGGCAAACATAAAAAGATCAACATATCTCATAACACTGACGTGATTTTGTTGTTATAAGAGTATGGCTAATTAATGCTTTTTTAAATAATTACTCCAAATATAAATACGGTTACATAGTAACATTAATGAAGCATATTTACAACAAATAAACTGTGAACTTTAGCCAACTATTGTTAATCATAATAAATTGCTCGTCTATTTAGCTGTTTTAATTTTAACTGAGAGCTTCTTAAAGTAGCTCATAAAAATCCAGATTGGGAAATATTAAAATAAATTAAAATAAAATAATTTAGTTTTGTTAAAAGTTGTTTACAAATGTATTTATTTATTATGAAAAACTGTCAAAAGACGTATTTCTTTCAGTCACACTTTATTTTAAGATCCAATTCTCGCTATTTACAAGTAAACTCCTAATTTGCTGCTTATTAATAATTAGTAAGGTTGTTGTTAAATTTAGGTATTGGGTAGGATTAGGGATGCAGAATATGTGCTTTATAAATACTAATAAACAGCCAATATGTTAATAATAGGCAAGCTAATAAGCAATTAGTTAATAGTGAGCACTGGTCCTTATACTAAAGTGTTATTTTCTTTTTTCTAAATGTTAGAAAAATACATTTTAAAAAGTTGACAATTAAGAGGAAAATGCCACAGTTGTTAATAAATATTTTCTTAAGAATATTGTATGAAAAAAAGTCCTAAAAAGAGTCAACATTTGTTGTGAAATGAAAAAGTGTTAAGAAAAATGGCAACGTTATAAAAAAAAATGATGACAATATAATCTATAATTTCTCATTTAAGATCAGTTTGACCCCATGCCTCGTAATGACAGATTAATGGTCGGCAACAGCCTCACACTGATAAGCCGAGTGAAATAAACACACACCTCAATCAATCAGCACATTTCTAAACCACACAAAAAGTCCAAAGTAAGAACCAAAGTGGCACCGCCTGTATCCCTCTAAATAGGGAATGTATGGCAGGAACAGGGCATGTTCAAGCGAGCCGGTCGGGCTGCCTTAACCCGGTCCAGTTATAATCAGAAATGACCTCAGCAGGGTGATGAAGACCGGGTTTCCTGCCCGAGTGACTGAGGCCTGAGCTGGCCGTTTCAGGGACTCCCCCCCTCTGAACACATTCCCTCAATGCTGAGGTGGGGTTTCCTCAGCTGGAGAATATGCCACTCTGTCACCTTCACTCATATATGGAGGCTTCAACCCCTGTATGTGCACATACCGTGAGTTCAACAGGGCATTATGGGACATTAACGCTCAGAGCTCTGATTCAGAGTGTCACTACTGTTTTCATTGTCGCTTGAAATGCTAAAATCTGCATTGATCTGGTTTAAAAATGAACAAACGCTGCACAACAGTCAGAACAATGTGTGAATGTAATATTTTACATTTTGTGTATCTTTTATCAAAGTTGCTTCTTGAATGCCGCTAAAACCACTAGCTGTGAATCAAACCTGCTTTCAAGTAAAAAAAATGCATATTTCTGATTATTTTTCTGATTCATATGAGATAATCTTACAATGGTGACCAATCAATTAGTAATTTCCTTGCATTAAACAAACAATAAACCCCACCAAAAATGGCAATTGAAAACTAAAATTTTAAAGTAATTCATTTTAATTAATTTACATGTAAAATTTAGCACCATTGTACCCTTATAGAAAATGTGAGCGGCTGGATATTAGAGAAAGTGCCTAATATTTTTGCCAAGTTTTATTCATAATTTTACAAAAATAGTTGGGCTGCATAACATGCTTGAAAGGGCAAAGTGAACGGCTCTTTACCAGCTCAAAACTGACCTTAAGACAATGTAAGGGTTAAAATAAATGTCACTTAGTTTGATATTGTGCTGTCTAATGCTATGGCATTCATGCATTTTTATTTGTGGTTTAATACTTTAGAACTTTTGTTACAATGACGCCCTCTACTGATAAAATCCAATGTCTGTTAAACTTAAACCTGTTCACACAACCCACAGTAGGGCAAAATAATACATGTCCTCATTTAGCAAAGATCTACAGAGTGAACACATACATTTTTTACAATAATTTATCCCTTATTATGATGTCAAGGCATGCTTAGTGTGCTAAATGTGTTGAAGTCAGTTAACGACAACATGTGATTTCTGACTTCTGCAGAACTCAAAGAATGCTGATAATCAAACCAACATGTTTGTCACGGACAGCATCGAGGGGGAGTAAATTATTTTCATTTTTGGGTGAACTATCCCTTTTATTAGGATGCTACTTACACAAAAAACAGAAATCCTGACAAGAGATTTGGAAAATGAGCAACAACCATGGAACAACAGTCACTGTTTCACTCAAAAATGATCATAGATAAGGATTTAATTATTTTATTCACATTTACCAATGTGTTGTTCAAAACACCTTTTAAGTTTTTTAATGTTCATACTGATTAAATTTTACAATCCAAGGGCAATCATTTTGCAAATATGGTAAATATTTTATCTACACTTATTGTACACCTGCTGTTGTTTTTTTCCCCTGTAATTGTACAGTTTTATAAATACATTGTTTTGTAAATAATTTTCTTAATGCCCTTTTGATCAAATGAGCTCTTTAAAAATGGACTTTTAGGTGAGCTGTAAACTTTAGGTTAAGCCAACCATTGATACGGTTCAGTGTCTGCTGTAGCTATTTTTAACTGCTCATTTTAAAGACTCTTAAATTAAATTAAATACTCTTAAATTAAACTTGTAAAAAAACTAAATATTAAATTAAATTAAAGGGCACTGAGTCTATTGCCAAAACAAAAAGTTAAAGTTGATTACGAAATGTTTTTTACGAAAATGGTCTGGACAAAAATATCAGAACTGTTAGTTAGAATTGTTAGAAATACTGTTTCACATTGTTCGTGTTTCACTGCTTTGCTTCTGAGGTTATTCCTATTAACTCCAATTCCCATAACACACTGCTTCAACACTGAATCGATGGGCAGCTCGAATCATTTCCAAGAATCGGTTCTTTTGAACAGCGCATTCAAAGAACCGCTTCTAAGAAACAACTTTTTGACGTGACTTCACTTAAATTTGCCATCAGGTGATCAATGACATCTCGGCGTGGCCTGTAAAATGTGCTAAACCTTTATGTATTATTCTTTCAAATGTGTTATTAAACGTGCCTTAGTTCAGTTTGTTGCAGCCATGAATTTTTTTTTGCATCCAATAGACATTTCGAATACATAATTCATTTGTAACATTACCACTATTAAAGTAACTTACCTTTCAGCCATAGTCACTCCAATTCAAACGTTCTGTCAGCTCACTTTTCGCGCTCAATACGATTTAAACGTCTAAAAAAGAGACGCGGTTCTTGTGAGTCGGTGAGTAGACTCGAGAACTGCTCATTCTGATTTTTGAATCATTCATACCGGAACAGGTTCATTTGATTCGGTCAAAAGATTCAACCGAAAAGAACGACTCGCTCGCGATTCGAACATCGCTATACAACATTCTAGAGCGGACTCAGCGGAGAGAAAGGCAGTAGATTCCTCTCATAGTCTGCCACTAAAAGAGACAGAGACGGCCGCATTTCCCCACATAAATGGAGGCACGGCCATCGGGCGCCATCAAACAGCCCTAAACCTGCAAACATGGTGAAGGACCAAGAAGTGGAGCGCATCGCTAAGAAGCTGGACAAAATGGTGCATAAGAAAAACACTGTAAGTGGGACACATTTGCTACGGCTTCTGAAATACAGGTAGGAGAGAGAACTGTTGATTTCATCCACGCGTTCGTTTCTGTTTGTATTAGCAAGAACGAGATCTAGTTACTCTGTGTGTGATTATCACCTGTTTCATCCTCATCCAGACAGCCGCCGGGCTCTTATTGGTCAATCCTCATGCAAAATCAGCTTTTACTCTCATGTTTGAAGCGTTTGTTTACTGTGATGAGCTCATCTCCAGCGTAAACAAAAGACTAATTTAAGCCAACACTTCACACCAGTCAGTCCCAGTTTTGTCCCCAAAACACAGCATTTATGTGCAGACTGGCTGCTTTTCTATGAACCAACCTATAGTTGAAGAAGCCAGTGTTTACATTTGAGAAGTTGTTGTGTAACTGTACTTCCTCCTCGTTGTGATTTTTATCTTCAGGATGGTGCCATTGACCTGCTTCGGGAGCTGAAGAACATGAAGATGTCTTTGGAGACCCTACAGGTACCTCAGCAGGACTGGAGACGGTGTCTGGACAGAGCATGTGCTGCCTTGGATTACATAATCATGGCTTTCTCTTCTAGTCAGGGAACCCCATGCTGCTGTTCTCATTGGCTATGTTTGGAATGGCATACTGCTCATACTATTTCTGCAGCGTGTAGAATGTAATCAGTATTTATGTAAAATTTACGTCGGCGTAGAATATCTGGATGACCTACTACATTGTCCAGAAAGTCCAGTATACAAGCACAGAATACTGTATACCACAATGGAGGGATGAATGAATAATATGGACATAGTAACGATCCTTTATATATTTTCACTCATAATTTGATTGTATTTCCAAAAGTTCCATCATTTTTAAAAAGGCAAAGTACTCACTTTTCTATACCTCAGATGCATATGTTGCATAGATTGAATGTTGCATACTTTTTATGTTTTTTTGTATACTAGTGTACACCGTACATAATGCAGTATGCTAGTATTCCATTCTGAACAGAGCCAGTGGTTCAAATGCACTACTGTATGCGAGTGCGTTTACTAGGATTATTGTCATTAGCTGGACCGGTATTATTTTAGCATCATTGAGATACTATTATAGTTTTTATTAATATTTCATATTAGTTTTAGTGTTTTGTTTTAGTTACAATTTGAGTAATTTCGTTTGGTTTTGTCATTTGTAGCATTAGTTTTTTTAAACAAATATTTAATTCAGGTAATTTTTTTTATGGTTTTCATTTTAGATGTAGTTAGCTAATAACCCTGGAATGGATATTTTCAGTATGGTTGGAGTTAATGCACAGACAAATAGGCCTTAAATTAGTCCCTGAGGAGAAATTCAAAAACAACTGAGCATTGATACAAATAAGAAAAAAATAATACTTAAGGAAAACACACCCCAGAGCTGTGTTTTTTGCCTTTCCAGATCAGTCCCTGATTTATTGTGATTAAAGGTTATCATGCCTAGTGTACTGCATTTAAATAACTGAAAATTGTTGTTTTATTCAATAATGATCTCCTCTTTTCTGAGCATTTTATAGCAGAAGAATGATCAGGTAGTCAAAGCGTCATAATTAGTTATTTGATACTAGATAGTTATCTATAACACTTGTGTCATATGTATATAATGAGTTATAATGTATCACAAATTGGATAGTCCACGCGGATCGGGATGTCAGTGAATGCAGTGCGGAAGCAGAGCTCTGAAGAGGAGGTGCAGACACTGGCCAAATCTCTCATCAAGACCTGGAAGAAACTGCTGGGTACTGCATTCCTATTCACACTCACACAACTTAAAAAGATGGTCTTTCACTTATTTTAGAGTTAATGACAGTGATTGAGAAGGAGACTGAAGAATTTCCTTCTAAAACAGGGGTGGGATGAAGCTGCTTTGTTTGCTTTCCAGTTCTTAGTGTCTTATGGATGTTAACTTGATGATGGTGAACGCAATGAGCATGTGTTCTGATATTAATGCTGGACTGTGTGAATATTCTTTTGTGCAGATGGTTCTGAGGGTAAATCAGAGGAGAAGAAAAAAGGAGGATCTCCTCTTCAGTCCTCATCTTCTAAAGACTGTCCTGGATCCAGCGACACCAGGTGTGTGGATTCGAACCAATAAAGTTGCCTTGAAATTAAAATCCATCATATCTGTTTTCTAAATGCATATTATAGATCTTATTGTGAATAACTCATCCATGCATGTTTCATTTAAAAAACGAGCAGGGTAGCAGACAAAATATATTTCAGCCAGCATAAAGTATATATATATACAGTATATATAGCACACTATTTAATTTAAAGATAGCAAATAAACCCAATATTTATTTTACATTATATTTACTAAATTAGGTAACTATTTGAAAATGAGTCATGAAAAAAATAATTTGAACTTGATGGGGAAAAAATAAACATCTATACTCTTGATAGCAACTTCTAAATTCTTTAAACCTATTATAGTATATTTCTCAAATATTTAACAATATTGTTTTAAAAAATATGAATAAAAAAAAATAATAGAACACTTATTATGTATTTATGATTTTACAATACATATTATTTTAAGCAATAATCAAAACAGTGAAATGTTGTTACCTTTTGTTTTCTAGTAACAAGCCGGAGACGCCAAAAACTCCCACCACCCCCGTCGCCCCCAAATTCACCACCTTCCCACCTGCTCCCGTCACGACGGACAGCGTGCGCACTAAATGCAGAGAGCTGCTGGTGGCGGCCTTACAAACTGATGGTAAAAGCTGAACCAGTTCAACTAGTTATTAATGAACTGTAAAAGCTAATAGTACAATTTACAAAATAATTTCACTCAAAATGAAAGCAGGTTCACTGCACTGTACAACTTAAGGGAACTAAAATGTTATAGTTATAGGGATAGTTCACCCAAAGAGGAAAATTCTGTCATTATTTACTCACCCTCATGTTATTTCAAACCCGTAAGACCTTCGTTCGTCTTCGGAACACAAATGAAGATATTTTTGATGGAATCTGAGAGCTCTCAGACCCTCCGTAGACAGCAATACAACTGAAATGTTCCCAAGTCCAGAAGCGTAGCAAGGAGATCGGTAAACTGTGACATCAGGGGTTTGTAATTTTATGAAGCTATGAGAATACTTCTGCGCAAAATAAAAAAAAAATGACTTTATTCAACAATTCGTCTCCTCCGCATCACCCTGGTGCCATTTTGGAGAGTATCCTCTGGACGTAAACAACGTATGCTGTTCTGTGTCAGCTGCATCACGCGGATACGTTGGTTTCGTTCAGATCAAATCACAACAACGTAGGAAACATATTCGGCGTGAACAGCATACGTTGTTTACGTCCAGCTGTTACTCTCCAAAATGACGCCAGGGTGACGCAGAGGAGACGAATTGTTGAATAAAGTCGTTTCGTTTTTTTCTTTTGCGCACAAAAAGTATTCTCGTAGCTTCGTGAAATTACGGTTGAACCCCTGATGTCACATGGATTATTTTACCGATCTCTAGAGCTGTGCCATATGGACAAACACAGGACGCGTTTGCAGTCCGCTCCTGATCCATGTCTGTTTACCACAAACACAACATTTATCTATTATTTTGATTTCAAATCCAAACGTTGTTACTGAAAATGCTTTTTCAGCATGATTCTCATTTATCACAGTACAGTAGGCCTACAATCTTTCATATACACATTCACGTTTAAACTTAACTTTGTTTTATTTACATCTATTATTGCCTAGTTTATCTAAAAGTGCACTTTTCCTCATTTTAAATCTAGCCAAAAAGTGTTGACTGTAAAACAGTATACTTTTATTACATGCATTTATGGTGTAATTACTACATTTCTGTGTCAATCCATGTTAATTTTTACCGCGAACAATGCGCTGTCACTTTAATTCAACGCGTGCAGCACAGCAAAAATAGACTCGGTGTGGAAACGATCGCTGCATGATTGCTGCACACGCACCACTGGAGAGCACTGGCTGCAACTGCGTGCAATGTGAATGCTCTGATCCGTTAATATGGGCATGGAAAAAATACGCACCGCATACGCACCACAGACGGAGTGTGTGTGAACCTGGTGTTATGCCCAGTATGCCCGGTTTGTTCTGTTCTAACGCTCCATTTAGGCGCGCTGCATTCTGATTGGATCGGATAGCATACTGTTGGAGGTCGGGGCGCAAATAGAATCGCGCTACAAAGCGATTTAGAAATCGTGCACACTCAAATCATGATTTTATTATGATCTCAATTAATCGCACAGCCCTACCGATCTCCTTGCTACATTTCTGGACTTAGGAACATTTCAGTTGTATTGCTGTCTATGGAGGGTCTGAGAGCTCTCAGATTCCATCAAAAATATCTTCATTTGTGTTCCGGAGACGAACGAGGGTCTTACGGGTTTGAAACGACATGAGGGTGAGTAATTAATGACAGAATTTTCATTTTTGGGTGAACTAACCCTTTAAATGTATTTTTGCAACAGATGACTATGGGGGAGATTTGCTAGTGTTGGGTTTTAAAATTTGAGTTGAGTTAAAATACTGGAGTTAAGTTATGCTTTGTGTTTTTTTCTCAGGTGATTACCAGACGATCGGTGTAGACTGTGAACACCTGGCAGCACAGATTGAAGATTATATCCTTCTCCTTACCAAAAGCTACATTAGCTAATGTTATGTCGGGATGCTCAACACTGGTCTTGATAGAAAACCTGGAGAAAGCTATACAGTAGCGTTTCTAGTAAGCTTGAAAGTGGTTATTTGAAGGTGCAGGATCAAGTATGTGATTTGAAATCTGCCATCTCTGCTCATTGCCAGTTGTTTCTGAGCCAATCACTTGAGCCATAAATGAGCCAAATTAATCTGGAGCTATAGGAAAAATACATCACATAGCACCCTAAGAACACACTATCCCAGACCTTTCACTAATGACTATCCCGAGCTGTAAAAGGCAGCAGATAGAGAAAAATATAATGCTTTTAAAAGCCCTTCAGAATATGGCACTTATAAAACATCTACGATAACATACTGTTTCAAAGTTTAGGATCTGTAAGTGTTTTTTTTTTTATTAAGTCTCTTAAGCTCACCAAGGCTGAAATACAGTAAAACAGTAATAGTCGTCAAATATTATTACAATTTAAAATAACTGTTTTCTGTTTTAATATATTTTAACATGTAATTTATTTCTGTGACGGTAATGCTGAATTTTTAGTCTTCAGTGCCACATGATGCTTCAGAAATCATTCTAATATGCTGATTTGCTGCTCAAGAAACATTTCTAATTATTATCAATATGAAAATGTTTGCTTAATATTGTTTGTAAATAGAAATGTGCAATATGGCACTGAATTGGTAATAGAAAGTTCAAAAGAACAGCATTTATTTGAAATAGAAATCTTTTGCAACAATATAAATGTATTTACTGTAACTTTTGTATCCTTTCGAATACAAGTACCATGTTAATATATTAAATGTTGGTGATTCATAATTTTTCAGAATACAAAACTTGGAATAGAGAAAGATGTATTTGGCCTGTACATCGTGTAGTTACAACATCTACCAGTAGAGGCCAGGATAACCAGCCAAACCTTGACCTTTGACCTCAAACAAACTTTTGATTGTTAAAACTTTGTCACGTTTCCATTCTCCAATGAATAATGTTTTAGTTCGTCGTCTTGCTGTGAAAGGAGAAAATATTTTAACATTTTTTTAAAATCAGCTTCATCTTTATAGGAAATTGTAAAATAATGCAGCCGGGTTTGTGTTTTCTTGACTGTACTTCATGACACGTATCTACCAGGAGTTCAAGTCCACTGACATTAAGTACAAGACCAGACTGAGAAGTCGCATCTCCAACCTTAAGGACCAGAAAAACCCAGACTTACGCCGGAACGTCCTGTGCGGCAACATCTCTCCAGACTGCATCGCCAGCATGACCGCAGAGGTAGGTTTGGGTTTGACTTTGGCCTGCGAAGTGTTAAATCACAGCTTCTCTTCAGGATGTGAAGTGTGTTTGTGTTAATTACGTGTTTGGCAGGAGATGGCAAGCGCAGAGCTTAAAGAGATCAGGAAAGCGCTGACCAAGGAGTCCATTCGAGAGCATCAGCTCTCCAAAGTGGGCGGCACCGAGACTGACATGTTCATCTGTGGAAAATGCAAGGGCAAGAACTGCACTTACACTCAGGTATGCTGTTCAAACTTGCAGTCATTATAAAAACAGCTCTCAATCTGAAGCTTGATGCAGCAGTAGGCTACAAATACAGTCCTTCTGAAAGTATCTGTACACTTAAGCCATATTTTAAAAAAGAAAACCGGGTGGATCAAGTTTCTGTAACACAAACAGCCCCGCATTTCTGTGCTCGGAGCAAATTCGCGCAAGTCTTTGATTCCCTCGCATGTCTGAAACGAAGTTTGCGAGTGGGCTTAAACTGCATTGAAGCATGAAATGAGCAGGAATGCACACTCTCGCTCCGCAGGTCCAGACACGCAGCGCAGATGAACCCATGACCACCTTCGTGCTGTGCAACGAGTGTGGAAATCGGTGGAAGGTAAGAATCTTTCTATATATCTGGCAGTGCAAAAGCCATAGGTTGACATGATTTAATCTGGCTAGCTGAAGACCATAAAACTGTCTCACCGTAATGCATGTTTGTAGAGTGTAGCCACACGGTGGCAGTATTTACTCACTGTAGGCAAACCAGCATAACTGACTCCATAAATTGGGTATAAGGAAATAATCCATTTAATGAAGTTTATTTAAAACAAGCTGAATGCAATAGAAGGCAACAGAACAAGACAAAATATAGGGGAGACCAGAGTTAGTTGTCACAAGATTTATATAGCAGTAGCTGTAAGATAAGAAGTAATAAATGCTGGTGTTCTCTGGCAGTAGTCTCAAATACTTAATACAGTACTTATATATTTTATTTTAAATGTTTATTATTTTCAAGATTTTATAAAAAAATATTTTAAAAATGAAATATTTTCTATAATTAATATTTAAATCTATAATTAATATTTAAATAATTATATATGTATGTATATATGTATATATATGTGTGTGTGTGTGTGTGTATGTATTTTTTTTATAGATGTATAAAATATGTATTTATGTATTTTTATTTATATATATATAAAATAACACTGGCTTACATTAAAGGAAATGTTGATTTTGTTGAAAAGGGGTATTTAAAATAAGAAAAAATACAATATTCTGTGTTTATTTTTTTTATTTTGTATTTTACCTTTTATATTTCTGATTCATAATTTTAGTTATATCTTTAAAATAATGTTTACATTTTTTGATAGAGCAAAATGGCAGACTCTCATCTTGGCATTTCGTCACAAAAGTAAAAAAAAAAATAATAATACAATAACAATACAAATAATGCAATACAACAAAACAATACAAATGCAGAATATCTGGAAAAAAAACGTATTGAGAATATTGCTTTTTTTTTCAGGTCAATGTTTTAAAGATGTTTATTTTTATTAGGAAACAAGCAATTCAGTTTGTTCCACTAGTTGTTATTCTTTATTTATAGAAAAAAAACATATCTTTTAAATACTGTACATTAATTTGTTTTCTGTTTTCCCTTTTCATAGTTTTGTTAAAGACTAAAGTGTGCAGGATTCTTCATATGAAGAGATGACCTGAATTCATAGTGTAAGGAAATGTTTTTTTTTTCTTTTGAGAAAAAAACAAACCTGATGTCTTTTTTTTAAATATATACATGCATTTTCATAGCTTTGTAATATATGAGTGTTGCTACTTCAAAAAGCTATTTCTGTATTTTTTTTTTTTTCTTTTTCTTTTTTTTTTACTGGTGTAATATTATTGCCTTTCACGCACTGCCGATAACTTAGACCTAGTAAGTCAGCTGGCTTGTTCAGTCTTGCTTTGCCTTTTGATATAGCTAGCGCTTGTGCCTTTCTGCTCTATGAGTGCCAAGCAATTGCTGAAAGAATTTGTACACATTCATACATGTATTGTTTTTTTGTTTTTTTTTGCAGATGATTTATTTAACCAAATCTTGAATGATTGATTGCTTTTCCAGAGTTTAGAAAGACTTGAAGGATTATAGTTAATATTTGAGCCTTAGTGTAGGCGGTAGTTTGCTTCTTGCAGAGAACCAGACTAGGAGGAAAAACAGAATGTGGTACATAAAGGTTCAAATGTATTGTATGAATAATAGCACTGTTCTGCCTCAGTAAATTTGGCTAAGAATATATTGTGGTTTGAGTGTGTGTTATTGTGTGCATTTGAGTTGGGAACACGAACAGTCAGTCGAATAAAAAAAAAAAAAGCTAAACAGTTTTATAAAAGTGGTTTGTACGCCATATTTGGAGTCATTCTGAAGATATACGATAGCTTTAGGCGAGGAACAGAACTAAATTTAGTCATTACCGTCTTAAAATCTGCTCATTTACTCATGTACACCTCCGCTTAAAAGTCTGGGGTCGGTAAGTTTTCTTTTTTTGTGTGTTTGATGTCTCCTTATACAGTAACATTGTAAAATATTATTACAATTTAAAAGAATGGTTTTTCTATTTTAGTATATTTTAAAATGTAATTTATCCCTGTGATGCAAAAATCATTACTCCATTCTTCAGTGTCACACGATCCTTAAGAAATCATTCTAATATTATGATCATTCTAACATTTCTTATTATCATCGATGTTGTGCTGCATAATATTTTTGTGGAAACCATCATACAGTTTATTTTCAGGATTCTTTAATGAATAGACTGTTCAAAATAACATTTATTTGAAATGGCAATCTTTTGTAACATTATAAATGTTTTTACTGTCACATTTGATATTGTGGCGGGAGGAGCAAACGACAGACACAGTGGGCGTGGCGTCAGGCCTCGAAAAGGTTTTTATTAAACAATAATCAAAATAAAGTGTCCAAGGGGAAAAAGTGTCCAAAATAAACGGGGGATCTGGTGTCCTCGTCGTGCTACGGGCTTGTGGAAGGAGGGCAGTGTTCGGGAAGGAAGGATCCAGGTAAGGGGCGGAGTCTGGTGGTCGCACGCGCTCCCCTCTCGGGACCGCGGCGCTTCCGGGGGATAGAACGGCCCGGCATAGCCCGTCAGCCATCAAACGGGTGCGGAATTCCATCCATATTCTACGGGTCCGGCAGCTCAGCTCACGTCTCCGGTGGTGCGGGAATCCCTCAACGCTCCCTTCCTGGACCCACGAGGACACCAGCGTGCATGCACGGGGAAGAGACCGGTCTCCCGAGGAGAGGCGCGCTCGACATCTAAACAACGGCGGTGATGATGAGGCTCTATTCACACCAGGTGCGCCTCATCACACGCCGCCAGCCCTGGCTGTTCAGCGCCCCTCCTCTCTCACACACCCACTCCCGTCGGGAGCCTGGTGAAGGGCGGCGAATACGGGACGGGGTGGTGATGATAATAAGGGGGGAGGCAGTCGACTCGTCACAATAGTTAATGCATCCTTGCTGAATTATAGTATTCATTTCTTTTAAAGAAATCAAACTTTTGGTGGGGATTGTAACAGTATTCAAATATGATCCCTGAAGAAGACTGATATGAAGTCAGTGGCGATTGGAACCAGGGATGTTTGATGTCATTTAGAGCAATTAATCACTTATATTTTGGTAGCAATTGTGCAATTTAAACCATTTTTTATGGTGCTTTTCTGTCATTTTGGAAGGCCTTCATCTGCATTCACTATATCATGGAAAACATTTCAGAACATCCTTAAAGATATTTCTGTTTCCCACAGAAGAAGAAAAAAATCCACCAATGGTCAAATGAAGATTAATTTTGAAGTAAACTATCCAAACTAGCATTTGTTGCTTGTTCTCATTGTGCTTCAGATGTTTTCCACTAGAGAGAGCAGTCTGCCAATACTCACAGCTGCGAGTGAACAACTGTTCCAGTGCCATCATTTGTCTTGTATTAACTGAACTTTGTGTCATGATCTGATGAGGCTGATGTTTTAATCCAGAGTTTGATCTCCTTGATCCTGAGGACTTGCACATGAAACTGGTCCTATATTTTGGAAACTTCCCAGTATTGCAAAGCTAATCTTAATCAAATCTGAGAATAGAACTGACCCTTTGTGACTTGCATAAGGCACAGCTGGTGAAATATGTCTGGCCTTTGCCCGAGCAGTAATTTTCTCCAAGCTGTCATAACATTTCTTAATTACAGCGACTGAAAATAAATGCAGTCTCCATGAAGGCGCTCATGGACACTTCTAAATAACACCACATTTGGGTTTAGACCCGCCAGATCATGAAGAAAACGGAGGGTTTTGAACCTGTGATTGGTTGGAGGGAACATGGTGGGAATCTTCCAAACAACGGTCTCCAGAGAGGCTAAATAGCCCCCAGTTATGGGGAATTAAAGGGTCCGTAGACAAGATTTTTGATCTGCTGCTCAAATGAATGGTTGGGTTAATGAAAATGCTCAGTGTTTGGAGGAAGTTTCTAGACACTTCAAGGAAATAACCCATAATTCAGAGACTTCAGGTGAAGGAGAAAGTAAAGGAGGATTGTAACATGTACATTTTGTAATTAGTTACCTTAAAGAGCTATCAATACTGTATTCAACACAAAGATACCATTTTAGTTACAATTTATTTGTAAAGTTTTGCTACAAGGAATATTAGTTGTTCTAAAACACAGAAAAATACCCACAGGTCAAATGATATCACCGTTCTCACTCTCCATATCTAAATGTAAACACATTTGTTCAAGACATACAAAGAATAACATGCAATGTTTTAATATAGTTGCAATGAAACACATTAGCAAATGTTAATTCTAATTGAATTTCAAACCACTCACAAATGTGTTTTTTTGCTATTCAGATGACAAATACTGTAAAGGATTTGAGTTAAAGTGGTGAAAAAATCAGCTCTCTCTCAAAATGGTTTTATTCTTCTAAAAAATTAAAAAATAATTATAGCTACTGTAATAATTATAATAAGCTATATAAAATATATACTATTTCATATGAAACCTGGAAATATTTTTTGTGCATTTTTCTAATAATAAATAATCTGCAATAATGTCTCCAAATGTATTTTTGAAAAAAAAAAAAAAAAAAAAGTGAAGTCACAATAACACATGGATGTACAATGTACAAAAATGCCGAATATAAGTACACAGAGTGTTATGCTGGCTTCTCATGTATTGGTCTATTAAGGGTCTTTGTTTTATTGAGAAGAGCTAATCATCTCTGTCCAGATGACGAGTCACTCTCGGCTCTTATCATCTCCTGCCAGATTCTTGTTGTAATGGCAGCGTGAACTGAGCCTCTAGTTTGACTCCAGGAATGTTTGTGGAACTTGAAGGGGGAGGGAAAAATGTCTCTGTGTTGGTATTTCCGTCTCGCATTTTTAGCCATTTGTTTTTTCCTTCATACATTCAAACTTTATGCAACACAGATGTCCGAACAGTGCTGATCAGCGCATAAAGCTTTTGTACTGTACACTCTTGGTTGTTTGAGTCAGCGGTCACCTACACGGCAGCAACAGAGAACCGCCTGACTGCTGCCTGTTTGTTTTGGCAATATGACAATATTTCCATGTTCAACGGCAACAAGAACGATAAAGCCAAGGAAAATCCCTGAGCATTTTAGGATTCTCACATACTGTATGGTTACATTTAGTCCTGCTGTTGAAATGATATAGGAGTCAACACGATAATGAGAATTATCACAGGAAATCTCAGTAGTCCTATCTGAAAAGGACTTTTCCTATATTAAAAGTATAACAACTGATATTAAGAAGCCAATGTGAGGAAAGATGGTTCATATTTCTATCATCTAGATCTCTTAATACTAAACAAAAGTCCTCAAATGCTGCTTGCATCCCAGTCAACTTCCTTAAAGTAAAACCAGATGTGCAGAGGGGGGGTCAAGTTAAGTGTAAATGCTATTTAGAGGGGCGCAATATATCATATTACCATCCTATGGGCTTTTCACGTTTGAAATAAAGCCTGTATGACTGTGCACCCTGGGTTAGTGATTATATACTAACGTACAACAGGACCATAAGGAAATGTGTTGCACTGCATCCATAATATATGATTGCAGAAAAAAATTGAACATAGATGGAGTAACACATTTTGTTTTAAGAAATTTTAGGTGGCAAGAAGGGGTTTCTACCACATGCTTAGGGTAAAAGAGACCCGACACCCATAAATACTGTTTTGAATACTGTTTTGTACTATTTTTTTGTATTATTTTGATCATTTATTTTTGTTCAGTAAATACATTGTTAAAAAAAAAAAAAGTTGAGCCAACTTAAAATTTTAAGGCAGTCAGCTTCAGCAGATTTTTGAGTTTTCTCAACTTGTTGTTTTAAGTTTATACAACAAAAAGTTGAGAATCTCCTACAAAAATAAGTTGAGAGAACTCAAAAATCTGCTGAAGCTGACTGCCTTAAAATTAAGTTGGCTCAACTTTTGTTTTTACAGTGTATACTGTCATTAAAATGTTCATTTTAACAATACAGAATAATTATTTTAATATATAATTAAAAAAAAAACTCCCTCTATATATATTATATAAAATCTGTAATTTTCTAATTAATCAGTAATCATTTTATTAAATTATATTAATATGAATATATTTATTAAACATTATTAAAATATTTAATGAGATATTTAACAAGTCATTGGTTCTCCATTGTTAAAAAAAAATAAGTTTGTCCAGTCTTTGAAACAACAAACTAGGGGTTAAGAGATACAATCAACTCTATACAAGTACAAAGACATCTTTACCGCTCATAAGTAACTTAATAAATCTTTCTACACACTATGAAATGGAGTAGACTTTCAAAGGCTATGCGTTCAGCATGAACACTGTGTCCATAATATGTCTGCTTCTATACTATACAGAATGTGAAAAACACAAAAAAGTAGTAGGCCTATGTCCGAATTCATGATATTTGAAAAACAGCAGGCGGAAAGTACCCTGTAATAGGCAATCTATTACTTCTGCACTCAATGGATACGTTACAATTCAATAAAGCCTGCTAGCAACAGACACTATTAGGTCATGTGACAGTAACAACATGATGGATGTAGTGTGGTAAGGTCATTGCACACTGAGTCTGAAATTTTCGCACTTTAAAAAATAAATATGACCTCACGTGTCAATCGCGTTTACCCACTGCCTCTGAAACTTTCATTTGTCATAAAAAAAAAAAAATTGGATCAGGTTTGATTTTCTGCGTTTTCGCATCTGTAGCAAGCATTTTGATTGGAAAGGATGACGAATATGAAAAAATAAATAAAAAATGCATATGAAAATTTTGTACTCTGTTCAAGGACAATACCCTTAATCATACTATATAGAAAATTTCAAACCAGTACTAGACAGTGTGTGATTTTGCAAGTTTTCGCATCAAACCATTGAATAAAATGTGAAAAGCACTTTTGGAGCCAGCAGTCACAGTAAATCTCTTGGCAAGCTGTAAATGAATAATAACACAAACATCTTTATTATCATTATAGTCATATCTTCTCTTTAAAAAACATTCAAAAAAATCTGCAACCAAGTCAAAGGTTATGGAATATTACAGACAAGTTCTTGATGAAATCATCTCCGGCAATGAGCTGGCCTGGGTTAGAAGGGACCTCAAGTCCCGACCACAACCTGAAGAGGGTGCCCTGCTATGGCACCCAAGGGCGAGGAGAGGTTACACAGTAATGGTCACAGACTTCGGGAAACAAACAAAAAAATTGGTCCAGAAATCCATAAACATACTCTTTAAAACATAACTTGATTTATTTTAATACAAAATATAATGCTAATGTCAATAAATAAGTGTCCATAGAAGTCCATGAGTCAGGGACCGATCTCACTGCTGTATGTCACGGCACTGCAAATCTCGTGAGAATACACGACAAAGAGAGAAAATCTCACAGAGCGGCCGCCAGAAAAGAGTGAGGGAAGGCGGCTGAGATGGCAAAACCTTGAGGCTGTAGCATATGAAGTGAGCGCTTGACACACTGAAACCAAAACATATTGTAACAAAGAGCAGTGTGAGCATTTGGTGATGATGGAAACACATCAGGTATTGAGACTCACAAAGCTCCTTAGTTTGAGACCGTTAGAATGCTAGATTAATTTTGGCACCTTAAAGAAGTCTGTGTAAACATAAGCAGCTCTATGTCACAGTCCCCGTCTCCAATCAAACACAAGTTTGTGAAAGTCTGTCTGTTCTGTGCAGCTGTTGAAAGAGGATGAGGACAATTGTTAGCGAGCGATACAAGAAGTCAAACACTCCTATTATTAACAAAGCTGGCTGCACTGCATGTGTTGAGATGCATGATATATCGGTTCCATATTGGTTATCAGTCAATATTAGAGCATTTCTATTTAATTGTGCTGCTTATTTTTACAAATACACTCAAAAAACACAAGGCCTTAATTTAATATTTACGTATATGAATTGCATATATAGATAAGTTTTAATCTAAACTAACAAACTTAACGTGATGCATATTTGTCAGTCACACAAATGAAACAGGTAAACAAAAAAAAAAAGATAAATACTATTAAAAGTAAAAAGTTTATACATTTATCTTCAGTAAATCCCATTTGTTTCAACATTTTAACTAACTGAATATTGTTTGTTCCACAACTGGCCATATTTTGCATCAAGCTGTTTTAATAAATGATTTTGTAAATAGATTATTTTATAAAAATTAAATGGATGCAAATAGTTAATAATAAAGAATGGCACCATTTATGTGTATTTATTTACCTTAGTGCAAAAAATCTTACCTGTTTTATGTATGACTGACAAATATGCATCATATGTTTTAATGTAATCCAAATGCATGGATGTTGAATATGCAATTCAAATAAATACATCTTAAGTTTAAGCCTGAAGTATTTGAGTAGACTTCCTTTACCATTACCTAGCACTCACTTAAATTTGAGCTGTAAAAATACTAATAATCTGTAATAATTTGTAAATAAACAATAAAATGTAATCTTTAGCATAAAATGAATGAATATCCATTTTGAAATTGTACATTATAACGCCTAAATTCACTTGTAGCATTTAAAATGACTTATTTTAGTGTTTTAATTGAAATTAAATATATTTGTACAAAATAGTGTAGAATTTTAATATTGGTCAAATAATATTTATCAGCTTATTAGTTTTGGGACAGAATTTTAATATCAGTGCATCCCAAACTGGAGGCATGCATATTAAAATGCTTTTAATAATTGCACATTTAAATACCTTTTTAAAACTAGAAAATTATAAGTTAACATTTTAATTAAATGTTAATATTTAATAAATGGCAAACCCATGTTACATTATTGAATTCAAATGTTCATTTTGCAGCAGTGACGTTGATTATAATAGGAAGGTTTAAATCTGTTGCATCGCTTTGATTGCAAAGTGTTCACACTGACAGCGGTTTTCAAAGCAAACTGAAGTTACTTTCAATGCGAGTTGACAATTTGAGGCAATGTGAGCGACAGCTGAGTCGAGTTCAGCATTACACAAATGAACTGCAGCGGAGCTCATGTGATTAGATGATACAGTACATTACAGTGTCCTCTTATTCGCTTTCAGTGTGAACGCAAAGTGCACGTGAAATGTGAGAGGTCCACCAGCAAGCTTCCCTCTTTAAGTGTGTCTTTAAAGAGCGGGACGGTGTGTAACTGTGCGTATCCCTGTCTAATCAAGTGTTCACTGTCAAAGGCCGCAATGACATTGACATATCTCTCCCATTGTCTTAAGAAAGTTCACTTAACTTTTATCACACACACACGCATCTGGCTTAAGTTAGACTGGTCACATCATGTCGGACAATAAGAGCAATACTAAATATATGTTCATGTACATATATAACCATATACACAACTATTTTACACACATATTCCAAAATGTACATCTTCATGCACAACTGATGGAAAAAAGCAAAATAAAGGCATTTCTTTTTTTTTCTTTTTTAGTACTACAGTACATGCAGTTCCTCTAAATTGCCACATGACTCTCAAAATCTCACTTTTAGAGTCCTTAATTCATTATAGATTTATTTTCTGTACGTATATATATATATATATATATATATATATATATATATATATATATATATATATATATATATATATATATATATATATATATATATATATTTACAAAGAACCAAATCCTGAAAGTACCAGGAAGTACCAAGCGGATATGGATGATTTACCTCATTTCAATGTGAAATGAGAGATCTGAAATTAAGGTTTCTTTGCTCAAACTAAATGAACTGCTTAATGAAGGAGAACGTTTAGGGAAAGTATGAACACCAGATTTTCAGATCAGCGCTGATATAAAAAGTCTAACTCCATAACAGAATTTCTCTATTATTGTGGACCCACTCACACAGTACTGGTTGGTTTCAGATTCACATTATGAAATGTATGAAATATTCTGTGATACATAAGTTTCAAGTGGTAGCGCAGCTCACAGTGTTAACATCAGTCCAACCGGTTCTCCAATATTCCTATTATGTGTTAAATATCGAGCGAGTTCAGAGTCTTTTGAAGATCTGTAAAGAAAATGAGTTTTAGCACAAGTGCAGGCGTAACACTGAGCATTAAACATGAACAAATGAAGTGTACTAGACCAGTGAAAACTTTTAAATGGATTTTACAGCAGCTCATGGCTTATTTTTTTTTTAAGTTTCCTGTACAATACTATAAAACCTGTGCAATGCTTTTCTTATTTGTTAATGCTGAGACTTTCTATTTAAAACATGTATATTGTGTGAAAAACCGACAGAAAAAACACTGTTATGACATGACAGAGTTAAATTCAAATGTATCGTTATCTGCTATTATTGCTGTAACATTTATTACAACAACATAAATCGGGATTAAATTACTGCAATTTTGCCATGATTATTTTTAGAGGCAGAGCAAGTTTTTACATTTGCAAAGCTGTGGAATAATGTGCACTGACCGATAAAGTTAATTTTGATTTCATGATGACTAAAATCATCTGCTTTTGCCTAAAGAAAAGGCGGGAATACTGAAAAACAGCTTGCAAAACTGCAGCTGTACCTGAAGCTGCCTATAGGAGGCGCCAGAGAGACTTGTGATTTCACACCACACAACCTCAGAAACACACACACACACACACACACATACACAGTGAGGCCAGAGAGATACAGCGCAATTGAGCACTCAGGACCAACAGCTTGCTCGGTATGCCGCATATGCTCCAGATTTTAATATATGTACAAGAAAAACAAATCAGGTCAAAGTTTAACAAAATAAAAAATAAATAACATTAAAATGCTTATTTTAAAATGTGAGTGACCAGTCTAATTAAGACCATGGCATTCTCTCATCTCATGTATGTTTGATTCATTTAATATCTCTAAAATTGGCGGTCTTCTTTTTTTGCTTGAAATCAACAGGCCCACACAAAATCTGTACACACAGAAATCTCAAACAAAACAGTTATGCCCTCTTTTACAAAATTCTACGTCCCCCTGCTTTTGTTTAGTAAATATTTTGGCTAATTTGATAATGCTTTTAGCTACCAGTATGAGTTTAGTACTCTCATTTTATCTTATTTAAATCTATTCCATAGATTTTCCCTCAAAATCAGTGCAGAAAATCTGGAAAATTCTGTCTGGGCCTGGAAATTGATTTATATTCGAAATAGTGTGTAAATATTTTTTGTACCTATTTGTTTTGCACCTTGAAAAAGTGCCATTCCTCTGTTTACGATGCAGACAATCAGCTCTCGACCCCTCGCCTCAAAGAACCAATCAGAGCACAGAGACAGTGGGCAGGTCAAGGGTCAGGAGGGAGGAGCACATTGGTCAGGCCACTCCAGTGTATGTTATTGCAGAGGCCCTCTCAGCTCTCTTCAACTAGAGACGTCAGGAGATAAAAGTAGCAAAGCATGTTTGAGTGAAAAAAAATGATGGCTGTGAAAATCAGTAGTTGATACTGCTGCTGCCACATACGCTTGGAATGATGAAAACTGCATTTTCAGCCCTGTTTCTTCCAGTTCCAGTCTGTGCAGGTTCAGGAGAAACACTAAAAAAATTAGGGATTCCCTCAAAAATGACAGAGGAAAATGGAGTAAGCAAAAAAAAAAAAGGTAATCCAACCGTGATGACACAAAAAAGGAGTACTTTCTCTTCGAGTGGTTGTGCAATGGAGAGAGATGGAGGGAAATGGGGAGAAATTGGGTGGCGAGAGTGAGAAAGAGAAGGGAGTCAGGGTCTATGACTCAGACGAGGAGCGTGACCCCCCCTGCACCAGTGATCTGTAGACAGAGGAGTTGAGGAATCGTGGGTAGGAGTCTCTGTGCATGAGGGTGTAGATCTGCAGCTGTGCATCCTCAAATATGTGAGGGGTGGGATCCTGCATCCTCCTGTTGATCACTTCCCTCACCCGAGAGTCCAGACTCACCTTCAAGACAGAAAGAGAGCATTGTGAATTCCGAGCAACATGGTTAGGAAAATATAAAAATAAAATGCTTACTTTTGAAATTATGAAAGTCTGCTTCGAATTCCAGATGTTAGAAACCGTGCTTGCCTCATTAAATATTAAAGCACTCTGTACAGTTGCAGAACAGTTGCTGTTCTGTAATGACAACTCCTAGAGAGTTTAGCATTGTCATATACGTCATATGTTAACGTGTTTGGTCTTGGCAGTATAGATCTGCTATGCTGCTGCCAAGGCAGAGCAAATACCGAGAATTGCTACTGCCAATACATCCACAGACATGCTTTTGTGAGCATGTAAGAAATACTGCTGCTGCATGTATTTCACAATATTACTATTTTTCATGTATTTTTGATCAAATAAATTCTGCATTGGTGAGCATTAGAGTATAATCTCTTAAAAAAAAAAATCTTACAAATCCCAAATTTTGAGTGGATATATTTTCATGTTTCAATCCCATGAACCTCTAAAACTTTATGAAACCTGTGCACCATGGGCCGAGACTATTACTACACTGACTTCTAGTTTTCTTTGGTTCATGACTTTATATAAGGATTCCTTTCATTCTTAAACTAGACACTAGTACTGGAACTAGGAGCTCAGGTCAACACTAATCTCATCCATCTGACTCCCGCTCTAACTCTACAGCCTATTTATATAACCGCTTTACAGTAGAGAGTCCAGCAGGGATCAATTTATAGCTTCCTTTGCTCAACCTTTGCTCCTTAATTTACTTCTAGAAAGCATGTTTTCCTCAGCTGCCTCTAGAAAGTGGTGGAGTTTGAAGGTGTGAGTTCTGGCTCCAGTGATGAAAAAGCCAAGAGGCACATTCAACACGTCAACACAATGAATTAAACCGCATACCAGCAGCACATATGCTCACAGAGAAAGCAATGATAGTGTGTACAATACATGCACACCCTGCTGTCTCATATCGAAAGGAGACAAAACATAAACAGATCATAATAGAAAACAGAATCAACTGCCACATATGGTGCTAGATGCCTGTATCTAAGGAAATAAGCCGTATAAAACATTAAGCTTCAATAATACATCTGGCAGAATTCCTTCACGCCTCGTTTCTTTGTCACACACAAACTCTTAAACATTTACTCTTTCAACATTTAGTGGTGTGATGTTCAAGCCAAGCATCCAAATAAGCTTTGTTTTTAGATAAGGCCACAGTCGCTTCTCATTGGTCAGAATTCAGCCAATCACAGATCAGCACATAGCCTGAAATCTGCATTCCACAAAGGAGAAACAAGACAAGAGGTGATAAAGAACAGCTACCAATCTTTCCACTGCAGTTACAACTGGACTTTTTATGGTTATTATATTCGGTGCCTTTCTTAGAATAGATTTACATGCGTGAAAATTTTTTTTTTTTTAAATTACTTTATTATAGCAAGCTACAATGGCTACCTCTTGGGTTCCAGCAGGAATAGAATACAGATACTTAATATATTATCAAAAAAAAAGGGGAAAAAAAAAGTGTAAATACTGTGCCTGAAGAGCTAGAATTACTGGGGCAGTGCTATTAAAAGGACATATTTTAGCTTATCTGCCCCTAAAAAATACATTTTAGTACCTTAGAGTATAATATGTACCTTTTAAGGAACAACTATGAACATTTTAGGGGTAATTGTCACTTTAAGGGTATTGCTCCAGTGGCAAGTTGTTGTACCCATAACAGTATATTTTTTTCTGAGACACTGGAGAACACTAAAATATTTCTTATGTTATTCATGCTGTAATTAGGTTAAAGCTGCTTGTTTTCAAACTCCGTTTTAACACAAACTGGGACATACATTTAATAACCGCTATAAATGTTATTTTAATTTCATTTCAGAAATTTCCTGAACCATATATTCTTTCATAAAAAAAATTCTAAAATTTGTTGAGTGGGAAAAATTAAAAGAAGAAATATAATTTCAGTTTACATTTGTCATGACTTGTTTTATACATGCATTTTAATTGAGATGGGCAAAAATGCACTTTACCACAGACATCATCACTGCAGAGTCTTTAACTCTCAAATCTGTTATCAAGTCAGTTACTTTAGACCAACTCTAAAGCAAACCAACAGACAACTTACAAAAATGTAAAAATTTAACTCAAACTGAAACTTAATTTGATTCATTTATGAATGTATTCTCTAAATACGTACATTCCTGGATGCCTCTCCAGTCCACACAAAAGACATTGACTTTTCCTATTTCTTTTTTTCTGTTCCAACCTGGCCTGATAACACAAGTAGCACAAGTAACATCACCAGAATATCTGTTTGATGTAAGTTTTGTCATTTTCCTTGTCATGTGTGATGACAATGACACATCTGCAAAACAGCATTAACAATCCCCTTATGCAAATTGCCATTCGGTGGCTGTTTTTGCAACATCTATGATTCAGATTGTATGTGAATCTGCTTTTTTATCAAAACTGCATAAGAGGCTTAACAGAGCACAATGATTTCAGATGACACACTCTCAAAGATGTGCTTACAGTATAAAACCTAGAATATAAAGACAGCAAATACGTTTACACTGAACCGTTGTGCTACTTCAAACTGTCATTATGTGTGTGTTGATTAAGTTTTGTGTTTATGTGTGTACCTCTTTGGGTGAGAGGATGGAGATGTAGTCTTCATAGATCAAACACGTCTTCTCCTCGATGGCACTCTTGTTGATCTCCTTCTTCAGGTCCTCGCAGGCCAGCCAGAAGAGCATGTTGTCCTCGCTGTACTCCGTCCGCAGGAACTCACGGAACTTGTTTCGTCCCGCTGGGTTCTTCATCAGCTTATCGAAAGACTGCGCCCACTGTTTAATCTCCTCCATCGTCGGTTTGGGGCTGAGAGCGAGAGAGAGAGAGACATTAGGCACGTTCACATCTCTAACAAACATAATAATCCATGATGACATGGTTGAGAGAAACAGCTCAATCCTCAAGATGAAAACAGTATCTGGGATTGTATGCGTGTTCTCACCAAGGTTCACATGGAAAGGGCTCCAGCTTTGTCTCCTGGGCTTTCCTCCGCCCACGCTTGTCATCTTCACTCCTAACAGTGAGACTAGAAGGTGGTAAAACGGCATTGAGAAATAACAGCAGTGCCTAAACAAATCAACCAAATCTAGACACACATAACACACTCACATACATGCAAGGCCCTTCAACTTCATGCTCAGGTGAATTGATGAATATTAATTCAACTGAGTTTCTAATTTAATTATGAACTTGAACTTTAATTATAAAAATTTGATTCAATTCATAAAAGTAAATTTTTTGGTGAATTTGCTGGACTACACAAGTCACACAAAATGGTCTGAATCACTAAAAAGAACTTGTTCATAAGAGTTATTTGTTTGGGACTTGGATGGACTACGCTACTTACTGTATGATTTTGAATCACTACAAATACTTCATTTTACCAATCGGTTGGGCTACACAAATTGCACTGTATGGCTTTAAATGACTAAACAGAACTGGTTCATAAGACTCATTCATTCAGGAATTGGTTGGACAATACTAGTCTCACTGTGTATGGCTTTGAATCACTAAAAAACAACTGGTTCATGAGAGTCAATCATTTCAGAATCAGACAATGCTGGTCATGTTGTATGGTTTCACAAGAAATAACCAGTTCATAAAAGTGTCCAAGTGGACTAGGACAGTGCACTAGTTGCACTGCATGGCTCTAAATCGCTAAAGTACCTGTTCATAAAAGTCATTTGTTCATGAATCTGTTGGACCACACATGGTTTTGAATAAGAGTCATTCAGCTGGAATACACTGGTCAAGCTGTATGGCTTTGAATCACTAAGAAGATCCGGTTCATATGAGTCATTCATTTGGTAATCAGTTGGACTACACTGGTGTTGGTTGTATCACTAAAAAGAAGCAGTTCATATGAGTCATTCATTCAGAAATCTGTTCGAGTACACTATACGCACTGTATTCGTTTGAATCACAAAAAAAAAAAAAGTGGATCATTTAAGTCATTAATTGGGGAATCGGTTGGACCACACTGATTGAAAGGCTTTGAATAACTAAAAATAATTGATTTCTGAAATATCTACAGAATTGGCTAAATTAATGAAACTCTGTCATTAAGAGGTCATCAAAGTTTGGACCTCAATGGTCACTGTAAATAGCTATGTGCAGCAGGCGTGCTTGAAGAATGAGTGTGAGTGGATAAGTGTGTGAAAGATGTGTGGGTGTGAATATGGCTCCCATTTCCTCCGGGGCTGATGGTGAAACGTGAGCAATCTTAACCACATTTACTCTCCTGACTCATAGTACACTTGAATTTCACTCAGAGAAGCGCACACACACACACACACACACACAGCAATTAATGTGCGTGTACATTCACAGAAGTGTGTATTCACCTGTACTCATGAACACATATCATATATCACACTGAAAAACATATAACATCTCATTCACACACATATAAAAATAACTGAGTGTTGTGTTGAGGCATCTTGATATGACAGTAGGAGGGAGAGCTTCATAACACATTTAAATTAATGTGGAATATTTCCGAGTGAAACCGAATATTCAGCCGGAAATAACACAGGATTGATTTTATCCACAGGGACTTGATTGTATCGTAAAAAGCAGGCTATGATATTATAGGTTAATATTATTTTCCCCCAACCAGCAGTAAAGCAAATATATTACAGTTTGATGAAAAATGATGAAAACAAACATTTTAATTCTTTAGGATAACATAGAATAACGAATTGTGTGCAATAAAGCCAGGAACATGTATTAAGAAAGTAAACAGGGTGTTTTTTTAGTTAATGCCGTTTCATTGGTAAAATGTTAATGTTTCTTTACCATTTTCTTTAAAAATTAACATACTGTTTTTATTGGTTTTTGTGCCTTTAAGACCTCTATTTAAATTGCTTTGCATGTGAATTGTACATTTAATTCATCATTACATTACCCTTCAATAAATAAATACATAATCATTTATGAATCAATAAAACTGGGATGAAGCTGGAATGCACCAGTGCTGAGGGGGTGAATGGTGGGACTGAGACCATCTATATAACTTAACAAAAGATGGCTGCAAGGATGACATTTTTTTGTAGGCCAAACCCCAGAAATGAGTTTTAGCACTTCTGGTTGCATCTTCCAGTGCATGGTTGCATGAAGTCAGTGTGGTTTTTAAATGGGTTTTGGTTAAATGCCTGAAATAAGGTCTGTGCTGTGGTGATTTTCATTTTTTGGGTCTTAAAAAAGGTGATTGCTAACAAGTGGCTAAATGGGACAACAGAGGTTGTCAGGATTATTTCATTTCCAGAATAAAAATTTCCTGTTAATTTACTCATCCCCATTTCATCCAAAATGTTCATATCTTTCTTTCTGCAGTCAAAAAGAAATTAAGGTTTTTGAGGAAAACATTCTAGGATTTTTCTCCATATAGTGGACTTAAATGGGAGCCAACGGGCTGAAGATCCAAATTGCTGTTTCAAAGGGCTCTACACGATCCGAGCCAAAGAATAACGATTGGACATTTAAAAAAAAAAAAAAATTATATATACATATATATATATTAATGCTGTCTTCGTGATTAATCACATACAAAATAAGTTTTTGTTTACATAATATATGTGTGTGTACTGTGTATATTTATATATCACATATAGAGTATATATTTTAAAAATATTTACATATAAATTATATGAATGTAAAAAATATATACATATAATACATGTAAATATATTTAATATATAAACATAACATATTTTTCTTAAATATATACATGCGTGTGTATTTATCTATACATAATTACTATACACAGTACACACACGTACATTATGTAAGCAAATCCTTTATTTTGGATGTGATTAATTGTGAATAATCGTTTGACAGCACTAATATATACTTTTTAACCACAAATGACCTTGTGAGCATGTGACTAAGTAACGCGTGAGGTCAAGCTAGTGCAAGACAAGCATTTGTGGTTAAAAAGTATTTAAATTGTCATTTTTGTTTCACTAGATTGATTCACCTTAATTTATTTTTGTCTGAAGAGAGAAAGATATGAACATGTTGGATGACATGCAGGTGAGTAAATTATAAGGGAATTTTTATTCTGGAAGTGAAGTGATTTAAATGTCACCAGGAGAAGAGGTAAAGAAGAGATCTACTCATCACTCACTTTTTACACTTTTACAGCTTAATTTCATTAACAGTTACACTCCTTCAAACTATTCTAACTCTAAATTTCAGGGAAAATGCTTTTTAAATAAAAACAGAAGAGTTGACGTAAGCATAGTAATGGTGATGCTGAAGTCACACGACCGTGGTGTAGTTTGTTTTTAGCCAACATTTAGCTTTTTACATCTAATGATTGTATTTAGGCTTCAAAAATTCATAAAAGTTTTGTTAATTTGGGAAAATTATCATGATGAACAAAACCTGTAGAATCAAACATTTTATCATTAATCCAAAAGCCAATAATCCAGAAGCCAACCAAAAGTTTTTGTAGCGAGAACTGAAGTGATGTTAACTCTGGTTGGCCTACAAAATACATAAGCGCTGCAGCACTCTATGGAGGTGAATACAATCTCGGTATGGAAGGAATGGATGTGGAATGTAACACTGGCAGTGGTGATGAGTGGAATGTACCATGTGGAGACAGAGACAGGTGAGTGGGTCATACCATGAGCAGCTACAGCAGCAGCACCAGCAGAAGCAGCAGGTGTTGGGTTTCTGTGTAGGGGAGGGATGCTGGGCACGGCTGGGGGACGTCTCGCTCTGCGTCATCGGAGACTCGCGGTCTGCCGGGACAGGGCCTGTGTACTGATACACATTAGAGTAAATACCCAACCCCTCACGAACACACACACACACAGGAAATCCTCTACATCTGGTGACTTGAGGTTGGTAATTAACATGCACATGGTCATAAATCCTCTGACAAACTGACAAATATTAGCCTTTCCACTATCAATCCATGCTTAAAACGGGCCAAGACTCAACCTGTCACCTATAGCAGCCAATGAATGAAGAATAGGGGATATCATTGAGCATGTGACCTCATCCAACCAATCACATTTCAGATGTCTGAGCACAGGGCTGGTAAGTGGCGAAAATGAACTGGAGCAGGTAAAAGAGATTCAAGGAACAGAATGTTAGACCATTGTGATCGCAGGATATGGGAGTAGCTCAATTTCTGTCACCACAAATGCAAACAGAAGCTAACCAGAATAATCTGAGAGTGACTCAAATAAACAAATGTATAAACCAACCACTATAAAAATGCTTCTTCAATTACTGTATGGGCACTTTAGAAAAGAAGCTCACAAAACACACTTTTCACTCCCACTAGATAAATCTGTCCACTGGTTATACATACTGCGCATCGGAGAAGAATTGTCTTTTTTCTGAAAGTCATGAAAATTCCCACCATACCTCGACAGATGTATTGTTTATCAGCATTCAGTGGCATAAATGACATTTTACGGTTTGATTGGAGTAAAATTTGGATGATGCCTCACAAGTATTGCATAACAAATGAAGTTAGAGGTTTCATGCAAGAATTTCTATCGAGTTTACCCAGTCAAGTCACATGTGGTTCAGTGCTTTAAAAAGTGGAACGTCTGTGTTTTTTGTAATATCCTTCAGACCATTTGTCATTTCCCATGGTAATTATTTGAAAGAGAATTTAAATTTATTTACTACAAGAGGCTAGTATTGTTCTAAATTTTGTACAAATTGATGTGATATTTAGGTGTTACTCATTGGATGGTGAAAAAGGTAACTTTTATTGGATTTAATTATTTAATTGCACATTATTATATTCATAAAGTGAAACAGAATGAAAAAAGCTTACGCTTGAACAATTTAAACATTTGGAACTGACACTAAAGGCTATATCACATGATTGTCACGAGTTCTCGTGATTAATCACAATTTATTAATACTTTTCAAGTTTTTAATACTCTAATCAACATGGGCATGGACAAATATGAATGCTTTATGCAAATGTATGTTTATCATTAGTGAAATTATAGTCAACAGAGCATAAAGACTAGACATTTTTTTTCAAATAACTTGTTCATGTCTATTGGACACATGAAAAAACAACATAGAAATACCAGGTTCCCAATTCCCGTTACTTCTCTTTCTTTGTGTGTGTGTGTATGTATGTATGTATGTATGTATGTATGTATGTATGTATGCATATACATATACACACAGAAAATACAAAATTGCTCTGTTGGCTGTGGAGTCAAGACATTTGCAAATATGATTAAAAGATAAATATGACACAAAACTACAGAATGTAACATTTTATTATTAGCCGTTTCAACACATGCATGTTTTACCAAATAAAAAGAACAGCACTTTTAGAGTTCATCCCACTCATTGATGTGAGCATAAGTATTGGGACAGTTGAACATAAGGCAGATATAAAAGCTATTATTTAGTTACAGATCCCTTGCGCACAATCACAGCAGTGAGTCTGTGACCCATAGACATCACCAGACTCTTGGTCTCATCCTTTGAAATACTTTTCCCAGCCTTTAATGCAGCCAATTCCAATTGTTGCTTGTTTTGTGGAGTTTCTGCCTTTACTCTCCTCTTCAGCTGGTGAAATTCATGTTCAATCGGATTTAAATCTGGAGATTGACTTGAGCAATCTAAGACTTTCCATTTCTTTGCCCTTATAAATTCCTTGACTGAACTGGCAGGGTGTTTTGGGTCATTGTCCTAATGCAATATGAAGCACTTCCCAATGAATCTGGTGGCATTTTCTTGAATATTGGTAGGCAAGATGGTTTTGTATACTTCCAAATTCATTCTGCTACAGTCATCATACATTAAGTCATCAGTAAAGCTGAGAGGGCCTGTTCCAGAGACAGCCATGCATGCCCATGCCATGACACCACCTCCACCATGCTTTACAGATGAGGCTGTATGCTTGGGATCTTTAGCAGTTCCCTTTTTTTCTCCACATTTTTGTTTTCCCATCACTTAGATAAAGGTTCATCTTTGTCTCATCGGTCCAAAACACAGTTCCAAAACTCTTCTGGCTCACCTTTGTGCTTTTTTGCAAACTCTAATCTTGCCTTTCTATTTTTGGTGCTGGTCAGAGGTTTGCATCTTGCTGTGTAGCATCTGTAATTCTGTATCAAAGTCTCCTGAGGACAGTAGATTGTCAGAGCATCACCCCAGCTTTCTGGAAGTTGTTGGTGATTTTACAGACACATCTTTTAGGGTTAATTTTCACAGCTTTTATGATTTGTCTGTCATCAACTACTGTTGTTTTCTCAGCCGATCAGGTCGTTGTTGGTTGCTGGTGTCGCTGTGGTTTCCAAACTCTTGATTTCTCCATGCCCTTTGTTTTTGCTATAACTCTAATTGACTTCCTCTTTTCTTTTAGCATCCAAATTGCTTGCTTTTCTCTCAAAATCAGCTGCCTTGTCTTCTTCCTGGTTTGTGTGCATCCTCATTGAATGCAATATTCAGAATGCAGAAGTAATGGATATAACTGATACAACACATTCCCTGCTTTTAATATCTGAAGAATTAATGCAACAGGACACAGCTGATCACTTAGAAAGACCTGTGTATAATAATTCCAATAATTGTGCTCACATCAGATAGGGCGGATGAAACTCTAAAAGTGCTGAACTTCTTAGCTGGTAAAACATCTATGTGTTGAATCACCCAATGATAAAATGTGAAATTCTGTATTTTTGTCTCATATTCATCTTTTAATCATCATTTAATCATTTTAATGACTCCACAGCCAACAAAGCAATTTTGTCTTTACTGTTCCAGTACTTTTGGAGGGCACTGTATATATATATATATATATTTAAAACAATAAAACATAGCTCTTTAAAACATTTTCCTCCTTACTTTGTCCTCCTCCTCCCCCTCCTTCATCATCTCTAACAGCTGACGACTTTGCCACATTCTTCATTAATAAAATTACAAACCTCACTGCACAATTTTCCACACCACAATCTATCAAACACATCTTACAAGCAAACATACACTCGTTTACATCCTTCTCTCCACTCTCTGAGGCAGAAGTCTCTAAACTCATCTTTTCCAGTCATCCTACTACCTGTCCACTTGATCCTATTCCATCTCATCTCCTTCTCTTGCAGTTGTACCTGCACTCACTCACATCGTTAATAGATCCCTTCACACTGGAATGTTTCCCTCAGCATTTAAACAGGCTCGTATAACTCCACTTCTTAAAAAAAACACTCTTAACCCAACTCTTTTAGGGAACTATAGACCGGTTTTCCTTCTTCCTTTCATTGCAAAAACATTTGAACTAGTTGTGTTCAACCAAGTCTCTGTCTTTCTCACACAGAACAACCTCCTGGACAGTAACCAATCTGGCTTCAGAAGTGGACATTCGACCGAAACTGCCTTGCTCTCTGTTGTTGAAGCCCTAAGACTTACAAGAGCGACTTCCAAATCTTCATTACTTATCTTGCTGGATCTGTCTGCTTCTTTTGATACGGTCAACCATCAGATCCTCTTGTCAACCCTCTTGAGAAAGGGCATCTCAGGAACCGCACTCCAGTGGTTTGAGTCTTACCTCTCTGATAGGTCCTTCAAAGTATCTTGGAGAGGTGAGGTATCCAAGCCGCAACATCTAGCTACTGGGGTGCCTCAGGGCTCAGTTCTTGGACCACTTCTCTTTTCTGTCTACATGGCATCACTAGGTTCTGTCATTCAGAAACATGGCTTTTCATATCACTGCTATGCTGATGACACTCAACTCTACCTCTCATTCCATCCTGATGATCCGACGATAGCTGCTCGCATCTCAGCGTGTCTAACAGACATTTCTTGCTGGATGATGGACCATCACCTTCAACTCAACCTAGCTAAGACAGAACTGCTTGTAGTTTCAGCTAACCCATCGCTTCATCACAGTCTCACCTTCCAGTTAGGCTCATCTACCATAACTCCTTCAAAAACAGCCAGAAACCTTGGAGTTGTGATTGATGATAAGCTGAATTTCTCAGACCACATTGCTAAAACTGCCTGGTCCTGCAGATTTGCATTATACAATATTAAGAAGATCAGGCCCTTTCTCTTGGAACATGTAACACAACTCCTTGTTCAGGCTCTTGTTCTGTCCAGACTTGACTATTGCAATGCTCTCTTGGCAGATCTTCCAGCCAATTCTATTAAACCTCTACAATTAATCCAAAATGCCGCTACAAGATTAATCTTTAATGAGCCGAAAAGAACGCACGTCACGCCTCTGTTCATCAATTTGCACTGGCTACCAATAGCTGCTCGCATTGAATTCAAAGCATTAATGTTTGCCTAAAGAACCACCACTGGCTCTGCACCCCTTTATCTAAATTCATTACTTCAGACTTATGTGCCCTCTAGAAGCTTGCGTTCTTCAAGTGAACGACGCATTATTGTGCCATCCCAAAGACGGACAAAAACACTTTCACAGACTTTTTCATTAACTGTTCCCATCTGGTGGAATGACCTGCCCAACTCAATCAGAGCAGCCGAATCCTTATCCATCTTCAAGAAACGGCTAAAAACTCATCTGTTCCATCTTTACTTGACCCTCTAACTCTAGCACTCTCTATTCTAATTTAATTTTATCTATATGTCTTTTTATTTAAAAAAATAAATAAATAAATTATCTGTGCTGCATTAGGCTAACCAAGACTTGTAATAGTACTTGCACGTTGTTGCTCTTTTGTTGGTTTTGATTGCTTCTTATGTTCTCATTTGTAAGTCGCTTTGGATAAAAGCGTCTGCTAAATGACTAAATAAATATTATATATATATATATATATATATATATATATATATATATATATATATATATATATATATATATATATATATATATATATATACATATATATACACACACTTTTCATCACTACTTGACAAAATGATGTGACAGTGATAAATGTGTTTTCTGTGTTTTTACAAACTGAGTGACAAGTCAATGATTTACTGTGGTAATCGACAGCATGAACCAGTATTGAACCTGGAATATTCCTTTAAAGTGGAACAGAGAGTGGGGTGTTGTGCTTAAACTCTCCTCTCCTCCCCCACATGACCTTCTCAATTCAGAGGTTATTTTTAATTCGCTAAAAGGCCTAAGCCATAATTCTTTTCCAATTACATTTGGGTGAGCTGTCCTAAATAGAGAGGTCCTGTCCCACTGCATACCGAACATCTCTAATGCCATCACAATAGACACACAAACATACATGTGTGTATGTGTGTGTTGAGAAAGGGAAAGAAAATCACACAACATTGAAACAAAAGGCTTTTGTGTTGTTTAATGACAACTTCAGAGTACACGGTCATATGCAGATGCATTTTAAATCTAAACTTCCAGACACACAGACAGACAACCACTCTACAGTCTCAGAAACTTCCTCAGCCTCTAGCAAATCCAACAACAAACCCCTGAGTGTCTCAAGATGGGAATGAGTGCTTGTTTGCAAGTGAGGAAAAGTTGCTCACTGTAATGAGGAAACGCAAGTTAAAACAGCGGGAGGAACCATGTGTGAGGGTGACAGGGAAGTAGTGCTTTACACCCAAAATGGCAGTACAATGTGGCGGACTGTTTCCCTGTCCTTGTGTGTCTGCCTTTATGGAAGTAACTGGATGACAAAGCCTTTTATGGAGTTTTAAGTCTGGTCGTCCCATCAGGATGCTCACCATGACAGGATGAAACTGTCACATTATGTGAGACATTATGTAAAATAATCACAGATACATCTGCAAATAAGATGTTTCCAAAATGGCATCAACTAAATGAACCCATTTAGTTTGATGCTCTCTTAAATGTTACAAAATGGGGTTTTTGCAATGATGCCATATAACAATAATTTTGGATTCCCCAAAGAACCCTTCACAAAGCATTCCTTTTTTTCTTTCTTTTTTTTTAAGTTATATTTATGGGCTTTTTTTGTTGCTTTTATTGGATAGGACAGCAGGGTGCTGACTGGAAAGAATTGGGTGGCTAGAGGGGAGCGGGATTGGCAAAGGACCTTGAGACGGGAATATAACTCGGGTCGCCGCAATCACAGATGCGCTATATGTCGGTCCAATAACCACAAAGCTATCGGTGCCAACATTTCTGAAAATAATAATTTAAAATAAAAAAATAATAATTTTAATAATATTAAGAACCTTTTCTCACTATACAGAACTTTTTATACCCACTTTTTTCTTCCAGTAAGAGTGGGTGCGGTCATTTGTAAATTCGATGCGTCTATCTTCTGGTCTCATCCACGTCCAGCTATTTTTAGCTGTACAAAACAGCTCTTTTTGAAGCTTGATATTGAAAATCATTGTTTCTTACCATATTTATTTTATTATTATTATTATTTAAATGTATTATCTTAATTATTAACACACTGGTTTTGTAGTACAAACAGTTTTACCATTTACTGCACGTTGTTTTTCCTCTCGTTATTTCCCTATAGAGGCTAATGAACAGGAAGACTTGCCCATAGGCTTACTCCCGTGTTGAAGAAAAAGGTGGATACTGGAAAGGTTCCATGAATGTTCAAGATTCTTCAATGCAAATAATGAACCTTTATTTTTAAAAATGTGTAATGCTTCATCCACACAAGTAGGTGCCAGTATAAAGCAGTCAACAAGAACTGTTACGAAAAAGTGAATATTATGAGGAACTTAATATTATTCTGAATAATTCAGTTCTGGGAGACAACTGATAAAGTTATAATGAAAAGGAAGTCGTGACATATCTTTTTTTTTGCCATATTGTAATGTACGTCAAAGTGTAATGGATTATCAAAATTACGAAAAAATGTAGGGGACTTGGTTTAATCCAACGGTTGTTGATTGAATGGAGGCAGATGTGAATGTGAGCTTGCAGTTGATTGTAAGAAAGGGGCGGGGTTTAAGCAGACTAAACGATTGGACGTACGTCAACATACGTCACCAGAAAAATTTTATCGGAAGAAAAATTACGACAATTTATTTTCATTTTTATAATGAAACACTGAAATCTTTCACAATAAGATCAATAACATGCATTTATAATAATTAATTATCTAATTAAATAAAAATAAAGCATCAAAAACTAGAAGCAATTGTTTGAATTGAAGTGAATTTAGGCATCACAACAGTGTAATATACAGTATGAAAACATACCTGCTAAAGATTAATAATGTAATAACACTGTTAAATGTAGTTTTTAAAGATTAACTTTAAGTGTGCATTACAATACGGCTAAGGACATCTAATCCTAAAAAAAGATTAAATAAATCTAATAGCAAATTCTAATATCGACCAATATGGTATACCAATATACCATGTATCCCTAAGAGAAACAAACAAAACAATTATGTAATGCACCTCTAATGTATTAGTCAAAGGTGTCTGCGTTGTTTCTATCAGTCCACCAAACAAACCAAGTTACCAGGCAGCTACAATGAACTATCTTCTGTTTTCTTTTCTCTCAGCCTTCAATGGGCTGTAAAGTAGACAGGAGGAGACGTCCCCTCAACACCTACTCCCTCGCTGTTTTCCTTTCCTGACTTTCATTTGGTTTTTCTGAAAGTTTTCACAACTTCTCTCCTCATTCCCCCTCGTGCGTGAAATTCTCTCCACCGTAAAGATGGCTGCAGCAGCCTGAGGTATTTTTAGCTTTTGGCAGACCCCCATTCATCCTCCCCTCTTCAGCTCTCTTTTTCTTTGCTGGAGAGCTATTTTCTGCGCCAGGGTCAGTGGTGGCCAGAAATTTTGACAACACACTCCACACTTCACAAATACTGTCAAAGAAACCAGAGATAAATCCTCCCCCGTCCCTTCGTTCTCACGGCGCGTGGTGTTGTATTTCCCTCCGGAGATTCTGTCTGTATTAAACGCCTCTCCTGTTTGCTTTTTTAGCGTTGCACAATGACAGTCTCAAATGAGGTCTTGAAAACATTTGTGTTTTTGTTTAGTCTGCGTCTTTTTCTTTTCTTCTTCTTTTGCTCAATGCAATCAAAGTTTCCTCAACAGACTACACAGGGATATAACACAGATCTACACAACTGCGTTAAGCACCGCAGAATGAACGGCATGTAAACCATAACATGCTTTATGTATTTATTTTATATATGCTTCGTCCAAATATGAAGACACAAATGCATGTGCATTGGAAGCACAGTGGCAGCTCAGTCCTTTCTAATCTTGTTAACCCTCCCTCCACTCCTGTTAGGAGGGATTTGGTCAAGTCTTGGCAACCCCAAATACCATCCCATTTGACCCACAGTGAGAGGGTGCAATACACAAAGCAAGAGAGAAAGTGAGTAGATGTGAGACAAGAACGTATGCCGCTTTCTTCCAGGTTTCTCTTGAGACACAAATCCCAATGCAGGAATCAAAACAAATTTTGGTAACTCGATGCCAGTTCTTTTCAGGGGCTGTGCCATGTGCTCCAACCAAAATGGAGAAATATGTATAATATGCATAAAATATGCATAAAATGGTCAATTTGGTCAATCGGGTCACAAGTAGACAAGGTAGACGCATACCAGTTTCCATCTCTTTTGTCTAACTTTTGATAACTTTCTTGATTTCTTTGGGTCTACGGGCAGGTGTATGTATGTTTTTTTTCTGATCATTTGATCAAATATTGCAAAATAAGCTCTCGTAATTTACATATGAACATGAATGAAGACAATAAAAATGATAAAGAGAGCAGCAGTTTCCATTTCTGTTCTGATAGTCACAAAACTATCAGATGGGAAGTGGGAAGTCGTGGCCTAATGGTTAGAGAGTCGGACTCGCAATCCAAAGGTTGCGGGTTCGAGTCTCGGGCCGGCAGGGATTGTAGGTGGGGGGAGTGAATGTCCAGCGCTCTCTCCACCCTCAATACCACGACTGAGGTGCCCTTGAGCAAGGCACCGAACCCCCAACTGCTCCCCGGGCACCGCAGCATAAATGGCTGCTCCGGGTGTGTGTTCACGGTGTGCGTGTTCACTGCTGTGTGTTTGCACTTTGGATGGGTTAAATGCACGAATTCCAAGTATGGGTCACCATACTTGGCTGTATGTCACGTCACTTTAAAACTACGCTGTCGATTGGTGTTATGGGGACGTGTTGCTGAAGCACATAAAAAGTTTAAGAATTAGGGGCAGAGAGGAGGTTGTCTTTTGTGCCTGTTCAATACATTTGAATACACTCCGAATCCAGTCAAATGCATTTTCAGTACCTCTAATAGTAGTTGAAAGTAGACAAGTGCAAACTGTTTCATACCCCATTTACACCCCGTTGTTCCCTTTTGATTGGATTCACAAAAACACTTCTTAATACCAGATGTAAACAGGGCCTGTGTGTCAAGGTAAATAAGTATCTTAAAATATTACATAACTTGACTGTTTAATGACAAGACAAGGTTAATTCAAGCTGTAAAAGCTTGAAAAATATATTTAAGAACATTTGAAAATAATCATTAAGATGTGTAAACTGTCATGTAAAATGTCATGTGGTGCAACTCCACATACATTTTTGTGATATGTAATAAAAATTCATAAAAAAAAAAAACTTTTTATCATGAAAAAAATAATAATAATTATATTTATAGATGACATATATCATAAATGTCTAGTTTAACAAAACACTTGAATGAAGTAACACTATACAGAAATACAACCCACAGGAAATGTATTTGTGCAGATGAGAAATAGAGGGGAGGTTAAAAGTGTGAGTGAGAGACATGGATGTGGTGTAAAAGTGATAAAGGCCGCTGGGAGCTCCAGTGTCATCGGGGCCCTTGTAAAGCACATGGCAGAAGCAGAATCTCTGAGAGTGAGAACCGGAATGGAGGCATGCTGGGACGTGTCTCTCTGGGTGGCGTTGCTCTGGTGATGGAGGACTAAATAAAGCTCTGCTGTTCATGCCCGGGGGCTTAAAGCAATTAAGAGCTCATTTGAGAATTAATCTGTGTGATTATTCCCTCATAATAATCACACACAGATCAGCGCTAGAGGACCGAGTCAGAGAGCGAGAGGCTTGTTTAAATTCATGCCGAATGTAGACAAATGAAAACAGGCTCTAAAACACACACATACAGTATGTACACATGATTACACAATGGTTAAAGAGAAAGCTGTGACCGCCCTCCTATAACTGCTCCGTGTGTGCCAAAAAAAAAACCAGGCTAGAAAACCACCAACTCCTTAAATGAAACATTTAAGGACCAAATGAATTTATAGTTACAAGTTTATACATTGAAATATGAAAAACCCATCATGAACCTGATGTGGAACCTAAACTGATTCCATTTGAATCAGACATAACTGCAAAATGACTCGCAGGGAGTCAGTCATGAACTCTTGCAACAGCTCTGAATGAACAACCGAGTCTGATTCAACGAGTTTGAGGCTGTTTTGTGAAACTTTTGTCATGTTTTGTTAAGAAGAACCAGTTCGTAAGAGTCATTTGTTTGTATATCAGACATTCTGGCTCACGCAGTTTGTTGTTACGTGCATGAAACAGTGCTGCACACTAACAAGAGGGTATGTAGCTACATTTTCACAGCTGTCAAAATGTGCATGGATGAATCATTTAGGGAAAAAATAAAAAAAATAAATATATATATATATATATACACATTTTTTTTTTTTTTCCAAAATGTCCATTTTGATTTCTTTAAATTTTTGTTGCACATTTTTATTTCTTGTCACATTAGCAGCAATATTTGTCTCAGTCTGCATAATTGAGACTCAAGGAATTATAATACATCTTGACAAAGTATTCTGTCAGCATTCCTATTGGTACTGTTGCGATTAATTTATGGTTTAAGGCTTAAACTTTTAAACTTTAAATGCCTAACTTTAAACTGTAAATGCCTATAAAGAAAATGAATGGGAAATATACAGTAGTTCCAAGGCCGCTTAAAAAAGTGGGTATTTACTGCACTGCTTGATGAGGTTTTGAATTAATTCAGCAGTTTTCACTAAAATGCAATGCTGCACGATTCTTCAAACAGGCAGAGACATGTAGTTTACATACAAAACAAGCGAAAACACACTCTCTGATATTTGAGACGGGTATCTCACTTTGCCAAGAAAATGGTACTCTTAGTGCTGGCGCTCTCTGTATGAGTCAGACCTGCCGCACCTCAGGGGGGAATTTGGTGTCCAGTACAAGGAAGGTCAAAGGTTAAAGGTACGTGGGCAAATGTCAGACAGCTATACCACTGGTGCAAAAAGCCTTAACAATACTTCAGAGGAATTCCCTCTCAGCCGATGTTCTCAGCCAAAAGAGAGATGTAATAGTGCTCAGGCGAAGTCGAATTGGTCACAGATTCTAAAAATGAGGCCTGAAAATCAGACTGGGTCTTAATGTGTGACAAAGTTACTTCTTATACACAGAAAAACGGCAGAAAATTTCACAGAAGAAAAAAGAATTAGCTAACTCTGATCTTGTTCTAACAGGCTCTGAAACTCAAGCTCCCAGTTGAACAAAGAGAATGAGTTTTCATAACTTCACTTACTGTATGTATGTACACACACACACACACACACACAAATCTACTTCAGCATAGATATCTGTGAACTAAAAGTACATGTACATTCTCTCTTAAATCATCAACTATCATTAAAAAGCCAAAAACCCTGTGTGAAATAACAGCCACATAGTATTATCACACACAAATAGTATATTTGGTCAACAGATATTTTTAATACCAGGAGCTGCAGTAAGTATTCGCCGGAGTTATGCTGTAGTTTGATGTCCTTGTATGGAGATCCCACTGTAAATTTCGGCTCATTTTGTGCAGTCTCACGGGAAACTAAGACCTCAACTATAAAAACCATCAAGAGCACCATAATGCTTTGCACTGAACTTGCACACTGGCCATTGATTAGAATATTAAATATTTATTTAAATATCAATTAAAATTATATAAATATTAACTTAGTTAGTTCTCTTTAAATATTCCAGTTAACGATTTATTGTCACTTTTCCATACAGAGTTCCCATCATGATTGACTCAAATAAAACATTAATTCAGGGTTTCCACATATAAAGTATGAAAGTGCACAGAAGAACCCAGTATTACCGTTTAACCAGAGTTTACAATGACAAGTTTCAAGTGTGAAGAGCCCAAAAGACAAAGAGATAAAGGGACAGGAGAGGAGAGGAAGTGTTGTAACTCTTCAGATGTTGTAAGTGGCACACGGCGCTTGAAATCTAATGAGTCAGCTGCCACCTCTTCCTCTTTCTAGACGTTCACCTCTCACCAGTTCAAACCAGATGTCCTGACAAGCAATGAGTCCACAACACCTCAACTAACGCTCATGCTAACATCCGTGCACAGTCTCGCATGCCCCCTTCATCAGATAACACGGTTCGGTTCAACACAGCTGAATAAGTTAGCTATTTGCTCATCTAACACATCCTGTTTAAATGTACAGTATCCTCAAGATGTAGATTTGGACATTTCAGCAAAAAAAAAAAAAAAAATTGGTGTAGGATTAATGTACAATTTTCACTCAGAAATTGCTAGTAAATTTGACAAATAATTACAAAGAAATAGCAAGTAACATATCAAATTAAATTTCAATTTTCAAATAGAAAGACTAAAATATTATTTTCTTGTAAAACACGCTGCGATAATCTACTATCAATCTACTATATATCTACTATGCGATAATACACTACATTTGGTGAGAAACTCTATTATTATTATATTTTTTTTTAATAAGTCAGTTATTCTCACCAAGGCAGAATTTATTTAATTAAAAATTGAGTAAAAAACAATAACATTGTGAAATATTATTACAATTTAAAATACTGATTTCTGTTTTAATATAGACCTATTGTAAAATGTAATTTATTCCTGCGATGCAAAGCTGAATTTTCAGCATCATTACGCCAGTGTCACATGATCCTTCAGAAATCATTCTAATATGCTGATGTGCTGCACAATAATCATTTCTTCGTATCATCAATTATTACAGCATTATTAACAATGTTGAAAACAGTTGTGCTGCTTCATATTTTTTAATCCTTGCTGAATAGAAATATCAGAATAGCAGGTCAGAATAGTTTTATTTGACATTAGAAAAGCAAAAAAGTTTGAGCAACTTTTCGCTATTTACTCAAGTTTACATGATGAGAAGCTGAGGTTTCTGTCATACCAGTGTTTGCTAATAACAATCACACATCACTTGAGTGACTTGTGAGCTACCATGTGCCACTTCAAAGAGTTGACATTAAAAAGCAGAAGCGTCCTGTGCCCATGGTTGCAGTCCGTAACATGTACCAGCTTCCTCTGTGAGTCAATACAACAGCCCCTCTCCTGGTAGCTTACAGAGCAGGGCTGTCCAAACTCGGTCCTGGAGGGCCGGTGTCCTGCAGAGTTTAGCTCCAACCCTAATTAAACACACCTGAAGCAGCTAATCAAGCTCTTACTAGGCATACTAGAAGCTCCATGCAGGTGTGTTGAGGCAAGTTGGAGCCAAACTCTGCAGGATACCGACCCTCCAGGACCGAGTTTGGACAGCCCTGTTATAGGGGATCAAAAGGTCATGACCCCTGGAGAAAACAAGGCAAATGTGAACTATAACTGTTACAGTTACAGCAAGTCTGAGCTGGCGACTGAATAAAGAGCTTGATTTTATTAAGTTAGGAAGTTCTTTAAGACTAAAGGGGCCTTTCACGGATCCACCAGTTCTGAAAAAAGACTAACAGTATTTCTACTTCCTGCTGGAAACTCAATGGGAAGAGAAACAGTGCTGTCAGCCTCTTTCCCCATCAATGGTGGATGATCTCCTCACATGCCATCCCATGATACATTATTTCATACTAGCGATCATTAACTGTACTAGTCCTGAATCTTTAGGGTGTCTTATATCTGTGCTTATATATGAAATCAACATGTGAAGAGAATTTAAATTCTATTTTGCCGGTGACATAAGTAAACCACTCCATATTTGTTAGTTAAAAGCAAAACAAGGACTTAAGATGTCCAAAACACAGTGCAAGATTCAGAAAAGCATTAGTGGTCTATGAAAGTAAGAGTTTAAAAGAGGGAGCTGCCTCAGAGAAACAATGAGAAGAGGAAGTGGTTTCACTGAAGAGCAACCGCAGCAGAGCAGCGGCCCACAAAGAACTGTCTACGTTTTGGACTTGAATCACTGCAAACACACATTACAGCCATTTAAAGCAACACAGAGCTATATTTGTAGCTTCTCTTTCACTCTGTCACATGACAGAACTGTCACATTTGTTTGGAGGTTACAGCATGAGGCTGAGCAGAAACGCTCACGTTGCAAACTCACCCAACTATTGATTGGGCAAACTGGGTGACATCAGTTCGCTTTTCAATATGAAACCAAATTTAAAATGTTTAAGAGTTTCTTTGACGGTTAGCTGCTAGCATGCACATTACTACTAATTAGGGCTGGGCGATATGGCCAAAACAATTATCACAATAATTTTTTTTCATATCAGTCGATATCGATAATTATCACAATAAATGCCAAATCTTTATTTCGTTCAAGTTTAAAGCCAGAATTTTGCTCCAAAGTGAAAGTAGAAGAAACCAGACCATTAATTTTCCTTAAAATAAATATCTAGCTAGAAAAAATAATTTCTTAGTTGCTGCACGTTCTAATGAGTGATATTGGTTCAAATCAAGAAACCGGTTCGGGTTGCCTGATAATATTAATAATATTAATATCATAATAGTAATAATAATACTTTTTTATTTTTATAAACCTTTTTTGTCTCTTAGAAATGCACATTTGATAGTAGCTTGAGTTAGGATGCAGAGGTAAATTTTTGTTCATTATCAAAATCAACATTTTTTTTTTATTATTAAGCATTGGTCTCCCATAGTAGCATACATTTAAATCATGATAAACACAGTAAAAACCACATATAACACATCAATAGCATGGTAAAAAATATAACTATATGGTTTTTAGGTAGCCTATTTGTATGAAAAACAGTAGTCTAAAAACATTCAGTATAATACACACATGCTATAGCTTAATCACAAATACATACTATAATTATACACCATTACTCATGTAATAAAATTCAATGTAAATATCCCACATTTCTGCCACAATACCATGGTGCAGTGAGTGTTACTACAGTAAATCCATGGTAAATGATGGCGAGGTGTAGACTTGAAAGCCTTCTGACTGTCTTGTTGCACACAGTGCTTTTCCTGTTTGGCTCTGAACTAGTTTAAATCACGAGTCATTTGTGTTCACCGCTGAATTCAAGCGCTTCACACTGGATCTCACAGTGCTGTTTAGTGCTCGCGTGCCCGAGTCCAGTGAGCTCACGCTACGCAGCAGTTTGAACTGTGTTCCTAGCGGATAAACGCTCCGTGTGGCGCGATTCAAATGAGTCACGCTGTTTCGTTCCGCTTTTGGTGCATAAACATTATATCGAACATTTATCGAACTCTTCATATCGTTTTATCGAGAAAATTATATCGCGATAATTATCGTTATCGAATTATCGCCCAGCCCAACTGCTAATAAAGATTTCATTGAAAAGAATACAACAGAAGCTTTAACACTCATTCATGCCATTTCGCAATTACCGTAATTACTAGATGACAACCTCAGCTGGAGTAATCAAATGGACAAAGCTGTTATTGATAACAAGTTAAATAAGTTTATTTAGCTTTTTTAGTAAAACATTAGACATTTTCCAAGTCTGGAGTGTTTGTGTATGTTTTCTGTACAAGTTCTAATGATGAATTCTTTAGGGACATGAACACTTTTTACAAGTCAGAATCTGGTAATATTGACATTAAAGGATAGTTCACCTAAAAATAAAAATAACCCCATGAATTACTCACCCTATGCCTTTCTTTTTTCAGAGGAATACAATCTGATTTATATTAGAAATGTCCTGGCTCTTCCAAGCATTATAATGGAAGTGAATGGGTGTTCAGATTTTGAAGTCCAATAAAGTGCATCCATCCATCATAAAAAGTACTCCAAACAGCTCCCGGGGGTTAATAAAGGCCTGCTCAAGCGAACTGATGTGTTTGTGTAATAAAAATATCCATATTTAAAACTTTATAAACCATAATCTCTACACTCTAAAAATGCTGGGTTCAGCCTGTTGGGTAATTGTATTGGGTTGTTTTTTATATTTTTACCCACGTGCTGGGTTATTTTTTTATTTAACCCAAAATGCTGGGTTCAGATTGTTGGGTCATTTTATTGGGTTGTTTTTTATAATTTTTACTCAGGTGCTTGGTTATTTATTTTTTTAACCCAAATGCTGGGTTCAGCTTGTTGGGTTATTTTAATTAAAAAAAATTTTACCCAGGTGCTGGGTAGATTTTCAGTACCTATGCTGCTGGGTGATTTTTAATGCTGGATTATTTTTCTACACAACTGCTAGGTTGAGTTTGTCTCCAAAGAAACAATCCAGCTGCTGATTTGCAGTCAGATCGTGGGCTTTTTGCATCCACTACAGGAGAGAGTTGTTGGCGCCGGCGCCGATTTGGTGCACTTCTTCAGCAAAATAATGGTTTGTATACATTTCATTTCATTTATAAAGTCTTACCAGTGCTGTAAATTATATTACTTTACACAACACAACATAAGGACGAATCAGTCAGCCGCGTCAGGAGCGGTCGCTTCGCATGATTAAAACGCCTTTTGCTTTGCATAACATAAATTAATTTTATTCATTATAATACTGAGTTTAATTTAGTTTGATGTTAAAACATGTTCTCTAATCTCAGTACTGTTTGATTAAGGGGAGGTTATGGAGCTAGTCACGGCATCTTTCAGCTACGAGTGAAATGCGAGACCGCGTTCTGAAGTTCGCAGTTCCCCCCACGAACACCAGCCCTTCACCGGCTCAGATTTCAGCGACACACCAGCACGCGAATTAGCACCATTTCGGTAAAAAGCAATTACAGAGAACAGTTGGATACACTTAAATTAAAATGCTGCTTTTAAATGTTACGTTTTTATCTCTAAAATGCTTGTTAAACGAGTTTAAATGTATGTAATACTACTAAATAAATTCAATTTGTCTTGTATTTTGTCCATGTTCTTGCTTAATAAATGTTTATCTTTTGATTATTGCTGTTGCCTCTATTAATTCTGTGTGTGATTTTTAAGTTCCAGCCCATTTTAAGGCAGCAATATAATAATTTTTAAACAATAGTTCATTTAAATAAAACAGCCCAGCAGGTTGGGTAAAAACATTAAACCAACCAGCTGGGTCAAAATAACCCAGCATGTGTTCTGTCCGATATTTACCCAGCGCTAGGTTGTCAAATAACTAGGGCTGGGTAAAAAATATTGATTCTCCGATTTTAATCGATCTTCAGTTTAACGCAACGATATCGATTCGGGAAAAAAACAACTGTGTGCACCCTATTAATGTAGATGTGTATTTCAGTAATAAACTTAAGTAGGAGAGTTTCAGTTACCAGCATTTATATCAAAATATGGATCCCATGTCTGCAAAACTAACATTTTAAATGAAATATTGATAGCTAATCGATATTGAATCGAAATCGAATCGAAACCATAAAAATAAGAATCGAATCGCAGAATTGGTCACAATACCCAGCCCTACAAATAACCCAAGTTTTGTTGTTTTTAACCTAGCATTTTTTAGAGTGTAGCTTCTGCTAACTGTCGTACACACGTTAATGAGAGAGTGGTGTTCCAGCAAATGACGTGGGACATAGGCATAGCATAGGCTCCGATGATAATATGCTAGTTTCACGAGAACCAATTTAGTTTACAGCAAAGGAAAACCAGTCTCCTCTTGGCTTTTATTGAAATCCTCCAACGTTTTTCTTTACAAATCCACATTTTGCACTTCTAATTTGTGACTGGTGCTCTCTCCTCTGCACTTCTGTGTTCATCACTTCTCACCCGAGCTTACGCCCATGTAGATTTTGCTACATAGAAGTCAGAAGTCAGAAAGAGCTTTTTTACCAAGTTTGTTTACACACACAATGAATTTGACTTGACGACAGGAGCTTCCAGAGCAGAAGAAAGAACAGAAAAAAGATGGTCACACAATTTTGCTGTGTTGACCATCAAACAGCAAATTTGACCATCAAAAATGTGGCTTGAAAGACTCTCTGTGAGCTGTGCTTAATACATGTCTACACTACTGACAATGGACAATGGACCTTTTTTACCTGTTAAATTTCAACAAAATTTCACTAATATGCATGCACTAACGCATTTTCACATGGCATTAAATTAGTAAACTATTGTTGTGTGAAAAGAAGCTTAAAGGTGTGATCACATTAGTGATTTTTTGCAGGAAAAGAAGGTCCATTGCCCAATATTACACCGATTCGTCTGGGAATCCGTCTGGGAAAATGTTTTGCCTCATGCATCCCTCATAAGAATTTCCAGATCACTGATTCCTATTGAGACGACTGCATTTATCCTGTGGAATTTCGCTGTACAAAGGTAAATATGCCCTCACCTTAAAATAGGAAATAATTAATTTCACAATCGATAGCGTTGTTTATTTAACATTATATGTAACAATTTAAAAGTCATTAATGGCCATATTTACATAAGCCATCATTTGTCATAAATCAAATATGCCGGAGGAGGTATATTGGAATCATTAGGTGGACCCATTTGTTCATAACAATGACATCTAGCTGCAGGGGCTAACAGGGTCATGCTAACCATCTAAACCTTGACCACATGATTCTTCTAAGAAAACGTCTCAGTATACAGTGTATACTGCAGTACGCTAGCATTCTGTTCTAAACATAGCGTACAATGTTCATGCAAGATTACTACAGCACACCAACATGGTGACCGAGAATCAATCCTTGTAAGACTGGAACCTGGAGCTTTTTGGAAAGCAGCCCAGATCCACTGGGCTACACCACCTCCATTCCTTTAAAAAAAGACCTAGCCGCTTGTTTTCTAAAAGAAGTATCAAAACCAACAGGCTTGAGAGCACAGAGCACCCCCAACCTGGCATCAAGCGTGAGAAACTCAGGGATCTCCTGAGGGCAAGAAACTTAACCCAGCGGAGGGGGAGGTAGAGAAAGAATGTGCACTGATGTTCGGCTTTATATATATATAAATATTTGAGTCAAACTTTAGTGTATGGAGCGGGGAGGAGCTCTGCAGAATGATGTGCAACTAAATAAACTGCTGGAGATATGAGTAAGCTGCTCTGTGCTGTTAAAGACAAGAGGAAAACTCCCTTACACACACACACACGCACACACACACGCACACAAATAGAATGAATGTCTGTCTGCTTGTCTGCTTTTAGATCTAAATCTTGCTTTCCTCTAACTTTATCCAGATGCCATGGCAGACTGGCCATGAATCATGTGACTTATCACTCTCTCCCTCTGCTGACTTCTCCTTTCTGTCTCTAATGCTGTCTCAGCTTTCCAGCAGTCTTTGTCTCTTGATGAAAATCTCTGGATCTCTTGTTCTCCATCCATCTCTGCTGTTCAGGGAGCATTGAGAGAACAAGACTAACAAAGAAAGCATGTGTGTGATTTTGAGGAGTAACACATTTTTCAAAATGACAGGAATTTAGAAAAACATTTAAAATGTGATGATTACTTTCTAGAGCTTAAATTAAAATTCAAAAATATGTCTTTAGGGATGTAGTAATTATAAATGGTTTAATTTAGGCTCACTTGAAATAAGTTTATGGGAGGTTCTAATTGGTGTGTGTTTGTGTGTGCAATAGGAAAGCAGGCAAGAAGAAAGGAAAGAAGATTAATAAGGAGAAGATAACAAAGCAGAGGAGAGTAGATGGGATGTGAGGAGAGGAGAGAAGAGGAGGCAAGAGGTGAAGTGAAGAGAACAAACAACTCAAGCAATTACAACAATACTTTTCTCAAGTATTAAACACAAAAAGCATAGTTAGTGAAGAAAAGAAAACAAATAATACTAAACATAAGGAGGATTGCTGATATATGGGTTTAACCAAGTCCAGATGGCGTCTGCAAACATGTTTCACATTTTCTGCCATGATTTTGGAGGGAAAACCTCTGGAACGGAGTTGGTAAAGTGCTGTAGACTGAGCTGGAAGTGTTTCAATCCTATTGGTAGCTTTATCAAATTATCCAAAACACTTTAAGGAATAGTTCACACAAAAATTCTGTCATCATTTAGTCTCCCTCAGGTTGTTGTTACCTTTCTTCTGCACAAAACAAAAAATACAAAAGATGATTAAAGACTTTTGGTAACCAAATTTTGGTGACCACTGACTTCCATTGCATTTTCTCAAAATATATTCCAAGTTCCACAGAAAGTAATTCATACAGGTTTGAAACAACATGAGAGAAATGGGAATTTCCAATTCCACTCTAAAAGTAAAGGTTTTTTCTTTTTTTACTGGTATCTATGTTTCCATTGAACCTTTCCATTTCACAAAATGTTCTTTATAGTGGAAATAGGTTTCTTTAAACTAAGAAAAATGGTTCTTTTAAGAACTGTTCACTGAAATGCTCTTTGGGGAACCCAAACGGTTCTTCTATGGCATCACTGCAACCCCATTTTTTAAGAGTGCAATTCCATGTGGACTTGAATACATCAAATAGTGTTCGTCAGTACCTTATCAGGACATCACAGTAACTAAAATGGACAAAGCACATCAAAACACTCTTTAATCCACTAAACCACCACAAAAACACCTCAAACACAAACAGCAATGAAAGAAAAAGGCCATTTACCAGAATGTCCATCATGGCTTGGCGGAGGGCAGCCTACTAGTCTTAAAATCCTCAATGATGTTAAATGCCTGGACACATGCATGTCATCCCCCCGCTGGCCGCGGACCTCTCCTTCACACACAAACACATACAGCACAGGCCAGAAAGCACAGGAACACACAAACAGGGCAACAGTAAGACACACACAGACACACATATAGGGAGAGAGAACGGTGAGGGAGAAAAAGAGAAACATACTTTATATTAGTCACATCAAGCAAATGCCCACAATTAAATCTACGACTTTGTGTTTTATGAATTAGGCTAATTCAGTCAGGCATGTTAAGTTTAATCATCTACTAAAATGAGCATATGGTAGCAGAATGTGAAACGTTAGGTTTTTTAATCATTGTTGAGGGGAGATTAAAATAAAAACATTTTCAACAAAATAAATTCAAGGCAAGTAAAGACCCTGGACAGATGGCCAGTCCACCACAGGAATCATGGAAAAATCACCTTACAAAACACTCATACTTACAAAAATATTTCACACTGTGTCCTAATCAAATATTAAGCAATAATGCAACAAGGTTAGACTTGTGTCTCATTGGTCCAAATCCCTCCTCTACAGCTACACTACTGTTCAAAAGTTTAGGGCTGGTAAGATTTTTAGATGCTTTTGAAAGCTCGAGCTCAGCAAGGCTGAAATTATTCAATAAAAATAAAGTAAAACAGTACTATTGTGAAATATTATTACAATTTGAAATAACTGTTTTCTTTTAAAGTATTTTTTAAAATGTAATTTATTTCTGTGATGCAAAGTTCAGCATCATTACTCCAGTCTAGTAATATGAACATTTCTAATAATATGAACATTTCTTATTAATATCAATGTATAAACAGTTGTGCTGCTTAATATTTGTGAACTGTGATAGGCCTACTTTTTCAGGATTCTTTGATGAATAGAAAGGTCACAAGTTATTTTTTAACATTATAAATGCCTTTACTGTCCATTTTGATCAATTTAATGTGACCTGGCAGAATATAACTGTAAATTTATAACAGAAAAACCCAAAAAAACATCAACAACAAAAAACACTCTACTGACCCCAAACATACTCTAAACCTAACATCAGAAATGTTCTGATTTGTTGTGATCGTGTCACATCATGCAGCTTCCTCATATTCATTGTGGAAAGACAAAGTACTTGCTGCTGGAAGCCCATCTCATCATCTCAGCTTTCCATAGCTTAATTTGACATCCACAAAATAAGGGCTTGGAATGCTCCTATATTCTCTGGCCAGTGAACTTCCATGATTTTTCAATTACCTTTATGTTTATGATGACAAGATGAGGAATGTTAAAAGCATATTATAGACTACACTCACAAGGATGGAAGAGCTGAACATATTTTTTTTTAAAAAGTAAAAAAAATACTTTTTTCAATGTTTTGTTGGCTGATCTATTTACAACAAAGTACACATTAGCCTCGTTTCCATTCACATCGAATCAAATATGGCACCTAATCCTCTGATCCATATAGTACAGAAAATATCTTACAAATGACATGAAATCAAATCGACTCTTCTAATCAAAGTCTAGTACATCTAATTCATTTTGAGAACTTAACCAATATTGAGCATTACTAAATCCCCATGCATCGCTTGACTAAACTTGTCTAAAACTTGAAATAAAGATCTGCCAAAGAATCGCCCACAAATCATGATAAAATCAGCCCCAGATGTTCAGCCAGCTGCCACGATCCTGTGCCATCCTCAGATACACACAGATGTGAGCTTAAAGGTCAATCAGTCCATGACCCAATGAACAACTGGCATATGGTCTTAAATACTGTACTTTTATTCATATTTATCATATTTAATTAACATTCATATTCATATTAATGCATGCAATAGTACTTCTACAACCACTAGTGCAAATATAATCTTACTTCCCTCAATACTCTCATTAAACTATTAATACTATAGATCCGACTGATACTTACATGGTTGCAGGTTTTGTGGGGTTGATAAATATCTCTGGAAGGTCAACTAAACCCTACTAGATCGTTTGGTGAGGGGTTTGTGACTACGTAGGGAACTAAAGGCACTGCTGAGTCTGCTATAGACAAAATCTCCTACTTCCCTTTTGACACTGTGAAGGAGAGAGGAGGAAGGGGAGCTACACTTGAAAAGAGGAAACGGTCAACAGAAGACTGGGGAAGAAAAGCGGACATTGGCGAGGACATGCGTAAGAAAAAGCAGAGACAGAAGGCAAAAACACGAGCGCTCAAAGTAAGAGGGAGTGGTCTTTGTTAGCCAGCCTCTCCACCGACACTATGAGATGTTTCACTGATGTATATATTATGAAATTGTATTTGGAAACTTGAAAAATGGCATAATCAAACTGGTTTTCAATAACACAGAGTTAAGATTTTTTTGGCCCAAAATGAATACTTTGTCATCATTTATGCTGTTCCTCTATGACTTTCTTTCCTCTATAGAACATAACAAATAATCGCGTTTGGTCTCGTACTGTATCGTGTATCTTGTCAGTGTGTGCACTTGTTTGGCCATTTGTAGTTGATAAACAGGAAAGTGGGTCCAGCTGAATTGAAACGATCATTTGTTAGATTGGTATAATAAAGGTTATTATACCGCGGCAGCGGTCGCGGCAGTCGTCGTGTGAAGCCCTCCTAGTGTGAAGACCAAAGAGTGTAAAGACCATCGACTCTACCGTGCGACTCGACCGGGCAGGGACACCGGCAAGGGATAGTAGTAGCTTTTTATTTAATTTTTTCATTGATATGTTTATTATTGAAATGTTGTTGTTATATGCATGTGTTAATTTTATTTAATTTCTTTATTTTCTTAAATATGTGGGTAGATAGTATTTATAGAGTTGTAACTTTTTAGTTTTAGTTACTTTTTCTTATTTGTAAGTCGCTTTGGACAAAAGCGTCTGCTAAATGACAAAAGTAAAGTAAGTAAAGTAAATATATATTCAGAAGACTGTGCTGGTTGCTGTTTTCCATGCATTTATAGAATGGAGAATAGAGCTTTCAAGTTTCAGAAACAACAAAACTGCTATAAACATCTAAAGGGATAATTCACCAAAAAAATGAAAATTATGTCATTAATAGTAAGGGCATTGTTAAAATGACTTTAGTGGTTCAACCATAATTTTATGAAGCTACGAGAATACTTTTTGTTTGCAAAGAAAACAAAAACAACAACTTTTTTTTTTTTCAACGATTCGGATTTCATCAAAAATATCTTAATTTGTGTTCCAAAGATGATCGAAGGTTTGGAACGACATGAGGGTGACTAATTAATGACAGAATTGTAATTTTTTGGTGAACTATCTCTTAAAATCAAAAGTGGTTCATAGGACTCCACTCATGAATTGATCATATGAAGACATACAACAGAATTGTAAAAGGAACAGACTGAATCACTACTTGAGGTAATTAACATCATAATCTTCCCACCAGTCAGCTGTTAATTTGAGAATCACTGTAACTGAATCACCAAGTCAGTAAGTTGAATACTAAAACAGAAATCATGTCCAAATCATAAATTAATAATTCAAACTGATTTTATAAACGGAATCAATGATTCATTGAAATGGCTCAAACTGTTTGGACTGAAGAACAGAGTGGGATTTCCAGTTAGTAATGACTTAAATTTCAATCTATTTCTCACGCAAAGGAATCATGACTTCAGAAGGCTTGGAATATTACAAAAAAAAACTTGTATGCACCACTTTATGACACTGTTTGCATTTTTTTTCTGGAGCTTGGAAGAAGCCTGTTTATGGAAAATAGTGACCATGAAGTCATACTGCTTTCGAAAGACATGAGATGGGTGAGTAAATAATGTTGCAAGACATGATGTATTGGAACGTAGAATGCAAATGTAAATTAATAAATACATTTAGTGTAAAAGGGGTCATCGGATGCAAAATTCACTTTTACATGTTGTTTGAACTGAAATGCGTGTTGGAAGTGTGTGTACACAAACACCCTATAATGATAAAAATCCACCCAGTGTTTATTTTAAATCCAGATAAATAATACCCCCTTTTTCAAATCAAGCCGTCACACGTACCCAGGCCCCTCCCACGATTGTTGATTGACATGGCCGTCTTAGACCTGCCCCGAGTGAGCTATCCGCCATTGTTTTGAAGCAGTTGTAGACAAGAATGGCTCCTAAGCGATTGAGGTGTTTTGTTGTTAGATGTAATAATGGACATAGTGGTCGTCATTTACTCCCGACATCTGTTTGTTTTTGAAGGGAATGCATCCCCCAATCTACTGAAATGCGTTTATGTTCGCGCGAATCATTTGTGATCCTCTCCTACAGAACAAGTGAGTATAAGGGTCTTTAATGAATTTTGCAAATCGCCTTTCCTAATAATGTGCTAGTTAGCAAGTTTCACGATGAATGCAGCTAAAGTTTACAGTCTCTCAGAGAACTGCGCGTCACCCCCCGGAGGGAGAGGGCGGGATGATCAGAGCTCATTAGCATTTAAAGGAAAATGCATTGAAACGGCTTGCTGTGAAAAGAGCTGTTTTTGACAGGGTAAACAGGGTGTTGTTTTACACTACCATTGAGAAATGTTAACCAAAGTATGTTGTAGACTTTTCATTAAGACCCTAAAGAATCATATAAACTTGTGGAAAATGGGAATCTGATGACTCCTTAAAGAGAGAAATAGAAACAAATAGAAACAGGAAGTACAGAGGTATGTGACAGACAGAGAAGAGTGAAAGAAATGAGGATTGTGAAAGAGAGAGAAGACAAGAGGATGAAAGAGTAGAGTGATGAAAGAAAGAGAGAGAGAAATGGCTCAAGAATGACACAAGTGACTCATGGTTCCTCCTTAAAATCCGTTTTTTTTACAGCGACACCATGCTAATCTATTGGGGACTTGCAATCCAACCTTTCCCATCAACCCACAAAACAACAATGGCGCAATAAACTCTTGTTCACACAAGTTGTTTATGTGTACACTTGAATTCTTAGGTTGTAAACTGAAGGGTCATGACCCAAAACTGAGTTCTGTTCTGACATGGTTATGGACAGCTAGGATATAAACACCTTTTGTAACACCAGACATTTGATTACAGGAATATAATTAGATGTGTTTGTTGCAAAAGCTTCGCATTCAATAAAACCTGACAGTATTTTGTCTCATTTTCATTTTTCACTTGGTTCATCCTTGAAAACCATCAATAAAACCGTGCATGATGCCTGTCTTTATCAAGGATGGGTCCGGATTTAAATTTTGTTAAAAAATGTAAAAGTTTGTTTCACAGATGTTCTTTTGGCTTCTCTGCAAATTGACGTAATTTTATCAACAACAAGTTGTACTCCAGCATATAATGTGAATACAATGCTTCTCAGAATTATTTTGACAAGCAAGACGTTCATGTCGAGGCTTGGTTTTACAGAGGAATGATACCGGCATTGTATTTCATCATGAAACAAGCAGCATCATGAAAAACAATCTTGGTTGTTCCTGGACAGCATTTGTCCCTTTGACAATGTTCTGACAATTTAACAACTCAGTCCTTCCCTTTTTATCTTTATTGGTCAATAATCACAACTTTACACACAAAGTTTGTCAAAAATACCAATAAAATACGTTTGCTATAACTAGTTAACATTTTTATAAAAAACAAACAAATAGCCTACATCTAACAGTCTCCCTATAGAAGCCAAAAAACCGATGGTGATTCGTGTGCAATTTGAAACTACAACACATCGGCACCCCCGACATTCACAAAGTTCAACACATCAGAAGAGTCATTCATTGACGAATCAACTACACTGCTCACTCTGTATGTTTGTGTTTGCATTCAGCCAGATAATAGAAACACGTGTTCACTATCTTTTTCATATTAGTATTCTGAGCAACACATTTGATTTCAAAATCAACGCAAAAAGAAAAAAAAAAAAAACACATTCAGGTCATGACTGAACTACACAAATTTTCATCCAATCAAATGTTCTCTAGAATTAGAATGTCCCAACCCTAAAAAATCGCGTTTGGTCTCGTACTGTATCGTGTATCTTGTCAGTGTGTGCACTTGCTTGGCCATTTGTAGTTGATAAACAGGAAAGTGGGTTCAAGCGCCAGCAGAAGGCAGTGTAATGAAGTGGTCTTTAAGAGAAGCAGTCTATCAGCGGAAGTTTAAAATCAGCTCGTAAGTGTATTTACTTGTCTCAGTGTTTAGCGCATTTGCCGTTGCTAGGAAACGCTTATTTTGTTTACTAGGATGAGAGTTGCTGAAATCGCGTTTGGTCTCGTACTGTATCGTGTATCTTGTCAGTGTGTGCACTTGCTTGGCCATTTGTAGTTGATAAACAGGAAAGTGGGTCCAGCTGAATTGAAATGATCATTTGTTGGTTTGGTATAATAAAGGTTATTATACCGCGGCAGCGGTCGCGGCAGTCGTCGTGTGAAGCCCTCCTAGTGTGAAGACCAAAGAGTGTAAAGACCATCGACTCTACCGTGCGACTCGACCGGGCAGGGACACCGGCAAGGGATAGTAGTAGCTTTTTATTTAATTTTTTCATTGATATGTTTATTATTGAAATGTTGTTGTTATATGCATGTGTTAATTTTATTTAATTTCTTCATTTTCTTAAATATGTGGGTAGATAGTATTTATAGAGTTGTAACTTTTTAGTTTTAGTTACTTTTTCTTATTTGTAAGTCGCTTTGGACAAAAGCGTCTGCTAAATGACAAAAGTAAGTAAGTAAAGTAATTATTCTAAATAAATAAATAAATAAATAACAGTTTCAGGTCTCTGATCAAGCAATAAGCTATTGCAACAACAACTCACCGTAACAACGCTACCGTAACATAACGTCAGCCGTTTAACTTCAGCTTCTTAAAAATGTCACGGTTGCAACTTGCAGTGGCAACTCACTTTTGTTTTAAACGGAGCTGTTTTTGCTAAGCGGTGTTCTGATTGAATTAGGGCTTCAGAGAGAACGACTGGCCCCTTATGAACCCTGCACAACCCTGAAGGCCCTGAATAAGGGAATCATTTATTCAGGATTCTGCTCCAGTGACTGGTCACATTGCTTTTCTGTTTTCTCTGGTTTTGTTCATTCAGGAACTGCTGTTGAATAATGCCTATACAGCAGACAGAATGAGTTTGGTCTTTTTCTTGCAATAGGATGTGGTTAAAGATATCTATCTCTGCAAACCTTACTGGAACTCTTTTTTTTTTTTTTTTGCAAAAATATGCAAAAACAATGCTCATTTTTATATCATAAAACTCTGTCTTTAGAGGTCGGTAAATTTAAAATTAGACTAAATTGGCTTGTCTAAATATTATTGGACATCTATTTTTAATCCAGAGATGAACTCAATATCAAAGTACTTAATACGTACTTGTGAGTAAACAGAAAGAGAAAACATCTCAGAGTATGATTTCCTGTCTACATTAAACATCCTAAACATACAGTCGGAAGCACTACACCCACTGAACAGGAAAAGTGCAACAATCCCGTGTAATCAAAACTTACGTTTAGAGGCTTTCACAAGCTATCAATAAGTGCACTTTTAAAAGTTGATAAAAAATAATTAACCAGCACAATGTTTCCAGCAATTTTATGCCTACAGTCTACATTGAATTTGATTAAATAAAATACAATGAACCATGAAATAGTATCAAGAAAACCTGTCTTTTTATTTGTTCGTCAGTTGCATGCAAAAACAAACATACAACACGACCGGAGTTGTGTGATTCATGATAAAAATAATTGACTCTTATGAGCATATTCTTTTGAAGTCACAATGAAATGGAAGTAGCAACATATCTTTAATTTTGTATTTTGATATAAATCAACGTGTAAAAGATTATCGGTAACATCAGTTGTTGATTGGATGTTGCGATGTGGCCATTGCACTCAAAAGTGGAACCAGATTAATGTGAGTTTGTAGTTTAAATGAATTAAATTATATCCATATATGACATTTTGATTAAACATTACGAGGTGAATTGTACTTTCATAATCTAAATCATAATTCCATGAGGAATTAAATCATACTATATATGTTTTTTTTCAGAAACGAACCACATAAAATTGGAATTTCTCTGGATTTATGGGAACTTTTGGGATAATGTACGTAAGTGCACAACTGCGTGAAATATATCACACTGTGCAAGTCGTTTTTGGATATTTTATAACAAAAATCTTACGTATTGTGCCTTTAAAACTTTTTTCTTTTGACCATTATGTGGGGGAGGGGGGTGATGATGAATCATCCTGCACTACACAGATTTTTGTCCAATCAAATACTGTATAGAACGAGAATGTCCCACCCATAGACATATATAGATGCCCTATTCGACCGCTCCATGCACGTAGATGCGGCTGTCATCTTGGAACGGTATTTTTGACGTTATTCACCATACTGTAGGTTCGTTGAGCAGTTCTGTGCAGGATTGTGGCATCTTTCTAATATTCAGTGATTACTATGGTGAATGACATCAAGTTCACCGCTGCAATATGGCGGACGGCTTACGTATAGCGGCCCATAGAAACAGTAGCTAATGAGGCATCTACGTATATATATATATATATCTATGGTCCCACCCCCCAAAACAGACTACAACTGTCTGACTGTGAGGTCTACTGACAATTTTAAAAATAATAACACGTTTAAAAATACATAAATAAATAAAAGCCCATGTAATTATCTTGCTCAAACTTGCTTTTTTAATCGGAAACACATCAACACAAGAAAGAAGAAAATGTCACATGGTTCTTACTATAGCATTACTAATAGGTCTCAGTTGCTGACTTTAGTTTAGCTACATTTCAAGGTTTTATTCCCTGACAAGCCAGGTTTTTCTCAGAAAAGCAAATGTGCTGGTCATGGGCACTCTATCTCTGCTCACATTTTCAGAGAAGAACGCACTACTACAAGAAAGACCATGCACACACAACCCTCTCTGTGAACTTAAGAGCGTGACTTCGCGGAACAAATGAAGTAAGCTCACTAAATCTGATTCCTGGTACAGCAGAGATGCTGCAGATATCAAAGTTTGACTGGCATGCCCACGTGGAAGCTTACTTGGTGTTTCAAAACATGTCATTCTTTTGGCTAAATATAGTCCTAGTTGTTGTCACCACAAACTAAGAAGGCTACATGCGTCCACTATGACCAATTTAATTTCGTCGAGTAACAGACATGCATAAATAACCCAGGCGCGACTTCTTCAGAGAAAAGTCATCGATTGGACATAAATATCTCTTTACCTCGGGAATTCTGGCTCTGACGTCAGAGCTGCACGCGCGCTGTGTCTCCCCTCCGGTACCGCAGCGACACGCGCGAACGCGTTCAAAGCGCCGCCACGCGACACCGCGGCGGCGAGCACGCGCACTTCATTCACCCGAAGGTCCCGCGCGCGCCTCGCGAACGCGCTTTACTACACGGCCAGCTAAAATCAAAGAACAACATCTTTCGAGACGAAAACGATACGCGAATACACACACAAAAAAACGTTCGGGCTTTATTCTCATTGCTTACCTAAAATAGGCGGTTAATTTATAGAAATGCATAAATCAAAGGCAGTGACAGATGATAACCTGAGCTACTTCCTAGATGTTTGATTTGAAAATATTCCCCCCATACAACGCTATAATCCGTGCATTAGCTTTCACTCTCCGTTGCACCGAAATGCCCCAAACCAACCGAATCAGCCCATACTGCTTAACGCATAGCGGTTTAAAACACCGACTGAGGTGAAACCGGAATGCAAATGTTTTATTTGAAAAATCAAACCTGTAATGCCCGTGACACACACACACGCGCGCACACACCGGTCTTCCTGTAATAACTGTACACTGAAAACACATCACTCACGGAGCACGACTGCTGCATGGGGCTCACAAAATACATCTTACAACAGATGCCAACTCAGTTTAGCTTTCCAAACACATATCTATCCCATCCTGATGAAGCGAAACGAGCAGAGACCTCCTCGCTGTAGTCTCTCTCGAATACATTCAAGCTCTGTTTCTAGGAAAGCCATAGAAGAAAGTTCCTGCCCATTAGACTGCACAAAAAACAAATGCAGAAACAGAAGATAGGGATTCACGGAGGACGACCCTTTCTTCGGGGAAAAAACGGGAAAGAACCCACCATCCTCTGACAAACTCAACGTTTATGCTGTTAAAAAACGCTAAGGATAACAATACTTACAATCTTGGCATTAAAATGATCTGGTGGGCGGTAGCCGTTTCGTTTTCTGAAGCACATCCGTTTGTTTTTTGGCTGTTTTGTGGGTAAAATACAGTCTTTTTTTCCTCCAATGTTCCAGCTTGAGAATCGACACCCTTACGGAGGCAGGCTGGGGATGAATTGCGCATGCGCTGATTTAGACAGTTCTGCTCAGTCGATTGACGAAGGACTTCCTCAGTAATTGTCGTTTCCAGCGGAACTTTTCAAGTTGATCTTCCTATAATCATGCAGCTGAAATATAGTACACAATGTGTTGATTAAAACAATACAACTGTTTGCATAAACAGCACTTTGGGGGTCACAAAAACGTAGAATAAGCCTGACTAAGCCTTGCATTACTTGACTTTTATGCAGCCATCAATTATTTCCCTTTTGTATTCTCTCTAATATATGTGAATAACACTAGCATTCATATAACTTCTACTCAACTTAAATGTATGTATGATATTTTTACAGGTACATAACACTTTATTGACGGCAAATCAGACATAGGATGTTTTAAATTACACAGAATTAATCTGACCATAATTATTTAATAGATTATAATCATGTCTTTATACAAATCGTGTAAATATCCAGCAGGGGGCGCCAAACACTAAGGAGAACAACGCGTCACAAAAATCCCTCAACAGCATTTCTGCAAGATTATTGAAGATAAAAATATTCAGTATAAAAAAATGTGTTAATATATAAGTTTGATTACTTTAAATGATCCAGATCAGTTTCATTCCAAGATTCCACATGGTTTTACTGATAGAGTAGCCTACAGCATTGCTACACCAGATATTGTGACCTGATCTGAAGTGCTGCATCTCTGTTGATAAACTCCACTGTTACTTCAGCAGTTACAGGGTGAGACTGACTATAGGAGGTGGTTGAGGGTTACGAGGGGACATCTTGTGATGACCACTTGGTGTCAGTAAAGCTCTCTGCCTCATTGTATGGCTGAAACCCCTCCCATGTACACTATTAGGAAGCCCGCAGTTTGATTTATCATATGATTAAATGCTTATCCCTCCTAAAAGCACCTACTTTGCTGAGCATTTAGTTAGTGGGAGCAATAACAATGTCTTTAAAAAACATTTGGTATTTTAGGTATAATTAACGATAGTCTATGTTGTTAAAGCTACAGGCAATTTTCTCTCCCCACCTTTAAGTAGCAGCTCAGCTAATTGTGTCGTCTGCTTCCTGTCATCTTCGGCTTCACCCCCATCTTTAATCTACGAGACATGAAATTGACCAATCTTTCACCCTCCTTCCTTTCTAATTATAATGCTGACATAATGACTTCAAGCCATAATTAGGTTGAATTCTGACTTTGTTTACCTGCCTCTGATGAGGAGAACCATAATGTTACCTCAGGTTGAACAAAATATGAGTGTAAAGGCTGTTTACACCAAGGATGATAACTACAGCTTAATGATAAAAATATATATATTTTCTTTTTAATCATCCTATCATTTAAAAGAATCCACAACACAACGATAATGACAATGCCACATAGGAACGATAATGTTGGAATCACTTTCAATTTTTGTTTTTGTTTGTTTCATTGACAGCCATTAACAATCTATCTTGCTTTTAAAGTGCTTGAGCATTTAAAGCAACAGGAGACAACACTGCTGTGCACTTATAATAAAAGAACATTATCGTGCTTTGGTGTTAATGCTAATATACTTGACTACCTTTATAGTTATCGTTCTTGGTGTGAACTGGCTTTAACTATAGTTTTAAAGGGGTCATATGATGTGGTTTCATGTTTTCCTTTGTCTTTGGAGTCTTACAAGCTGTTCGTGCATGTATAAGATTGGTAAAGTTGCATAGATTAAAGTCTCAAACCCAAAGAGATATTCTTTATAAAAGTTAAGACTCTGCCACGTCCCCCTAAAACGGCTCATTCAAACACGCCCCCAAATGTCTACATCACAGTGTGGGAAGATTTGCATAACACTGCCCAAAATGTATACGCAATGAAAGAAGGCGTAACTTTTATTTTCGCTGTAGTATTGTTGTTGTCGCTGGCGAAATGTTGTGGAGACACTGTGTTTCATTGTGAAAGAGAAAGTACTTTGTTTGGACTTCCAAAAGAGGATACAACTAGAAATCAGTGGTTAAGTTATATTTACAACACTGTTCCAGAATAGTTCAACCCAAATATTAGAGTGTGTGCAGCGCATTTTACGGAGGACTATTTGCTGAACCTGGGAGAGTAGCCTACAATGCTGGCTTGCACAAAGTTTGTTTCTATAAAGTGGGGCAATTCCAATGTCGCAAGGACAGTCTGGCGCTTCTGACTCACAGCCTGTAAGTACGTTTTGATATTTAAATAATTTGAATCATTTCATTCATGTCCACTGTAGAGGATACCAGGACTAAAAGCATGTTTTTTTGTGCATTTTGGGAGACATAACAATTGAATTGGAAAATTAATTATTTATCAATTGTCTTATGAAATATTAGATATTATTATGAAAATCTGGCCATTTATTACTCCCCTTATGACAATTATTTTTTCAACATGCTGTCCCAACAGCAACACATCAATATGCAAATTAGATACAGTGTATAGCTACACTGTGTTTAATGGGAAAACCAGTTTATGGACATTTTTACACATATATTGCATAAAACAAAATGGTATATCAAATCATTTTGTTATATATTTTATATCATAGTTGAGAATCATCCTTAAGCAAAGTTTAGTATAAAACAATCCTGAAACCTAAAAACTGATTGGTGATTTAAAATAAATCCCATTGTTTTTGCCTTTTTGATGTCTATTCATGCCATTTTATTTAGTCTACAGAGGACATAGAAAAAATATGAATAAAGAATATTTTTTTCCAAAATTTTCTTATGCTCTAAACAATGTAATGACATGAAAAAATATAAAATTCACAAAACGTTTTTTGTGGGGGTCTCAGGAAGTGGGTTTTATTGCTGTTTTAGTCTCGTCTCGCCTGGACATGGTAAGGGGCGTAACATTTCTGTCACACGCTTGAGGTAGTAGGCCAATCACAGTGCACTGGATAGCTGGCCAATCAGAGCACGCCTCGCTTCTCAGAACGATGAGCTTTGTAAACATCGATGCGTTTCAGAAAGGCGGAGCATACAATAATGTACAGTATGTGGAAAATAATGTGTTTTTGAACCTCAAACCGCATAAACACATTGCATCACTCCAAATACACAAAATAATGTTCTTTTTAGCAACATCATTTGACCCCTTTAAACACTGTTCTAAATTTAAGAGAATAGCAGCACAGCTAACAATTTTTATTATTATTTTATAAAATTTTTTGGTTCTAAAAATAAATAAATAAACAAAACCTAAAAACAACCATTAGAGAACATTCTAGCGAACTCCACTCTGGGAAGCTTAGTTTTGGCTACAAAAAAGAACCAATAGATAATGGAAAAAACTGCCGAACGGTATCCAACTGAGAACATTAGTGGAATGTTCTGTGTTTGATAGGAGAGTCTAAATCACAACTGTTATGATAATGACACACGAGAACGATATCTTTGGAATCACTTTCAGAACGATTTTTTCATTGACAGCCATTTAGAATCCATCCTGATTTAAAGTGTTTGAGCATTTAATGTGTCAGACAATAATAACTGCAGTGCGCACTTACAATAACAGTATAAATAACAGTATAAATACTAATATAGTTATATTTCATTATTGTTCTTGGCATAAATGGGCCTTAAAGGAATAGTTCACCCAAAAATTTTAATTACACCATGATTTGCGCACCCTCAAGCCATCCTAGGCATATATAACTTTATTCTTCTTTTAGACAATCTAAGTTATATTAAAAAAGTCCTGGCTCTTCCAAGCTTTATAATGGCAGTGATATTCAATCGTCCAATAGAAGACCCCCTGAAGTGAATCAATGTGTTTTTGTAAGAAAAATATCCATATTTAAAACTTCATAAACTATCATAGCTTCCGCTTACAGTCATATGTGTGCTCTCGAGAGAGTGGCGTTCCAGCAGATGAACAATCCCTTAACTATAAAGCTAAAGATAGTTTTAATAATCGTTCTAAGAATAGCAGCCCAGCCAATTATTTAGGTTCCTTTAATAGAAAAATGTATCGTTAGCTTTTGTCTACAAAAACAAAACCAGTGGAGAACATAACAAAAAAATAACAAAACAGGAACTTTGGGGGAACATTTAGTGTTTGCTGGGAGAATCTACAAAATAACTATAACGTCACGAACGATAAAAACAATGACAGCCACTCATAATCTACGCACTAACTCAGATAGAAAATCAGCAAATTCTTTAATAAAGTCTGTATGGTGCCCTGGTGACCTGTATACAGTATAGCCAGTACAAACATCACAGGGGATTTATCACTAACACGTGTTTCTTTAGATAATGTTATACGCAGCACCATAACTTCAAATGAGTTATACTTAAAGCCTGCCCTCTGAGAAACACTGAGAATATTGCTATAAGTTGTAGCAACACCTCCCCCTTTACCTTTTGGACGTGGCTCATTTTTATAGCAGTGATCTTGGGGGATAGACTCATTTAAAGTAATGTATTCATCTGGTTTTAGCCATGTTTCTGTCAAACAGAGCGAATCTAGATTATTATCATTGATCAAATCATTTACAAAAAGTGCTTTTGTAGAAAGGGACCTGATATTCAGTAAGCCAGGCTTTATCGATTGTTTCTCTGTATTGTAAACATTTTTTATTTGTTGAACATCAATTAAATTGTTACTCTTAATTTGGTTTGGACGTTTTCTGTATTTTCTAGTTAGGGGAACAGACACAGTCTCTATAACTGACTTCTGTGACGTGAGGCGGCTAGCAGACGGTCGGTTTTGCCAGTCTGTCTGCTTCCTGACCTAGGCCCCAGTTAGTCAAGTACGAACTCTAAGACTATGTGCCATATTTCTAGAGAGAAGAGCGGCACCAACCCAGGAGGGATGAACACATTTTCAACAGGTCAGGTCTGCCCCAAAAACTTGTACAATTGTCTATAAAACCTATGATATTCTGCGGACACCATCTGGACACATCCAGCCATTACTCACGTGATAGAGGAACTTACCTGTTTGATGAACTCGTGAGTTCAAACGGAGCGAGAGAGAGATGAAACGGCGCAAGACAAAATAAAACAATAATAGGCTCGAATAGAAATGAGAATGACAAGCTAACAGGCTAACGAATGCTAACGCATGGCACACGCGTTGAACTCGCGGTTTTAGATTAAAAGCGAACAATCAAATTAGTCAGATTAGTTTGATAGATAATATCAGAAATATGGAGGCAATTAAGTTATATTTTATCACTTTAAACAACAGAAAGTGATAGTAAAATTCAGAAGAAAGCGAAGCTACACGGAGCTACAATCGCAAACCTCTCAGCAGAACGGCAGGCAGGAGCCCTTGTGTGTCGTTGTGGATGCTAAAATAGTTATCGTTATACTTATTGTTCAAGATGTAAATGGGCATATTTTTAAAAAATCGATCCAAAGTTAAAAGAATAGCAGAGTCCACAACACAACTATAGCAATAAAGGCCCATTCACACAAAGAGGGATAACTATGAGCTCACTTTCTATCATAACGTCAGAAATCTGCAAGGTGATTAGAGGGCAGTTCTATTACTTGGACACTCACACTTTACAAGTTGATAATCCGCTCACAGTCCAACCTCCCGCTGCCAGATTCACCCCCTGATGCATCACAGACACTTCACACACAAAAAAACCTTGCTGCCAGCAATCTGTGTTTGACTGCTACTGACATGGCAAGCTGCCCTGTTCTTTACTCTCTCTTCTATTTGCCAGTAATGTCATTCTGGGCTTTTTTCCACCCTGGAAACCTCTGTGCCTCATCTGAAGACTTTCATTTAGTCTAGATAGGTTTTTGCTCTCGATCATAATCTGTTGAGATGGGATTACTGAACATCCAGTCTCCACTTTGTCATCCCCCTTTGGTTTCCACATGAAAGAAAAGCAGGTTTGGAGACATAGGAGAAACTATGAAATATGATTTAATAAAATCAGAGGTTTAGACCTCTGGTTATTGGAACTTCAGCACAATGGATTTTATATAGAAGTCCTAGTCTTAATCTGATATTGCTTAAATATGAATGAATATTTCTAAAAATGAACAGAATTGAGGATGCATGATACTGCATACCAGTACCATATTGGTTACTGGTCAATGTACTTTCAATATAGTTTACATTGAATGCATTGAAAAAGGAACTTAAAACTTGAATGAAAGTTTGAAATCTTGCCTTGGCATACTGACATAAATTGAAGGACTAAAATGATTAAAACTGAAATAAAAAGCTATATAGAAATATTACTACGCGCACACACACACACACACACACACACACGCACACACACACACACATACACACACACACACACACACACACACACTATTTATACTAATATAAAAATAACATCACACTTGAAGTTAACACTAATAATACTACTAATAAAAACAATAACACAGTTAAATGTATGATTCACATTTAGCATTAAATGTTTAATTTTTGCATTTAATATTTTATTCTTTCTTTATCTATACAAAATAGCACACAATTTTAATATTGCCCATCTATCAGTTACCAGACAATATAAAAATAATAATTATTGAAATCATAATCAGCCAGAATCCCTAAACCTAATTGCTTCACTGGTCTGTGGTTATAATATATCTTGAAATGTAAACTAAGAAAGTACAATGCAAACATACGCATAAAGATATGGCATGCAAGGCCACAATATACTCTGCATTTTCAGTCTTAGATCATTCAGAAAATATATTCCTTTTCATCTTCAGTCATCTACGACTGATGGACAGGCCCTTCTCATCCTCTAGGATCTCCTCAACTCTTCGTCTCTAAAACAGAGCAGAAGAAAACAGAAGAAAAAATAAGGAACAGAAGGTGCTAAAAATTTTATTTGAAAAGTTCATTTTCTTAAAAATGCCCTTCTATTGCTTTTATCCAAAGTGACTTACAAATGAGGAACAACATAAACATTTAATGTGCAGTCAAATTAAAGGGACATTTCACCCCAAAATGAAAATTCTGTCACCATTTACTTCCCTCATATCTTTCCAAACCTTTATAACTTTCTTTCTTCTGAACAGCATAAATTATATTTTGAAGAATGGTTTTGTATATACAATGAAAGTCAATGGGGTCCAAAACACTTGCATTTAGCACTATTATCATGAACAAAAACAAACATTATTAAAAGCATGTTTGTTAACAACAAAGCTGAAATAAAATGAAACAATAAAATAATAAAATAGATAGATAGATAGATAGATAGATAGATAGATAGATAGATAGATAGATAGATAGATAGATAGATAGATAGATAGATAGATAAAATAAAAATTGTATGTTCTTCCAGAGGCCTTTAACATCAAAAAATACACACAAACTCAGACTTGGTCAGCTGAACATGCAGTTCCAAATTTTATATTTACCTGTCACTTGTCATTAATATAAAACCAACAGCTGATGAAGCCCCAAAGGACTGATCTCATGAAGGTTTGATGTAAGTGTGCACTTTTTGAGCCCCTCACACAATAACAGATCAATCTGAATCGCTGAACACTCTAAATGTCACGATGCTAGTCCCATCACTGTAGGGTCTCGCATGGCAGCAGTTGAACCAAGTCTGTCGATGTTACACAGATGACATTTGGCACCGCATTGACATTTTCCATCTAAAGATAACATGACTTTGAAAGGACAGTCAGATAGGACCCCTGTTGTCATGATTCTTATAAATGCTTTTTTTTTTTTTTCATTGAAGAACACTTTAGGGTAAAATAAAGGCTGAGACAAAACAGGGGCAGTCACTTAAATATCCGCCTGCTGAAGGGAGATAATGAGAATGCATTCCTCCACCTGTTACAATATGTGGAGATCTGGAGGAGATCCTCTCTTTCACTTTCTCTCCTCTCTCTCTGATTCTCTGGTCATGCTTATTTAGGAGTTACCATCAGGACTGTGATGGTCGATGAGAAATTGTCAACTGGGAGCTGCTTAACGTTATTACGACATTACAGCAATGCTCTTCCTGCCATTGTCGAAAAACATTTTAGGTCCTGACTTGACATTTCCCTTGCAGTATTTTATATTTATAATAAAAGAAAAAAAAAATTGTTTTAGGCAAATATATCCACCTGTAATAGATCCATGCAATCTATGTGGTTTATCTTCCTCTCTCTCACAGGGAGTAGCTGCTCCAGGCGTACAGCCCTCTGCGCGTTAGACTGGCATGAAATCATTAAGTTAATTTCCTGCTCCTGAACATTTGTGAAGAGAGAGATTAGACTTTTAGGCAAGCTTCAAAGAGGCAAATACTGTATTGAGTTTCCTTCCAAAGAGCTAGGTGAGATTTATATCATTAACATGTTCACACTGGGGTAACTATTGGGGAGTCTTGTGTTTTTGTGATTAAAGGTTCACTTAGTATTATTTATTTTATTCACTGTTAAAGTTTTATCCTAAAGAAATAGATTTAGACGGGGACTTCATTCAGTTCATTGATTGTTCCTGAGAGAAGTCTGTCATCTTTGAAGACGCCTGAGAGACGTCATTATCATTTTGAAGACGTCATATATACATTTTGAGCGAGGTCAAAATGCATTGATGAATAAAACCTGAACTTGAAGATAATGTAATATTAATTAAATAAGGGGCCACTTAAACATACTTAGAGTACACTTGCATGACTATGCTTTTTTACACACTTTAGTACACTTTTAAAAAGTGTACTTTGGAATATTATATTTTAAATGTCCTAACCTAATCAATATGTGACCCTGGACCACAAAACCTTAAGTGTCAAGTTTTCGAAATTGAGATTTATATATCATCTGGAAGCTGAATAAAGGATAGGACAATATTTGGCAGAGATACAACTATTTGAAAGTCTGGAATCTAAAGGTGCAAAAAAACAAACATCTAAATAAGTTGTCCAAATGAAGTTCTTAGCAATGCATATTTTTGATATATTTACTGTAGGAAATGCACAAAATATCCTCATAGAATATGATCTTTACTTAATACCCTAATGATTTTTGCCATAAAAGAAAAATCTATAATTTTGACCCATACAATATATTTTTGGCTATTGCTACAAATATCCCCCAGCGACTTAAGACTGGTTTTGTGGTCCAGGGTCACATATGTAATTACAAATAGGCCTATATTTACACACGTGACATAAAAGTTACATTACATTCAGTTGCACTTAAAAATCTTTTATATTATTTCTGTAATATGTAACATAGGCCTGCTCTTTTTTTTTTAAATACTCTGAAGTGTCATACAAGTAGCTAATCCAACAAAGCAGTTTTATTTTGCATGCGTATGACCTCATTGGAGTAGAAATGTTAAAATCACATTATCAGCTAAATATTACTCTTGCATGCGAAATCAATCAATCAATCATGGCTGACTATGCACATAATAAAATAAACTATTATTTTAAGGAAATCCCCTGCCTTCAGGTTTTGATAGTGTTGTCTCTGCTGTATAACACGATTCCTCGCCTCGGCGGCTTTTAATTGTGCTGTGAGTTGATTTTGACGCTCAGCAGCAGTGGTGAGTTTGCAGACTTGGTGGGATTTTTGATTATTCAGGTGTGTGCATGCGCGCTGTCTCGCCACTGCCATCCAGCTCTGAGCTTCTTTAGACGGCTCGCTGTAGGCTTCATGACGAGCTCTCTGCTGAGGGCACATCTTCACACAAGCACTGCTCCGAGATTCTCGTCCTGCCATCTTTCACTTCTACAATTGGGTGCAATCATGACCTGCACAACAACAAATACTAATAATTATTATTATTTTTTTTATTTGCTTTTCAAATTGACTAGAACATAGCCTAAAGTTTGTTTTATTTTTCATACACAGATTTTTCATACACACCAAACTGTTAACGTTTAACATTAACGAATGTTTGTTCATATCTTTGAGAGAATGTTAGTCAAAATTCTGAGAATGTTCGCTTGTGTTTGCTCATCTGCAATACATCTATATGACGTTTCTTATTAGATGTCTTTAAGATGTTTATGATTTAGAATGTATGTAAAACTGACATCTTACAGACGTCTGTCAGATGTTTGTACAGCAGATGCTTTGGTTGCAAGTCTGTGACAATGGCTATCTTTGAACCTCTCTCACTGTACGACGTAGGACCAACAATTAGGAGCCACGACCACAGAAATCACCACAATTGTTTCGCAATGCCAATCTTTCACCTGGGACAGCCAAAAATCATGCAGTATGTTTCGGGCTTAAGTTTATTGAAGTACATTTTACAAGGAAATATGCCTACAATTTTAGTCTTTCTTCTTCAAAATGTCACATTTAGTTCAGTTTGTTACTTGACGTTTCTTTGTAATTATTTATGAAACATTTTTGAGTGAAAACTGTTTTAAAGTAGGGTAAATCCTCCGGATATTTTTTTTTTCAGTGTATACTTTGGTGTACTTTCCCTTCACTTCTCTTTTGCACACTTTAAACACTGTTCCTGGAGACTAGATATGTAGATACATATCTAAAATGTAAAATGTATTAAGTTTTAAATGTTTAATTATTAAAAATGAATAATTTGGTTGAACAAGGAAGCGATTCAATGAGTCAGTCATTCATATAACGCACAAAAGATACTCTTGTTGCCACCTTCTGGTGAAACGAATACTTGCACAAAGGGTCAGTGAACGAATCTGACTGAATCGTTTTGGTGAACTTTTTCAGATGATTCAGTAACTAAGATCAATAAAAACCTCATCGTAACATCTAAGCAAACATTTTCAGATGCATCTCAGCTCATTTCTCTAGCATTATAAACATCTCAGGTCAAACATAAAACTATGAGCTAGCTTACTATACGTGAAACGTATTTAAGACTTAACAAAATATTACCTCAAAAAATCCAAATGAGTTCCTCCCTTCTGTCACCAAGGATGTAAACATGAGCTGTTTACTAAAGTCGTCATGGTGACATGATCTTCGTCTCTGTAGACAAAACCAATGAACCAGTTCTGCAGTGTTCCTATCCCATTACAATGGTAATATAATGGTATTCTTTAAGGCACCTTGGGGTACATAGCCTATATACAAGCAATCATTCAATACAATGTTATTTTGTATCATAGTAGCCTACTGCAATTTGATTCTACATTATCAAAGTAATACATTTTAAGTGATCTTATGGCATGTTTTGAGTTATGAAACAGATAAAGTGAGCGATAACTGCATCAAAGCATTACAATAAAAGAATATTGCATGTGCGTTAGATATTTGGCTGGTTAACATGTTCCTGTAAAGGGAGGAGCAGGCGACTGGCACCAGTCCCAGCTCCTCCTCATGACAGGTGCAGAGAAGAAGAGAGAAGAGATCCATGCTGTCTGTTCGCATCCTGTTCTGCAATGAGTAAACAAATGAGGACAGGAATTGAAACACACTTCCTGAAAACGAACATCTGTACACACACCTGCACCTCTTTTTTTCTCATCTCCTTCTGTTGGATTATAATTGGTGCACCGCAGGCACTGATGGAGGGAAATTGGACTGGCTGCTCATGTCAGCACGCGACTAACATTGATCTCTGAGTGCTGTGCAAAGTTCAATGTTCTGCATCACTATGCATCCTACAGTAGCACACTTAACTCCGGCTGTGATCTGTGAACTATATGATGTGGAAAAAACAGCAAAAACACTCTGTGAAACATTATATACCATTTTACAACTTAGTTTCCATAGCAATACAATGGACAAAACCCTGAAACGACTGTAAAAATTATGTAAAAACTTTACAGCTCAGATAATGCAATAGTATAGTTTCAATAGTCAAAAAATCTATCATGGTATCATTCATGTTTTACATCATTTTTTCTTTATTTAAAAAAATGGCCCTATTTATTGCATGCTTCATCAATTTAAACCGAACCGAATTTAACTAGAACCAGAGTATTTGTTTACCAACCTTATGAAACGATCACATGCTTTGTTTGTACATGGAGGAAAAATGGTCTATCTCTTCCAGAATTTCATTTTTGGAAAATGTGTTTATAAGAGCTCTCTCTGTTTGGCTCCGAGCCCATAAAGGCACTGAAAGCTCTTGAAAGGAATGATTCACCGTCCCTCTGAGGGTGCTTTTATTAATCTTTGGAAACCCACCACACCACGCTGGAAAAGGAAAAAAGTTAACTTTCAGTATAAACTGTAGAAATGCTAAGTTGTTTGTGTGTGTGTGTATAGGTTTCCAGCAATAATATCTGACACGCTCACTCTTTGATTGTAATTCAGGTTGCTTAGCACTTCAGTATATCTATTAAACGTGTGTATAAGAGAGAGTGAAAATACTATATATTTCTCTTTAGCAGCAGAACATTTATTTATGCCCCACCGAGCGTGTCTTGAACATTTAGAATGGGAAATATTGAAGTTTTTGTCCTTTAAAAAGAAGAAGAAGAAGAAAAAAACGTAGCCATTAGCCTTTACTTAACATCACAGCTGGGCAAGTTTGTACCCTGAAAAGCAAAGAAGATATTTCACATTCAGCTGTGTAGGATTTCTCACCACAACCTTCGTCTTGCAGACATGCCAGATTCAGAGAGTGATGAAGAAGAAAATTAACCTGGCATTATTTGAACCTGAGTCTAAGGGTGACGGTTCTGAAGAAGAGTTTCACTGTCAACAATATAGGAGGATGATCATGTGACAGAAGATAGGATTATTTGCTTATTTCATGTATGTGAGTAACTGTGTTATTGGTGGTAATTAGGACTATGTTTAAACATGAGGGAGCAGAGCATTTTACTGAACAAAACTTTGTTTATGCCATGTGGTAAAGATGACATCATCAGTATTTTTCCTTAAAAAGTATAATTCTTTTTTCCTGTGGAATATGAAATGAATTTTTTATACAATCTTAAACAACAGATATATTCTGTACAATAATCTATCTATCTATCTATCTATCTATCTATCTATCTATCTATCTATCTATCTATCTATCTATCTATCTATCTATCTATCTATCTATCTATCTATCTATCTATCTATCTATCTATCTATCTATCTATCTATCTATCTATCTGCCGAGCGATCGGTCTGTCTGTCTGTCTGTCTGTCTGTCTGTCTATCTATCTATCTATCTGCCGAGCGATCGGTCTGTCTGTCTGTCTGTCTGTCTGTCTATCTGTCTATCATCGTCAAATTGTCTGATGCCACAGTTGGTGTGGGTGGCTTGGGCCCAGCATCACTGCTTGCAGCTATATTTTTGTTTTTATTATTCATTTTGTTAGGTCATTTTTGATTTTGTAAGATTGTGTAATTTTCTACCAGTAAACATTAAATTAACATGAACATTAAGTAGCCAAGAAAAAAAGTTTCCAAAAGAAGTTTTCTTTCCTTTTTATGATGTCAAAATGGTTAGAGTTTTTCTCAGCCGATTTGGTGCATTTCTCGAATCTCGAATAATATTTGCAAAGTATGTGCATTTCTCAAAACAATTTGTAGAAACAGCAGCACACAATAGATTTCCTGCAAAAGCCTGTAACTTACTCAAAATCTTTAGTTCACCTCTCAAAGGTAAGTATTTATGTCAATGAACATATTAGTAGCATCAGAATGAAAAGTCCTTGTGTCATTGTTCACAGACAAGACAATCAAAATGCTTAGTCATGTTATCAATATAACAGTGCACTCTGTTAGTATCACCTGATGTAAACTATGGAAACAGTTTAGATGAAAGTTACTGTACTGAAATGCAGAAAGGCTGCACTTTACTGTACATGGGGTATTGATTGTAAGAGATTGTTTCGAAATGTTTGAATTACAGTTTTTCTCAATCGATTTGACACATTTCTGTAAACTCAGGTCACTGTACTAAATCAGTTAACACAGTGATCGGAATACTCTGTAATTTTCCTAAACAGATTTTTCATTCATTTCATACAAATTACAAATCATACAAAAAATTCTCAAAACGATGTGCACAAAACTCTCAAATGTTTTCACAATAGTTAATACTTTAACCAACCAATACTTTAACATATCTGAAAAAATGTTTTGCACAAATCACAAACATTTATGTACCATTTGTCCAAACACAACAAACAAAACTGTAATTTTTCATTCTATCAAATGAACATGGTGTATTTTCGATTGGCCCTAAACTGATAAATATTCAGTTAATCATACCCTCAACACAGGAAATTAAGTTTTCCTAATTGTTTACACATTGATCATAATTGCTTTAGAGCAATAATAAAAGGGAAAGTATACAAAGAGCAAGAACGAATTTGCATAATAGTAATGATAATAATAATGATAAATTAAAACTAAAAAAAAAAAAAAAAAAAAAACTGTGTGGGGGTAATGGTAAAGAAAGAGGCGTAAGTCTATAAGGTGGTGGAGTGGGCAGAGAAAGGACTGTAATGAGAGAAAAGAAGAGAGGATCAGGTAGAAAGAGGTGAGCAGAGAGGAAGATGAGAGAAAAGAGGAGAGGAGAAAGAGAGGGAGAAGAGATGTGCAGAGAGGAGTGGAAAGAGCAAGATGAGAAACTGTAAGAAGACATGGACAGAGAGGAAGTGGACAACAGGGTGGAAGGAGAAGATGAATTTCAAATGAAATCAGAATTGACCATGGGGTAGACTTTGAAGTGTTGTACTAGGATTGTTGTTAGTACAGATTTTTAGTCCTCCTGGGACAACTTCAGTTATTTACAGTAAATGTCTAAACATTTTTTCAAATTTACTGTATAGTTTGAGACAATTCAGGTGGACAATCAGGATGATTTTGAATAGAACAGCAGCATTGTTGACATGGTGGTCCAGAACAACATCATCAGACACAAAGGAAGAGGCATGTGGAGATGTTGAGACAAGAGCTTGTCAAGCATGGATTCAACCTTCTTACAGAGATAAAATCTAGATAAAATGCAATGAAATTCTCTTCCAGATGTAAAGGAAGATCAATAATTCAGGATAATTCATGTATACAGCAAACACACAATTTTGTGTGTGTGTGTGTGTGTGTTTGTGAAAAATGAGGACATAAATTTGAATAATGACACAGGTACGACCGGTATTACAAGATGAAGGGGACTATTGAGGACATTGACCCATGTCCCCACTTTTCAAAACGCTTATAAATCATACAGAGTGAGTTTTTTTGGGGGGAAAGTAGAAAATGCACAGTTTCCTGTGAGGGCTAAGTTTAGGTGTAGGGTTAGTGTAGGGCAATAGCACATACAGTTTGTACAGTATAAAAACCATTACGCCTATGGGATGTCCCCACTTTTCACAAAAACAAACGTGTGTGTGTGTGTGTGTGTGTACAAATCATACAGAGTGAGTTTATTTATTTTTTTTTTTTGAGAAAGTAAAAATGCAGTTTCCTGTGAGTGCTAAGTTTAGGTGTAGGGTAGGTGTAGGGCAATAGCACATGCAGTTTGTACAGTATAAAAACCATTACGCCTATGGGATATATATATATACAGTGCCCTCCATAAGTACTGGAACAGTAAAGACAAAATTGCTCTGTTGGCTGTGGAGTCAAGACATTTTCAAATATGATTAAAAGATGAATAGATAAAACTACAGAATGTCACATTTTATTATTAGCCGTTTCAACACATACATATTTTACAAATAAAAAGAGCAGCACTTTTAGAGTTCATCCCACTCATTGAAGTGATCATAAGTATTGGGACAGTTGAACATAAGGCAGATATAAAAGATTAAAAGCTATTATTTAGTTGCAGATCTCTTGCACACAATCACAGCAGTGAGTCTGTGACCCATAGACATCACCAGACTCTTGGTCTCATCCTTTGAAATACTTTTCCCAGCCTTTAATGCAGCCAATTCCAATTGTTGCTTGTTTTGGGGAGTTTCTGCCTTTACTCTCCTCTTCAGCTGGTGAAATTCATGTTCAATCGGATTTAAATCTGGAGATTGACTTGGGCAGCCTAAGATTTTCCATTTCTTTGCCCTTATAAATTCCTTGACTGAACTGGCAGGGTGTTTTGGTTCATTGTCCTGATGCAATATGAAGCACTTCCACATTCTGCTACTGTCATCATACATTAAGTCATCAGTAAAGTTGAGAGGGCCTGTTCCAGGGGCACATGCATGCCCATGCCATGACACCACCTCCACCATGCTTTACAGATGAGGCTGTATGTTTGGGATCATTGCAGTTCCCTTTTTTTCTCCACATTTTTGCTTTCCCATCACTTAGATAAAGGTTCATCTTCGTCTCATCGGTCCATAAACACAGTTCCAAAACTCTTCTGGCTCACCTTTGTGCTTTTTTGCAAACTCTAATCTTGTCTTTCTATTTTTGGTGCTGGTCAGAGGTTTGCATCTTGCTGTGTAGCATCTGTAATTCTGTATCAAAGTCTCCTGAGGACAGTAAATTGTCAGAGCATCACCCCAGCTTTCTGGAAGTTGTTGGTAATTTTACAGACACGTCTTTTAGGGTTCATTTTCACAGCTTTTATGATTTGTCTGTCATCAACTACTGTTGTTTTCTCAGCCGATCAGGTCGTTGTTGGTTGCTGGTGTTGCTGGTGTCCAAACTTGTTTTTGCTATAGCTCTAATTGACTTCCTCTTTTCTTTTAGCATCCAAATTGCTTGCTTTTCTCTCAAAGTCAGCTCCCTCATCTTCATCCTGGTTTGTGTGTGTCATCATCGAATGCAAGATTCAGAATGCAGAAGTAATGGATATAACTGATACGACACATTCCCTGCTTTTAATATCTGAAGAATTAATGCAACAGGACACAGCTGATCACTTAGAAAGACCTGTGAGGCAACTGTTCCAATACTTATGCTCACATCAGATAGGGGGATGAAACTCTAAAAGTGCTGAACTTCTTAGCTGGTAAAACATCTGTGTTGAATCCCCCAATAATAAAATGTGACATTCTGAAGGTTTGTCTCATATTCATCTTTTAATCATATTTGTAAATGTCTTGACTCAACAGAGCAATTTTGTCTTTACTGTTCCAATACGTTTGGAGAGCACTGTATATATATATATATATATATATATATATATTAGTCAACATTTGAAGTGGATCAAAACCTTTCATCGAAGTTGTCCTAAAACCAAAACAATATCCATTCTTGTCTTAGGAGATAGATAGATAGATAGATAGATAGATAGATATAGATAGATAGATAGATAGATAGATAGATAGATAGATAGATAGATAGATAGATAGATAGATAGATAGATAGATACCTTTTTTAAACCTATTCTTTTGTTTTGTTTTGTTTTTAGAAATACACAGTATATATAAAACAAAACTCCCTGTTGAAGAATTGCAATAAACGTATTTTCATTCGTGTATTTGTGCATCTACAGCTGACTATGCTTTATAATCATTAGAGAACAAACCTATAGAGTTGATGTTAAGATTTACTTTTAATAAATGCATTACTAGAAAAAATAGCAGTGCTTCATTTTGCAGTAAAGTTGAACTGTTTGGTTAAGATGATTGACAGCATGGTCCACAACAGTGGCCCTAATTTCATCTGATATGCGCCTCTGTCCTTGGCCTCATCTGCCTCTTCCTCTGTTTTGCCTCTGTACACTTCCACCATGCATCCTTACTCCTCATCTTCCTCTCGGCTGTTGACCCTGATTGTTTCCTGGATGTTCATCTATCGTCAGAATTTGTAACTCTTGTTTTGTCCTCTGTCTATATATGCTTTCCTGAGATGCACCTTTGAGCTATTTCAGAGAACTGGTTTATAATTGGTTAATCTATATTCTCTTCATTAGTGAAAGTCAAGATTCACTTGCACAATTCATGGCAAATTTACAAAATGTCTAAAAGAGATGTTTAGAAAATATGCTTGACAGTTTATGACATCTAGATTTTGCATCTAATGACTTATACGATGAACAAATGGCTTGAGGTTTTGAGGGGTAAGACTATTGCACATCGATAATACATTTTGAGCAACATGACATTAGCAACTGATAATGTAAGAAACTGCAGACAAGTGTACATAATCAGTTGCGTGAATTTACCAAAGCAATTGCAACTTGTTCAAAAGAATGACAAACTGCTTTTATGATGTGCACAAGTGACTAGATGACTAGGTTTCATTTCTGATCTGAGATTTGCACCAAAGCGACTGAAAAAAACTGTAATAGGGCTCCAAATTTATATATCACAGTATACACAATATGTTAATGTTATAAATGTTTCTTATACACCAAAAAACACAAAAACAAAAATGGCATGTGTCAGCTGAACATGGACTAAATGTCAAACTCCAATTTTGTTGAAATGGGTCTTTAAGACAGGAGATTACTCACACAATGCCTACACCCCTGACCAAGACAGTTAACCAGTTAACACCACCAGTGAAATTCAGAGCCGTAAGGGTTATCAGGTCCTGATACTGTGAATTCACATTTACACATTGCCACTTTTGCGTCCTTACGACCTCTTGGAATAAAGAGATAATTTGATGTGTATGTAGGAGAAGCAGATGACGGCAGTAGAACAAGGATTTAATGGGCTGCCTCCAGAGTAGACCATTAACCTTCAGGAAGAGAACAGAGATAGGTAATGATCTACAGACTGTAGGGTGCAGAAAATATGAAATGGTGGAGGAGGAAGACAAGCATTTTTAACTTGTTCAGTTGTCTGCCATATTTGAGAGAAGCAGAGTTTACTCAAAATGAGGTCTTATTTAATTTTCTTTTTACTTCACTTATCTTTCAAGCAGCAGCATGACAGTAAGCTGATGTAAAATGTAAATGTAAAATGTGCAAATTGATCCCCTCAAGGTGAAATGTGACCCTGAAAAGGAGTTCCTACCTCTGAGCATTTGTAGATGAGAGAAATTGTGTTGATTTTGTAACAGGAAACTCAGCTGATAGAAGCGACGAGTGGCTTTACCACAGTAACTCTGTTCTCTTGCTTATTCTCGCAGGCTGTAGACTCCAAACGACAAGCCTGCCAAAGATGGAAAAAAAGGAGGGTGGAAAAATGGAGTGGACAAGACACAATTAAAGCCATAGCCAACTGCTTTTTGGCCTTGACAGTCAAAAGCTAGAAGGTGTCCAGTTTTCCCTTTTCATTTGCTGCTGAATGCAAGTGATGATAAATATAAGGACAGACAAGGTCTGCAGTTACTCGACGGAGTGCAGACACACCACACACAATAACTGTCAGCCTTGGGCCTCTCTCTTGCTCTCACCCTCTCCACTTTCTCTAATTAATGGAGACAGTGACTCAATCAATCGCTCAAAGTAATGTCAATTCCTCACGCTTCTGTATTGTTTTGTGAAGAAAATTTGTGTTGATTTTGTTAGCATGATACCAGGGTGTTGCTGTATGGTTCTGATTGGTTTTTAACACATTGCTATCAAGTTTGTTTCCCCCCAAAATTTAAAATAATAATTAAAAAATAATAATTTTTAAAGAATGGTTGGAAATCAAGAAAATTAATCATGATTATTTTATTCTATTGACAGGCTTTTAACATTAAGATATAAAAATGTGCATATAGATTTGTGAGAAAAAATAACAAGCAAATTTCTAATATTTTATCTCTCCTTTCTTGTGACATACTATACTGTCAACATTACATAAAATAAAATAATATTTGACTACAATTCCAAAAAAATAAATAAAAATAAAATAATTCATGTTTCATGTCTTTATGTATTTTTCTCACACTGTATGTATTTGTCTCTGTGAAGCCCAAAAGTTTGATGTTAGTCATTTTTTTTTAATTTGTTGAAATAAATACATTTTAACAGATATTTTAATTTAGTAAGAATGCATTAAATTGCTCAAACATGACTGGAAAGACATTTGAAAGGTTACAAAAGGTTTCAATTTCAAATTGACGCTGTTCTTTTGAATTTTCTACACATCAAAGACTACTGGAAAAATGCACACTGTTTTCAACATTGATGCTCATAAAAAGAAAAACAGTTTCTTGAGCAGCAAATCAGCATATCAGATTGACTTCTGAAGGACCATGTAACAATGAAGACCAGAGTAATGATGCTGAAAATTCAGCTTTGCATCACAGGGATTAATTACATTTTAAAATTCATGTTTTAAATTGTAATAATATTCTCAATAGTACTGATTTGACTGTATTTTTGTATACGATAGCGTATACAGTACTGTAGCATATTCTAGGAAAGTTGTTTCCCACAAGATGATAATCAGTTTTGGGATTTGTGGTGTCTGTAACACAAATGGTGCAGGATGAGTTATTTATCACTGTCTCTGTTTCTCCTCTCTCTATTTATAAAGCTTGAGAGATAGCTTACTATTAAACATGCAGAGAGGGTCAAGTGGCACTCATCCAAGCCTGGGTGCATCTCTTTGCATTGTGTCTTAACACTCACTTCAGCATTATGCTTGGCTTTGCGGTAATTGCTGATACCCTTTTGAGTGGTTATTTATGTGGATGGATAGATCAGAAAAGTGGAAGCATTTGAAAGCAGAAACAAGGGCAGCAATAGCACGATGTCTCACTGGCACACAAAGGTATTTTAAGATTGAAATTCAATTGGAAAAGATGATGCCCTGTGTCCTCTTTCACCCTGGACTGTCTGGACTTTAGAACGCTCTCCATCTGCCAGCTGCTCCTTGTCTATCTTTTAGCTTGTCTGTTTGTTTGCCTGTGTATGTGGGTGTGTGTGTGTCAGAGTGGTGTGATTAATAGAGTGAGATTATTACACAAAGATTAGAAGCGCTGAGAATGAGTTTCTAGTGCTGTTATCGGTGTGATCCAAGACCGGATGATAAGTTTACAACCTCTCAGACAAATATAAAACAGAGGCCATGTAATTATAGTAGTTATTTGTCTAAAACAGGCTCTATAATGACTGGGTGTGCAGTGATTAATTGGCTGTACCCAGCATGGATGAGCAAAGTGCAAATTTTGCTCAGGTGCTTCACTGTGCTGACGTTGATGCTATTGTTAGATTGTATAAAGCATTTAATCAACATCTCCCTTGCTGGCCTCCCTATTTTATTGACTGAAAGTTGTAAGCCTTATTGTTTAAAAAACTGTCATACTTTGTGCACTATATGTGGTTCGCTGCTGTTCAGAGTATCTTAGCTGCACAGACTGTCTTTAAGATCACATACACACTGCACAGTTTCAGGAGTGACAGGCGCATTTATATGCGAGAGTGAATCCCATAAATGATTCTTCATGAAGGGAACACGAGTTGCTCTTAGAACTGTGCCGACTGAACTGATCTATATCGCTGCTTATAGAAATCTATCGACCATACTGTGATTCCCTAACCACCAGTGGGTAAAGTGCAACAGTCGGGTTGAGAAGTATCGGAAAATCCCTTTCATTTTCTCCATGGGGAATTGATTTTTAACGTAACTTAAAACCTTTAAAACAGGCCTACTATGAGCTACAAGGTTGTTATATAAGGTATGAAGGTATATAAAAAACAACCTTACAAACTTTCATGCAAATATAATTATTATACAGTATATGTAATTAGTCATATACAGTAGTTATTTGTAAAAAAAAAAAAAAAAGGGCTCTATAATGATTTACTGATAATTTAAACCTCACAATTTACAAGTAAAAATAATAACAAATAACTACATTACCCACGATTCTCAAAACCTCCACTGATCAGAGAACAGAAACAAACAAATTTCATCAAAAGAACACTTTAACTATGTACTTTGAACGATGAAGAAAGAATGATCTATATAATCTTTAAAATAATAGTAATAGTGTTTAATGGAAATGTCCTTTATGGAACAAAATGTTGTAAAATTATTAACAATAAAGATGACCAAACCTTGAATTAATACTGTATTGGATTAATTTGTAGTCTATAGTCATATACTCATATCGTCATGCTTGGAGTGACAGGTGCTTGAGTTACTTCAGGTAATTAAGTTCATTCACAGCCAGGGATATTTATCAGACTATGTTAAGTGTGTTTTTATGTCTTCTCACAGACCAGCATCCACTTCAGTGCAAATTCTCTGGTGTATTAATATCATTTTCAGTTAGTTAATTTCATTGATTAAGTGTCATATTTTTATATTGTTGATTAAATGATTCATTTACATTCAGTTCATTTACTTATTTAACAAAATAAATAAATAAATAAAAAATAAAAAAATAAAACAGAAGTCCATCTAACGTAACATAAATACATGACCACAGTAAATATGCACAAAAATATATGCAAATATGCAACTTTAAAAAAAGTTATAAATTTTTATTCAGATTTCAGAATGAGCACTTTGACATTTGAGGTTCTTGTTAGGTACAATTTTATTATTAAAATCAGATGATTTCCCTTGAATTCAATAGACTGTGTGGAAATCACACTGTTATATGTGTTTTCGATTTAAATGGATCAATAATGTCATTAAAATAATGATGAATTCACCTTTCGGCGGGAGTTTGAGTGATAGATGATCTGATTTGATCTGACCAATTATAGCGGAATCTGCCGTCTTTTCTGCCGTCTTTCCGTGGGTTGAAACAAAATACTGTACCTTCTGATGTTCATTCATGTTTATTCCCTGCTATAAAGATGATCAGTTCACGTGCCACTTGAACTGAGGCACTACAGTGATCTGCCACAACACATTAAAGAGCCACAAAACGGTATTTATTGTTTGAACTTCTTAAAAAATGACAAAATTTGAAAGTCTTTGTTTCAAAATTAACCCAGATTTCAAGAGTTGACCCGATTTGTCACGATACTGGATCAGTTCCTCTCGTTAACGAGTCATTCAGAGCAGTTTTGTGAACTGGATCAATTGATTCAATAATATGAAGTCATTAACGAATGGCACATAGTTTCTTTCATGAACTCTCAGCAACACAGCAAGGAGAACTTGACCCGGAAGTCAACATGGAATCATGGAATCTGGACGTAAATCTCAGCCTTTTTGTCACAGAAACCTATCATATCGCTTCAGAATACTTGGATTACAGTGCACTTTTTGATCATTTAAGCCTTTTTGATCATTTACTTTTTGATGAAAATGACCCAAATATGCAGTTTTGTGTCCCACAGAAGGCCACATGCCATTGGATGGACAGGGTGGTGAGTAAATATTATCAGAACTGTAATTTTTGATGAACTAAAGACATCTCTAGATCAGTGGTTCTCAAACCTGTCCTGGGGACCCCCAGGCACCACACATTCACTTGTGTATGTGTTTTATGATTTTACTCTGAGGATTAAGGGTCCAGCATTGAGCGCTGGATCACTGTTGAGCTGGCCCATGGTCCTCCCACATGTTTACCATTTGCGGCTAGTTGTTTGCTTTTAATGATTTATATTACCTCCAGGCCTTTCGTCAGGCTTCAGGGCCGAGGTATTGATCTGGGGGTGATTTGCTTGTCTGGTTTGTACAAGCTTAGAGTTCCCAGGGGTTGAGCACTGCCCAGTCTTCAGTGGTTCTCAACAAACACATTAGCTCAATGATCCAACCCAATTTATGATCTAGATCAAGGGTGCTCAGCCCAACTCCTGGAGATCTTCTTTACTGCAGAGCCAATGTTTAACCCCCCTTAAACACCCTTTAAAAGCAAACCCAAAGACCTAAATTAGCTGGTTCATGTGTGTTCGATTAGAAACGGGTATGAACTCTAGTAAACAGGCAGTTAGATCTTCAAGAGCAAATTCAACACCCCTATTGTAGAAACACATTGTTTTATGAAAAATATGGGTGTATAAAAGTACATAATGCAATTCAACAATTTCCCCTGGAAGAGTGTAAGCACTGTTTCTGTGGTGCAATCAAAGCTTTATTCAGATTGATTGATAATCCCATTGAAGTGTACTGAAGTGTATCTGTTCCAAAGTTGCTCTGATATCCAAAGCATCAAAAACATAATAATAATATATAATAAATGTATATTTAGTGAACATTATTGATTGAGAATGCATTGGCTCAGTCAGTGGTCTTATATTGGGGTGGGACTATCTGTTTGTTGACCAATGGCAAGATTGTGGGAGAACTTTTTACAAATAAACCTTCATTGGGAAGGTTCGTGAAATGCAAACAGAAGAAAATCGGTGTAAAATTTTACATAAAACCTTTAAAACTATAAACTGTTGCATTGGATTCAGTGGAAAAATACACTGAAATTTCCTCTGCTTGTTTCTCATGTATAGCGCCCATTACTTTAGAAAATTACACGCTTTAAAATGTGTAGTTGCACACGGATCAACACAATGAGAAGAGGCCAGTTTGAGGGAAAGTGACAGCAATGCCTAAAACAAGAGATACGCTAAGCAATCACACTGATGGATTCATTGTGCTGGAGATCCAGCATTTTGAGTGATAATTGTGTGTGATGTGTGGGTTATTCTGTGCTAGAGCAAAAAATTAAATAGCTCAAGTGAAACATTGCCAAGTGGGTGTTTAAAGAGAAGACTCATGTGGAGATAATGGAGGCAAAGACTACAGCCAGAGAGAGATGCCAATGGCTGGGAGAAGCCTAAACAGAGCAAATAGATGCCAAATCTGCCATTTCACAGTTTACAATTTCCACACAATCAGTTAAATGTGGCTATTTTTGATTTTACGTGACATACAATAGCTTGAATGAAAAATGTAAAAGTTGTAGCTATAATTATTGCACGCTGAATAGACATGGTGGAATTTCTCCATTGAAGATGAGATGGTACCCAATAAACACCAAACATTTTCTTTGTCAAAAAAAAATTGCGATGCATTGCTGGCTTCAATTGGCACCAATCATCTTTTCATTCTGTCAGTCAGCCATCTGCTTACATTACCGTTACCATTTAGCTCTTCCTCACAGCGTTCTACCCTCCATCTCGTCTTAATTCATTCTTTCCATCCATCTGATTTGCAGTGTAGACTTGTATAAATACAAGCTAATTGTCAGTGACAAGCCTTTCCACCTGCACTATGTTTGATTTCACAGCATATCTGAGGCTTTTTTCTGCTTTCGGTCTTATGCCTCATACATTTACATGAAAATAATTTAGTTTCTTATATGGAACATTTGTTTTAATCTATGTGGTAATTATTAAAGAGGCTCATGTGAATCATGGAGGTGTTAAAGATCAAGAGGATCACAGTGATTTATTGTTCCTCTTGTCATTAATTTTCATGATTTTACTTAGTTTGTCTTAGGGATATTGGTACCATATTGGCTATACAGTTTCAAGCAGAATAATATATAAAAAACAAATCAAATAAATAAATATTTATTTAAATAAATAAATAAAAATATGCTCATTCTTTTTATTTAGATGACCTTTGCCATAATTTAAAACTCACTTCAATTTAATTTTAAAAAGGTAAATTTTTATTAAGAATATTAAATATAATATTTAGACCTGTTTTTCACACTGATCTATTTTTCATACTGTACATTATGTTGTGATACCTAAAATTACATTTAAGACAACAATTAAAGTGGTTCATTTTATTTAGTCAAAATATATATTTTTTATATTTACATTACATTATTATTGTATGTGTTATACTTTGTAGATATGTTTTAAAATGGACAATTTATTGATTTTATATATATATATATATATATATATATATATGTATTATGAATTTTTGCTATAAATGTAACATATTGTTTCTATATATAATCAAAATCGTTAAATCAATAAATCAATAGTTTTTAATTTCTACATATTTAATTTGATTGTCATTCACAGTGCTTTATGGGGTTGTGGTTCTTTCCCTCTAAATCCAAGTTTTGTACCTTTTTGTCTGATTTTCAAATACTTTTTTGCTTCAACTCAAATTTTGTAATGTTGTAATTCACCTCGTAGCTGGTTGATTTGGTTCATATTGGCAATTTATTGACTTTTAGCTATAACATTAAAAATAATTACTGTCATATCATAGTGACCAGAATTTTAATTCCCTTGCATCTCTAATTTCTCTTGGTTCAAAAATCATCAAAAATTGTTCGTATGGCTGTAATTGTGTCATGTCACAGCATTTTCGCTTTCATTATGGACAGATTCATTTCTTCTGCCTTAAAACAGGAGCTGAGGAGTAAGTTGGCCATACATACATATCCATCATTCTCCCCCATGCCATCCAGCGAGAGAAGAAAAGTCACCAGTCAAGATGTTGCTAGGAGACAGTCTATTTATTGGAGCCCTTTGGTCTATCTCAGTTTAGTATTGATAAGTGACATGCAATAACATCACACACTGTCAAGAGAGCTCGCAATAAAACACGCTCTGTCTTTCATCCTCCACCCTACAGAGCAGTTGTACCCTTCACAAAAAGAGTTCAATTGGACAGTGTGTGGTTGTGTTTCTGATTGTATATCACTTGGAGTCTTCTTCTAAACGTTTGCTTTAAAGATTGATACATAGCCCTGATCTTGGATGGTTTTAAATTCTTTGTGCATTTTTCCACAGATGATGGATGTCTTTAATACTTTCTGAATGTCCCTTAGCTTTGCTGACAGCTCAGGCAAAGGACGAATCCCTGGACCAAAAACGCTCACAAACAGACCTTGCAACTCACCTTGCAGCTGTCTGTTTCTGTGCTTTTATACAGGGTCTTATAAATCAAATGACTTCAGCGCATTAAAACCACTACAGTGCACTAAAAAGACAATGCTTACTGTGTTTATGCATTGCTTTTGTTTTCTACATGGCAATTTTTCATTTTTGTGTGTTCTTGTGTTTCGGTGTACTACACACTCTTTGTGTCAGTGCGTGTGCAGCAGTATCTTACTAGACTAGTGATATATGGCCTGCCTCACAAATACTCATAACATTTTATTTTTCTCTGTTGACCAGCTCTGCAAAAAGCACTTCACATGCCATAGGCAACAAGGACATGGTAAAATACACTATAATATTTAGTTTTTACTACTTATTATATGGCATTTTTGTACTCCAACTTGACACTGAATGTTGAATAAAATGTTGGCATGAATTGATGCTTTTAATAAGGTCGTTGTTGTGTAGTATGCATTGCTGTTTTAGGAGTTTGTTCTAAATGTGTGGACTTGAATGATACCTCGAATTATGTGTATATGTGCTTATTTTTCTAGACAATTTTTTTTTTATTTTTTGGCTGGTGGATGATAAAATAGGTGAAAAAATCCCACAGCTTTACGTTATATCTCTGTTTTATATTCTAATGTATATATATATATATATATATATATATAATTTGCCAGTATAAACTCAGTAAAAGCAGGTAATTACATAATTTTTTTGTCAGTCTTTAGAGGTTAAATTAAATGTTTTATTTTCTTAGAATTTTTAAAGGTTTTAATTTTAATTTGTAATTACATAGTTAAAATGTACAAAATAATAAAATGAAAAGATAAATATTTTGAAATGTCTAACAGACCTCCAAATTTAGTTTAAATGAGGCTGTCACTTAGTTGGGACTAGATGGTTTGGGACCAAATGTTGGTTTGAAGTTTTCCATGAATGTTCCACACATACATACATACATACATACATTTTATTTATTTATGTATATATATATATATATATATATATATTTTTTTTTTTTTATAATAACTTGTGTTCCAAAAAAAATAATAATGATTAAAAAAAACAAAAAAACATTTGAGTGATGTTATTACTTGGTTCTGGCAATTTTATGGATGTTTAAAACCTTAAAGCTAAATATTGCAGTTTAGTTCGTTAGTTCATTATTAAATACAGTTTGTCACTACAGTGAATTAAATATAATTCTGACAGACATCTGATAAGATTTAAACCAGTTTTAATACCTGATAGCATCAGTAATATCTTATCTAATACGTCTAATAGTTTCCATAAAAAAAAAAAAAAAACAACAACAAAAAAACATCCACATACAAAAACATCATGTCACATCAAGGTGTAGAGTATTCATGGCTTTTTTGTGACTGCATGCTTCATCCAGATAAAGTATCCAACTGAGCTCTTCTGCTGTCCTTGGGTGTATTGTCCAGAGTAAAAATTCTACGGACCAGATTTAAAATTCAGGTGGGCATAGATGCATAAGTTGTTTGGCTGAGTATTCATGTTTACCAGTAAGAGCTGGGTGATTGAGTTTGATTGGATCTCATGGTGTGGACTGACACACCCTGGCATCTGTCTCTCTCTTTCCCTCTCCCCATCCTTCATCTCCAGAATATCTCTCCGTCTCAGTCCATACCACACCTGACAGGCAGAGATACTGCTCAGTTATGATATTACCATAGTGACAGAAGGAAAGGGATGAGGTAGCCAGTGTCATGCACAGATGGCACTCTCACAGGAGTGCACTTTCTATTTGTATAAAGATAACAGGTGGCAACTTGCTAAACTGTCCTCAGCTTCAGCGTAACTGTGGGATATGTTTCAAATGTAAATGTTAAACTGAGAGTGGAAAAGAAAAGATCTCTCATGTGTACATATGTGTTCATAATACATATGGATAGTTAATACACTCTAAAAAAATCTAGGTTAACTACAACCCAACACTGGGTAAAATATGGACGAACCCAATGACTGGATCGTTTAGACCCAGTGGTTGGGTTAAACATTTAACCCAACTGTTGGTTGAAAACAACCCAGCATGTGTTCTGTCCAATATTTACCCAGCACTGGGTTGTATTAAACCCAGCATTTTTTAGAGTGTAGGAATTAACAATATATTGATTTATTTATTTTTTGATGAGAAGAGGCATAGTCAACTAAAGTTGTATTAGTCGGTTAGTCTCAGAAAAAAAAAAATCTGATGGTGTATGTGACGGACAGATTGTTGACGGCTAGTCCTTGAGCTAATTACAGTAGCCAATATCAGACAGGAAGTCCTAACATTCACCTATCATTCATCAACCTCAAATATGGCTTATCATTTGAAACTGAAATATGTAAGTAATAGCATCTTTACATGGCCGCTCGCTCAAACGTTTAAACCAGATAATTGTGCGTGAATAGGCGCTTATCCAAGTGTTTGTGCAGGGTGTGGAAATGTTAGCACGTTACAGCGTGACATGGAGGCACGATCATGCGCGGGTTTTCCCTGATAACAGTGGAAACAACTTAAAATACCCAGTCATTTTTGGTCATACACATAAGAGTAATACATCATTCGTTTACCTTTTGTAAAATAAAGAAAACAAACAGAATGTGCTTCCTGCCGTCTAGGACTCCGTGAACTAAAGCGCATCACAAAAATGAAAGGAAACTCAGTGTATAGACTACTTGCCTCACAAACATGAGAAGTATATCTATCCACATTTTTCTTCAATGTGGAAGTAAGCCTATGGCCAATATATCCGGTTCATTTGCTTCTATATGGAAATAACGAGAGGAATAACAACATGCAGTAAATGGTAAAACTGTTTACACTGCAAACCAGTGTGTTCATTATTAAGATAATGGATGTGGAGAAGACCGGAAGATACACCCATAGAATTTGCAAATTTGGCTGCACCCGCTCTTGCAGGAAGAAAAAGGTGGATAGAAAGCTTGAAATGTTTACTTTTAAATGAGCCCCTTCAAAAGAGCCTGCCCCTCCTTAGCTGCTGTTGCTATCTCAGACAAACAATGCCGCTCTCACACTACACACTATGTTCTCACGCAGTAAAAAATACATTGCGGAGCAAAGAGAAAACTGTCAACACGCCGACAGACAAGTTACTTCTGGTATGAAACAAAGTCTCAGCTCATTTTGTAAGAAATTCTAACAATAAATATAATTTTGTGTTCTTTTATGTGTCGTGACAGATTGCTGTAGCACCTCAGTTCAAGCGGCACGTGAACCGATTGTGTTTTCATATTTACTTAAAGCACAAATGAACTATGAACAAACATTAGAACGTATTTAATTTTAACTGCAGAAAGACGTCAATACACACAATTTTCAAGTATAAGTCCACCGAAGTAAATCTACTCTCTAGTCTGATTTGTTTGTTGGACAAGATGGCAGATTCAGTGTTATGATTGGACAGATCGCCTGTCAATCAAGCTCTTTGCTAAGGGTCAATTCCAATAACAATAATAATAATAATTTAAAAAAACTAAAGAAAGAAAACAAACACTCTCTATGTAATCCGTATGAAAGGCGCATTTCTCTCTAAAGGCACATCCACGAGGTGAGTAAGCATATTTGCAGCCGACACTAACTCAGAAAACACTAGTTAATTTCTTACTAGTTTATTATTTATTTACTAATAATTACTTAAAACACCTCTGTGCTATTATTCCTGACATATTCATAGTCATTACTTTTGCTGACTTTGCAGCAAGCTTTACGCGTGCACTTAAGGGATAGAATAGGCTATATTAAAGGCTCATTATGATTTAGTTCCCCACCCCTAATATATAAGTAATTAAATTAATATAAATGTGCAATTAGTCTACAACTAGTTGACTAGAAAAATCTTTAGTCGGGTGGCAGCCCTAGTGAAATACATGTAAAAAATAGTAAGATGTGGGAAAAAAAATCAAAAGGCATCTAACATAATTTATGAAACTACCCAAATGCAGTTCAATCTCTTGTCACTTTGTAATCAGACTGCGTCCTATGGGCACAGAACTTGTTATTTAGCGTGAACCTACTACTTGCACACCTGATTTAAGCACTTATTAAGCTCTTCTTTGGCTCAATTAGATTTAGTCAGCATGGAAAACATGTCCATGTGTCCCCAGACTCGCTCTGAGAAACAAACCAATTGTTTGTAATTACTGTTCAGAATGTTTCCCCGGGGATGTATTTAACCATCTGTGGAGTTTAACCTGACACAGAGGGAGCTGTTTTGCACTACGATGTCTATTGTAATCCAGTAGAGAGGGAAAAGGTTTATTTATCTTGTTTCAGAGGTGGATGAGTCAGTCTCGTGAGGAAATGAAGAGTAGTTTGCCTTGGTAAGATTGCTGATATGTCAAAACCTTGACAGACTTTTGACTTTAAAGTGACAATCTAATAAGACTAACAAATTTCACACCTAAAATATTGTAGGCGTCCATTTTGAGTGGGTCATTTAGTCTTGGCGATGCATTTTTGGAGATTGAGTGGTGAGTGTCATCTGAGATGATTTTCATATATAAAGGCTTGACTCTTTTATCGGTGTCCTTGCTATGTTTCTGGACCTGGGAACATTGCAGCTGTGTTGCTGTCTATGGAAGGTCTGAGAGCTCTCGGATTTCATCAAAAATATCTTAATTTGTGTTCTGAAGATCTTATGGCTTTGGAATGACATGAGGGTGAGTAATTAATGACAGAATTTTCATTTTTGGTTGAACTAACCCTTTAAGAGCAGTGATGACAGATAGCAGCAGGTTTAGGATGATGCCACTTGAAGACTGAATGCACTGATATACGGACACACTTCTAGCTGCTTCACACAAAACTGCTTCAGTCTGAATAAGAGCGCTGTTTTCCTCCTTTTTGGTTCTGTTCTTTCTGACCTGTCAGAAGACTTTAGTTTTCTTTTAACACCCCGTCATGCATGTACATGAATGCATGTCTCTTTAAATGCAAATAAGCTGCTGCTCCCCGCCCACTTTTCCAGATTCAGAATAGCACCAGATACTTTGCCAAAAAACATCTGTTTGGTTTTGATTATCATGTTTATCTCGCTGAAATTATGCATTTTAAAGCCATATCAATTTAAAATTCTGATGTACTTTTTTCTGAGAGCACACATCCGAAGCGAAAGCACAAAAAGCGGCTGTCACATGGCATGTGAGTACTAAACTAAGTTCTCTTTCATGTCTTATGGTGCATAAACTGTCAAATATACACAAGGTTGTCAAAAACACACATGATTTACAGATGCACATTCGGTGTGGAAGTAAACAGCTGAGAAAGAAATTGCATGTTTATGTTATATTTGTGTATTAAGTGGCAGCAGCGTAATATACAGTATCAACTGCTGTCTGTGCTGTTAATATGACCCAAACAATAAAATAAAAGCAGAAAATCACTCACTGCTCTTGACTGAATAACATTTGTAGCTTAATAAGAATTTATTAATAAGAAGACATTTCTTACCTGAATGCTGCTTTTAAACAGGAGTGTAAATTACTAGTACTAGTATCTTACTTGATTACTGTACTTAAGTATTTTAGAGTTTTGTACTTTAAGTACAAACTGACTACTTGTACTTTTACTTGATTACATTTCTGAAGAAAAAGGTGCTTTTTACTCCTAAAAGTTTTATTTAAACTAGAAAACTTACTTTATCTTAGGCACATTAAATATGGTAAATGGAAGCTCAAACATGTACTTGAGGTGCTAGAACTAATGATATTTATTTTCACACATCAAGCCAGGTCCGGCCCAAGCCTTTATGGGGTCCTAAGCTGAATTTTATTTGGGGGCCAAATAAATTTTTTCATATTTTATAACTGTTCAGTGTTTTATTTTAGGTTTCAGACATTTAAATACACTTCAGTTAAGTAAAAAAACACATTGTGTAGGTTTACTACAATGTTTACTCTGTTTTTATCCCAGCTAACTGACCACTTACTTTCATGTATTTCGGGAGAAATAGGTGAATTTAAGTGATGTTAATCCGACAGATCCACATGGCAGCGTCCGGCGCATATTATCAACATGGACATTATTGTGCCTGCATGACACGACGCTATGGAAATAATACAATGAAATGTATAGAATATTTAATTATTTAACATTATTTAACATTGCACTTATATAATTATACAGATATTATTCATCTGTATAATTACCACTGTCCATTGACCGATATCAGGAATATAAAATAAAATAAAATTTCATGTAGACTACTCTTGGGGGTCCTCTGGTGGCCACGGTGGCCCTAAACATGCCGCTTAGTTCGCTTATGCCTTGTATACAAAAAAAGTGTTTCTGTTGTTCATAAAAGCATTTTGTATTTAACAAATTTTGTATTTAATTCCCTTTATCTGTGATATGAGTATGGAAACACTGTGCGAGCGTCACTACCGGGAGCAGAAAGTGTCCGACTTGCCGTCTCTGGTTGTCCTAGTCATGTGTCTCATTGGTTGGTTCTTGTCATGTGACCGGTATTGTTTGCTATAAGTAGCCATCTTGTTGCCTTTGTCTCTCGTTGTATATTGATGTTGTAACCTGCTGTCGGGGAGTCTAGTCTGTTCATGCCTAGTCAAGTCTGTATCAAGTCAAGTGTGTTTCAAGTCAAGTCTTCATTTGTTTGGATTTTGGATCATGTTTGTGAAGAAACTGCACTTCAGTGTACTGCCTGTTACAATATGATAACCCTATAAAAGCTTTTAGAGACTTGATCCTGATGCAAGATAACATAAATGTCAAATAAGAAAAATAACAACAAAACTGTCAGGATAATATAATATAATAAAGGCCAATGTGGTTGATGATTACGCTTAATAAAGAGAAGCAGAAATCGATCATGATTAAAATAAGGTTGACTGTGATCTGATCATATATACACACGTGATCACAAAATTATTTGATCAGTAACTCAGAATCTGATTTAGTTTTTTTCTCAGTTTGTACCATAAGATTTATTTGTTTTAATGTTTGAGCATTTGAAAACTTTGTTTACTTCCAAGCTTAAATTTAATTTTGAAAACCAGATTTTTGATGTGGACCCCACCGGATAGTATGTACCTCTAATGCATTCTTGTGGTTGAAAGCAGAATCAATTGAAATTGTATATTCTATAAAGCAGTTTATTTTCCCGAGCTGCTGACATTGATATAGCACCCGAATGCTCGCAGAACTTGGCAGACAGCAAGACTGCAGTTTTCATTGATTTTCATCTAGTTAATCTCCAACATGATATTTAAATAGTTAGGAAAGAGCCACACAAGGGAAAATCATATCGACTGATTTCCAGCTCATAACATCAAACCAAAAAGTAAGCTTGAAGTATTAGAGTCTTTCTTTGCTGTTGTTTCCAGTTCTTTTGGAAATGCTGGCTCAGATATTTACATTTAAATTTGCTAGCTGCCACTTTTTTCAGCCTAACACAGAGGGGTCTACAGAGGCATAACCACACCGCAAAGAGACATGGGTTTTTAGAAGGATAAGAAATAAGAAAATGGAATAGATAATGCGCATGCTGTGGTGGTGTGGCTCACAGTTCATGACACCTTTTACATTAAAGTGAGTGAGCTGAGTTGTGCAATTACAGTTGTGTAGCTCTGCTGATGTGGCGATATTAAAATTCTGATACAACTGATAATTATTTTCCTGTTACGGCAAACAAACCAGTAAAAACTATAATAAATCATTTTAGAAGTGACATTATAATGAACGGTATGAAATGGATGCTGAGATTTGCTAAAGATTACATTTAACAGTGATATTATTTTTAGTGAGATTAACTTTAAGTGAGCGTTAGATGATGGCAAAAGTAATTTAAACATAAAAGTAGAAGAAATGATCATTGAATATCATGAAAAAAAAATGGATGGTGGGGTTTTATATATTGTGCATCCCTATTTTGCACAGTTTTCACATCTTTTAATTGAGTAAATGTACACAACCCTGCACCAAAATAGCAGTAGTCCAAATTCATAGTATTTGAAAAATAATAGCTGTATATTACTCGGATAACCTATTCTTGCCGAGATTCAGGAGTGCATAATTAGTGGACACTTTACTATCCCAACATTATGCAAAAAAAAAAAAAACTATTTATGGAAGCCCCACACAAGTTGCTATTAATAATTCTTAGATCCTTCAGTCTAATTGATCAGTGACCAACTACCTATTTTCTCTCATTCAATCAATTTCTGTGTCTTTGCCAACAAATCTTTGGTATACTGGATTATGAGCGGCAGCTTTTTAACATAAAGTCGAGGGACAGATTATTGAGGACAGATGACCGTTGAAAGTATTGATCAGTTGAGCAATTATTCAGCAATCATGACTTTCAGTGTGATTGCTTTATCCATACTGCAGAAAATTGCTGCATGCTGTAGGGAAAAGTAACTGGAGAGAGCATTCAATTATTCAGTCCATTCTGACTACTCAATGTCTGTCCATTATAAAGGTTTGGACATAGTGTTGCAGTGAGTGTGAAGGTATTTGTAGCTTATCAGATATGATGCTTTTGTACACCTAGCTATTCAATCTTCTAAGAAGGTCAGTCGTAATGCAATTTCAGGGCCTCGGCTACATGCCCAAACCAACTCAACGCTATATTCACAGAAGAACTACTGTGCTTTGGGGCACTAGGATCTGTTTGTTATTCCATGCATTACTTTTTCTTCAAGCCAAATGCACTTCGGCTTCCAGAAGACTATGTTTCTGACTCCTCAAGCTTCTGTTAATGCAGAATGCTGCTGTGAGACTTGTGACAAATACCAACAGGGCCCATATATCACCTATCCCGTCCTCTCTTCTCTGGGTACCAGTTCAATTCAGAATTCAATATAAAGTGTTCTTTTGTGTTTTATAGGTTTAGATAGAAGGGCACATTGGCATCTATCATAGCCACAGGCCTCTCAGATCAACCATCCAGCCACTCCTCTCTGTCACTTAGTTTTGTATTAAATGGTTAGTTCAACCAAAACGGAAAAGTCTGACATTAATTAATTACCCTCACGTCGTTCCAAACCTGTAAGACCTTTGTTCATCTTCGGAACACAAAATAGAGGTTTTTGATGAAATCTGAGAGCTTTCTGACTCTCCATAGACAGTAACGCAACTGAAATGTTCCCAGACTCAGAAAAGTAGTAAGGACATCAGTAAAGTTCATGTAACATCAGTGGTTCAACTGTAATGATAGGAAGCGATGAGAATACTTTTTGTACACAAATAAAACAAATATAACTAAGCCTTAATGTGTCTTAGTGCATCCTCCACTCAGTATTTTCTGGGATTTTGTCAATAATAATAATTTTGTACCCTTTAGGGGCAATACTAGGGGCATTTTTAAATTTATTTAATAGTCATTTTTACCTTTTTAAAGGGCACTGTGGAGAAATGTAGCATCACATGACTTGTTCACCAATGGATCCTCAGTAAATGGGGGTCGTCAGAATAACACAGCTGATAAAAATATCACAATAATCCAAAAGTAATCCATACAACTAAAGTCCATCATTTAACATATATTGTCAAGCGAAATACTGTGTGTTTGCAAACAAACAAAACAAATGCTCTATTAAGATGTTTTTAATTGCACTTGAATCAGTACTTGAATCATAAGATTGCTTTTCCAGCGGGAAAAATGGTCTTGTCTGAAGTGGCATTTACACAGACAGTTTAATGCGGCTCAAAGGTGGCATGGCACTGTGATTACATAAAAAAAAAAAATCCATGAATCTTTTATAAATCTTTTATATATAGGCCTATATACAAAGAGAACCCAATCAGACAAATGAGACAAAAATATTTCCTTTGTAGTTTATTTATTCAGGAAAATTATCCAATATTGCATATCTGTCAGTGGCAAACGTATGTGAATCTCTTGGATTAGCATTAATATAAATGTGAAATTAGAGTCCATCTGTTCAGAGGTGTTTTCAGTCAGTGCAATGTGACCTGTTTTATTCAAAGAACAGGGATCTATCAAAGTCTGATCGTGTTTGTGGCAGTGAATCATGTCACGAAACAAAGGAAATTACTGAGGACCTCGGAAAAAAAGTGATTGTTGCTCATCAGGCTAGAAAAGGTTACAAAACCATCTCTAAAGAGTTTGGACTCCACAAATCCACAGTCAGACAGATTGTGTACAAATGGAGGAAATTCAAGACCACTGTTACCCTCCCGAGAAGTGGTCGACCAACAAAGATCACTCCAAAGCAGAATGTGTAATAGTATGTGAGGTTGCAAAAGCTCCCAGGGTAACTTTTAAGCAACTAAAGGCCTTTCTCACATTGGCTAATGTTAATGTTCATGAGCCCACCATCAGGAGAACACTGAGAAACCATGGTGTGCATGACAGAGTTGCAAGAAAGCCACTGTTCTCCAAAAAGAAAATTGCTTGCTAAAGATCATGTGGATAAGCCAGAGGACTATTGGAGAAAGGTTTAATGGAAGGATGAAACCAAAATAGAACTTATTGGTTTAAACGAGAAGCTATTATTTTCGGAGAAAAGAACAGTGCATTCCAGCTTAAGAATCTTATCCCATCTGTGAAACATGGTGGTGGTAGTATCATGGCTTGGGCCTGTTTTGCTGCATCTTGGCCAAGACAGCTTTCCATCATTGATGTAACAATGAATTCCGAATTAGGCTATACCAGCAAATTCTAAAGGAAAATGTCAGGACATCTGTTTAAGAACAGAGTCTCAAGACAACAACCCCAAGCACACAAGTCATTCTATTAAAGAATGGTTAAAGAAGAACAAAGTTAATGTTTTGGAATGGCTGAGTCAAAGTCCAGACACCATTGGTGTTTGGTGATGAGTTTTCTGCATTTAAGGTCTGCATTTAAAGTCACACCAGAGGTGTTCATCTGGGATCAGGACTTGGCTTTCTGCAGACCAGTCAAGTTCTTCCACACTGACTGAATCAATCATGTATTTTTGAACCGTGTCTTATACACAGAGACACTGCCATGTTAGAATAGAAAAGGGTCCTGTCCAAACTGTTGCTATTAAATTAGAAGCATACAATTCCCTAGAATATCAGTATATGCTTAAACATTAAGATTTGTACTCATGTAAATGACTTAAGTAGTCAAACCTGTTCATTAGAAGGGGGTGACCCAATACTTTTGGCAATATAGTGTGTGTGTATATATACGATTAATGGATTTGATTAATTCAAACACCACTGTTTTTGCTCAGAGATGTGCAACTGCTTTCCTACTTTTTTGGAACTATTTTCATTAGCAAAACAGAGAGATGGTTTTTCATTAGCAAAACCAACAATTTTGTATCTAAAATTCAGCTTGCAATATTAACTTATTGTGATTTTAAGTGTATTAAAAAAAATATCACATTTGCAATCCTGCAGATACTCTGCAAAGAAGCACTCTTGTGCATGTATATTTTTGGGAGGATTATAATGGCATTCTAATAAGCAGCATCTCAAAGTGAATTTCATGGACTCTCAAGGCTATTAAAATTTTAATCTAAAATATTTAAAATGCAATGGTTCATATCATCATCTGCAAAGTCCAGCTGGATATTTTTTTAATGATTATGGTTAATTTGACATTCTGATCTCCTTCCAACAAGAAAGTGTTCTGCACTGCAGTCACCATTCATTTGTTATAAAATGATCTTTTTTTTTTTTTAAACAGAAATCCCTTGAAACGAGAGCTGACAGTCAGAATTTGTCCCCCAGTGTCATAGCTTCATTCCATATTCATATTGTTTTAGCAGCATTGTCCAGATACCTTTGGAGGCTGCTCCATTTAAATGGCTTTGCTCAGTTGTTGTCCCTTCACAATTAAACAGAATTGGCCTTTAGAAATGTTCAAGGAAAAAGAAGGAAAGTCTTTTTTTCTTTTTCCCTTTTGTTTATTTACTCGCCAGGGTCCAACAGGGTCGCTGCGGTGTGACTCATAGACATTTAATCTGCCTTTTAATTTTCTTCACTGGATTCATGTTTTGTCTGGCAGAAGCGCAGGGGATTGAAGGTTACTCATTGTGCTGATCCTGGTCATGTCTGTTGATATTAGAAATCCCATAATTATATCTGTAGAGTTAGACTTTTTGTGTGAGCTTGTTGACTTGCAAGGGAGCATTTTTGCAATATATTGTGACAAATCTCCTATTTCATGAAGAACATAATAATGCAGTATTTTCACAAATATCAATAACAGCAGTAAACAGATACAAAGCATGAATAAACACAAAAGTGTTGAGCTTAATCTAGATTACTGTGCATTAGCATTGTTGTTCCCCTCTCTGGTAATGCAGGGATATCTGTGGGATTAGGAGATAGATCTGAATACCCACTCTGAGAGAATGACAGAGACCAGGCTTTTAAGGCAACAGATATGGTTGCATATGTGTGTACGATGTTGAAATGGGACATGCCTTTGATTTTGTAAATGGAACAAACATGCATGAAATATCAGCCTCTGACTGAAACAATTAGCTGTGAAGGCTATACTTTTGGGACCTTTTCACATTTTATTAGATTGCTTGTTTGATTCCACCCTAGTTGGTCTCTTTTCACATTGTACTTCTGGGGTTTTCTGGGGTTTGAATTGCGGTATGTTTGCCTCATCAAAGGATGGATATCCTCACTTCTTATATTCACTTCTGGACGTTGTTAAATGAACTAGTGAGAGTGCAAGTAGAACATAAAGACAATTATTATTATAATGGGGTAATTGGAATGATGTCAAACACTTTGTTTTAATACATTTAAGACTCAGTGTACACTGTGCGATTTTGGCCCAGTTTTTCCAAAATGAAATATCTTTTGAAGTGAAAAGCTACATTCTTGTAAGAAACCAATCAGTCATTAAGGAATCTGTACAAAATAACGCTTCCTTCATTAAAAAATTAAATAAAAATCAATCTCATATCAGCATATTTGTTAAAAACCATTTGGGACTTTTTTCACTTGATAACAGATGAGACAACTTTTTCACCAGAGAAAGCAATATTATGGACAGAGGACACATTTGAAGTGAAAACATCTTATTGTGGATTTGTTTTTCACAGCTTTTCACTTTACAAGGTGGACTGGAGTTGCGTGGGTTACATGTGGATTATTGTCATTATTGGACTCTCATTCTGACGGCATCCATTCATTGCAGAGGATCCATTGGGTGAGCAAGTGATGTAATGCTAAATTTCTTCAAATCTGTTCTGATGAAGAAAAAAAAAACTTGAATGGCCTGAGGGTGAGTATATTTTCAGCCAATGTTAATTTTTTTGTAAAGATTTTGACATTAAAGATTATGCACATCCATTCACTGCAGAGTAATAAGTGATAATGAGGATGTAATGCTACATGTCTACAAATCCGTTCTGATTAAGAAACAAACTCATTTACATCTTGGATGGCCTTGGTCAATTTTCAGATAATCTTCATTTTGGGATGAAATGTTCCTTTAATTATGCAGTCCCATGTCTATTTTAATTTTACATATGATTTAATTCATTATTAGCTTTCCATCAACTTACCAATCCCCTGCAGCTCCTTCAGGAAGTCTGTCTTAGAGGATTTAAAAATGTGTACAGTATATAGTAGGCTTCAACCAAGAGGACCTCCAATGAATATGTCTTACACAACAGGAACAGCAAATTCTCAGTAATTTATGGAGAACAAACCTAAGAGCAGAGTGCTTTGCCTCAGCCATTATTGGAAACTTTAGATCTGGCATTTAGAAGAGACTGTTATTTATACATCAGATGTGTCCTTTAAGATTCATGTACTTTCCAGCATATTTCACCCCCAATCTGGCTTCTTTTGAAAATGTTTCACTTTCATGCATTAAAAGGGGTGATTAATATGTTACAGGAATAGCATATGCCATAAAATGACATTAAAATCGTTTGATTTTACACTGAAATGAAAACATGATTTTCACCCAATAGTTAGTTTCCAGCCTCCTAGTTCTCTGCGTTCAATTGTCTACAGGTTTTTGTGAGAGGATGCGATGACTAATAATTTTGGTCTGAGTATTTTAAGAAAGACTTGTTAGTGGGACACCACAGGTGTGCCTGACAGGTCTTAAATAATACTATACAATCTTGCTTACCAAAGACAAAAACATTCTTAGTTACTATGTATGTGTTTTCCATATGTTGTTATAACCCTTACACTAAGACTCAAGCAGAGAGAGAGAGAGAGGCCCTACACGCTTCAAAAGGTTCTTCAAGCAATGCCATAGAAGAACCATTTTTGGTTCCACAAAGAACCATTCAGTCAAAGGTTCTTTAAAGAACCATCTCTTTCTTACCTTTTTACAATCTGAAGAACCTTCTTTCCCCACAAAGAACCTTCTGTGAAACAGAAAGGTACTTCAGATGTTAAAGGTTCTTTATGGAGCTATGTAGACAAAAAGGTTCTATGGCATCGTGAAGCACCTTTTTTTTGAGAGTGTACAGGTTTACTGCCAAACTCAGTGTTGCGATGGCAACACAGATGAGCACTTCTATTTTTGTGGCCTTTTTTTGTTCACAAATTGATGCCTTTGTTTTTGCCCTGCCTTTCTCAGGATTGTGTTCCCAGAGGATTGTGATCTATGTACATGTATCTTTGATTTAGACCATACTCAGACTTTACTTTTTCTCATGAATACTATGAAAACAATTAAAATGCTTAAAACTTAAAATGAGTCATCGTGGATGACTGACTTTCAAACATGAACTTGCAAAAAAAAATAATAATTATCTCGCTCTCTCTCTCTCTCTCTATATATATATATGAGAATGGAATATTTGGTCACACTTTATATTAGGTGGCCTTAACTACTATGTACTTACATCAAATATAAGTAGTGTACTTATTGTGGTCATATTGTATTGCAAAACACTTTTGCTGCTATTGAGGTGGGATGCAGGTAAGATTAGGGACAGGTTTGGGGGTATGGGTAGGTTTAAGGGTGGGCTAAAATGTAAGGGGTGGGTCAACAGTGTAATTATAAATGTAATTACAGAAATTAATTACAGATGTAACTACATATAGGTATTTTTAAAAATATAAGTACAATGTAAATACATGTATAAAAATAAGTACATTGTATCAAATTATTACTTTAAATGTAAGTTTGTATTAACCCTTTATTTCGCACATAATGTCTAATAATAGCTTACATAGGTATATGTACTATATTAGATTTCATAGTATTCAGAGTATTTCCACATTGTTCGGAAGACAGTTGGCAGGATGTGAAACAAAGTGCTTTGCAAGCTTCATTTACCCATGTTGTGCCTTAATGAAAATGTTTATTAACATTTAGCACACTTTGTAGAAATAAAAAAAAAATACAGAAATATGATTTTTGGTCTATATCGATGGTCTATATAGATTTTATAAATGTCCAGTCATATTCTAATTGTTCATTTATATTATACAATGTATATAAAGAGTACCCCTCCTGTATATGTGGAGGATAATACTACATACTCAAAATCATTTTTGTTGAGTTTTGTTTTGAGATTTGTTGTTGTTGTTGTTGATGATGACAAACTAAAAAGGCAAGTTATGTCATGAAATTCTAGATGGCGCATGCTGATGGGTTCATGTTGCATATGCAGCCAAAGAGCTTACTGCTTTACATTTAAATGGCTGGTTAGCATTCATTAGACCAGTTTGCAGTGTGCTTTCAAAGATCCCCTAAAACCGTCCACCTCCCCAGCTCCACCTGTACAGATCTGCTATGGGTTATTTTATATGCTATTTGTGAAGCAGAAGTAAAGTATTTCTGTAAAGTAGTGTGTGTGTGTGTGTGTCAGGGATTCACAGTCACAGCCACCTCAGTCAACGGCCACAACAATCACCAGATCACCAGGTCACCTGCCTTCCGATCACCCGCACCTGCAGTCACTCATCAGCACTCATCAGCTCCCCTTTAAATACACGCTTCCCACAGACACTCACCGTCCTGTCTACCGTTCACGACCTTGAACAGTCACCAGACCCAGCTATACTTACCTGTGCTACTTACCTTCCAGATTCTCTTGCGATCCTCCTGCGTTTCCCCGTCTCATTTCCTGGTTTGATCCTGATTCCCACAAAGAAAGGACTCTGATCAGTTTACAGCTAAGACCCATTTGAACTGTTTCTCTCTCCGGATTCCTTACCTGCCAGTCTCTCCGCACAATCAACATCCTCTGTTCATAAATCATCCTGTTGTTTCACTCACCTGTTGTTTCACTCACCTGTTGTTTCTGCCTCTGTTTGTGACAGTGTGTGTTAATATTCATACACTAGAACTAGTATTTTAATTGAATTTCATGGGTTACCTGAAATATAATCTCCTCTGTGTCTAACTTATGCACTGGTCAGAGATCACCATCTTCATAATGACTTCATCTAGCATGATGATATTCAACTGTGGATTCTCATGAATGTTAAATCACTGATGTTGATCAAGATCAGCAGCAGAATGAGGCTGTAGAATCCACTGCTCATTCCCGTGCTAAAATGTCAGTGCTGTGCTCTAAGTGCCTTCAACGGAAGTGAACAAGTGAGTAGATTATTCATTTAGCACAGGTGCTTGAGGCACAGGTGGCCTGTAATTGAGAGAATGGAGTGGTGGCTGTTGGCTAGTAGCAACATACAGCATGACACTGGACCGAACAGAAGAACATGAGTGTACAAACATTGTTATTTTATGAATGACTGACTAATACATAATGATTGAAGTGATAATTACAAACCAAAATGTATCACATGACCCAGTACAGTGTCTTACACTTAGCACTTCGGTTACTGATAAAGAAAGTCACACCTCATCACACATGTTGCACTTGCTTTTTAAAGCATAAGACAATGTGTTACTATTGTAACTATGTCATGGAAAATAGCCAACTATTTCCTTTGCTTATTAACTGGCTACCATTACTCAACTTAATAATTAACTAAAGAGAATGAAGGAGAACTTTGATAATTTATGTCCCTAGTCAAGATGTTTAGATAATCAAGATAATGATATATATCATATTGCATGAGTACAAAATGTTCAGTGGCAATGCTAACAATGCCAAGGTCATGGGTTTGTTTTCCAGGGAAAACACATCACTAGTATCCAAAATGGTACGGTGTATGAGAAAATATTCAAAATAGTTTCTGTAATAAACCTCCACTTCAAACATAAGTACTCTCTAAACAAATTCCAACATTTTTCCATACCTGAGGCATCTCTTGCTTTGTTTAATATCATACCAGCACACACAAAGTGCTAGAACTAATTGATGGTGATCTAACTGAACGCTGGTGTTTAGAGGCAGATGTAGATGCAATTTATTCTGTCACATTTTCTTCTCATATATGTCTGTATGATGTCTTGCTTTGATCTGCTCTCATTGCTTTAATGTTCCTTTTCACTTTTCAACACTCACCTCCTCACATCACTGTTTGGCCCGCTGTGCTCTGGGTGGTGTTTCCATGGGGACTGCATCCACCCTCTTTCTGTCGCCTCACTGTGTGTGTAATTAAAGCGCGTAGGTTTTGGATGAAGTATTCTTGAGTACTCTGGCAGTCTGGAGATGTTTCAGGCTCTTTTTCCTGATTTTCACTGTAATTCTTGTTTCAGTTTGGTTTGTCACAGTTGAAACTAATCATCAAGAGTCATTCTTAAAGGGACCCATCTGAAAAGGAAAATTATATTAAATTAATTTAATATTGTCAGAGAGTCACAGTCACTGCCATCAACAGCAATCACAAGATCACAGGACGTTTCTCAATATGCGTACTTGTCTGTACTTGTGTTCTTGTGGACTTGTGAAACGTCATCAGTCGCTGCCGAAGTACTGTTCCAATTCAAAGTTCACATCTAGCCAAGTCCAGTCCAAATCCCCGGATGTGTTCTTGATCCGCCCCTTTTACCGAGGATGCATCGAGAGGTGACTTGTGCGGACTTGATACGGGCCATAACCCAGAATTCAGTTCGTCCTCCCGTCCTCGAGAGTTCGTTCTTCTGAGTCGAACTTGGCAAGTCCAAACTCGAAAGGACGGAAGTCCAGACTCTGCGAACTTGGTATTGAAAAACGGCCACAGTCTTCTTCTTCTTGTATTTATAATGGCGGGTGGCACCTAACGTTTAAGGTGCATATCCGCCCCCTACTGTGCTGGAGTGTGGACCAGAAATGTATACTTATTAAAGGAAAAAAAAAAATTATAATTTAAAAATAAATAAATAAATAATAATAATAATAATAAAAAAAACATAGCAGTTAAATTCTTTTCATTAAACCAGTTTCTTTCAAAAAAGTAAACAAAGCGTTATATATCTGATCTTCAACTTTGAATAGGTTTTTAAGATTTAATGTGCTCTCTCCATATTTCTTTAATTCATCTCTTAATTTTATCCTTTGATTTTCATACTTGACACATTGGCTAATCACATGTTCCGCTGATTCTTCCTCTATTCCACACTCACACATACCTGATGGATGTTTTTTCAATAAATGCATTGTTTTATTCAACCCAGTATGCCCCAATCTCAACCTCAAAATAATTATATGTTCTCTTGTATGTCTACCTATTGATTTCATTCTCCCTACCACTTGTTTAATATTGTACAAATGACGTCCCTTCTTCCCTTCATCCCATTGTTTCTGCCAGTCCTTCATAATATTATTCCTTATTTTTGCTTTACTTTCAGCTTTACTAAATGCTACTTCCATAATTCTATCATAGCCAACGCGTCTGCAGCTTCATTCCCCTCAATCCCCCTATGAGCTGGAATCCACATAATTCTGATTTCTGTTTTTATTTGCTGAAGTCTGAACATAATTTCATACATTTCATATACAATATCAAGTCTGTTATTAGTTGATAAAGACTGTAGAGACATCAATGAAGATAAACTATCTGAACATATCACAACCTTGCCAATTCTATTTTGTTCTACCCACTGTGATGCCGTTAAAATAGCTAACAACTCAACCGTAAACACTGTTAAATGATCAGAAGTTCTTTCTTTAATACTTATCTTCAACTCTGGAATAGTGAATGCAAACCCAGTAAGACCACTCTTAGGATCCTTTGATCCATCAGTGAATACTGCTATAAAAGATTTATATACAGAACTTAGTCTGTCATCTACTACCTCTGCCCAGTTGCCCTTCCCTTTGTCTTTTTATTTCCTCTTGTAAATGTAGATCAACAATTAGTGGTGGAAACAGCCAAGGAGGGGTGATTGGATAAGGGACAGTAGGACTGAACTTTCTCTCCTGTAACTCCATTTCAATTGCTATTTTACCAGCTGCCCAAGCAAAAGATTCTACCTTTCCCTTTGTACTTTCCCAACATGGGTTTAGATACTTTTACTGTAGGATGCCTTCTTTCATTATGCCCTTTTAGGTTTGCCCAATAATTCATCATCAACTGTTTGAATCGTAAATTTAGAGGTAACTCACCCATCTCCACTTGAACTGCACAAGCTGGATAGGTCCTTATAGCCCCGCAGCAGATTCTCAATGCTTGATTTTGAATAACTTCTAGTTTCTTTAATGATGTTTTCGACGCTGATCTATACACTACACTTCCATATTCTATCACTGGTCTCATTAAAGCAACATATACATCTGTCAATGCCCTTTTGCTAGCGCCCCACTCTGACCCAATTAAGCACCTCATTATATTTAAAATCTTCTTGCATTTTTCCTCTACTTTTCTTACGTTCTGTCCAGTTTATTTTGGAGTCAAATATTACCCCTAAAAACCTAAAGTTATTTACCTGTTCAATTTGTTTTCCATACATCAAAATCCTCGCATCCTTAACCCTCTTCCGAGTAAAAAGCATCATCTTTGTCTTCTCTGCTGACAGATCAGTCACCTGAGTTCTAATCACTCGCACCTGCAGTCCCTCATCAGCACTCCTATAAACACCACTCTCTCTCTCTAATACTCATCGTCTGGTCTACGGTTCACTATCTCGAACAGTAACCTGACTCAGTATGCACTTACCTGTGTTTACTTCCCTTATAGACTTCTCTGCGATTCTCCAGCAAAGATTTCAGGATCCCAGTTTCTCCAGCGTCAAATCTAGCTCTCCTGCACTCACGGCTCCCCTGTTAACGAGACAGATATCAGTTCTCACCAAGACATTCGGAATTGGGCTGAGCATCAGGATACTCACCTGCTCATCACTCTCCTCACGTTCTGCTTTGACTGTCAATAAATCATACCGTTGTTTCACTTACCTGTTGTTTCCATCTCTGTTTGTGACAAATATATATTAAATATATTTATGTAGTTTATGATTGGTTGTCTGTTGCTTAATTAATAACTGGTTCTTTTTAATGAAACAATCCAAATATTTAGCTAATTAATAATATAATATATTTTTATTATTATGTTTTGTGGGGGGGGGCAGTTTGTGATTGGTTTTCTTTTGCTTAATAACTAACAACTGGTTCTTTTTAATGAAACATTAAAATGTTCTATTCTATTCTATTCTATTCTATTCTATTCTATTCTATTCTATTCTATTCTATTCTATTCCAGTCACAGTCTGAAGCCCTGTGAGCACTGAGGCAGTTTATGATTGGTTGTCTATTGGTAAACAACTCACTGCATCATTCTCGCACTGCATCACTTCACACTACTCACCTTTGGCACTACAGTCGGGGTTAACCCATTAGAAGTGGTACTCTTGAGCAGGGTTTCATAACCCTGGGTTAAAAGTGGCGCTAGCCACCTCTCAAAGTCTGAAACGTTGCTTAACCCAGGTTTAAGCACATGGCGAAAAGCTCTCTCTCTGTTTGCATTTCAGCTTCAGGCAGAGTCTTTCTGAAGTCACCCAGCCATGAGATCATGATGGATGCTTCTGTACTTCAATTGCAACCATGTTACAAGCTTTATAATCAAATTCTTGTCCTGTCTGCTCATTTACATTACTTTCTTATTTCATTACATAAAGTTCAAGTTCTCTTCAGCAGAAAGTAATCATCTGACTTGTTGACAGCAGCGTGGCAAATTTATCCAAAAGCTTTCAAAGACATTCATCACTTTTTATAAAATAATATCACTGAGCCTCCCATTAATAAGTCTCTCTAACACACCGTTCCCATAATTCATGTAATTATGTGTCACCAAGTTCAGTAGTTGGCTGTCGTAATTACAGCATTGGAGAAGAGAGCACATCCTAGTCATCTGAATGAACTGTTGCAAGTGTATGTGCCAAAGAACTTGCAAACAGTCTTGTATAACAATTCTGGTCTGGAAGATATGCTTTTGTGTCTTTTCTAACAAATGATTACAATCTCTGTTGTTTTTAGTAGGGTTTTGTCTTTTAGGAGTTTTATGCTCTCTTCGTCTGTTTCAGTTGTTGTGCCTTATCTAAAGGACTGCTAGCCTATTTTAATGTATGGTGCATTATGCAGCATGCAATTAACCTGAGTTATGTTTTATAAATATCATCTAATTATCAGCCTAATTCTTAGATGCAGGAAGAATATTGAGTTTATGCACATGTTATTATTTATAAGACTTTTCTCTCCTGCCTAATTATATCTTCAGATTAAAGTCCTGCAGTGTTTTAAGGAATAATTAAAAAAATATGCTAATGGTTCTTAGTTAAATAAAAACAATGGCAAGTTGGAAGATTCAAGCTAATTTGTGGAAATTAATTGGAGTTGTAATTCGATAATAAATCATTAAAGTAGATGAACATGCTGTAATGGTCTGTTTACATCAAGACGAATGTTCAGTGCAAATATTTTGTGCCATAAACACAAACAAGAACATTTGTATGCTATCAATACGAGGTGTTCGAATCTCTGTTCCATCATGCTGTGAATAAAACTAGACCAACCAATAAGATTCACACGTTTGGTCACATGCCCAGAACTGCTGTTACATAAAACTACAACTGGGTGGCTGTTTTGCCAAGCGACAGTGAATATCCATCCCAACTTCATAGCAGTTTGTACATATTTTACAAGGTGGCAAATTCCAATTTGTATGATTTGTGAAAAATCACACTTCTACAATGTCGCAAATTTGCAGGAATTTGTATGAAGGACTATCCCCCCACCCCCCAAACCTAACCCTAACAGAAATTGTACAATATAATATGACTAAGGTTGGTCGTGAAATAGAGTTGGAATCACAGAGGAAGAATCTGGTCTTTGTACTTGTGTATTTGGTGTTGTTTGATAGATTCCATAGTGAATACAGAAATCTGAACGGCTGTTTGACTTCCTTTCTTCTCCTTGACAAGTGCATGTCAGAAACAGAATGTTGTGTCTTATGTGTCTCAGTCCATTTCCCCTTATTATGTATTCGTTTGAACCAATGCTATCTCACGACCAATTTGTACGTATTTTACGCCCATTGTCGTTTACGAATCCCCACAACACCCTACGTCAAGCAGATCATGGCAAAATCGGGCTAAAATCACGTAGTCTGAACGGGGCTTAATTTGTACGAATTCGTATGACCTCACTTGTACGATTTTGTACGATTTGTCTAAACCTCAGTGATGGGAAGTTCCTTATCAGTCAGTCACGTTCAACGTAACGTCAGTGGGACTGACTAATGGGATCTCTCCCGAGAACCCAATCACTTTTGAGTGTTAAAAAAACAAGCCAATGACAGTTGGCGTGTTTGTTTCGCCACGCGCTCCCTGCCCCGCAGCACGGGTATAAAAGGAGAGCGCAAACACACATCAGCTTTTCGCTTCAGAGCCGAGCCGTCAGCGCGAATCTCCGAGAGTGTCTGCAAGACAGTAAACGACAGTGTTGGTGTTACGGCGCGTCAGCGGAGGTTGCTGTCCAGTGCTGCTACTTCTGATGGCGTGCTGCAGCTCTTCATTCTGCGGTCGCGCTGCGACCTCCCCTGGGCGCTTCAGCGCTTCTCTAAAAGAGTATTTCTGAAAGAGCAATATCTAAAAGAGCTCCACGAGCGGCGGGTGTCTTTTTAAAGATGGCTTCCCGCTCATGTGTTTCTGGATGTGGTCGTTTCCTGGCTTCATCTGATGGTCACGATCGCTGTCTCGTGCTTGGGCTATCAGCACACTGAAGCAGCGCTCGTGGATGACTCCTGTTCTAATTGCGGGAACGTGACCATCGCGATGCTGTGCTCCAGGTTCTCGGAGGGCTACTTCGGCTCATGGCCAGGGTGACTTGAGGATCACAGTGAGAGCTTCCCCATCGAGTTTGTCTCCGTGGGCCTCTCACTCCTCCAGCGCATCGCGCCATCTGGTGTTCCTGGACGAGCTTGCGGGTTCCTAGGACAGGGCGGGGCCCAGCATCTCGTTCAGAGCACCAGATCGATGTATCGGATGGCGAGCTAGGTTCTGGAGAGGATGATTCGGCTGCGCTGCCTCCGTCAGGAAGAGTGCCGTTGCCCGAGTCAGATCAAGAACTGACTGCTATGCTTTCCCAGGCCGCTGAGAGCGTCGGGCTGCATTGGAGGCCTCCTCCGCCTGGAGGGGTAATCCAAGCATTCCGTCCAGGGCCTGTAAGTTCTTGTCCGCTCTAACTGCCAAGGCTTACAGTGCTGCTGGACAGGCTGCTTCCGCCCTGCACGCCATGGACTTCCTGCAAGTCCACCAGGCCAAGGCGTTAAAGCAGTTGCACGAGGGTGGTGCTGACCCAGGCGTGTTGCAGGAACTGCGCACAGTGACGGACCTCGCCTTAAGGGCGACGAAAGTCACAGCGCGGGCCCTGGGTCAGACGATGTCCACGTTAGTGGTCCAGGAGTGCTAACTATGGCTGACCTTGGCGGATATGAGGGAGGCTGACAAGCATCGCTTCTTGGACTCCCCGTTCTCCCAGGCCGGCCTATTCGGCAAAGCAGTGGAGGGCTTTGCCCAGCAGTTCTCCGCAGCACAGAAGCAGAAAGAGGCGTTTCGACACATCCTGCCCCAGCGGTCCGCTGCTGTCTCCACCCCACCACCGGCTGCAGCCCCTCCATCTGCTCATTGCTGAAGGCGCCCTCCTGCGGCCTCCACCTCTGCTCCAGCTAGGCCCCAGCAGCAGCCTTCACAATGGCCACAGCGTGGAGCTGGCCGCAGGAAAGCGGCGCAGCCCGCCTCTGCTCCTGCCAAGCCCGTGAAGCGCCAGGACAGGCCTGGATCCTGGTGAAGCGCCTGGATCCTGTTCTTCAGGAGATGGTGACCGCACCACTCCTTCCCCCGGAGGAGGGCTGGGTGGAGAATCTTTTGTTTCCTTTTTGTTCTGTTTTGTTCTGTACCCAAAACCTCAAAACAAGAGCAGTTTCCTTTTTCTCCGGGTCCCAAGAGGGCGAGGATGGCAGTGCACGAGATACAGTCTCAACAGTCCCCGCGCACTCAGACCCCACTTTGAGATACACTGCCTTCCAAGTTGGGTCCCTGTGCTCCACTTCACTGCCCCACTTGTGGGTACGTCGGTGGTTCCCCTAATTCCGCTTGTTCGGTTCCTGGGGGCCTGGCTAGCACTCCCGAGGCCGTCTCGCTGGCTCCACGAGAACCATCAGACTCGGCTATGCGATTCAGTTCACCCGGTGTCCTCCCAAGTTCAGGGGCATTTGGTTCACCTCTGTGTTGAACAAAGATGCTCCTGTCTTGCGTGCAGAAATCGCGGTACTGCTGGAGAAGAATGCGATAGAGTCTGTCCCTCCAGCCGAGATGAAGTTAGGGTTCTACAGCCCCTACTTCATCGTACCCAAGAAAGGTGGTGGGTTATGACCAATCTTGGACGTGCGTGTTCTGAACCGGACCCTTCACAAGCTCCCGTTCAGGATGTTGACGCAGAAACGCATCTTTCAATGCGTCCGTCCTTTCGATTGGTTCGCAGCGATCGACCTGAAGGACGCGTACTTTCATGTCTCGATGCTCCCTCGACACAGACTGTTTCTCCACTTTGCGTTTGAAGGGCAAGCATATCAGTACAAGGTCCTCCCCTTTGGGCTATCCCTGTCACCTCGTGTCTTCACCAAGGTCGTGGAGGCAGCATTTGTTCCATTAAGGGAAGCAGTCATTTGTGTTCTCAACTACCTCGACGACTGGCTCATACTAGCCCAGTCTCGAGCACAGTTGTGTGAACACAGGGACATGGTGCTCAGCTACCTCAGCTTCAGGGCTTCGGGTCAACTGGGAAAAGGGAAAACTCTCCCCTGAGCAGAGGGTCTCTTTTCTCGGCATGGAGTTGGACTCAGTCAACCTCACAGCACGTCTCTCAGTACAGCGTGCTCAGTCGATGCTGAACTGCCTGGAGTCTTTCCAGCGCAAGAGGGCAGTTCCACTGAAACAGTTTCAGAGGCTCCTGGGGCATTTGGCATCCTCAACTGCTGTCACGCCGCTCAGATTGCTTCATATGAGACCGCTTCAGCGTTGGCTTCACGACCGGGTCCCGAGATGGGCATGGTAACACAGCACATACCGGGTCTCAGTCACCCCGTCCTGCAGTATGGCTTGCTCTGCGCCGCTTCAAAACGCTGCTACACGACAAGTATGTACTGGTCCGTACGGACAACACTGCGACCGTTGCGTACATCAACCACCAAGGCGGTCTACACTCCTGTTGCATGTCGCAACTCGCCTGCCATCTCCTCCTTTGGAGTCCGAAGCATCTGAGGTCGCTTTGCACGGTTCATGTCCCAGGCGAGCTCAATATTGCAGCCGACGAGCTCTCACGTCAGCCCGGCCTTCCGGAGACGTTTTAGGGGCGGGGTTAGGTGTAGGTATTTCATACAAATTCATACGAATTGGCAACTCGTAAAATACGTACGATTTAGCAAAAATCGTATGAATTTGTAAAAGTAAGGTCATACAGATTCATACGAATTAGCCACCTCATAAAATATATACAAATTGCTGTGAGATCTGCTGTATGACCACATATTATTACACATGAAAATTGGATCAAATTTTTGTGGCAAACATGCGTGTTGGTGTGAACTGTCCTTTTATGTAGCTACAGAATTAGACTAGCCACCATTGCTTCAGCCACATGCCATACCTGCAAAAGATAACAAATCTGGAAAAATAAAAAGCGTGGGAAGGTCCAGTATTGTTTTTTCTCTACTGTTTACAAAGCCTAAAGCTGTAACCAAGACTCTTTTTTCAAGACATCTATAAAACTGCACCAGTTACTAGATATTTTATGTGCTTTTACTTGGCTTGTGCTTGAAGTTGCGAGAAGTTCTGCACAGCACCATTTCCTTAGATATCTTTGCAACAACCTTGAGCTTTTTGTCAATAGAGTGAAGCTATCAGCAGAGAGATCACAAGTAATCATACCGACAATTTGCCTCCACAGGATGCTCTCTGAATCTCAAAAATACCCTTAAATCATGCTGCCAAGCAATGTGAAAAGTGAAGTACAAAATATCTTATCTGAACGGATATGATTTAGTTATATTTTTTTTGCTACTCATAAATCACTTTTTTCAGTATATACAGTATATATATATATATATATATATATATATATATATATATATATATATTCAGTTGAAGCCAAAACTTTACATACACCTTTCAGAATCTGCAAAATGTTGATTATTTTACCAAGTAAGAGGGATCATACAAAATGCATGCTATTGTTTATTTAGTACTGACCTGGATAAGATATTTCACATAAAATATGTTTACATGTAGTCCACAAGAGAAAGTAATAGTTGAATTAATAAAAATGACCCCGTTCAAAAGTTTACATACACTTAATTCTTAATACTGTGTTGTTACCTGAACGATCCAAAGCTGTTTTTTGGTTTAGTGATAGTTGTTCATGAGTCCCTTGTTTGTCCTGAACAGTTAAACTGCCTTCTGTTCTTCAGAAAAATCCTTCAGGTCCCACAAGTTCTTTGGTTTTCCAGCATTTTTGTGTATTTGAACCCTTTCCAACAATGACTGTATGATTTTGAGGACCATCTTTTCACACTGAGGACAACTGAGGGACTCATTTGCAACTATTACAGAAGGTTCAAACACTCACTGATGCTCCAGAAGGAAAAGCCATGCATTAAGAGCCAGATCTCTTATTTTGATAAAATAATTAACATTTTGCAGATTCTGAAAGGTGTATGTAAACTTGTGACTTCAACTGTATATATATGTATATATATATATATATATATATATATATATATATATATATACACACATATATATATGTGTATATGTGTGTGTGTGTGTGTGTGTGTGAGAACATTTCATGCACTTTGAAAAGTCAAGTATAAAATGTCTGATCTGAATATGTACTGAGATGAATTTGACATGGAAACCAATTTTACTCAGAAATTGTTATTAAATTTCTGTGATAGGGACCAAAGCAGACACAAGCAGGATCATAAGTACAGGAGTGAAGCAAAGTGTTGAAAAAGGGTGTTTATTTGGAACAGATGTGCAAATGTGCAAATAAATATGTTTAAGAGCATAACAACAAAGTTTAATAAAATCTAGCCTAAAATCTAGAACAATTAATTTCTAAAGCAGTCCAAACTCCCTTCTAAACAAATTAGGCAGGAGTTTACCATGCTCAAGCAGCCCTATAATAACTTTCTTCAGTTGGCTCTTAATCCCTACTAGTGACAGCCATCTTACTGTAAATACACAACTTTCCCACTTTTACAAAATGGAACATACCATTTAAAAATAAATAAATAAATAAACTCTTGCCTCACAATATAATTAATAAATGATAATAAATACAATAGGTAATATACAATAAAGAGAATGGATAAAACAAAACATATTTGCAACATTTCCATAAATTAGCAAAAATGAGCACTTTATCACAAGTTCAAGCCATGCCCACTCATCTAAAACAGGAAATATAAACCAGCAAACCCCACATAATTATTATAAAATGAAAAAAAAAAAACAGTAGGAACACAGTAAAAAAAAAAGTGATGGAAGACAACTTCAAGGTCTCTCAATCAATTCAATTGATTAAAATCAATTTCACACACAATTGCAAAAAAAGAAAAGAAAAAGTAAAAAATGTAATTAAATGTGGGGGTTTGAAGTAGAAATACTAAAGTATTTTCTTTGTAATGCAGAACTTTGAAAAATCCTCTTTTTATATAATTTTTTGACCTGGTTAAATTTCAACAATCACATTTTATTCCTTTTAGGTTAATTTATGAAAAATTTTGATTATTTCATATTAAAACATCCTTCTAAATGTCTTCTAAAGGATGGTAAGGGTACGACAGGACGGTACTTGTTTACAGATGTCAGATGCAAACTGTGGAGCGAGAGCCGTTTGGAGATGTAATGCGTTTTGGCTCTGAGTATGAAATCAGACAGGCAGAAGAACAGATGAGGCCGGGGACAATGAGAAGAGTCACAAAAGGAGAGTTGTAATGAAAGAAATGGAGAGCAAATGAAAGTGAGGAGCAGGGAAAGGAGGAATGAATGGAACGGAGCGGTTCATTAATACACAGCGGGTTGATAATGTATCAGTCCCTCCGGGAAATAAGTGGGGGTGATTTGTGACGTTGTGTTTCTGCAGAGTCAATTTGGAACAAGTGTGTTTGCAGCCACCTTTCTGATAGCACTGGTTTGTATGTGCACGCATGTGTGTTCTTCAGCACAAACTGCTTGAGAATTGCTTTCACGTCATATTTGTTTATTGTCTTCAATTTATTTTTGGTAATGGGAATTCAGGATTAAAGCTGCACCTCCTTTCATTTTATATCACACTTCTCGTTTTCCAGAACTAAATTTGAAGGTTTTACATGTTTCCCTTACATGTGCCTTGTTTTATTCAGTCTACCTTGACTTAGACTATAGTCTGTTTGAATATGGTGTATATGGAAGAAAAAATTGGACTGTGTTTATACATACATAAATCACGCTGCAGTTCATTTCTCATGGCGCAGAATAACTTTATGAATAAATTACTATGTCTTTTTTTTTGGTATTTCAATTGAAATTACGTGCTCAGGATCTCTAAAACTATTTTAGATTTGAAAGCTATGAAGAGATGCTGTCTTCTAGTAGCCTGGATACATTGATAAGAAAGGCTGCTATTTAGAAGTGCTAATGTAATAGCTTTCTGTTCTTGGAAAAATTATATTAATATTGAAAATCAATTAGTTTAGCCTTTTAATTTCCTCATTACCAAACATTTTTGGGCAATACATTTTGGTCTCATTTTAGCTGTTGTCTTTGTGAGTGGATAAAATGGTATGATTTATTTGAAAGCTCTAATTATTTTTCTTTATTTTCTCTAAATTGCATGAGTAATCAAATTAGTGGTGTGAGTCTTTGGGTTGATAGCATATTGATTTGGACCGTTTGTGATTCACTTGTCTGTAATTAAATGCAAAAGCGAATACAACCTGATTAAATTAGATTCAATAAACCATATGTTCCCCTTCAGGAACTCGAGCTGCGTCGAAAACGCTAGGGGAACACTTTCAGCATGACCGCACTCTGAATCACATGTGCAATCTGTCCAATGGAAGGGCGAGACGTCACGGGCGGGTGACGTAATCGACCAGGAAGCATAAAAGCACGTGTAGCGGACCCGGCATCAGCTTTTTGTCACTCAGCAACCACTACTCAGTGCCCTCAGGAGATCGGTCTGCCAACCCTGCCAGTGTTCCAGGGGTCTCCAGCAAGCGCTTCTCTCAGTTACTTCCACCTGGAAACGTAGCAGAACCGAGAGGCTCGCCACCCCTTTGGGGGTCTTTAGATCAGCTAGAGCAGCCGTCCCCTGCTGGTCTTCCGCTTCAGGGCACCAAGCTAGAAGCTCTAAGCACACCAGAGGCCAGTCTCGAGAGACTGGTTCCCTTAGTAGGCACCTGGTGGTGAGGGAGCCCCTGCTAAGCATGTCTCATTGGGTCCTGCCTGAGCAGGCTCTGGTTCTATCAGCTGAGGCAGTCCTGATGGGCCCTGAGCAGGCTCTGGTAATGGAACGAGAAGTAGAGTACTCTCTTGAGGAAGGAGGCCATCGAGTTGGTCCCTCCTCATGAAAGAGAGTCCGGGTTCTACAGCCGGTACCTCATAGTTCCCAAGAAGGATGGAGGATTGCGTCCCATTTTAGATCTGCGTCAGTTGAACCGCTCAGTCAGCAGACTGAAGTTCAAGATGCTCAAAACTCAAACAGGTAAGTATCTCAGATCAAGTCCGAGGACTGGTTTGTCACGTTAGATCTAAAAGACGCATACTTACACACATCCATCCTTCCCACTCACAGGAAGTCCCTGATGTTTGCTTTTGGGGGAAAAGCTTACCAATATTGGGTTCTTCCTGTTGGCCTTGCACTCTCACCCCGCACTTTACATCAACGATGGTTGATTCTAGCTCAATCGGAGCAGCTGGCGATGCGACATCGAGGTGTCGTTCTCGCGCACTTGAAAGAGCTGGGGTTGAGACTGAACGTCAAGAAAAGTGTGCTTTCTCCAGTACAGAGAACCACTTATCTAGGCGTGGTGTGGGATCCGACCACGATGCAGGCATGCATGTCCCCTGCTCACGTCAGTCAAGAGAGTGAAAGAAGGCCAGTCACTTACTGTCAAGCAGTTTCAGAGACTGCTGGGTCTGAGGGCAGCTGCGTCCAATGTGATACCTTTTGGCCTGCTGTACATGAGACCCCAACAGTGGTGGCTCAAGACCAAGGGGTTCTCCCTGAGGGGAAAACCACTCCGCACTTTCAAGGTCACGAGACGATGCATATGTGCCTTAGACATGGGGAGGAAACCCATGTCTGTAACACTAGCAACGGGCGCGTCCCTCACCGGTTAGGGAGTGGTCATGAGTTGCCACCCTGCCCACGCTCTGTGGAGTGGCCGCCATCTGACATGGCATATCAATTGGCTGGAAATGCTGGCCGTGTTTCGAGCACTCAAATACTTCCTCCCAGACCTAAGAGACCACCACGTGTTGGTGCGCACCGACAGCACGTCGGTGGTCTCGTTCATGAACCACCAGGGAGGTCTGCGGTCGCAACCCTTGTACAAGCTGGCGCACCAGATCCTTGTTTGGTCCCAGGGCAAACTCCTCTCATTAAAAGCATTGCACATCCCTGGGCATCTCAATGTGGGAGCAGACGTTCTGTCGAGACAGGGGCCGAGGCCCGGGGAATGGATGCTTAACCCCGAGGTGGTGAAGCAGATAAGGAGAGTGTTTGGCCAGGCACAGGTGGACCTGTTTGTGACTATAGAGTCAGTTCAATGTCCCCTCTGGTCCTCTCTGACTCCTCCAGCTCCTCTAGGACTGGATGCTATGGTGCAGACTTGGCTGAGGCTTCGTCTGTACGCTTTTCCCCCTATCGCTCTGCCCCCGGAAGTTCTGGCGAGAGTGCGCTGGGACGAGGTCAGTCTACTCCTGGTAGCGCCGTTCTGGCCGGGCCGAGTATGGTTCTCGGACCTGATTTCTCTCCTCGACGGCGCTCCATGGGAGATTCCCGTCAGGGGAGATCTCCTCTCACAGGTGGGGGGCACTATCATCCACCCTCGCCCGGAGCTGTGGAAGCTGTGGGTGTGGCCACTGAGGGGGCACAGCTCATAGCTTCCGGTCTCTCAACCAAGGTTGTCGAGACCATCCTCCAATCCAGAGCTCCCTCTACAAGGAAACTGTACGCCCTGAAGTGGACACGCTTCACTTCATAGTGCGGAGACCGCCAGCTCGACCCAGTTAACTGCCCGATTGGTACAGTTCTGGAGTTCCTGCAGGCCCGTTTCTCCGCAGGGTTAACCCACTCCACCATTAAAGTTTATGTGGCGGCTATTGCGGCCTACCATGCACCTGTCGGTGGTCAGTCAGTGGGTAGACACCCCTTCGTTACACGTTTCCTCCGCGGTGCGCTGAGACTGAGGCTGCCGGGACGTTCACGTGTCCCCATGTGGACGTGGGACCTGACTGTGGTACTAGAGGTATGGCCAGGATTCGTGACATAGCCCCCCCCCCCCCCCCAAGGAGCGGCTTCCAAACGCTCTTATACAATCAAGGAGGGCGATGGAGCGGAGGCGGAACAGGGAGAGTGAAGGAGGGCCAGATCCCTGCGGAAGTGGAGTGGCCGGGGATCGAGGCAGGGGATAGAGGCCAGGTCAGGGCCGACAGAGCAGAGGCCCACCAGGGCGGAGCAGATGGCACGGGAGCCCACCAGGGCGGAGCAGACGGCAGACTGGTCAGGAAACCATGGCAGGAACGGGGATCTGGGGAGAACAGAGACAGACACCACAGGCAGAACAGAGACAGACACCACAGGGAGAGAATCCATGGTCTCAAGAGCCATGGCAGGGCAGGACAAGGATTTACTGACGGCCTCCATAGTAGTGACTGGGCAGGACAAGGATTCACAGACGGTCTCCATAGCAGTGACTGGGCAGGACGTGGATTCACAGACGGCCTCCATGGCCGTGACAGGGCAGGACGTGGATTCACAGACGGCCTCCATAGCCGTGACAGGGCAGGACAAGGATTCACAGATGGCCTCCATAGCCGTGACAGGGCAGGACAAGGATTCACAGACGGCTTCCATAGCCGTGACTGGGCAGGACAGGGATTCACTGACGGCCTCCATAGCCGTGACTGGGCAAGGCAAAGATTCACAGACGGCCTCCATAGCCGTGACTGGGCAGGACAGGGATTGACGGGAGGATACCACTGACACCTCTGGAGGTTCTGCAGCAAACGCCGCCACCTCTGGAGGTTCTACAGTGGTAACCTCAGGTTGTAGGTGGAGTTCAGTGACGGTCTCTCTGACCGCAACGTGACAGGTTGAGAATACATTGCTGGGTGCCACCACTTTATAAGGGGCTGAAGCGAACACCACCGCTTGGGGAGGTTCTGCAGCATGCGCCGCCACCTCCAGAGGAGCTGCAGCGGGTGCCATCACTGGCTCTGGCTGGAGCGCTGAGGCGTGGTGTGACTCTGGCTGGAGCGCTGAGGCGTGGTGTGACTCTGGCTGGAGCGCTGAGGCGTGGTGTGACTCTGGCTGAAGAGCTGAGGCGTGGTGTGACTCTGGCTGAAGAGCTGAGGCGTGGTGTGACTCTGGCTGAAGAGCTGAGGCGTGGTGTGACTCTGGCTGAGGGGTTGTGAAACGGAGTGACTTGGGCTGATGAGTTGCGAGTTGGGTTATTTCATGATGGTTACTTGTGACTTGGCTTGACTCGTGACGATCAACTGCCGCTGGGCTTGACTTGTGACCATTAGCTGTGGCTTGGCTTGCCTCGTGATGATCAACTGTGACTTGGTTTGTCTCGTGGCGATCAATTGGTTCTTGGCTTGACTCGTGACAATCAACTGGGGCTTGGCTTGACTCGTGACGATCAACTGGGGCTTGGCTTGACTCGTGACGATCAACTGGGGCTTGGCTTGACTCGTGACGATCAACCGGGGCTTGGCTTGACTCGTGACGATCAACTGCGGCTTGGCTTGACTCGTGACGATCAACTGGGGCTTGACTTGACCTTTTAACATTGGCTGTGACCTGGCTTGGCTCTTTAACATAGACTGAGACTTGACTTGGCTCTTTAGCATGGGTTGGGACTTGACTTGGCTCTTTAGCATATGCTGGGACTTGACGTGGCTCTTTGACATAGGCTGTGGCTTTAATTGGCTCTCGAACAATGGCTGGGACTTGACCTGGCTCGTGACCGGCAGTACTGACGCTACAGGGTTGTGTTGTGGCCGCCCTTTTGTGAGAGTGCTCTAGCGCGGTTGATAGAACACTATTGGGTGTGGTATCTCGTTCCTCCGCGACCCCCACAGTGAACGTTGAGCCAATAATCAATAAAGCATATTCCATGAACTGACTAAGAGATGAACGGGGACCCTCGTGGATTAACTGTGACTTGAGTGGCTGATTAATGCCCTCGCAAAAGAAGTCTATGAGTGCACAGTCCGGCAGATCAGAAAAATAGGCGAGGTCTAAGTACTCTTGTACATAAACCTCAAGGTTTTGGTTTTGATTCACTTCAAATGTTGACTAGTGTAGCTGGAAAAGAATAGATGTTACATGGTCAGAAGTATGTGAATGGGTAACAGTACCTGCTGCTGCATGTATTAACTGCAGTCGGTGAAGCTGTTTTTTCAGGGACACCAAAAGAAAGAGAGTTGTAATAATCAATCCGTGATGTTACCAAAGCATGAAAAAGAACTTCAGTGCTGTGCTGAGAAATAAAATGTTATGCAAATAAAAACATGCAATACGTGAAATAGTGTGTGAACCAAAATAAAGCAAACCATAAAATATAATGCCAATATACACCATAAAATAAAACACATTTTCACTTGAGAAGAACTATTAATTGAACAGTTATCAATAAGCAAAGAAAAAGATTGATTTTTTGATAAAGTAGACCTAGACCCAACAAGAAGGACTTTTAGTAAATACGAGAGGGGGATGGGAAATATTAGGATTTTGGAAACACAGTTGTGTATCATTGGGGTAAAAATTAAATGTAATACCATAAGAGTGAAAAATATGACCACAAAATATAAATAATAAATAAAAGCAGACTCAACACTAACCCCTGTGGAACACCGTGAGTAACTAAAATGGGCTCAGTTGAACATTCTTAATCTGTACAAACTGTTTTCTATCATTTAAATAAGATGAAAATCAATGAAGTACAGTATCAGTTCCCCAAGACAAGCCAATCAATCTAATAATACTGAATGACTAATGGTATAAAATGCGGCACTAATATCCAAAGCCTCATTTCCACTGAGTGGTATACGGTACAGTACAGTCCCAAATTGTTTTGTACTGTACTGTACTGTACTGTACCGTACCGCTCGGTGGAAATAAAGCTTTACTTGATAGGCATGGTTGATCGATGATCAATGTAATTTCGTGCTTTCGACGTACTTTCCACGTGAAGAAGAAAGCACAACATTGTCTGTGTATATGTGTGTGAGAATATAAAATTCTAAAATACACTACTGCCCACTCTGAGTGAACGAGTGAAGGAGACACTTCATTCCCTCCAGTCTCTCCAGTCGACAACCCATGGCATTTTGGTAATGGAGTTCAGTTATACCAAGGTGAAGAATGAACAAATAATACAATACAGGGTTTCAAAGTGTCAAGTACTGTATATGAGAAAAACTGTCATTATAAAAAAATTTACCAAATCAGATGTGGAAGAATTAAAACAGCACAGATTTACAGAAAAGTCAATAATTCCAGCCAAAGCATTATTTTTAATAATTTTGAAATTCACCAAATTGTTTAATGGTAGTGCAAATGTTTAAAAAAATGTAAATGAACAGTTTAATATCCAGTGTTAACTTTTACTAAAAATGCCTCATTAATATTGACAGATAACAGATATATTGTGCATCCTGAGTGACTTTGGTTCTTAGCAGCATTTCATTGCAATTGGCTGTAGGTAAGAGACTGAATCACATTACATATTAATTTCCCATTTTTTATACAGAATTTCAAAGAAGATGCTAGCCTCCTTTCTCTGTTATTCCTTTATATGATAATTAAAGTTAATTGAATGTTGGAAACTGAGACATAATTTCTCTGTCAGATTATCTGTTTGGTCTTGTCATATCAGATTCATTCTTACTTAGAGTGATATGACAGCTCCACAATCTCACAGTAAGTCCAGAAAAACTGAAAAAATGCTTATTAAGCTGGGGCTGCAGAGATTTCTAGCAACTGTTCATGAGCTTCAGCCGTTGCTCAGATGTCTGTAACTCTTATTAGAGTTTATTTTGAAACCCTTCATCCTCTCAGACAGTCTCATTTCCTTTAGGGCACATGGTGTCACAGCTTGAGTGTTTGTGTTCGATATTGTGTGCTTGTTTTATTCTTGTATGTGGTCGTGGGCAAGTGCGTGCATGGCAAGGGGTGCAATCGTATGCCTTGCATGTTTTGCTTTTCATCTACAGGTGCATTTCAATAAATTAGAATGTTGTGAAAAAGTTTATTTTTTCTTGTACGTTATTTCAAGAAGTGAAACTTTCATATATTTAGATCAATTGCATGTAAAGTAAAACATTTCAAAAGTTTTTTTTTTTTTTTTTTTTTTTGATGATTAGAGCTTACAGCTCATGAAAGTCAAAAATCAGTATCTCAAAATATTAGAATATTTACATTTGAGTTTCAATTAATGACCATCCCTACAGTATAAATTTTGGGTATCTCTTGTTCTTTGAAACCACAATAATGGAGAAGACTGCTGACTTGGCAATGATCCAGAAGACAAACATTGACACCTTCCACAAAGAGGGTAAGTCACAGAGGGTCATTACTGAAAGGTGTGGCTGTTTACAGAGTGCTGTATCAAAGCATATTAAATGCAAAGTTGACTGGAAGGAAGAATTTGGGTAGGAAAAGGTGCACAAGCAACAGGGATGACTGCATGATTGAGAATACTACCAAGCAAAGCTGATTCAAACACTTGTGAGAGCTTCACAAGGAGTGAGCTGAAGCTGGAGTCAGTGCATTAAGAGTCACCACGCTCAGACATCTTCAGGAAAAGGGCTACCAAGCCACTTCTGAACCAGAGACAACGTCAGAAGCGTCTTACCTGGTCTGTGGAGAAAAAGAACTGGACTGTTGCTCAGTGGTCCAAAGTTCTCTTTTCAGATGAAAGTAAATTTTGCATTTCATTTGGAAATCAAGGTCCCAGAGTCTGGAGGAAGAGTGGAGAGGCACAGAATCCATGTTGCTTGAAGTCCAGTGTGAAGTTTCCACAGTCAGTGATGATTTGGGCTGCCATGTCATCTGCTGGTGTTGCTCCACTTTTCTGAAGTCCACAGTCAACGCAGCCATCTACCAGGAAATTTTAGAGCACTTCATGCTTCCTTCTGCTGACAAGCTTTATGGAGATGCTGGTTTCATTTTCCAGCAGGACTTGGCACCTGCCCACACTGCCAAAGGTACCAAAAGCTGGTTCAATGACCATGGTGTTACTGTGCTTGATTGGCCAGCAAACTCGCCTGAGCTATATATGTATTGTCAAGAGGAAGATGAGAGACACCAGACCCAACAATGCAGATGACCCGAAGGCCGCTATCAAAGCAACCTGGGCTTCCATACCACCTCAGCAGTGCCACAAACTGATCAAATCCATGCCACGCCGAATTGAGGCAGTAATAAAAGCAAAAGGAGCCCCTACCAAGTATTGAGTACATATACAGTAAATGAACATACTTTCCAGAAGGCCAACAATTCACTAAAAATGTTTTTTTTTTTATTGGTCTTATGAAGTATTCTAATTTGTTGAGATAGTGAATTTGTGGGTTTTTGTTAAATGTGAGCCTAAATCATCACAATTAAAAGAACCAAAGACTTAAACTACTTCAGTCTGTGTGCATTGAATTTATTTAATACATGAGTTTCACAATTTGAGTTGAATTACTGAAATAAATTAACTTTTCCACTAATTTATTGAGATGCACCTGTAGTTTATCATCCAAAACCTGGTTAACAGACTATTTGAATGTAAAGCTAAAATTCCCCCTCCCATCACTCACACACACCCACACACACACACACACACACACACACAAAGACAGTCACACAGACATGAACTTACTTGACTGTCACTCAACCCAACAAATGACTCATTTGCATATTGATTAAAAACTCAATTTTCTTCCCCGCTGTCTTTAATTGTGTCGCACCAGTGGAGTGTCTTGACGGGTCTCAGCGGATCAGACTTTGCAGCAGAACCAGAAGGTATGAAACAGATAAAAAAACATTACCAATCATGAAAGCGAATCATTTAAGAGAAAGGAAATGGTGTTTTTTAAAACAAAACACATTAAGCACATTGACAAAACTATTGGTTTATTTGCAATTTGGACTTCTGGGACTAGAATCCGTATCATAATGTGTTTTTACATAATATCTCTTTACAGTCCAATTCAGTTTAAATTAAATTCAATGATGTTAGAGCGAAAACTGCAATGAAAGTCATTTGAGATAGCATGAGACTGCAAGGTCGACTCCATTTCCCTTTAAAAGGTATCGTGTGTCTGCTTACTAACTGATCACAGTCATTTGCATTGAAGATGAACGTGACTCCCAATATCGTTATGCAAACGGAGAAAGAAATGCTCGGAGATGGTTTATTCGGGCATGAAGAATCAGTTTGGCGGAGATTAAATGTGATTTTAAAGCCCCTTGAATGTTTAGGATCACTGCTCTAGGAACACAAAGCATCCTCTGAATCATCAGTGATGACTTGCTCATATTAACCGTGATATGAAAAGAGATGGAACAGCATTAGGTGTCTTTCAGACTGAGGTGATAATAGTGGGTTTCATTAGCACAGCTAAGCTAAAAGGGATAGTTCACCCAAAAATGAAAAATCGTGAGATCATTTGCTCACCTTTGTGATGTTCTAAACTTTTTACACACCGTTTAAAAAAAGAAAGTATTTTATACAGGTTTGTGTGGAAGTTCATTTCCACCTCAACAAATAAAGTAATTTGAATGTTTCTCAAATTTGTATTTGCATCTTTATATCTCGCAATGTGACTTTATATATCTTGCAGTTGTGACTCACACTGTTTCTCATATTTTTTTCTATATTTATTCTCACAGTTTTATATTCCATTATGAAAGTGAGTTACTGTAGATTTGGGATGACATGAGGGTGAGTAAATAATGATACATTTTAAAACTTTCCTATGTTTTACAAACATAATTAGTTGCTAAAAACAACTCAAGAGGGTAATGCACATTCCTTATTTTTTCCCTTGAATATATTTTTTACGACCAAGATGGCGGCGCGAACACATCGCGAGGCTCAGCGTCTCTCCAGTTTTTGCAATTTTGCAGTATTTTTCCTGCTCATCTCGGGTCTGTTCTCACTGAACAGCTTTGCCTTAACATCATACACCCGACAGGAGCTTTTGGATATCGGTCTGCACTTTTCCAACAGTTTTATAACCAATCATCGACTCATCCCGGAGATCTCCAGAACACCCGAGGCTACGCACTCTGCTCGGCCGGGCGGAAGTGCTCACAGGCGGCGCCGAGATCGTAAACAAAGGCGGGGGAAGCGCGGAGGACTAAGAGCTAAGCTAAAGCTAACACCGCACCGGCTCTCTTTACCCAGCATTTTCCTCGCTAATGTGCGGTCATTGGTGAACAAAATGGATGAAATACGACTTCGCATCACCCATAGTAAGAAACTTTTGGACTGCAATGTCATGGTTTTCACTGAAACATGGCTACATAGCGACATACCCAATAATGCTATTGATCTAACCGGACGCTACAAGCTCCGAGCAGATAGAACGGCAGATGACTCCGGCAAGACCAGAGGTGGAGGATTGTGCATTTATGTGAACAAAGCTTGGTGTATGAACTCTGACATTGTTGGAAAACACTGCTCACCTAACCTAGAGTTTCTCATGGTTAAGTGTAGACCTTTCTATCTGCCGCGGGAGTTCACTTCCACCATCATAACTGCAGCCTATATTCCCCCGGATGCTAATGCCAAGCTTGCTATGAACGAACTGCATGCGGCCATTAGTAAACAACAGACTGCACACCCGGAAGCTGCATTTATTTTTTGCGGGTGATTTTAATCACTCCAACTTAAAGACAGTGCTCCCCAAATTCCATCAGCATGTCTCCTGCCACACTAGAGGAGAAAAAACTTTGGATCATGTTTACACAAACATCGCAGGAGCTTACATCGCGACTCCCCTCCCCCACCTGGGACAGTCTGATCACCTTTCTTTGTTTCTCACCCCCAAGTATTCACCCCTCATCAACCGTGTGAAGCCATCAGTGAAGACCATCAAAGTGTGGCCAATGGGAGCAGAGTCTGTACTTCAGGACAAATTTCAACACACGGACTGGAGTATGTTTGCTTCCCAGGCTGCCAGTGGCTCTCACACGGACATTGACATCTATACCACCTCTGTACTGGATTACATCAATACCTCCATTGACAGTGTTACAACAGAGAAACAGATCACAACGTACCCTAATCAGAAGCCATGGATGAACAAGGAAGTGCGGCTCCTGCTGAAAGCCCGCAACACTGCTTTCAGATCAGATGACGCTCAGGCCTACAGCATATCCAGGGCTAACCTGAAGAGGGGCATCAAGAAGGCCAAGCACTGCTACAAGCTAAAGGTAGAGGAGCATTTTTCCAACTCTGACCCCCGGCGCATGTGGCAGGGCATCCAGGTCATCAGTGACTACAAGCCATGCAACTCCACTCCAACGGTCACAGACGTCTCCTTCCTTGATGAGCTAAATTACTTTTATGCTCGCTTTGAGAATAACAACAAGGAGACAGCCACCAAGATCACACTCTCAGGAGACCATCAGACCCTCAAACTCACCTCCACAGATGTCTGCACAGCATTGAGCCGGATCAATGCATGCAAGGCCGCTGGCCCTGACGGCATTCCTGGACGTGTGCTCAGGATATGTGCAGAGCAGCTCGCAGAGGTCTTCACAGACATTTTCAACCTGTCCCTCACCCAAGCAACTGTGCCAACATGCTTTAAGGCCACATCCATTGTGCCAGTGCCGAAACACTCCTCCCCGACGTGCCTGAATGACTACCGCCCCGTAGCACTCACACCCATTGTAATGAAGTGCTTTGAGCGACTGGTCCTGGCACACCTCAAGAACTGCCTCCCACCCACACTGGACCCACACCAATTTGCCTACCGTAGCAATAGGAGCACTGAGGATGCAGTATGCACAGTACTGCACTCGGTATTCGCACACCTGGATAATAACAACACTTATGCACGGATGTTGTTTGTTGATTTCAGCTCAGCATTCAACACCGTCATTCCCTCCAAGCTGATCACTAAACTTGGAGACTTGGGTGTTAACACCTCCCTCTGTAGCTGGATTATGGACTTTCTGACCAACAGACCTCAGCATGTTAGGTCAGGCCACACCTGCTCCACCACCATCACACTCAACACCGGCGTACCACAGGGCTGTGTGCTGAGCCCATTCCTCTACTCCCTCTACACCCATGACTGCAGGCCTGTGCATGGATCCAACTCCATCATCAAGTTTGCTGACGACACCACAGTGATTGGCCTCATCAGAGACAATGATGAGACTGCCTACAGGGAGGAGGTACAGCACCTGGCTGCATGGTGCGCTGACAATAACCTGCTCCTCAACACCAGCAAGACAAAGGAACTTATTGTGGACTTCAGGAAGAAGAAAAGTGGAACGCATGACCCCATCCACATTAACGGGATGGTTGTTGAACGTGTCTCCAGCTTCAAGTTCCTGGGAACCCACATCTCGGAGGACCTGACCTGGACCACCAACACATCCAGCCTAGTCAAGAAGGCTCACCAACGCCTCTTCTTCCTTAGGACACTGAAGAAGAACCACCTGTCTCCAATCATCCAGCGGAACTTCTACCGGTGTGCAATTGAAAGCATCCTGACCAACTGCATCACAGTCTGGTATGGGAACTGCACAGTTGCTGACCGCAAGGCACTGCAGAGGGTGGTGAAAACCGCCCAACGCATCACAGGGACACCACTTCCTGCCATTGAGGACGTCCAGAGAAAACGCTGTTTACGTCGAGCTCGCGGCATTCTTAAGGACTCCTCTCACCCTGACCATAGACTGTTTAAATTACTGCCTTCTGGGAGGCGCTTCAGGAGCCTCCGATCAAGGACAAGCAGACTCAGGAACAGCTTTTTCCCTACAAAACTCTGCCCAATGATACCCCCCTCACACACCACCACAAACTCTTCACCCCTCCCCATCATTAAAATCGGTTAAAAAACAAAAACACAAAACATCCACACACTGAGTACTATGCACTGGAAATTTTTATTTCTATGCACTTTCAATGTTCATTGCACTAGTATTTATATATCTTAATGTATAGCTTATTCATATCCATTTGTAATTATATTCATAGTTTTTGCTCATAGTGTACATACATTTACTGTACAATCCATCTGTATAGTATGTTCATATCACCCATCTGTATATCATACTGATAGTATTTAAAAATTTGTAAATTATGTCCATAGTACTACTGCCTTATCTGTATATTCTGTACATATGTAACTATTGTAGACACTGTATATCCTGTACCTCTGTGTTAAAAAGGCCCATTGTAACTTTTGTATTGAGTGTGAGACTTGCTCTGGCAATTAGCCAATCTCAGAGCACGCTGTCAAACCAGCAATGTGATAACAATAGGCTCCGCCCATCTCCAGCAGGTGTCATTGATTTGCATTAGAAGTAAATAGCTCTGCATGTGAGTGTAGCAAACAGACTCTGCTTTCTTGCCATTGATGTGTGCATGTGCGTAGCTTATACAAAGCACATCCATACTCATGGTCTCAAGAATATATTCATCTGCACTTATGTGCTAAGCTTATTGAAGCATTATGAAATTACTGTGGAGAAAATAAAGCTACAAAGAAACTTTCTGCGCCTTCTTCATGTCTCTGACCGGACATCTGTGGTGAACTAGTCTCCCACTGGCAAACTCAAACTGATTGCAAACAACAGTTTTCTTTATGGTCCTTCGAGCCGGAACAAGAGTTTTCCACAGTTATGGAGAAGCAGATATCAGCGGAAATCCCTGTTGTGCGGCCCAGGAGACAATCGTCTTTTTCAGCACATTTACAGGATTATGATTTGACTGGTTATAACCTACATAGATCTTTATCACCACCCAATTATTCTCACAAATCTTCTTGTGCTGTATCTGTCGACGAGGATGTCAGGATGGACACCCCACAGGCACCAGCACATGACAGTGATTATCACAGTCCACAACGGTGGTATATAACAGATCAATGGGACCAGCAAATGGAAGCCCTGCGGGATGAGAATGCTGATTTAAGGAAACTCCACCGAGACCTGATTGTCACGGTTCAGCAGCTGAACGAGGAAAGAGATGATCTTAAGCAGGCTAACATTAAGTTTACGCAACAGATGTCTCAATTGGAAGAAGAGGTGAAAGAATTGCTAAATTGGCGAAATCAGCAGTCACGATTTCCTCAGATATTATCTTCACTTCCTGTATCTGGTTCATTAAAGACTCAAGACCGCTCTAGACCAGTACCAGCCCCACGAAGGTCTAGAGTAATTGAGCCGGTATCAAATGCAAAAAATGCCCAGGCATCTGATGAAGCATTGCAAGATCGCAGAACAGCGGAAAGTTCGGAAAGCTCAGACGATTCAAGCAGTCAAGAAAGCAATTCCTCTTCTGTTGATGATGGCATGAGAAACCTGCGTCTGCGCTCATCCAGGTACCAAAAGGTTAACACCAGTCCACCAATTGACCGACAGATCAATAGGAGTCAAGATGGAAGACTTGAGGTTAACATGGTTCCAAGAAGTCATGTCCGATCACCATCTCCACAATCATCCATCAGGTCCAGGCATAAGTTATCATCTAGGAGTAGAAGGTATCACCACTCTCCAAGTTTATTGGTTGAGCAAGAAAGAATATATCGTGGACCTACTCCTACGATTCCTGACCTGGTTCACCCAAACCCCAGAGAGTTTGCACGCCTTAAGATTGCTTTGGAAAACATGCTGCCAATTGATTCCACAGAGCACTTCAAATTCCATATTCTGCTAGAACATCTCAAGCTTGAAGAAGCTCAGCTAATTGCTGAATCTTACAGCAGTTCACGTCATCCTTATACCAAAACCATGGGTGCCCTCAATAAGCAGTATGGTCAGCCACATCAGATGGCATTGCAGCGAATAATGGAATTGATGGAGGGACCAAGCATCAACACTGGAGATATCAGAACCTTCCGAATGTATGCTCTGAGAGTGAGATCCTTGGTGGGAATGTTGCGACAACTAGGTAAGCCTGGTAAAGTAGAATTAAAATGTGGATCTCATGTGTCCAGACTTCTGGGTAAATTGCCACATGATCTGCGAAGCAGTTTCAGAAGATTCATCTATCCATCAGATGTAAAGATTCCAACGCTCCTTGACTTCTCAGACTGGTTAGAATATGAAATCCAGGTTCAAGGAGATTCCACCAGATATGTAAGTCAATCTGGTAGAGGGTACTCGTCCAGGTCATCCTGGGACGACCCACCAAGGAAGACCAAATCTTTCCACAAAGAGACAGAAGTTCTACTTGGCACTGAGAAATACCCTTCAGCATTTCAATCACCTGTCACAGTTAAGACCACCATGGCAAAACCTTACTGCCCTTACTGTGATAATAACAAACACTCATTGAACAACTGCGCCAATTTCTCTCAACTCTCCAAATTCCAGAGGCAAGATTGGATTAAGGGCCACAACAGATGCTGGCGCTGTGGACGGGGCCATAGATCATCAGAGTGTAATCTTAAAATGCGCTGTAAGGCATGTAATGGGCGTCACTTACTTGTTCTTCATGAAGTTAATGTATGGAGTAAGGAGAGAACAGTAGAAAGGGAGGATCCATCTGCTAGTTCTATCAGGGAGGAGGCCGCCAACGATGTATTATTCATTGACAAGCCCCCAGGAAGTCGGAAGGTACTGTTGAAAGTATGTAAAGTTATTCTTAGAAATGGAGATCGCTCCATGAAAGCTTATGCCATTCTTGATGATGGCTCCGAAAGGAGCATTTTACTACACACTGCAGCTAGCCAGCTGAAATTGAAAGGTAATCCGGAGGACCTGCCTCTGCGCACAGTCAGACAAGAGTTAAAGGTTCTGCATAGGGCGGCTGTATCCTTCAACCTTTCACCAGCTTGTCAGCCAGACAAGGTATATTCAATCAGCGGAGCTTTCACTGCGCCAGAGCTGGGGCTTGGAGAACACTGTCATCCTGTTAAGGCTTTACGGAAAAGGTACCGTCACCTTAGAGGACTTCCCCTCCAAGAGATTAAAACTGCTCATCCAGTTTTGCTCATTGGATCAGATTACCCTCATTTAATTGCTCCAGTCGAACCAGTTCGCTTGGGCCCACCAGGAGGTCCTGCAGCGATTAGAACGCTCCTTGGATGGACTTTGCAAGGACCAATTCAGGCTCTGCAACATAGCCTCACAGGGCAACAATGTCTGTTCACAAGTTTGTCACCTTCTGTTACTCTGCATGAACAAATTGAACGACTCTGGCAAATGGATGTCCTTCCTTGGAGGGATGAGAAGACAAGTACTAGATCAGTACGCGACCAGCAGTCATTAAAACTACTGGAACAAAAAACTATCAGAGTTGAAGTCGATGGGATTCAGCGATTTGCTACCCCACTGCTCAGAGTTCAAAATATGCCCTCTCTTCATGCACCCAAAGCAGCGGTAATGCCTCATCTAAGAAGCTTAGAGCGTCGCCTCAGTAAGTCTCCTGATCAAGCAGCTATCTACCAGGCGGAGATTAAACGACTGGAGCAGGCAGGTTACATTGCTGAACTACAGTCAGGAGCAGCTTGCCAGTCAACAGATTATCTTCCGTTTCAACCCACCTCATGCCCCACACTTTGGTGGGTGTTGGGAAAGGGAGATTCGTTCCCTGAAACAAGCTCTACAGGTCACTCTGGGAACTCAGTTTATACCCGAGGAAACTCTTCTCACTACACTCATTGAGATTGAAGGGATCTTAAATTCTAAACCCCTAAGGTATACCTCCTCGAATGCCTCTGATCCAATTCCTATTACTCCTAATTCGCTCCTTATGGGGCGGCCTGATTCGTCCCTTCCTCAAGTGATATACCCTCAAAGTGAAATAATGAGTCGACGTTGTTGGCGTCATAGCCAAGTCCTAGCAGATCTCTTTTGGAAGCGGTTTATCAGGTTCTATTTGCCTGGCCTTCAGATACGTAGCAAGTGGCAACGAGAGTCACCCGATATCAAGGTTGGAATTATAGTTATGATTGTGGACCCTCAATTTCCCAGGGCCCTGTGGCCCACTGGTCAGATCTCACAAGTATTCCCTGGGGTGGATAATAAAGTCAGGACTGTTGAAGTGAGAATTAAGGACAAGTTTTATGTGCAACCTGTGGCAAAGGTTATACAGCTGCTGGAGATTCCAGACTAAAATTGGACTTTGACCCTTTTATAATGGGCAGATTTCCTTATTCTTTAGAAATCTGGGGGCGGCTGTTAAAAAGGCCCATTGTAACTTTTGTATTGAGTGTGAGACTTGCTCTGGCAATTAGCCAATCTCAGAGCACGCTGTCAAACCAGCAATGTGATAACAATAGGCTCCGCCCATCTCCAGCAGGTGTCATTGATTTGCATTAGAAGTAAATAGCTCTGCATGTGAGTGTAGCAAACAGACTCTGCTTTCTTGCCATTGATGTGTGCATGTGCGTAGCTTATACAAAGCACATCCATACTCATGGTCTCAAGAATATATTCATCTGCACTTATGTGCTAAGCTTATTGAAGCATTATGAAATTACTGTGGAGAAAATAAAGCTACAAAGAAACTTTCTGCGCCTTCTTCACGTCTCTGACCGGACATCTGTGGTGAACTAGTCTCCCACTGGCAAACTCAAACTGATTGCAAACAACAGTTTTCTTTACTCTGCTTATTGCACTTCTGGTTAGATGCTAACTGCATTTCGTTGCCCTGTACCTTACATGTGCAATGACAATAAAGTTGAATCTAATCTAATTTTTTTCTGAATTCCATTTTAATAGTTTGAAATTGTGTGTCTCTTAATTTTTGTGGATTATGTGTTTTTATTTAATACAATTGTTTTTAAATCAAAAACAGTGGAAATCAAATAATTACATCAATTTAATTAATCTTTCTATTTTTTATTTAAATTTTTTTGCAAACAGGGTGTTGCACAACAAAGGTTACTATTTAAATTAAAACATAAAAAAATTGTGATAGTCCTAAAAATAATGTTATAATAAAATGTATAATTATTATTGTTTTTATTATTTTGAGAAGTACAAACTACTATACATGTCAGAATTTCTTTGAGTTAAACCAAATTTTTCTTTTGGTGATTAGTAGTGAAGACCTTTTAGTTTTTGTGTGCGTGTCTTATGTGAAGTGACATCTCTGGAAATAAAGTTCATGTGCTCATGTCTTCCTATAAAAAGACAATAGATGTTGACAACACAGCGAGTGTCAAGACACAGAACATACAGACTTAATTTATCCAAAGTTATTAATCCAAATATAGCCAAATTCAATTATAGAGTAAATTCCATATTTATGACTGGATTCCACAATTCAGTCCATGTTTTCCATGTCATGATCAAGGTTAATCCTAACCATTTAAACACAGAATATACATTTACAAAATACAGTAGTGCTAGTATGCCACTCTTCTCATGTGAAATGTCAGCATTCGCATAATCCTGATAAGATGATACCTCAGCCTCCCTCAATAGGAGACCAGCAATTCAACCAGTTGCAGTATCTATAGGATTTCCACCCTCTTCCTTTAGTAATTTTGAAGAATTAAGAGGCAATTCTCAGATAATGACTTTGATAGTATACTGGAGCACTGACATATTTATCTATAATCTGTAGGTTTTTATGAAGCTTTTTTCAGTAAGGATTGACTGAAATAAAAGGTATTTTTGATCTCAGATCTTGCTCTGCGTCAACCTAAGAGGTCTTCGGTCCTATTATATGTTGATGCACAGCTTAGGGATCTGCAAGATCATGCAACGTAATCTTTCTTCAGATAAGTATCCAAATAAAAAGCAGCATAGTAATCCATGTCATATAACATTTTTCACTAAACCATGGTGACATTAAGTCACAACCAGTGACGGAATCTGGCATAGAAGGCAGCATCTCCACATACTCACACACTCCACTTCACTATGGCTCATCTGCGACACTTCCACATGATTGTGCCCCTCTCCATTCCACCCGACTGCCGCTCTCATTCACAATGAATCTTGGCTTTAGATCGTGACTTTATTCGAGCAGCTTCCTGTGCTTCACTTCACCACCCTCTCTCATGTCTGCTGCTATCAGCCTGTCTGCACATGGAAAAAGTCTCATCGCTTGCAAGTGTTACGGAAATGGACTCAAACAGAGGAATTAGATCAATAACAGACATTTATTTACAAAATAGTGAAGCAAAGCTGACTGGACACGGTAAGTAGAGACTTTGATAGACCAGTTTGGAGTGCGATGAGGGAGTGATTCGATAGCCTTCTCTTGATAGGTATACTTGGAACTATGAGCAGGACACACACACCTCACATAGGCGGATTCCGGAGCAGACAGACTGGGGAACACACTGGAGGTAAGTACACAAAGAGGTAAGTAGCAGGTAAATCGCTGAGATATTGTAAGCAGTCCACTTCGTATCAACGCTTCAAAAATAGACATAAACAAACAAGATCTGACCAAGGAGTGCTGTGAGGTGTGCGTCTTTATAGTGGATGATTATGAGGTCTGAATGACGTGCAGGTGTGCTCAATCAAGGCTCAGGTGATTCCAGATGCAGGCGTGCGTCGTGGTAGGAGGAATAACAGACAGATCCGTGACAGCAAGAAGCCTCGTTGCCTGTGCACTGGAAGGAAATTTAGGTAAATCAGATAAACATTATATGCACAAGTATATCTCATGAACATTTATAGCGCATTTTATCAAACGATTAATTTCATTCTCAATGTTTAAATGATCCTGCATGAAAAAAGGGAGCTCTTGTTTTAATTATTGTATGTTGCTTTGTATTATGATACACCACTAACAGGTTAAGCCCTGGATGTCATTTTATACATAGCAACACTGCTGTTTCACACTAACTAACAAAACACTGGGTAACCTGCCTGCCCTCAACCCCCACACAGTAATTATTAGATGAATCCTCAAGAATAACAATTCTTATTACAATGAATTATCAGTTTTTTTTTCTGAACACTAATTGCAGCAGTGCAAGAAAAGAAGTACAGAGCAATTTCAAAAGAAGTACAGCAGTGCAGTAAATAGATTATGCAACATATTTTATGAGGCTTACACTGTTACTGGCTGAAGTTTTGGTACGTTATATGAAGAACAGTATTGATAATATTTGGTCAGCGCACTGGTTGAACAGTTTAATATCAGGCTTGTACTGCTTTATATATTCATACTCACATAATGTTTGCTAGGATGACATGAAACTCCATTGGTGTATACATTGCAAATTGGACAGCTTGAGGTTTGTCCGTAGTTTATTACAATAACCCAATATATGTTATTTTTTTTTTTTACATTGTGAACAATGACAGTTTGCAGCTGTTATCTTAAAGCAGCAAACTTTTAGCCATGAAGTGCTGTTGTTGTTGAAACTGTGGTCTTTGGTGATTCATAAAATGCAAGTCAATGACTACCAACACTTGAGAGTTAAAACCCCCCCGCATATACAGGCAACACAAAATTACTTAAGTTAATCAAGCCTTATTTCAGATGTGCCCAACAGTCACATGACTCAAAATGAGCCAAAATACTGGGGTATATGATCCTTTGATGCTATTTTTTGCCAGCCCAGCTCCAGTTACACTAAACTGAGGAAACAGAAACCGATGAGCCGGTGATAAGTGCATTCATAAACCAAGCACTTTAATGAAGTTTTAATGGATTCTCAAGGTTTATGTAAAAAGGTTAGTTAATTAAGACTACATTATTCACTTTAAATGCTGTAGACATGTAAAACATCTGTGTTTCACATAATTATTGGATGCTTTAATAACATAATTGCATATATGTAAACATGATTACATAAACAAACTGATAAATTGCTTATTTGTACCAGTTCTTTGAAACACCTGTCCAAAAGAACCAGTTTGCAGAAAAGAATCATTTGCCTGAGGCTATGGACTGCAGGCACCTCAATATATCGTCAGGAGCCACTGGTATTAATTTAGTGTTGGTTACATATGCTTTTTTTGACTCTCAAGTGATGGTAGCTATTGACTTTTATGAATCACCAAAGACTACGGTTTCAGCTAAAAATCTTCGTTACTGCTCTACAGAAGAAAAACTTACTTTTTTTTCTACTAAAACATTATGCACAGACTTCTTTTCCCAGGCTCAGAAATCCCCTTCAAGTTAAACGATTTCCTAAGATGCTACTCTTGAGCTGTCATCTGAATATATGAAATACTTTTATATAAAGATTTATATCTACATTTTTTCTTTCTGTCGGAATGATGACAGCACTGCACTATGCTATCTCTGCACCAGATCTGACCTATCTGTGAAAGAATCCCCCCCCCCCCCCCCCCCCCCCAAAGAAACACTGACATGTCTGCAATTATTAAAAACAACATCAAGTGAATCCTTCCTGTTCTGCAAAGGGAGATCTGAAGAAATTTGGTGCTCTTGCAAACATTATGCTCCATTATGCAACACTGGCATAAACAGAAATAGCTGTCAGCACCCTAAGGAGGTATGTCAGTTCATTTCTGTCCGACGCCACCAGTAATTCATGTGACTTCAGCTTTAAATGCTGTACATGATGTGCTGTCAGAAACATGAGCGGTTCTGACTGAGGGACAATTAGCAAACATGTCTGGAAAGCATGTTCTGCTCTGCCAATGTGCTTCTCAAAAGTAGCTTTAAAAGGCCATATTCTGCACTTTCCCTGAAGTCTACTCATGTTTGCTAAAATTTTCTGCTAGAAATTTAGATTTACAAGACCATTTTCACCCGCTCTCCAACCTTATGTTTGCTACTGAACCTTTAAGAATATTTCCTGTAAATTATATTTACACAGTTGTAAATAGTTGTAAGCTGTAATATCACATCGAATTCAATGGTAAATTTCTTTGTAGTTGCTTGTTAGCACCATTTTTCTTCAGTATCTGAATATGGAGTATAGATGCTACATATACAGGTCCTTCTCAAAAAATTAGCATATTGTGATAAAGTTCATTATTTTCTGTAATGTACTGATAAACATTAGACTTTCATATATTTTAGATTCATTACAACACAACTGAAGTAGTTCAAGCCTTTTATTGTTTTAATATTGATGATTTTGGCATACAGCTCATGAAAACCCAAAATTCTCAAAAAATTTGCATATCATGAAAAGGTTCTCTAAACGAGCTATTAACCTAATCATCTGAATCAACTAATTAACTCTAAAGACCTGCAAAAGATTCCTGAGGCTTTTAAAAACTCCCAGCCTGGTTCATTACTCAAAACCGCAATCATGGGTAAGACTGCCGACCTGACTGCTGTCCAGAAGGCCATCATTGACACCCTCAAGCAAGAGGGTAAGACACAGAAAGAAATTTCTGAACGAATAGGCTGTTCCCAGAGTGCTGTGTCAAGGCACCTCAGTGGGAAGTCTGTGGGAAGGAAAAAGTGTGGCAGAAAACGCAGCACAACGAGAAGAGGTGACCGGACCCTGAGGAAGATTGTGGAGAAGGACCGATTCCAGACCTTGGGGGACCTGCGGAAGCAGTGGACTGAGTCTGGAGTAGAAACATCCAGAGCCACCGTGTACAGGCGTGTGCAGGAAATGGGCTACAGGTGCCGCATTCCCCAGGTCAAGCCACTTTTGAACCAGAAACAGCGGCAGAAGCGCCTGACCTGGGCTACAGAGAAGCAGCACTGGACTGTTGCTCAGTGGTCCAAAGTACTTTTTTCGGATGAAAGCAAATTTTGCATGTCATTCGGAAATCAAGGTGCCAGAGTTTGGAGGAAGACTGGGGAGAGGGAAATGCCAAAATGCCTGAAGTCCAGTGTCAAGTACCCACAGTCAGTGATGCTGGTGTTGGTCCACTGTGTTTTATCAAGGGCAGGGTCAATGCAGCTAGCTATCAGGAGATTTTGGAGCACTTCATGCTTCCATCTGCTGAAAAGCTTTATGTAGATGAAGATTTCATTTTTCAGCACGACCTGGCACCTGCTCACAGTGCCAAAACCACTGGTAAATGGTTTACTGACCATGGTATTACTGTGCTCAATTGGCCTGCCAACTCTCCTGACCTGAACCCCATAGAGAATCTGTGGGATATTGTGAAGAGAAAGTTGAGAGACGCAAGACCCAACACTCTGGATGAGCTTAAGGCCGCTATCGAAGCATCCTGGGCCTCCATAACACCTCAGCAGTGCCACAGGCTGATTGCCTCCATGCCACGCCGCATTGAAGCAGTCATTTCTGCAAAAGGATTCCCGACCAAGTATTGAGTGCATAACTGAACATAATTATTTGAAGGTTGACTTTTTTTGTATTAAAAACACTTTTCTTTTATTGGTCGGATGAAATATGCTAATTTTTGGAGATAGGAATTTTGGGTTTTCATGAGCTGTATGCCAAAATCATCAATATTAAAACAATAAAAGGCTTGAACTACTTCAGTTGTGTTGTAATGAATCTAAAATATATGAAAGTCTAATGTTTATCAGTACATTACAGAAAATAATGAACTTTATCACAATATGCTAATTTTTTTAGAAGGACCTGTATATATGGGTGGCCATATATTGATATTCTTATTGTTGTGATTTCAATAAAGTGTTAAAGTGTGGTTCCACAAGTAAAAATCCTTTTCATTTTCTATGTATGTGAAAGGATGTTTGACGATAACTATTAAACACATAAAAAACCCTACAACCTACTGTAATCTCCAAGGTATATGCTTTAGTTGAGGCCAGTGCATATTGTTTCAAGCAAAAAACAAAACAAAAACACAATTCCAACTGAGGTACTATTGTACACCATGATTCTGCCGTAAAGAATCCAAATACACTCTCACTGGGCACTTTTATAGGTACACCTGCTCAACTGCTCATTAACACAAATATCTAATCAGCCAATCACATGGCAGAAACTCAGTGCATTTAGGCATGTAGACATGGTCAAAACAATCTGCTGATGTTCAAACCAAGCATCAGAATGGGGGAGAAAGGTGAGCTTGAACGTGGCATGGTTGTTGGTGCCAGATAGGTCGGTCTGAGTATTTCAGAAGCAGTTGATCAGCAGTTTCTGATTTTCACATACATCAATCTCTAGGGTTTACAGAGAATGGTCTAAAAAAGATAAAATGTCCAGTGAGCAGCATTTCTTTTTGGCAAAAATGCCTTGTTGATGGTCAGAGGAGAATGGCCAGACTGGGTTGAGCTGAAAGACAACAGTAACTCAAATAATCAATTATGCAGAAGAACATCTCTGACTGCACAACATTTCAAACCTTAAGCAGATGGGCTACAGCATCAGAAGACCACACTGAGAGTCACTCCTGTCAGCTAAGAACAGCAAACAGGCTACAATTTGCACCAAAATTGGACAGTAGAAGATTGGAAAAAGGTTACCATGTCTGATGAGTTTAAATTTTTGCTGCAACATTCTGATGGTAGGGTCAGAATTTGGTGTAAACAACATTAAAGCATGGATCCTTCCTGCTTTGTATCTATGGTCTGCAATTCCAGGAACCGCGGTCTCCGGCGTGGGAGGCGGGTGCTCTAACAAGGAGGCTAAAGGTCAGTGGCCAGAGCGCCTCTTTTTGAAATCAGGGGAGTGAGGTTTACACGCACCAGCACTTACTTGCCTATGTCTGTTACACTTAGTATTAGTGTGCTCTGAACTCATATATTTCTGACTCCAATCAAAGGGCACATTAATGAACTTGAGATTACTTTATATTATCTTTGAGTAAGCTTTTCAGTGAGTGGACACTCATTCAGTTGAATTAAATTAAATGTTCACTGTATGTCGTTACATAGAGTGGGGTCAAAAAATTCTGTGATTTTTTTTCTCGCTCTCTCTCTCTTCTCATTTAACCTGGAAATTAAAGTTGCAGTCCATAAGTTTTTTGGGATAAAAATGATCCGAAATCAATATTTGAGCAAGTACACGACCAACCAGTGTTCAAAACTATCACCTTACTTTAGCCCAATTTACAATGGTTAGCTTAAAATAATGTAATTATAATTACATTCCAGTTTTAAATGTGCTTCAGATTACAGATAGCCTGGGATTATACAAGATTTGTATTTTAAAGACAACCAGTTCGAAGGGAGCATAGTTTGCTTTTTGGGTTAAAAGAATTTCTTAATATGAAATTCGAATTGAATGACAATTAGAGATTAGACTGTGCAGAAATTGAAATCTACACGCTAATACTCATTGTCACGCAGTGCTGATGTTGTTAACATTAATAATTTGAGAATAAAGTATAACAATAATAATAATTTGCACGGTTAGAAGTGATATGAGCTAACCGATCATTATATTTAATTACAATTGGTAGCGCGATTTATTGTAATGCTTTTTTCCTCGGTTGGTCAGAACAAACATGGCAGACTTGTTACTTGTTCAGATGGCAAAATACGGTGAAAATTCTTATTTGGATCATTTATTCCAAGATGTAGGCTAGAATCTGTGATTCCTAAGTACAGTATCCACACCGGTGCATGACTGACAGACTGACACTGTTACGGAATGAGACTCGGACAGAGGATTAGAAAAATATACAGATCTTTATTAACAGCAACAGATGCAGATGGAAATGGCAGGTGAGTATAAAGGGCAATAGAACAGTTCTTTGATCGAGTGGGATGGTAACCTTGAGTCTTGTTTCACAGGAGATCGTGGGAAGGAGACTGGAGCTAGCACACACCTCTGACTATGGTAGTAATGGAATCCACAAGCGGATACACCTGGAGGAGACGATCAGGGGCGTGTCTACGTGGTGGCCAGGGGTGGCACCGGCCCCCCCTGAAATTTGCCTGGCCACCCCAGGTGCCCCCCCTACCAGATGTCTTGCAATAGGCTTGTTTTTAATTTCTAACTGCATCTGGCGTATCTTGGCATGTGTAGGCAGCGGCCTAGGGCCGCTTTCTTCTCTTCTTTATTAATTTTAGGCATTTTAGCGTGATCTAAATGACAAATGTCGAGAGCGCATAATGTTACGCGATCATGTAATGCGCGAGCACAAATCTCTCCACTCGCAAGCGGATTTCCTTCACTCGCACAAAACTGGACGTGTGTTTTTAAATCTACATTGTTCTTTTATGAATTGGCTCGGGTCTCACTCAGATATTGTGTGTATGCTCAAACGTTATCCTCGCATCACTGAAGACCAGAAAAGCTTTTTTTTTCTAATTAAAGTGAAGAGTAGGCTTTTCTCTCTAAATGGAAGCAAGCTGAATATAGTTAGCCTTCTCTAGTTATTAATTTTATTAATAGTTATTTTAGTTAAATGCTTAAATTGTAAATATGCGTTTATTAAATTATTTTATGTAGTACATTTGTATTTTGTTGTTTTTGTATATAGTTATAGAAGCATATCAACCAGGTTCCAGAAATAATCACTAAGGCTGCTTCTGAAATAAGTGGGGGTGCTCTCTTAATGCACATTTTCACATATTTTGTCCCTTCTATTGCTATCAATATGCTGCTACTTCGAGAGCGAATCCCGCATAAATATGCAGATGTCATTCCCAAAACATTGCAACGTGTGTGGGCAAAAAACAAAGTTCTACATTTTAAATGGATTGCTTAGAAAGCTCGCAAAGAGTGCTCATAACCAATAAAGTTGTCACTCTTTGTTCATCGCGATCTCACAAAGTTCTGTGAGAACCAATGAATATTGGACTGTGCAATTAATAGCCTATATAATATAGGCCTATTAACATCGTGTATCCAACCCCTCCCCCCGGCCACCCTCTTTTTAAGCCCGGCTCACACTGTGCGATTTTGGCCACGATTTGTTCGTCTGAGACAAATTTTGAAAATCCTAACATCCTAAAAGATTCCTATAATCCTAGGCTAAAATCGGTTGTCTAGATCGCTGGTTTGACATGTTCACCGACAGCCGATTAATGGCCGTTGCGATCAATTTTTTCCTCCGATTAAATTCTGGCAGTGTCAGAAGATTTCAGACACTTTCCTCAAGTTTCCTGCAGTGTGACATCTCCTACGACGACCGTCAAACCAAGAACCAATAGGAGCACTGAACTTGATGACGCAATTAGCGCGACAACTTCAAACCATTCATTATTTGTAAAAAACAATATATGTACAACGTAAAGTTTACTTAAAGTTTATTTATTAAGGGGCAGGATGTTTAAACTCGAATAACAAAATTACCTCAAGTTCGCTCTGTAGAATTGGAAGGAAACACGTTGCTGTTGTTTGCTAGCTACCATTATGGCGAGAGAACGCGGGTCACGTATTGATGACGTAAAACTCCGGACAAGTCTTCTTGAGTACGTCCGTTTTTGTCGCGTCTTGACTGTCGTACAGTCTGACATTAAGACAACTGAGATCCTACAGTCTGACATGGGGATCATGTTCGTACAGTGTGACAAGCAGCAATCGCAAAAGATTATTAAAAATCGCACAGTGTGAGCCCGGCTTAAGGCAGTGCCCCAGACTGGCCCCCCCATTTAAAATGCTCTAGAAACGCCCCTGGAGATGATGGAGCACGGAGCAGAGACACACACTGACAGAGATACACAGGGTAAGTACACAGGGTAAGTATATCTCACTAATGCTTGAGTAGAATGAGAATGAGTGTCAGAGTGTCACTCCACTCGGACACTGAGTGGAGTGAGGTGTGTGCTTATAAAGGAGTGCTGATGAGAGTGATGATTTCAAACAGGTGCGTGTAGTTAATACTCAGGTGACGAGGTGCGCTGTGATTGGGTGAGGGATGAGCCTGGATGATCTGTGACAGAGACACACTCCTCAAAACATTAGATTCAACCGTGCTGGAGCCGTGAAAACTCACAACCCACGCAAGCAAGATAATTCCACAAAAAGCTGCAATTCCAGGTTTTAAAACAGAGATGGCGACGAAGAGGCAAAACGTATGGACTGCAGCTTTAAGAAAGTTTTACAATTTTAAAGCAATTTGAAAAAAAGAAAGGTTAATGAAAGTTAATGTTTTTTTTTTTATATTCTTCTCTATTTCGAGGTCACTAACAAAATTATTTATTATAAAATTTTATTATAAAACTATTTTATTATAAAACAATACGTTTTCTGGCTTCCGTTGGGCATTTGATTGAATAACTCTCAAATATACTAAATGTTATACTAAACCTACATTTATGCTGACATTAGTTAAAAAATCAGACAAAATGTTAATAGCTCAATTAATTTTTATGCTGACAATGAACACATTTTGAGGAAAAAAGCCTTTTTTTCCTAGTAGCCTCAGATGTTAGCCCACAGTATGTGTTGCAGATGTATCTGATGGTAAGGTGATGGTAAGGAAATTATTTAAATGCTGTGACACTGTGCATTAATACAGCACTTTTCTTGTCAGACTGACACACTAAAGCTAGTTTAGCAGACTAATCTGAAGCTCTGTTGTAATTGCGCTTGTTGTTGGCCATAGCATGTGGTGACTGGCAGAGAGATGATAAAGCTTAGAGCTGTTTTCTCTTGATCCTTCACCTGATTTTCTCTCATGAGATCACTTCACTGCATATGTGGCATGGATTATTAAGCACTCCAGTGGCGATACTTGTGTGGCAGCCATGGCTTTTCCTCTATTTTTCTTTATATGGGTACCTACAGCTTTCCATCATATGCTTTTGCTGGTTCACATGTCTTTGTCATCTGCAGAGATAGTCACCGATTCCCCATAGCGTCTTTTATTCTGCATAGACACACAACACCCTCTTGTGTCACAGACTGTCTGCACTATTCTTTTAAAGCAATAGACGAACACAAACTTTTGACTGTATTAAAACTGATAAGCGGCCAGTTTTGAAAGCAGAGGTATCCTGTGTTTACAGTGAGATACAGAATGCGATCTTTAGATTAAATCACCATTGGTAGTGCGATTTATGTTAGTGTTTTTTCCTCAGTTGGTCAGAACAAATGTGGCAGACTTTGTTACTTGTTCAGATGGCAATATACAGTGAAAATGCTTATTTGGGTCATATATTCCATGACACAGACTAGAATCTGTGATTGTGAAGTAGAGAAAATATCCACACCGGTGCAGTGACTGACTGCCATACATACTCCTCAAAACATTAGATTCATCCGCGCTGGAGCTGTGCCAACTCACAACCCATGCAAGCAAGGTAATTCCGCAAAAAGCTACAATTCCAGGTTTTCAAACAGATGGTGACAAAGAGGCAAAACTTATGGACTGCAGCTTTAAAATTAACACTGATCTTTTTAACTTTCTATTCACCATGAAAAAAAATTATCAGTCTCCACCAAAATATTAAGCAGTACAACTTTTTTCAACATTGATAATAAGAAATGTTTGTTGAAGAGCAAATCAGCACATTAGAATGATTTCTGAAGGATCATGTGACTCTGAAGAATGGAGTAATGATGCTGAAAATTCAGCATTTTTTATATAATAAATTTATAAATTAATTTTTTTATATTACTGACTCCAAACTTTTTAACAGTAGCATAAATGACCTCTAAGCAAATAGATATAGACTAAAAGCCACAAAGCTGGATTTCTTTGCTGATTTCAAAGAAAGGAGAAAATCATATGAAGCATTAAAGCTCCGGTCTTTATATATGCCACTCAGAATAATGACTTTATTCTGCAGGTCATTGTGAGTTGTAATGTGTTCTTTTATTGACTGAGGTTAGTACTGCCAGAAAGAGAGAGCAGAATCTTTATTTATTTTGTTTCTGCAGCTTTCTCACAGTGTCACCCCTGGGATGGTGGCATGACTCAGGGTCTGTATGGAGCTGCTGTTAAGTGCCTCGCTCAAGAGCACAACGGTGATACCTGAGAGGTCACCTATAGGGGTCAAACTTATTTTTTTGGTTATAATTTTAGATAAGTACTGCACAGTTAGTTGTGATCATCAATATATATATTGATTTTGCACTGCATGTCACATGTCACAATCATATTTATTTAAATGCTGATGTTCTTCAGTGTATTTTTCATGCAATTATATAAAATAGTTCTACTTTTACTTTTAGGTTTAAAGGCCCATTAATTAATCCCCACGGGTTTGACATCATTGATATTTAGTCATGAGACGAGATCCAATGACATTTAATGCTATTGATGTCTACCCTGCACCCTATGCACCGTATTTGATTTGACGGTTGCATAATGATTTGCATGAATCAAAGTGATTAATGCTTTGTCGATCCCACAAAGCTGCCATAAGACTTTTTTTTTCCACTTTCATGGTGCCTTTTCATCTTTTTTGGACATTATAGTTTGTATTGATCTTTTTGAAGATTCTTTAAAAAAAAGTATTTTTTTATTTATTCCATAAAAAAATAAAAAATTAAAAAAATAACAGCATACAGGTTCTGAAATGACATGAGTGTGAGTAAATAATAACGATTTTGTTTTTTGGATGAACTATTCGTTTAATACTGTCACTGTAAATAACGTTCGCTATTTATTGCCAGATAAATGCAGCTTCTTTATTTTAGCTGCTTTTTGTAGTAGCTTGACTAATTTGGGACTAATTTGCAGTTTTAAGATCCTCCTCTAAAACTGGTCTTCATAAAAATAAGCGAGAGTTACAGCAAGCTTACATTAGTATGCGCTCGGTGACTTTGCACACAATAAAAGTGTCACCTTTTCTCTTTCCGTTCCTCCCATTGTGACCCTGGAGACTCTGTCGCTAGCCATCCTCCCTTCTGCTCAACCTCTCCTCCTTTCTTCTCTCGCTCTCTCTCTGTGTGCTCTTTTTGTCCTCTACCCATATTTAGGCTCTAATTACACAACCATTATCGCCTCATCATATTGGCTTTGACTAAAAAGAAAAGGTTCCTTCACCTCCCATTATATTTTCATATTTGTGTTTTCCACAGGTGACGGGGCACAGGCTGATAGGATTTCTTATCTTTGGGCTTAATAACACCCCACCCTCCCTTGCTTGCTCTTCCTATTGAACTGATGAAATCAATATGGTTATGCACGTTCTCAAAAGCTTGGGCATTTTACTAGAACCATGTGCAATTTTGTGCCATCAGGCAGGTGTGCTGTGAATAGATGTTTTGCATCAGATCCTCAGATTCATTCCATCCCAAATTCAATGAATCAAATGGATGAATGGGACCGCGCAGTATGAGCAGATTTATCAGCGGATAAGAACGTGGGCGAACAAATGAATGTGCAATGGAAAGCTAGGGTAGGCAGATGTTGGAAGTCTAAATTAGAAAATAAAGAGAACAAAAAAACAGACTCCAGACATTTCTGTGCAATATTCAGTAAAACATTTGAATTATAAAGAAAGGTCTGAACTGTAGCAGAGAGTATGTGCATTCACAATAAGAACTTGCTGATTTCTCATTGCATAGAATGTGTATAGCTGTCAAATTTAATTTGCATTTATTTCAAATATGATATGTAGAGGTGCTCAGGTTTGAGGATGTAACATATCTGAATTAAATGAGATTTGAAAGCTATACAATGAAGGGGAAAGTAAAAAACAAACAAACAACTGAAACTGTTTAGTTCATCAAAATAAATAAATAAATAAAATTAAGTAATAATTGTTCCAATGCAGTATACTCTTCTTTTTTTTCAGAATCCATACAGTACAATGACAGTGGATTGCAACCACGCATTTTAAAAAAGACACAACATAATCACAGAACGGTCCCATGTGACATGTACTGTATATTCCAAGTTTTCTAGGGGTATATGATAGTGAAAAACAAACCAAAATTGAATGCAATATTTTACACGTTCACACTGACTCGGATAAAAATTTGTCACAAAATGCATTCAATGTACATTCTTCTCTGAGGTAAATATATCTGTCGTGTTTGTCGCAACAAGATATCATGTTCACATCTGTCAACTGACAACTGGAGTTCATGTCCAGAGATATTCAACTCAGTGAAGAAAGAAAGTATACAGATACTTTTTAGGGATATCTTGACGTTGTCTTTTATTACGTGTTTTTAATTTAATCTTGATTTCTCAAAATGGTTCACTCGTGTGCATTTCCTGAGTGTCAGTGTGACCTGTGGCGCTGATAGTGTCTCATAAATACACAGTCATGCACAGAAGATCAACCAACCAAAAAATGTAAACTAAATTTAAAAATAATCCTCGATTGCATTTTGCCTAGAGTAATGGCAAAATACCTGAAGTGGTGCATTCCATGAACGAGAATCCATGAAATGCATTATTAGACCATTTTCCAAGGCTGTGTTATATATTAAACTCATTTAAAAAGCATAATAAAGCAAAATGCTATTGTGAAATCACAAAGGCTATGGTTCAATTAAATAAATATAGGCAATGCAAGTTTAATATTTGTGCTTTAATTATTTACATGTGTGTAGGTTACGTTGGCTACTCTATTCACAGTAAATGCTGCTCCGCACAAACTGTTATCATTTAACATGTGTGGAGCGTCTCAAACTCCATCTCTGCATATTGTTGTGAGTTTGGGTTTATTATAGCATTCATCTGGGAACGCAACGTGTGCCATTTCATCAGATTTGTTTGGTAAATCATTAATAAACCTACACAAACAGTAACAGTTCATTGCGATTTCAAAATAAAAGAGATTTGGAGATTTGAATTAAATTTTGTTTAGTCAATATTAAACAAGAATTAGATTGTGCAGTAAAGTGTAAAAACTATTGTCATTCCGTTGGTGCCCTCTGCAGTCATTTTTTTATAAGGCGTTGGACGTTGCTCTATTGTTTATAATACATTATGTATTTTAACAGTTTTGTTCAATATTAGTACTTGCTCTCCATACTTGATTGAACTAATTATTATTGCCTCATTGCTATCTATTTTAATTAATTTTAAAGGCTACATTGTTTGTCATTAGTGACAGGCCTAATGGTTATTATTATATTCATACAAGAAAATCCAGAACACTTGGGCATACATGGCAAAACATACTGATTGTTTAATCATTTTCAGCCCATTGCAGTTTCGATGAAACCTCATTTGTGAACATGGCTCATCCAATTAATAATTTGAGTCTGTTTTATAAAGTATCTGTTTTGTAATTCAGCACATATTGCAGATCTCAATGTGTTCATCTCCTTCCAGTTGCATCCAGATTCCTCAAGCTTCCTGGCAAAGTGGACGTGCAGGACATCAGAAGGCCACTGGTTTGCATGCAGCACTTAAATCTGCTCCTGGAAAGAGGGTCATGGCCACAGTGTCGTATGTCTCCTGAGGCACGGCTTTCTATTCTGGAGACGTCCCTCCCTCGCTGACAACCATCGGTTGGTAAATCCATCCAACCAGCATGTCAGATTCAAGGACAAGACAGATAGCTGTTCCAAAGAAGAAGAGATATACTGAAAGAAAGAGGTGATTCAGGTCAATCGTGAAATCCCTTTGCTCCCTGGCCTCTGCCCTTCACTTCACTCCCTGAAGACAGTCTTATCCCACCGGTCAATCGAAAGTCTATTGCAGCCATGAATCAATTCAACTGGTTTTAAGACCATCTTCAGAGCAATCGTGGTCTTTTTCTACCTGTATTGTTGTTATGAAGATAGCTGCAATTTAATTATATTTCTCATGGCTAGTCTTTTGCATTAACATTCAGCTCGAGACATGTTCCGTGGCCCGACCATGTCTTTGTGTCAAGGTTTCTAATTTCATGCTAAGGATCATGGTGATTACGAGTTATATTGAAGTACAGACTCAAGAGAACATGAGATTGCAGTCTGGACGACTGTCATCTAAGCGGCCTGTTCAGCATAATCAGCACAGATGGGTAATTAAGTTCAAATGCTGTGAAAGACAGAATCCAAGTGTAGAGTTTGATTGACAGGCTTTGACAAAGGTGACTGCACATTTATTATCTTTGAATGAATACCTTTTTTGAAACCCTGTGAAATATTATAGACACGATCATAAAGACCACCTTGTGCCAGAAATCTTTTAAAAGTTTTTTTCTTAGAATTAAATGCATAGGACTTTAGTCATTGATTGGATGAATTCAGTTGAAATCACATACTCTTTGAGTAAAAGTGTGCTCACATTTACTGTTGCTCAGGGAAATTTCACTTGTAGAATCCAGTCAACTCTGAACATCTAAAAGTGACTTATGTGAGAGCTGTGCATTCTATGTTTCCACTATTAACAATATTTTTTTTTTTTTTTTTTGCCACCAAATTATTTCAGGACTGTTAAGTACTAAGAGTATGTACTTTATAGTATTACGAAGATCATACTCTCAGCATCATTATAGTATCATGATGTGGCTTAGGGCGTCAGATTTATTGCACTATAAAAAGAAAATCTGTGAAATTTACTGTAAAAAACCGGCAGATAGTAGAGTTCCAGTTAAACGTGAACTTCAGAATCTCTCTAGAAGTAACAGGCAATGTGGGAGCTTATATATATTGCTGCTCTAAGTGGCTTTGTTGCTTAGCAACTATAAACAGCTTACAGTAAGGTGTGAGGAAGAATTATTTATTCCTATAATTATTAATAATAAATTTAACTCTTCACTCACATCAAGACTAAGAATGCCCTTACCTGAGGCAGAAGCACTGTAACATGGCCTCTTGTGGCTTATTAATTAAACACATGTCATGCTGTTGAATTTCTCTTTTTCAAAGAACTATAGAGTCAGGGCATGTTGGGAAATTCAGTGTAAAAAGACTCAAGTATGCATGCAAACATTCAGTATTCTCTGTATAATTAATTATAGACTTTCAGCAGAATGAAAGAGATTCAATATTTTATATTATTTTAAAATAATAATTTCAAAAGAATTCTTGAAAATGTCTTTTGTGTTCTGTCAATCGATCGTGTACAATTTTCTTCATTGTGGTACAGTCAAGCACTGCATGGGCAATGGAGAGGCATTATAAGATTAAACTATGGCCATTTCCCATAATCCCTTCCTAATTTGATGCATTACTATCTACCAGATAGACAGGAAGAACGAGACATTCCACCAAGGAGAAGTAAAGGGCTAATAGGTGTTTGTGAGGGTTTAGATCATGAATCCTCTTGGGCTGAATTTTTTCATGCATTTATGAATGCTGATTTCTGCATTCTCATGCTCATTATAGAAAGTAACACCCACGATGGCTCTTCAGGAATGAAGTTGTGATGAGTTGTAGATGAATGCACATTTTTAGAAATAAGCTTGATTGCAAAGCTTAATGAGCAATTGCTCGCTCTGGAGTGTTTTCAAATGCATGCAAATGAATCACTTTTATGTATATATTTAGCCTTTTAATTTCATAGGAAAGTCAAGGGAAACATGGCATGACAGACTGGATACGAACTGCCATTCCTGACATAGGATTTTTCTATTCAAGCTGTTAAGTTTGAGCTTGAATATTCATACATGTTCAATATCTACATATAATTATACTGTCTCATTTGAGTTAATAATGATAAACAGTAATTTCTTTCTTCATTGTTACACAGATGTTTTATTCTGTTATCATGAAAAATTAGTTGTAAATTGATTGGCAGCGGTATTACATTTTGCGCATATAGGATTGTGAAACGCAGATGGATTATTGTACATATGTAGTATGATTTAGTTTCAAGTTTTAAATCAATCTCAGTAGATTGATTATACATTGTGAAATCCATTTAGAACATAATATCACCAATATTATTTCTGCAAATGCTGTAAAGTATGTAAAGTTTAGGCATGAGACATACCAGGGTGACCTCAGTAGCATTTGAATGCTAGCACCACACTTTACATACAAATACCATACGAATACTAATGAGATCACAATGCTTCACACAATGTGTATGTTTTGTATTGCTGTATGTTTTTTTTACACTGTAAATGTTGCATTCTCAAAGTTGTATACAGTCTTGTGCATTATTCCCTGTTTGAATACATTTACTGTTGTAGTTGCTTTCCACATTGTGCAAACTGGTGTTGATACTGATGTCTTTTTTGCTTTAAGATGCAAAATAAACATGAAACAATGCATAAACATCAAACTTTAAAGTTTGTATTTGCTTCGCGCCACCTGTGCCCACTGGAATCTTGTCCTTTTGTGCTTGGACAACTCATTTATTTTATGTGTCCTTTCACATGAATTGAATCAGTTTATGCTCATAAATGATGCATGACGAAGATAAAGACTGACAGGTGGACTTTTCTCTGCACATGTCTGTCCAGAGGGGAAGGTTTTATGGATGTAGACGGCATTTAGAACATGCAGAACACAATGTGCCTGACTGAAGGTCAAGCACTGGAGCGAACAACTGTCTGAGAAAACATTGAAATACAACAAAACTCACTTTAATCACTGGCACTTGATGGAGAGCTGCTCTTGAATTGATTTGGGTACATTTGAATTACACAAGATTCACAAAAAATTACAGGCATTTGACCTTAAAAGGAGAAGAATCATTTTTTTTTTTACTTGTACATCTTATATTTAACATCTAACCATATAAAATAAAAACCATAAAAAACACATTTTATTTAACCCAGCATTTTTTAGAGCGCAGTAATATTGTGAAATATTTTTACTATTTAAAGGGGACCTATTATGCCCCTTTTTACAAGATGTAAAATAAGTCTCTGATGTTCCCAGAGCGTATATATGAAGTTTCAGCTCAAAATACCCCACAGATAAATTTTTATAGCTTGTTAAAATTGCCACTTTTAGGGTATGAACCAAAACGCGCTGATTTTGAGTATGTTGCTTTAAATGCAAATGAGCTGTTGCTGTGGAGAAGAGGGAGGAGCTTCAAGAGCTCAAGCTCTGGCATTGCTAGCCTTTGCAAATAAACATTCCACTATTAGTACAAGCCTGCTATCTTTACAGAAAACATACTCTGTTTCAAAGTCAGTCATTTGATTATACTGTGTAATATAAATTTACGTTTATGAATTACATAGACGTGGAGCACGGCAGGATAAAAATAACAACATAGCTGGTCTCATGCTATCACAAACTTTATAAGTCTCACTTCTGATTATGAGCTCGACAACTTCAAGCGATTGACTCACATTACTTTCATATGCAACTTTTAACTACCACATTCCTATTCACAATCATTCTGGTAGCACTTGAAGGCAGCATCAGTGAAAACAGGCAGAGACAATGATAGCTTTAACAATTATCCTTACAGAGTGCCAAGAGACTCTTTTAGAAAGGCAATTTGGAAAACAAAAGTGTGATACTTACTTTGTCTGGAGCTGACGTTCGCGCACGAAGCGTTGGTATTGATTCCTAAACATTTAGGGGACTTTACCATTTTTTTCCTTCGAAAATTAAATTTAGCCTCAGTGTCCTCGGCTCAGATGGGGGGAGATTATGGCAACTTCTATGTTCATTAGTGCATCCCAAAACACAACACTTGTAAAGCCTCTTTGGCGCTGACATTGTATAAACTCATGGCTGTGTTTATGCTAATAGGGCAGAGCAAATGGGCGGGACTTGGTCGAGACTTTTTCCCCTCATTGAAGTGAACAGAGGGAGAATCTGAAACAGCTCTTTTGGAGAGACGGTTCATGATTTATTTGTTTTAGAAAAAAAAAAATGAGTTGGTGGATTTTTAACATTATAGGCTGGTTGTTTTCACACACTGCAGCCACAAAACTATGTTCAAACACCTTATAAAAGGGATTTTTGCACAATTGCACAATCTTAAATTCTTTGTGGAGGGTGTAAATGATTGTCTTCTGGACCATTGCCAAGTCAGCAGTCTTCCCCATCATTGTAATTTTAAAGAACAAGAGATACCCGGAATTTATACTGAAGGGATGGTAATTTAATGAAACCCAAATGTAAATATTCTAATATTTTGAGATACTAGATTTTTGACTACGTTTTTTTGTTTGTTTGTTTGTTTTTTTGAGCAGCAAATCCGAATATTATAATGATTTCTGAAGGATCATGTGACTGGAGGAATGATGCTAAAAATTCAGTTTTGAAATCACAGGAATAAATTACATTTTAAAATAGATTATAATAGAAAATAGTTTTAAATAGTAAACATATTTAATAAAATCTGATTTTGCTGTACTTTGGATCAGTGCACCAATGCAGGCTTGGTGACCAGAAGAGATTTCTTAAAAAAACATTACAAATCTTACTGTTCAAAAACCTTTGACTGGTATTATATTATATTATATTATATTATATTATAGTATATTATTTTATATTAGAATTAGAATCAGAATCAGAATTAGCTTTATTGGCCAAGTATGTTTACACATACAAGGAATTTGTTGTAGTGACAGAAGCTCCACAGTGCAACAGAAAGACAGCAACAGGACAGGACACAGATAATAAAAGAATAACAACAATTAACCAAGGCAGTGTACAAAACAGCAAAAACACAATATGTAATATAGACAACTATGTATGTACAGGTCAAGTATGTACAAATTGAAAATGAGAAAATAAAGATAAAATTAGTGAGTGTGGTGAATGGATAGTGTATTGTAGTTGTGTGTTCCACGTTTATTGTTGAGTGTTCATGAGATGGATTGCCTGAGGGAAGAAACTGTTTCTGTGTCTGGTCGTTCTGGTGCACAGAGCTCTGTATTGTCGACCAGACGGTAACAGATCGAAGAGGGAGCGTGCTGGGTGTGAGGGGTCCAGAGTGATTTTACTAGCCCTTTTGCTCACTCTCGATAAGTACAGTTCTTGGAGAGTGGGGAGGGTTGTACCAATGATTCACTCAGCAGTCCGGACTACCCTCCGTAGTCTTCTGAGGTCAGATTTGGTAACTGAGCTGAATCAGACAGTTATAGAAGTGCAGAGGATGGATTCAATGATGGCAGAGTAGAACTGTTTCAGCAGCTCCTGTGGCAGGTTGAACTTCCTCAGCTGGCGAAGAAAGTACAGCCTCTGCTGGGCGGCCTTCCTGACAATGGAGTCTATGTGAATATCCCACTTAAGGTCCTGGGAGATGGTGATGCCCAGGAATCTGAATGACTCCACTGCAGTCACGGTGCTGTTCATGATGGTGAGTGGGGGGAGAGCAGGGGGGTTTCTCCTGAAGTCCACTATCATCTCCACAGTTTTGAGCGTGTTAAGCTCCAGGTTGTTAAGACTGCACCAGACAGCCAGCTCCTTAACCTCCTGTCTGTAAGCAGACTCGTCACCATCCTGGATGAGGCCGATCAGTGTGGTGTCATCTGCGAACTTCAGGAGCTTGACAGAGGGGTCTTAGAGGTGCAGTCGTTGGTGTAGCGAGAAGAGCAGTGGGGAGGAACGCAGCCCTGAGGAGCTCCAGTCCTGATGGTACGAGTGCTGGATGTGAATTTACCAAGCTTTACTAGCTGCTGTCTGTCTGTCAGGAAGCTGTTGATCCACTGGCAGACGGAGGTGGGGACGAAGAGCTGGGTTAGTTTATTTTGAAGGGTTTCCGTGATGATGGTGTTAAAAGCGGAGCTGAAGTCCACAAACAGGATCCTCACATAAGTCCCTGGTCTGTCCAGATGCTGCAGGATGAAGTGCAGTCCCATGTTGACTGCATCATCCACAGACCTGTTTGCTCTGTAGGCAAACTGCAGGAGGTCCAGTAAGGGTCCAGTGATGTCCTTCAGATAAGCCAAAACCACTCTTTCAAATGATTTCATGGCTACAGACGTTAGGGCCACAGGTCTGTAGTCATTAAGTCCAGTAATTTTGGGTTTCTTTGGGACAGGGATAATGGTGGAGCGTTTGAAGCATGAGGGTACTTCGCACAGCTCCAGTGATCTGTTGAAGATCTGTGTGAAGATGGGGGCCAGCTGATCAGCACAGGTTTTTAGGCAAGCTGGTGACACACCGTCTGGGCCTGGTGCTTTCCTTCTTTTGTTCTTCCTGAAGACCTGGCACACATCTTCTTAGGTGATTTGAATCGTAGCTGTGGGGGAGAGAGGGGTTGCTGGAGGTGTGAATGGTTGTGTGGAGAGGTGTTCAGGGTGGGTGTGGGGTGATCTTTCAAAACGACAATAAAAGTCGTTCAAGTCGTCTGTCAGTTGTTGATTCTCCAGAGTGCTGGGGGATGGTGACTTGTAACTGGTGATATCCTTCATTCCTTTCCACACTGAAGCAGGATCACTGGAAGATCATTTTTTCCTGAGCTTGTCAGAATAATTCCTCTTTGCCGCATTATATTATATTAACATTATATCAAAATCAATGTAAAAATAACTCGTAACAACGTAAGTTCTATGAAAAGCTTCATCACTTGGTTTCCACTTGCTTTGATATTATAATTTACCGCTGGTTGTGATATGATATGGCTGTTGGCTATTAGAGTGCAAACCTGCAACCTAAGCTATAACCATTGTTAAGTCAAATCTGTGGCTAGAGGCAAATGTCTTGGCTCATTCCAGGAATCTGTGAGATAACCTTCTGCCTTAGATATACAACTCTCCCCTCTCTTCATCTGTCTGTATTTCTCTCACCCTCCCGCATGACATTAAGTCACACAGACACTGCCTCTTCCTGTGTTAATGTGGTCGTCCTGTCATCCTCTTGAGGAATAATATGTCCCCTTTCATTTATGTCCTGTCACACACACAAAAACATGCATGCACTCAAATGTATCCATTACCCTGTGCTCGGCATGTCAGCATGTCTTTTTTATTTTTTCCTTAAAATAAGGCGTAATTGTTTTACAGTGTGCAGAAATCACAGAAAAAAAATAGCTTGATAGCTCACACAACCTTAAACAGTTACTTGGGGGTTGTCATCAAAAATTATGATTATTGATAAATAAATGTTATATATAATATATAAAATATATTGTAAATTATTTTATTTTAATTATTATATTAAATATATTTAAATAAATTATATAATATATAAGCTATAGTATTTTGTCTAAATAAATGAAGAAAAAAAAACCACACTGAAAAACTAAATCAGTCATTTAAATATTAAAATCTAATTTAGGCATCGTAACATTATAATGTAGTGAAGAGGAGGTCACCTTAAGGACATACCCAGGTCTTGGGTAAAGGAACGCCCTAACCATGCATAGGGCAAACTCCAGGCATGATACAGTGAGTGCCTGAAGGTCCCCTATCCTATTCAGTGAGGATATAGCGAGTAGAAAGATTGTCTTCAGCATGAGGAGCTTGTCAGAGACATCTTCAATGGGTTCGAAAGGAGCATTGCACAAAGCGTCCAGAACCACCGCAAGGTCCCATGAAGGATCCTTGGAAGACAGCCTTCCTTTCGCGCCCTTCATTCAGCTGAATTTGAAGGATGCATGGGATGTATCCTCCGTGACCTTCAATCACCCACAATCCTTTGCACCCATTCCATTTCATATAAATAAACTGACGAAAAACGAGTCAGTACTGAGCTTGTCTGAATTTATTATGAAATCTAAGACAAAAATAATGTTTTCGGACATGAAAGGATAGATGTTATCTTTTGTTTTGGTGTAAATTACTTACTAAATGCTAAACTGCCAATAACTTAAGCGACTTGGAGATTGTAGATGGCTGTGATTCATTGTATTGCATTAATAGAAAGCCACATAATATAAAGATTTGCAATACAAAGTATTTTTCCAAAGCTAAGTTTTATTAGTGTTTTCATGCCGTGACTGTGAGGGCGGGAACATATGTGACGTAGCCACGCACACTTACTAGACCGTTTTATTCTAGCGTTTATATGCCGATGAGGACTCTAGCCTACAAGACTCTGAACGACTGAACTAGGACGCAGCCTCGGTAGGATGCAGCCTTCCGTTTGAGAAGCACCCTCTGATTGGTTTATTGCACGTTATGCCCAAAAACACACCCATTACTCATTTTATAGAACAGGGACAACCCTTTTAGACCACACGTTTTGAGCCCCAACCGTTTTTCCCGTCGTTATACTAGCAAAAGTGGATTCGGAAATGCCCTAAGTGCACCTGCCCCGTGCTCTTTAGACCATGAGCTTAGATCGTTAAAATAGGGCCCTTAGTGTTTTAACTGTTTTTTTTTTTTCCGTTCAGAGAAATCCACATTAAATTGCTAGTTTCTTTAGTTCCAATTTGTTCCCCCAAGGTCCTTTGATGGAGTCTTACCTTCTCGTCAGCTTTCCTGGCAGAGTGCTGTAGTGGCAAAGCTAACTCTTACAGAAAGCCTAGTCCTTCTCTATTCTCATCAAGCCTTTAAAAGCTTCACTTGAATTCCAATCGGAAGGGATATAATCATCAAGAGCTCTAAAGACACATGAGATCAACTAATGCTTGTTGTTTGTAATTTGGCGCTCAGACCTTTACTCTAACAATGACTTAAATCAGTAAATGATTCTATTAAATGGAATGTGATCACATTTTACCTTTCGCTCAAAAGACTCTTGTACTACTTGAACTAGCAAAATCTGCTTTGTACTCTAAAAGGATAGCTGACATGTTGCTCATTTTCTCATGTTGTTCCAAACCTAATGTCTTTTTTCTGTTGAACACAAAAGAAGATATTTTGAAAAATGATGGTAAAAAAACAGCCTTTGACTTCCATAGTATGAAAAAAATACTACAGGTATATGCTAATTTATAGTTTTTACTTTCAAAAACCATACATTTGACAGCATGTTAAAGGACAATTACATAGTGTTAAAACTTTTAAATTCACATGCAATCTCAAACTTTCACAAATCTAAATTTTCAGAAATCTATGTATTGTTTGAGACATTTACATGCACTACAAATGCTGATAACTATTACAAATCAGCTCATCATAAAATCCCAAGAATGAAATTAAACCATGTTTACAGAAGATTTCACCTGGTTTTTGTCCACTTTTAATGTCAAAGCTTAAACAGGCATGGTCACAGCAAAAATAAGCCATCATGATGTCAGAAGATGATTAAAGGTACAGTAAAGGTAACAGGGGAAAGTATTAGAAACAATTAACTAAACACAATTTTAATTTAGTGATGCAAATTATTTCTTAAATGTCAAATGAAAATTACACAATTGCACAACTTAAATGCAAGCTTATTTATGGACTAAAGTGTCAGCAACAGGCCTTTCTCAAGGTGTCTTCTTCAAAAATCTACATGTACCGATCAAATTTTGCTTAAAATGTTTATGACTTTTACCCAATAATCAATCACACTTCAAGTGTTTACATGACCTTGCACATTGTCTGGTTATTAAGGATAATTTGTGTGCGATTGTGCGTGTAAACGCGCTCATTGTTGAAATCTCTTCTGAAACCAAAGGAGATAGAAATTACTTGGAGCTTCCTCTCGGAGGAAAATCTACATTTGCTCTCCAATCTTATCTGAAGCTTTCTGTCCTGACTGCATGTTGTTTGGCCATTAACAAAAATTAGGTTTTAATTTTTTTTTCTTTTCTTGTGCACATTATTCATCTCTGAATCACACTTCAGGATGGAAAGACAAAATCAGTGATCATGAGCGAACCTTAAGGGTCAGCTAGGATTAATCGATGACGACATCGTAATCATCACCCCAATTTGCTAGCTTCCTTTTTTCATTTCCTTCAGCTTCGACTGGCAATCATCCCTTGCAATCCCTCTAATAAAGTTGAGTAAATCTCCTGTCATCACACAGACACTATGGCGTCCATGTAGCAAAGGTAAACACACACATTAGCACTGAAGATAGCACTGAACACACCCCCAAATACAGCGAGGCATCTGAGGTGAGCCTAATTAGCAAGTGGTCCCATCGTCGATGAAGGTGCGGAGGTGGGGGGTGGTGGAGAACGACTGTGGGAAACAAAGAATGGAGACGTGAGTAGGAGAGCGAGATACACATTAAAAAACATGTTTTAAAGACATAAATTTTCGTAATGAAAACAGTCATTTAACTGGTAGAGCGAGCAGCCCTGGTGATATTTATAAAATGCGAACAGCGGGTATACAGGTTTGATGATATTATGCTCTTAAATGATGGTTAGTTTCAAAAACAAGCACTGCTGTAGCACTTAAACACATGATACACATGGATTATTAATATCCCTCTTTTCCCTCTGGGAACAGAATATTTGCTTCATTTGAATCAATCAAAATGTTTGTGTGAACATGGAGACCTGGAGGCACAAAAAACGTATTACATTGCCTCGCTCCAAATATTTAGGTTCCTTTCAGGCAAAAATTATTTGAATTCAACAAACCCCTTGTGCCACAAATACCCTGAATTACACCTATTTTATGTTTATCAATAAAATATAAACCACTGGTTATAATTCAATGATGGTCAGAAGAACAGCTTTAAATGTAGCTGAGCTCATTGCTTGCTGAAAATATTTATTCTTAGAACATTTTTTTGTTTTGAAAGAAATAATTCACCTAAATTGTGACGAGTTCTTCACTGTAATATTATTCTAAACCTGAATGAAGAAGTGTTATTTTTATATTATTTATAAATATTATAATATTTATTAATATTTTAATGGACTTTATATTTTTCTATTATAGATTTTATGTATTATCTATATTATATACTATGTACAGTATATTTTGTTTTGAAATAAATAGTGTTAGTTTTGTATTATTTATTTAATAATATAGCATGTATTAATATTTTGAATATACAAAGCTAATTCAAAATATTATACTTTTTTTAATAGATGAGTCTTCCTTTTAAGTTTGTGATTTGAGCATATTTATGAATTTTTAATTTTAATAACATTATCTTCAATTTTTATTTAATTCAATTTTTAGTTCTTAAACTTATTTTATTTCAGTAAATTGGCAAGGCAACATATCTCATTTTAATTTCTAATCGACTTTTTCATTTTACTTTATTTCAGATTAATTTCAATATTATTATTATTCAAAATGATTATTAATATTTTTGGTTAACATTAACACTGTTTTGACTTTCTTCTGTGGAACGGTTGGAATGAAATCATGGTAAGTAAATAACAGTGTTAATTTTTAAGTAAACTATCCCTTTAAATTTCGAGTTCACTTTGTTTGGACGTGACTAAAAGTGGTTCAGTTTGAGTGGGTGAGTTGTTTACTTTGTAATTAGTCCATTTTGCAATAGTACATTTTCACCAGTCTGATTTGTTGCAAGCATGGATTGATAGACTTTTTGATCTTATATTTCATACAATTAGTTTGTGTTTTTATTGTGTAATGTGGGTTCGTGGAACAACACCTCTGTAAAATGGGAAGGTCTTTGAAGGAACTAAATATTTTGTTGTCATTAGTGTAGTCCATCCCAAGTATGGGTCAGCTAATTAAGGTGGTCTCCATGTCTAGCTCTTTGAGCTGTAATGGATTGCCACTCTCATTCTCCATTCAAGAATTCTGTCTGAAATACCATCTTTTGTTTGCTGAAGAGGATCCCCTTCACAACACCAGAGTGACTCCTGCAGAAGCTCTCATTCATGCCATTCCTTGTGTCCTCTCTAGAAATGAAAGCAACGAGGTCTTGTTCTAATTAGTGACAGGGCTATTTGTCTGATGCTATCATTACAACACTGCTGGCTTTATTGTCGGTGCTTTAGTCCTTGAGGTCCTTATTAAAGCTGAAAGTGTCTTTTTTCACTTTCAGATGTGTCTTGCTTAAATCTTAAATCTGTGAGTAAAGATGTTTCATATCAAAACTGAAAAAGTTCTTTGAAGTCCATGTTCATTATTCTGACAGTGCACTCAAAAAAGACAAAATCATACACTTTGATAACTTTAAACTAATACATCTAAAGAAATACAGTTAGTATTAAGCTATAATTAGGTTTAAGAACATAAATGTTGGAAATGGTGTGTGTTAGTGTTATCCATGCCACTGGGTCTATTGGCCTCATTTACTGAAAGCGATATTCTTATCATTAGCACTCTTCGGAAGTAATTCATTTTATAAAATGTGTTTGAGTTACAGTTATTAACAGAGGAAATCTGTAACAATGCACTGATTAAACCAGAAGCTTATGTGCTCTGACTGCAGACTGTGACTTAAGCCTAAGACACACCAAGCCGACAGTCAGCTGTCAGACAGTTTTGAGTGTCGGTTGGCTTTAGTTTTTCCGAAAAACATAATTTTTTTTGGGGTCGATTCTGCATGTCGAATCAGCAGCTTGGCTCGTCGGTGAGAAAGAGAACTCCGATTGGCTATTCAGCTTAGCAAATGAGCACAGTATATACAAAGCTCTGCTTTCTTTGTATTTCCACAGGTATAGCTTTTCAGGTTTTCCTAGTGCGCTAGTTCTTTGGCATCGATTTGGTGTGTCCCTACCCTAACATGCAAAATGTGACAAAAACTGTAAAACTGCAATGACAATTTAAAGTTTAGTCACAATTGTTGGCGGTTGGGTAAGCTTTGTGTGCATCAGTGGGTATGTTCACATGGACATTACCTTATTCTGAATAAGACAATATTATGATTAAGATGTTTACATAAGTTGCTTTTAGAATATTCCTTTAATTTTAGGACATAGATTGATAAATGGCACATGTCATTACGTCCCTGTGCAACGCCATCCAACATTCCCTCCAGAATTTAATGTGTCAACATACAGTTGGTCTTCATTATGGTCCCATATACAGTTTTGGGTGTTTCATTTTTAATTTTACGAAAGCTTGAAGAGCAGGCAATTATTAGTCATGCTAAAAATATATATATATACCTGTATATATATATATTAGAAGACAAAATAACAGCCTAATTTACTGATTAAAATCTAAATGTGTCAATCTATTAAAAAATTGGCCTATTTGAACAAATGAATTAAAACAACTAATAAAATGAAGGAGGATGAATGTCTTCTTCATAAAGACTTGGTTCCTTAATGGTTGAATCAGCATTTGTGAATGAATCTCTTTAATAAAAAATTCAATGAAAAACAGACACTTGTCGCCAGATATAACAGACATATTAAAGTGTCAAAATAATTTCAAAAGATGATTTACTCTGTTTTGATCTACATCAGTGTTTATACCCAGACTATAAACCTTTATCCCAGTAATTTGTTTATTTAATTGTTTATAAGGCATAAATAATGGTAATGCGTTATTGAAACAACTTTTTTCTGCTCTCTTCCGAACAGTGGCAGTGTGAACGCAGATTTGCATGTTACAGTGTGATGATCGTAGCCTACTTTCAAAGATTTAACTAAAGCCATTAAAGTCTTTGGTATAACGCGCTGTTTCAGATCGCAAGCATCAGCGTGAGAATAGCATGTTTTGTCGCTGCCCCTGTTATTGATCATTATGGGGAAGTCGTGGCCTAATGGTTAGAGAATTGGACTCGTAATCGAAAGGTTGCGGGTTCGAGTCCCCGGCCGGCAGGGATTGTAGGTGGGGGGAGTGAATGTCCAGCACTCTCTCCACCCTCAATACCACGACTGAGGTGCCCTTGAGCAAGGCACCGAACCCCCAACTGCTCCCTGGGCGCCGCAGCACTGGCTGCCCACTGCTCCGGGTGTGTGTTCACGGTGTGTGTGTGTGTGTGCATTTGTTCACTACTCACTGCTGTGTGTGTGCACTTGGATGGGTTAAACGCAGAGCACCAATTTCGAGTATGGGTCACCATACATGACAATACGTCACGACTTTGAATTAAAGTGTTCACATCGAAAGTGTGAAGGATGACCCTTTTATTCATTAACAAGAGCAGCATCAAAAACATGCGCTGCTCCCGCTCCACTGATGCTCGCAATGTGAAATAGGTGTTATAGACATAGGAATAAGATCATGTGGGTGGTTTGAATCTTTAACACCGCTGCTGTGATTGGCTAACTTCATTGCACCACATCCACGGCCTCCTTTACAGCGTGTTGTGTTTTGATACTCGAGATGGCAAGTGCTGCGATTGAGCCATGTGTATATGTTTGAATATGAGGCAGAAAAATTAAAACGCTGCAACCATTTGCCATGCAAAGCAACATAACAGTAACCAAATATCTGCATACTACTGTTAACAAAATTCCTAAAAGATGATGGCAGTAAAACACTAGCTATACACTGTGTGATGGCTTATTGATAGCAACAGTAACATCAACTATAATCAAATATATTCAGCTCACATAATAAAAACATTTAGCTGAGGCAAATAATTCTGATCTCAGTATGCACGGATTTTATTTCCAACACTCTGATGATACACTAAACGTTGGTTTGATGTTTATTAAAAACAATCTGTCAGATTAAAAAATAAATGTACTTACCTGCTTGGCACTGCTGTGTCTTTCAATAAAAGATACTGTGAAAAACTGGCAGTATGTTTAGAATAATTCACAAAATTTTAGAAGTAAAACTTTGTTTGTTTGCTGTTTTCAAACAGGCAGAGACAAGACTTGCATGCATAATAAGTTAATTATACAGTATGTACAAAATCTGAAAGAAGGAATAAATGGAGATGAGCATCATGGCTGATGCTGCTGCTTCTCAACCACTGTTAAGAGACGTGTCTGTGATCTGACTCTGCTTATTCCTTTAATCTTCTTTTATCTTGGATAGCATGCCAGTGGTACTTGAAAAAAGTTGGCAAAAAACTCTTAAAAGTCTATGTTCACTAGGCAGCGCAAGAAGGCATTTTTACTTTAGTTATGGAATTTAATGAAGTTTGAAATAAACAAGAAGCATTTTAGAAAAAATAATAATAATAATAATACACCACACTCACAGACATCTCCATCTAGACAAGATTGGATTTCTCAGAGGACAGCCTAAAAACAGAAGGCTATTTTTACTGAGCTTGTGAGAGAAAAATAAATAAATAAATCAGACAGGATTAAAATCAAGTGCGTCTTTGCATTTCCTCTGGGAAAACTATAGTCTTCTCCAAAAAAGGGCTATTGTCAGGGAAATGGGAAATTTGCTTGCAATGGCAACTGTGCAATCTTGACAAGTGAAGAAAAATAAAAGAAAATATTGGCAAAGTAACTATGTTAATGTAGAAACACACCTGATCTTGCTTTTTTTTTCTTACACCAGCAATCTGCGTTGCATCTTGCTTTTTTCCCTTTGAATTTCCTTAGCCTTTCAGATGTGTGACTTGATATGATAGCAATCTATCAACGATCTCCTCTAGAAAGCAAAAAAACCAACTTCATGTTAATGTATGCCTATGAACACCCAGTTTACCATATTTACATGTTTGCTTTTGTCCTTTTGTATCGCACATCCTCAGGCTTCCTATTCTTTTGCCTGTTCAGAATGCAGCTGCAAGCAATGTCATTTATTATGTAGAGAATGTGTTTTGACAGCAAGGGAGAATCAGACTACACAAAGAAAACAATAAGATCTTCGACAATCCTCTAAAGGAAAGATTAACACACAAGCGAGGAATGAAATTAGGTTAAAAGCACTTACAAAACACATGCAAAGGTGTAGCGCCCCATGTTTTGCTAATGCTAATATGTGGGAAAATGAGCGCTGTGTTATTTCCTGTGATGATGTTATGCTCTGCTCCTTATCTTCCTTTATCTCTGTATATATCTTCTCTGTGCGAGCACTGGAAGCTAATCAGGCGGAGAATTAGAGTCCCTCACTGTTGTGATGTCCTCTGATATAACACCTCTGGCAACCTTAATCAGCCAGCAACAGTTGCACACAATATACAGGGCTGCTGTTTTTCACAGCTCTACTCAACCAAATTATAGGCTGTACAATATCAAGCCAAGTCCCAAAAGGAAGCAGACACAGAGGAAAGAAATATAATTTGTGTTTACCTTCATCTATCTTGATCAAGGCACTCAGCTCAATATGGACTCATTTTCAGTGTGTGTTTGTGTGAATGCTAATGGCACAGCATGTGACCATTCTTTTACCAGCACCATTTGTTTCTAGACACCCTGTCAGGTGTTTTGTAACAAAATGATGCGTTAACCACTTTAATAATTTATTTGAAAAATGTTCAAAAGAAAACCACTTTTCTTAAAAGTTGCTTTAAAAAAAAAAAAAAAAAAAACTACTCCATATCTAAATTTAACAACTACTTTACTTACTAATAATACGCAGTAAGTTAGCAGTTTACTTAGGCAAAAGTTGTAGTTGATAGTTAGTTAATAGTGAGAATTGGCCCCTAAAATAAACTGTGACCAAAAATAAATTATGCCTATAAAATTCTTTGAGCAATGAGTGGCTGCCTTGAATAAAATAATAACACATTTTTGTTATTTTTAACACAATCTCTAATTTACTATTTGGCGTGTTTTCCTGTAAGATTAAAGTAAGGCCTTTTATAGTTTTAGTGACTATTTGGAAAATACTAGTACTGAAATCCTTTGTTACAATGTCAATTTAAAGGAATAATTAAGCCAAAGATAGAAATTTGCTGAGATTTTACTCACATTCAGGCTATCCAAGATGTAGATGTTTCTTCATCAGAACAGATTTGGAGAAATTTATATAATTTTCTCACCAGTGGATCCTACGGCTGATAAAAACATTACAATAATCCACAAGTAACCCACATGACTCCAGTCCATCAATTAACATCGTGTGAAAGGAAAAGCTGTTTATAATAAACAAATTTATTAAGATGTTATGATCCATAATCCATAATAACACTTTCTCCAGTGAGAAAGTCTATCCTCCTGTCCTCTTACATCAAAATCCACTGACTTTTTTTTTTAGAACTGCTTTGGGCTATTTTGTCTTGCAAACAGTTGTTGATCTGTGCATATTTCTCTCCTGATTCAGCTGAGACTTTCTCTGGGGAAAGCAATATTGATAAACAGTAGAATTAATGGACTTGTGTGGATTACATGTGGATTGTTGTGATGTTTTCATCAGCTGTTTGGACTCTCCATCTGACGGCACCCATTAACCGATAGGGGAAGTCGTGGCCTAATGGTTAGAGAGTCGGACTTGTAATCCGAAGGTTGCGGGTTCGAGTCTCCGGCCGGCAGGAATTGTAGGTGGGGGGAGTGAATGTCCAGCGCTCTCTCCACCCTCAATACCACGACTGAGGTGCCCTTGAGCAAGGCACCGAACCCCCAACTGCTCCCCGGGCGCTGCAGCATAAATGGCTGCCCACTGCTCCGGGTGTATGTTCACGGTGTGTGTGTGTTCACTGCTGTGTGTGTGTGTGCACGTTGGATGGGTTAAATGCAGAGCACGAATTCCGAGTATGGGTCACCATACTTGGCTGAATGTCACTTCACTTAACTGCAGAGGATCCATTGGTGAACAAGTGATACATTTCTAAAATCTGTTCCGAAAGAAAAACTTATCTACATCTTGGATGGCCTGAGGGTGAGCAAATTTTTAACTAATGAACTATTTATTTAATGCTGAATAAATATTTTTATTTATAAACATTAAGGTGAGGACTTTTAACATTGTAGACTCACTTCTTAAAGGGGTCATCGGATGCCCATTTTCCACAAGTTGATATGAACCTTTAGGGTCTTAATGAAAAGTCTACAACATACTTCAGTTAAAATGTCTCAATGAAAAATCATGAAGGATTTGCGCAAACATAAATGCATTTATGCAGATCGGAGAATGCATTCCCTTGAAAAACAGAGGTAATCCACTGCATCTTCAGTGGCTCAGATGTCAGGAGTAAATGACAACTGCTATTGTCATTATTAACAACAACAAAATACCTCAATCACTTAGGACCCATTCTTGTCTACCCCTGCTGTGGAGTCTAAACAATGGCGGACTGATGACAGCTCACTCAGGGCGGGTCTAAGGTAAAACACTTGTCAATCAACAATCGTCGGAGGGCCTGGGTCTGTGTGACATCACACAGACAGGCATCTGAGAATGGCTTGATATGAGAAAGGGGAAATGATTTAACGTGATTAAAAAAAAAAAAGAAACGGGGTGGATCTTTATCACTGTAGGATGGTTGTGTACACACTGCCAACATACATTTCAGTGCAAACAACTTGTAAAAGTGCATGTCACATCTGATGACCCCTTTAATTCTTCCTCATTCACACTTATGATGGAAGATGATTATAAAATCCAGCAGAAACACCGTAGAGTACTCGTTGAGGGACTTGCAAGAGCTTGTGAGATGTTTTGAAGCTGTTTCTCTTGAAAGCAAATTTGAGAGCATGTTATGCATATTTAGGATGCTAATTCAGTGCTTATGTAAATGTGAGATCTCATTAGTTGCACCAGTCCTTTAGTTCCTATTTTTCCATCTTGCTGTTCTTCATGATTAGAAAGGAGCCATCACCTGGCTAGCTCTCTTTGATGTCTTTTATTTGGTTGTTTCAAAGAGTATCAATTGACAAATTATCTCAAAATGATTCAGCTAAATGAACAGAGCCTTCCCTCATTGTGTTAGCAGCATATGCATTTAAATGTTAAAATGTATTAAAATAATTCTGCATGTTAATTGTAACAGTATGTGACGGCCTGAGTGGTGGATGTATCATCTCTCACACACAGCACACGTATCCACCTGCATGTATTCGCACACACACACACATCTATATGAAGGATATGTTTAGTCATTTAAGATTAACTTTTATTTAAATTTCCTTCTTTGTCATTTGCATTTATTTTGGTTTCAGTTTAATAACCACATGAAACAAACAATATTCATTAGTTCTTTATTGTTAGGTTTCCATATGTTTACATTTAACCCATCTTATATACATTATTGCTGTATTGGAGTGCACACAAATTAGTTGCGTTGTATCCGTTACTTACATTTGTTTCTATTTTGAGTTTAAGTTTACCGGTGATGTGTGGCGATCAGAAATGGTCCGCTGCAGCCGCATCCTGGTGTGACGAAATTTGGAGTCTGGGCAGGAACAGATAATTTAAGCATTAGTCGTTCTGCCCGGACATACCATTCACTGAGGTTGCCCGGGAAGGAGGAAAAGTTGATTTCTTTATCAGTTGATTTATTTAGTTGTACATTTATGATATAATTACATTTTGTTTTTCTTTGTCTTGATTTAAGGTGTTTCTCTGTTTGATTTAATTTTGATTTATTTAATGTTATATGTTGAATGTAAAGTTTGTTGCTTTCCCTCTTAATTTGTAATGGCCCATCTTTCCCTTTATAAGCTGTTGCTTTGTTCATTTGTGAAGTCAGTTTTTAGTTTTTGGTTTGTTTCCATCTGAATGGTTTGACTTAATTTTCTTTTTGTTTGTTGGTTTATTTTGTTTTATGATTTATGAGTTTGTAAAGTTATTTGTTTTTTAGAAGGTTCAAATAAAGACCCATTTTCTAGTGAAAAGCTTGTGTTCCTTGTTCCTGTCTTCTCGGTCCCTCACACAGTAATTCCTGTCCTTTTGTTAAAGTAAATTAGATTCCTTTTATGCTTTTGTGAGTCTTAAAATTACAGTCAATAACTTGCATTATTTCATGCTATCTCTAAACTATAATTGTCAATAGAAGTGATGAAAAAAAAACATAAACAAATTATTTATTTATTTTTCCATTTTGTCTAAAGATTCAGTAAATGGTTCCATAAAAAATAGATTTTTTTTGGACTATTATGTTATTTGTCAAGATTTACAGGGTTAAATTGGGATAAGCAAAAGAGTATTTTAAGTATTAGTTTTAGTATAAATGACAAACTTCACCTTTACACCATGCCAACTTGCTTTTCAGTAAAAGTATTTATTCTAACATCAGACAAATTGATTACTGCTATAAACTTTTCAATCATGTAACAGTGTTGGCTTTTACAGAACTTCAAGCGGCCCATGCAGCTAGTTCAGAGGTCGAGACAGTTGAAAAGCTGATAAATGGTTTTGGTGTTTAAATAAAGGGCAGAGCAGAATGAACGAACAGAAAAAGAGTTCGGGAGCAGCTAATGACGATAAAGCATGCGTGAAGGAGGATGAGAGAAGGGGAGAGTACAGAGGGATAGAGGTGGTTCGAGTAAATGGAGAAACACTACTGCTGCAGGCATATTTCTGCACAGACCCTTGTCATATAATTAGATCTTGTCTGTCTCAAACCCAGACCAGAGCAGTAAAGAACAATTTGATGGTATTTCTGCAGTAATCTGGGCGAAGGGAGTTTGCGTACATGTGTGGGTTTGAGTGAGTCAGAAAACAAGCAAATTTTGAACCTTTATAGTAAATATTGATGTGTATATTTGCTACTGTACTTTAAAGGCCAAATATTAGTTCCCTTTTCTTTTAAGTTGCTAATGTACTGTATGTCATTTTCAGCTAGTTATTTCTCCTTCACGCATTTAAGCTGCTTTAGGCACTGATTTCAGACACATGACACAGTTGACACTTCTAAATAGACCTTTCAGGTGGTTCACTTGCCTTAAAACATACCAAAACTTTGAGAAAAATGCCATCTGTCATCTCTCATATAATTTTCTCTTCTGTTTGGTTGGTGGGCATGTTATATGGTCATTTAAGTCTCAGTTCTGCAGTCACACACACATTTACACTACCAGTAAAAAAGCTTGCTGTTTTTGATGTTTAGTGTTTTTGAAAGAAGTCTTATATGCTTACCAAGACTGTATTTATTTGATCAAAAACACAGTAAAACAGTAATATTGTGAAATTATTACATTTTTAAAAAACTGCTTTCTATTTGGATCAGCATATTAGAATGATTTCTCAAGGATCATATGACAATGAAGTTCAGACATGATGCTGAAAATTCAGTTTATTATTATTATTATTATTTTAGGACAGAATCTTTCTTGGTTGCCCTTTTATTCCAGCAGCCATTTCGTAGTTAGTTTGACATTTTAAATTGCTGATGAAAAATATATATATATATATTTGGCTTGTTGCTTTTCCACCTCAATGATGTGACAAAATCCATTAATCAATGAATCCATTAGTCACTAATCAATTCCAGATGATGAAAAATGAACATATTTAGTTCACCTTAAGTAGTTAGACAACAGCAGTCATTTTCTGGGCTTGAAACATTCTTCATTGTGATGTGGAAAGCAGCACGGTGACATTCAAGAGTTTTTTTTAATTAACAGTGGTGAATGTGCAGGTCCATCGTGGTGGGGGTCAGGGGCGTCTAAATGGAATAAACCATACTTGAAAGGTCAGTAGTTTATGTCACTGCAGTGAAACCTGTAGACATTTCAGCCACATTGACTTTTTCAAGCCTGAGCCACAAGGTCAACTCAAGGATCACAGCGAGTAATTAGAGATAGATGAGTGCAAAGACTTCAGTAAGAAAGATGCATGTAATTTTAACAGATTTCTTTTGTTTCATATTAAGGCAATTTAAAGGGGTCATATGATGCGATTACTTGTTTTCCTTTTCTTTAGTGTGTTATGTAGCTGTTTTGCATGTATACGATCTGCAGAGTTACAAAGTTCAAAGTCTCCCACAAAAGCATTTATTCTATCTAAAAGAGAAGCCTGATCCAGACTGAGATAAAACGCCTCATTAAAACATGCCCCCCACATATCTACATCATGATGTGGAAATATTTGCATAATGCCGTCCAAATGTTCACGCAAAGAAAGAAGGCGTGGTTTCAGTAACCACAGTAGTGCTGATGCAGCCATGTCATGGAGACGCTGTGTTTCTATTCGAAAGCAAAAGCACTTTATTTGGCCTTCTGAGAGTAGATGCAATTCGGATTCATTGGTTAAGATTTGTATACAACAGAACAGCACAACCCAAATGTTCAAATTTGTGCAATGCATTTTATGGAGGACTGTTTTGTGAACCTAGTAGAGAACAAGGCTGGTTGTGCACAAAGGCTATTTCTAAAAAAAAAAAAAAGGTCAATTCCGAATTTGCTATGACAATCTGGCACTTCTAAATCAGCGGCTGTAAGTATGTTTTGTTATTAGTTCAAGTATTTGCTATTGACTGTTCAAATACGGAGTTATGCACAGTGTAGAGTAACGCATTGCGTGTGTGTGTGTGTGTGTGTGTGTGAGAGAGAGAGAGAAAGAGAGAGAGAGAGAGAGACAGGGTCACTCACAGTGGAGTCAGCTGTCTTAATCGTGTCTTGTGTACTGCATATACACACGAGCATCACCACTGTGTCTGTCACACGACTTTGTTCCCCTCTCGGGCTTGAATTGATGGTAAAACTGAGGACATTATTAACTGTCTTTATATTTACTTTGAAAGCTGAAGCTCGAGATTATGGTAAGGGGCGTTACATTTCCGATGCCTGCTTGTGGTGTTCGGCCAATCACAATGCACTGTGTCAGCTGGCCAATCAGAGTAGACTGCGCTTGTCGGAAGGAGGGGCTTTGTAGAAAATTATGTGTTTGAGAGAGGCGGGGCATAGAGGAACTACAATAATGTACAGTATTTTAAAAATAATGTGTTTTTTGAACATTAAAGCATGTCAACATATTCTGTTACACCAAACACACAAAATAATGATCTTTAAAAAAGCAGAATATGACCCTTTTAATGAACTCTGTGTGTAAAATCAGTACTTTGTTGTGCACATTCTGTTATGAATTGAGATAGGCTATATTGATTAATAGATACAGGTTTTGCCTTAACACAAAAACCAATGGTTCTTCGTCCAGCTTAAGACTCAGATCAATACTTTCAGTTTTGTGCAAATGCCAATTGAGATGTCTTCTTGGCCTTTTATTAAGTGCCTGTACCTTTATATGTGTAAGGATCAAATGCGTCACCTAAATGACAAGAAAAAAAATATATGCATAAGCCACCATTCATCTCTCTCTGTGCGCTTTCAAAAGAATGGCAAAAACTGATTGCTTTTCAATGGTTTTGTCTGTGATGTCATTCGATATAATGTTGAGCTCTCTTTTTATTCTTTGAGTAATTTCTCCTTCAGTCAGCATTCATTGAATGAAACTGATGACTTCTGACACATTTCTGCAAAATTATCCAAAGAGCAATTTTACACATTCTCAAATCTGGCACGCGCTGCCCTCTGTTCACCTCACTGCCAGAGGAATTGCGCTGCTGATGAAAATCTTAGTTATTAATCACAAAAAGGCAGGTCTGTTTGTAATGCTCAACATTATTCTTCAATCTCTATCGATCCATATACACACCCACCCACACAGATGCACAAACATTAGCTGCTGTTCATCCACCCATTAGCCCTCTTGAGTAAAATAATAGTCACAGGTCAAAGGATCAGAGAAACCATTTATTGGTCAAGGATGTGCAGTAATTTTTTGTCAGAATCTATTATTTTTTTCAAAAATACATAAAAATACAGTTTGTACAAAATGGAATGAATACACCCCTTCTATGACAATAATGTTTTTAATATCTGTATTACAATTCATTTTGATCATTTTTTATTATAATATTTTTTTTTGGAGCTAAAGTATAAAATTTCAGTGTGATACTGTCCTGATATCATATTGAAAAAAAAGCCTCATTAAAAGGTAAAAAAGAAAATAAATAGTGAAATAGTTCACAATTACTTATTATTATTATTATTATTATCACTGTTATTGTTATTATTATTTCTTAGACAAAACTGTGTTATGATAATATTTGGAACATTTTGTCTGGAAAACATGGTTATTTTTAAGTAACATAAAAAAAAAACAGGGACAAGATATCAAGATTAATAGGCTATGTGTCTTAATATATCAGATATTTTTATGTGAAGGAAAGTTTAGTTCAGGTAAATTGTCATATGGTGCAGCAGTTCACAAACTGAATATTTATAATGAATGACATTTGTTTTTAAAGAAGTCTCTCATGCTAACCAAGGATGCATTTATTTGATCAAAAACACAGTAATGCAGTAAATATAGTAATATTGGGAAATAGTATTACAATTTAAATAAATGTTTTCTATTTCATTAAATTTTCATATAATATATGATGCAAAGCTGAATTTTCAGAATCATTCCTCCAGTCTTCAGTCACTTTGTCCTTCAGAAATCATTCTAATATGCTGATTTGTTGCTCAAGATACATTTCTTGTTATTTTAAATGTTAAAAACAGATGTGCTGCTTAATATTTTTTCCAGGATTCTCTGATGAGTAGAACGATCAAAACAGCATTTATTAAAAAAAACTTATAGCAATGCAAATGTCTTTAGTGTCACTTTTGATTAATGAATTCATCCTTGCTGAATATAAGTATTAATTAAGAAAAAAACTGCATTGACTCGTTGACTCATATCACACTATTCATGCTCCCCAAACCACTCCTACCATTCTAGAGAGGTAGGGGTCTGCCTAGATTGAGATAACACCGTCAAGCCTTACTCAAGACGAGAGTGTTTTTTTGCACATGTGTGTTGCAGATTGGCATTCTGACCTTCACGGCTGTCCGTCAAGCTCTGCGTCTATGTAATTGCCTGTCTCTGCGGTCTCTCTCCCCTCCACTGCTCTCCAATAGGTCAGACAGATGGACAGGCGCTGACCTGCCTACAGGAGTGACGTGCTGGAGATCTGTGCGTGAGTGTGTGTGGGTTTGTGTGTCTGTATCATCGTGAGAGAGTAAGCAGATGCATACACCCACTGCTCACCCGCAGGCTGGATTTAGTCCATTAGAAGCGAGAGGACTCTTTTGTGTCCTCCTTTCTCTCTCTTACATGTGTCCATCTGCTGATTTACCAGCCAAATGGTTTATTCTTCTAATCACAGTGTTTATATGAGTCTCTCCAGACATGCTGTTGCATTGTTCTAGTTCTAACAAGCCTTCTTGACTGTATTTTCCAGGGCTAGTGAGTGATATAATGGAGAAAAGACTATAGATAAGCTTTTACATTCTTAATTTTTCTTTCTTTCCCCAATGGAGATTGAAATATTATCATAAAAACAGTGGAAACTGGGGCTAGTTGTCACACTGAGTGAAAATGTGTCAGGGTGGGTTTAGATTTGGAAATTAATAGACACATACCTTGAAGTGACTGGTACAAAAAGGTGTGTGTGTGTGTGTGGGGGGGGGGGGGGGGGGGGGGGGGTGTCATTGGTATACTGGTATAATGTGGTAGAACTCGAAAACAATTTTGAAAAGGAACAATTCATTAGGCATGGCAAGTTTATTTATATAGCACATTTCATACACAATGGTACTTCAAAGTGCTTTACAGTAAAATAATCATAAAAAGTAATCAAAACAATAAAACCAGAAATTTTAAAACGTTTAAAATGATAAAAAAAACTGATTTAAAGGTAATTTAGAACAGTTAGAAATAAAAATGATTATACATAAAATACAGTGCAGTCAGTTTGGAAATGAAGATGGCAGGATATCAAAATATCAAGCCATTATTTGGCAAGAAGATATTTGGAACACAAACAAATTTGGAGAATAAAATGCATATCCTAATTTTTGTCTTAATTCATGACATTTATGATAGATATTTGAAAGCAACATAAGCCCAGTTAGAGGTCTATTGGATTTTAATAATTAAATATTGAGATATTACATTTGTGATAATTAACCCTGATCTCCCTTATATTCTGTGTTATATAATGGGAAATTCTGTTTAATATATATATTGGTAGGTTTATTTGAACAGCAAAAAAATCCAGAAAAACACATTTCACAAAAGTTATAAATTGATTTGCATTTTAATGAATCAAATAAATATTTGACCCCTTCGCAAAACATAACTTGTTATTTGGTGGCAAAACCCTTGTTGGCAATCACAGAGGTCAGACGTTTCTTGTAGTTGGCCACCAGGTTTGCAGGGATTTTGTCCCACTCCTCTTTGCAGATCCTTACCAAGTCATTAAGGTTTCGAGGCTGACGTTTGGCAACTCAAACCTTCAGCTCCCTCCACAGATTTTCTATGGGATTAAGCTCTGGAGACTTGGCTAGGCCACTCCAGAACCTTAATGTGCTTCTTCTTGAGCCACTCCTTTGTTGCCTTGGCCATGTGTTTTGGGTCATTGTCATGCTGGAATAGTTGAGTTGATGCCAAAGAGCTGGATTTTGGTCTTATCTGACCACAACACTTACACCCAGTTCTCCTCTGAATCATTGGCAAACGTCAGATGTGCCTGTACATATGCTTTCTTGAGTAGGGGGACCATGCGGGCGCTGCAGGATTTCAGTCATTCACTGCATAATATGTTACCACATCGCACCAACTTTTGTCTCCTTCTCACCAAGCTGCTTGGTGATGGTCTTGTACCCCATTCCAGCCTTGTGTAGGTCTACAATCTTGTCCCTGACATCCTTGGACAGCTCTTTGGTCTTGGCCATGGTGGACAGTTTGGAATCTGATTGATTGATGACCTCTGTGGACAGGTGTCTTTTATACAGGTAACAAACTGAGATCAGGGGCACTCCCTTTAAGAGAGTGCTCTAATCTCAGCTCCTTACCTGTAGAAAAGACACCTGGGAGCCAGAAATCTTGCTGATTGATAGGGGATCAAATACTTGTTTGACTCATTAAAATACAAATCAATGTATAACTTTTTTTAAATGCATTTTTCTGGATTTTTTGTTGTTATTCTGTCTCTCACTATTCAAATAAACCTACCATTAAAATTATAGACAGATAATTTCTTTGTCAGTGGGCAAACGTACAAAATCAGCAGGGTATCAAATTATTTTTCCCCACTGTATATCTGTAGCAATAGCCAAAAATACATTGTATGGGTCAAAATTATAGATTTTTCTTTTATGTCAAAAATTATTAGGATATTAAGTTCAATTCAATTCAAGTTTATTTGTATAGCGCTTTTTCACGATACAAATCGTTGCAAAGCAGCTCTACACAAATCTGTAGTAAAGATCATGTTCCATAAAGATATTTAGTAAATTTCCTACTGTAAATCTTAATTTTTGATTAGTAATATGCATTTCTAAGGACTTAATTTGGACAACTTTAAAGGTGAGTATTTATTTATTTATTTGCACCCTCATATTCCAGATTTTCAAATAGTTGTATCTCGGCCAAATATTGTCGTATCCTAAAAAACCATACATCTATGGAAAGCCTATTTATGATGTATAAATCTCAATAAACAAAAAATGACTGTCATGCTTGCCTATGGAGCTGAGCAAGGAACAAGGAGATGAGGAGTAAATACAAGTCACAGTCTTTTAACCTTTCCAACACAGGATACACAGGGCAGACAGGAACACAAGTAGCACAATGGACGATAGAGACCCGATAAACACTAACTGAAGGAACTGGGGCTTTTAAAGACAGGACAATCAGGGAGGAAGACGAGACACACCTGGAATCAAATTAAGAATTAACATGAGGGAGAAACTGGGTCACAGGGAACACATGGGGAGCAAAACACACACAAAACAGTCCACAATCCTGACATATTGCCCCCCTCCCGGAAGGTGCGTCCTCGCACCTTATTAACATCCAAAGGGTAGGGGCGGACGGCAACTAAGAAGGAGGCTCAGGAGGAGGATGGACAACCGGGAGGGGGCCGGCAAACAGAATCCAGGGAGGTGACGAAGGAGGGAGGAGCCAGGGAGGAGACAGGAGGGATCCAGAGCAGGAGGAGCCTGGCGGGACCCAGGCCACAGCCATAACGGTGGCCCACGGTGGAGCCGGCGGAGGGAGGAGCCATGGAGGAGGAATGGCCGCCGACTCCAGGGGGCTGACCAACAGTGGCGGGGCAAGCCGAAGAGCAAGGGCGACGGAGAGGATCCGGAGGTCCTAGGCAGAGCAGATGGTTCCGGCGACTGACGCGAAGGCGTGGATCCGGGAGGCCGTGGTGGAGCCGGAGCGACAGAGGAGAGAGGAGGAGCTGAGGGGATGAAGGAGCCTGACGGAGCTGGAGGGACGAAGGGATGAGGCAAAGCCGGAGGAGTGGAGTCCCAAGGTGCAGGATGGCCGACGCCAGAGAGACGAGGGAGCACGGAGGAGCTAGTGGACTGCCGGGCCACGGTGGAGAGGAGGGAGCTAAGAGCCATGGTGGAGCCAACAGGCGAATGGGCCAAGGCGGAGTCTGGGCCTCAGAGGCTGGAGGTTGAGTCGAGGGAAACTCCGACCACGGCAATGTTGGAGGATGGTAGTCCTGCCGAGCTCACACCGCATAGATGGTGGGCTGAGGGCGAGCAGTCCACAATCCTAACAATGACCTTATGACTGGTTTTGTGGTCCAGTATCACCTATAAAATGCTGTCATATAAATAATATAAAATACTATTATTATTATTATTATTAAATTATAATTATTATTATTTCATTAACTTTAACTTAAACGTAACTTAAATGACACATAATAGTATTTAAGTATTATTATTTTTTACAAAACACTTATGCGTTTGAACAAAACATTTGTAACAGACAATGTTCTGTAACAAAATTCAACATATTACAGAATATAAAATGGTGTTAACAAATCTCATTTGAGTTTTCATTCGTTACATAAGCAGGACCTAATAAATTTTACTCTAAAGGACCTGAATGGATAATTATGTAAAGCAATGTGACACTGTGGTACAAAAGGGACACATGATTTGTGCATATTATAATTGCAGACTATGAGGTGTGTGTGTGTGTGTGTGTGTGTGTCTAAATACAGGATCAGTGCTAATTGAGCCTCAGGGCTGCTAATTGAGCATTGGTGGTGAGGTGGGACTCGTTAGTTTAGAGTCAGTCCTGCTTTGTTTACGAAAGGCCAGCCGCTGGCAGACTCATTACTTTGTTTGTCTTGTTTGTCATTAGTTTAAAGGGAAGAGTGTGTATGTGTGTTTCTGGATGTGTTGGTGTGTTTGCGTAGGACTGTTTGTAATTAGCTGAAATGGAAGAGAGAAACATTTGCTTAAAAAATCTGCTTAATCCGTCTGAGCGGTGTGATAGAGGAAATACCACATTTGAGAACAAGCTAAATGCATCGCTGAATTATTGATACATTCCGAAACATTGTCCATAACTGGGCATAATACATTTTGACCAAAGCTGAAATGTACACCTGACCCCAAAATAAATATCTAGGAATGCTTTTAATGTTATTTATGCTCTGATGTCTTAACTGCACATTTTATAGAATGTGTGCAAAATAGTTTGTTCTAGTGCTCAGCAGAGTTTGATGTATACAGATATTTAATAGCATAGAGACTAGTGTTGTTTTTGGCAGCCTGTTTTAATTTTAGTTTTTGTAATTTCATTTTAGTTTTTATTAGTTTTAGTCACGTTCATACTCTTTTTAGTCTAGTCAAGTTTCCGTCAACTAAAAGTCTGAGCATTTAGTCTTATTTTAGTCAGAATTATCCATGACTATTTTTGTCTAGTTTTAGTTGACAAAAACTGATGACATTTAGTCTAGTTTTAGTCAATGAAAATTGCATTTTAGTCTCTTTTTAGTAATACAATTCTATTTAACCCAGTCAATATAGTATAAGTACCTAGTAGCAGCGGCATACCGTGGGGTTTTAGTCAGGGCCTTCAGTAAGCAACTGTAAACTACATGTACACACCTATATGCATATAATGCACATATTATGCTGCACACAGTCTCTCAACAGACAATGACGGCTGATCAGCTATTTTAATAGTAGGCTAGATTGGGGTGAGTTAAATGCAGAGTAAATTTCCCTACATGGTCAGTAAAAGTAATCAGCCAATACACAGGTCACTATCCACATTCATGTCACTCTAAAATGACGACGCGCCCAAAGCATCAAAACTGTACAAACTCTGGACATCCACACACCACACCACATTATTATCAATGCACCACATACACCTCCATAACAATGTGCATGATACAATACTCATCAAATAATAAAGCACTCACCTGTCACTTGTAAATAAAGTCCATGGGTCTGACATTCCATGCCCCTTTACTCGGATTTAAACACAGCCAACAAAATAACTTGTGCTCGGTGCTAGCTGTTAGCCACTCATAGTTGCAATCTTTGAAATGGCACATAAAACCTTTGCTGGCCTTTGTTAGCGAATTCACTTTGGGTGTAGGTCTTGCTTTCTCAGTTATTCGCTTTTGTCTGCAAAAGGCGGTTTTAGTAGAGCGGCAATAAGATCTGTAGGCGCCAATGACTGCAGCTGTCATTTTCTTTTCGTTTACTTTCATGTTCGTATTGATTAAGACAAATGAATGGGAAAACACGTTTAATGAGGTTTTAAAGTAGAATTGTTTGGCTAGCATTTATAGTCAAAAAATAGTTTAGAACTTTAAATGAGGATAGAAACCAATAAGCACATAATTTGTGAGGAAATAGAGTTGGAATATACTTGTAATGATTTGTTTCTCCCTAACTCTTTCTGTCTCTCTGTGCTTCCACTTCTTTTGTCTGTTTAATTGAATTTAAATGGAATTGATCCCATGCTGACATTCTCTGAACTCCATCTGCTGAATTCAGTGTGTAGTTCTGAAGAAATATAGTCTACACACTCCTACTGTCTTCCTCAATCAATGTCACACAGCTCCATTCTCCTTGTTCTTTTATGATTTTCTTCACACACTTGGCTTTGATCAATAGGTCTTATGTGTGCGTTTTATGTTTGTGGGTTTTCCCACAGGCCTTTACACTTCCTCGCAAATGGTTTGGGCATATTGCAGGATGTATATAGACATGCTTAGTGGCCAATGACAACATGACAGACTGCTGACAAATTCATGTACAATAATGACGTTGATAGACAGGTGTCAAGAATGGCTTTGACACCCTCAGTACTCATTTAAAGAACTCTTGAGGAATAAATGGAATTTTGAAGTGGCACAATCATCTGCCCATGGGAAGTAAATAAACATACATTATGATTTTCATATCTGAGTCTTCAATTACTCTCCTATCATCAGCATAATCTTTCAGCGCTTGCTGAATAAATGTGATAAAAGAGATATAAGGGCTTTGTTAATTACGCAGTCATCCATGAAGTGAATCCTGAAACCATATCAGATAATAGATCTGAATAGACTAAAAAGATTGTTTTGCTGCTGTGAAGAGATGTCCTCAAATGCGTTGTTGGAAGAGAGATGGGTAGAGAGTGAGCCAGGCTGAAGGGTTTGAAGGTTGAGATGAAGGTTTCTATCTTTGAGGATGGATGGTTGAAGGAGATAATGCTGCATCTCTATTTCAGAGTCATCATTTCACCACTAATTACTCCTGTCTTGCCTCTGTAGGCCCTCCACAACACCATCCCACCTTTTATCCCCTCTAATAACCAGAAATTGCTGACGCGACCACCCACATCTCCATTCCAAAGCACATCCCTCAGTTCCTCTCGAAATTACTTTGCTGCAGTCAAGGATTTGTGGAAGAGTGGTCTAAGACTCCTTAAGGCCATTTACTTTCACTAATGCATGTTCCTGCTGTCATTATAAACAATTTATTGGTGCATGCAATTCCAAAAAAAAAAAAAAGCTTTTTTCATCAAAAATGTAATGATTTATTCTGCCTCTAAATCGTAAATACTTTTTGTTTGATGATACCACAACCTCTTATCATTTTTCATATCCTAACCTCCAAGTGTGATACAGAAACTTTTCACAATCCAGACCCAGAATGATGCAGACCCAGCTGAAAACCAAACCCCATTGTATTCGGTTGAAGTAGAACTCGAAGGAAATGAAGTGAACCCCTGGCCATATTTATGCTCTATTATTCAATCTAAACTGTGTTTGCCTAAGGAGACCAAACTAGCAGCTTATAAAATCTCGATATCACCCCTTCGCAAGCATGTAGAGGTAAGCTAAATACTTGCATCATTGCATTGGTGGTTAAAATTAAGCTTTGGCAGTTTAGCAAAAGGTTTTACACAAATTAGCCAAAAAGACAGTGGTGCAGGGTGTGCGATATATATTGTCTGCGATAATATCGTAATTATTGTTTTAACAATGTGCGATTTGACATTATCGGTATTTAGCCAAAAACCACACAAAACACTCATACAGAGTGCCGTGAAGTCTAGATTAGACTAGTGCGCGCGTGCATTTAGAGTGTGTTCTTTCACTGCATGATTCAGTCTGTTAAAATGCATTTAAAATGAGCACAAAATTTAAGATATAGGGGCAGAACATGTATATTTATATCATTTAATTTAGTAAATCAATATCACACAAACAGTGCCGTTTTTCTCCAAAAATCAGTATGATTACATATATATATGTTTTTTTTACAACAGAATACAACAAAATATTTTTTCCTCCCACCCCGAATTTTTCCCACCACCATGTCCCATAAAGGGCTCCGTACTTCTACAGCATTTATTAATCTTAGATAATGTTAATTTCAGCATTTACTAATGCATTTATAAAACTCACAAGTTGTGTTTTTTAACATTGGTAAATGCTCTGTGAACTAACATGAACAAACAATGAACAACTGTATTTTTATTAACCAACATTAACAAAGATTAATACATAAATGTATTGTTCATTCATGTTACTTACATTTCACTGCTGGTTATGCTCTGTATAATTGTGTATGTGACGAATAAAAATCTTTAATCTTGAATCATTCATGTTAATTAATACTTTAATGTTAACAAATGATACCTTATTGTAAAATGTTACCAATTCATTATACAAATAGATGTATTTGGCACACAAAACGAGATGACAGACAGAGACACTCTCTCACCATTTAATTAGCTACATGAAAAAGTAACTGAGTGACAAATCATTCTGCCAAACATCTCCTTTTGTAAGTCATATAGATAAGAAACAAAATAAAGGTAAGTGATAAGACGCTTTGGATAAACTATTTTATTCACAACATAATGTCTTAAAATACCTTATAGGGTTATGATAACCAAAACAGTCCAGAGCTAGATCAAGCTTTGATCTGTAAACCAAACTGTCACTTTAATTAAATTATTTTTTGCTCTAATAAAAATATTTTATCATTAGCTAGCTCCACACTGAGCTGCTTTATAACAGAAAATCAAGTTATAATTCTAACTGTAGCGACACTGACTGTTTTTCATGTTTAATACAATAAAGCTGCTTGAATTTGTTTGTCATGTTTAATACAGTAAAACTGCTTGAATTAAGGCTATCTGTTGCATAAAGTACGTACTTTACTGGAGTAATGTTACTGAAAAGCAGAGCTCATGCAAACATCCACATCGTTGTAATCAGATGCATTTTTAACTGCTGCTTTCACACTGCTGTCAGTTTTTGTTGTGTTTATTTCGTTACTGAGAGGAAAGCGCGCAATATATATTTACATATTCATCCAAACGCCACTCAGGTTCAGGTGTGTCTTCTCTTGAATTGGATCCAGGAGGGCTGAACTACAGTCTTGGTCAAACCGCAGTATCGCAGGCTCTTACATTAGTCATATGAGATCAAACGATTACTCGACAGCAAAAACATTTGTCGACAATTTTTTATTGTCGACGTTGTCGATAATGTCGACTAATCATTGCAGCCCTAATGCCCTGTATTAAACAGTGTGTAAATACATCTAAATGCCACCTCAGATGAAGCGTCTGTGTTTCCTCTGCATTGCAAAGAAGAATTTTGTTGATTTATTGATTTAATTTGCCTGGTAACAAACCAAATGTCTTATTATCCTAAATAACTGATTCCTTTAATTAAAAACTAGTTTGAGATTTATAGGCCTATCCCAGGGGTGTCAAACTCAGTTCCTGGAGAGCCGCAGCCCTGCAGAGTTTAGTTCCAACCCTGCTCCAACACACATACCATGTAGTTTCCAAATAAGCCTAAATTATTAGACTAGTATAGATATAACCTTATTTAAACACAGCTGATCCAGTGTTTAATTAGGGTTATATATATACTGTGTAGGGCTGTGACCCTCCAGGAACTGAGTTTGACACCCTTGGCCTATCACATTTTTGCGTCCCTTCCACTGTTAAAAAGTAACTAAGTCATTTTTAATTTTTAAATTTTTACATTTAAAATTAGCTACTTTTTACTTTTACTTGAATAGATTTTTAGACTGGTACTTTTACTTGCACTTAAGTAAAATTTCATTAAGGTAATGGTACTTTTACCAGAGTAAAATATTTTCGTACACTTTCCACCTCTGATTTATACTAAATATATGTAGAATTTTAATACTCACCATTTATCAGTACTGGCCATAATATGAAAATAGTTAACAGTTTATCAGTATTGACCAGAATTTGAATATGGTTGCATCCCATTTTCTTACTCCACATTTTCAGGGTTTTATAGGGTTTCTTTTCTCATTGACACTTGTAATTACAGTACATTATTGTGACTACAGTTTCATGTTGACTACAAACATGCTTTAATCTTGCTGGAAAACAAATTCTCAAAGCACACTCATATATTTATAATGGTAGTAACCAAGAATGCTGTGACACATCTCTGAGAAATGCTCTTCATTCCACCATTTGAAAAGCTATGAGTCGCTTCAATAAGGCATCACACCCATGCTCCATCACTCTCTCAGCATTCCCTCGTTGTTTTGCCTTCTTCCATCTTTCAGTGTCTTTGCACCCTGTTTTAGCACTATGTTATAGCACTTAACCGCCGCTGTTTCTTCTCATCCATTATTGGTCATTTTCTGTTCTCACTATGTCACTCGCAGCCATTATAGTTATCAGTCATCCTCCCCCCACAGGTTTCCTCTCTCTACCTCTCATTTCTGCTCCTCAATGCTCCATCACCTTCTCTTCACCTCGCACAGCCCGGAATTCTTTCTCCTCTGTCTGAGATTTCAGATTCCCCCAAAACCCAATGTTAGAAATGTCAGCACCTCAAACTTTGGAACAGATATCTACATATGTGAAAATAAAATATATAGTATAAATAATATGTAAAATAGAAAACATTGTTCCCTGCGGAGAACAAAAGTAGTAAAACTGTACTGTATGAGTGAATCTGTATGGCTGCTGTATAACAAAGAACATTGGGCTATAGAGAATGGGTGCATAAATTAATTTATTGAATGGGATGTTGTAAAAACTGTGTGTGAAAGTACATGTAGCTTATCTGAAACCTATTAAGGGAACCATTATCGTATTTAGTGGAAGTGATTCAAGCGTGGGCCTGTTGCCTCAGTGTACACAAGAGAGAGGAAAACAGATATATAATAGTACATGACATCAGAGATTACATCAGCCCTGGTCTGATCCTGCCAGGTTTTACAACACCATTGTAACGTAATAAAAGTAATATTAATATGTAATTTAAAGCAATAGTTTAATTTAGCTCAAAGGGAATCATTTATGATTTTATAGGGATTTGAACAGAATCACTGTTACTGCGATTCACTGAACGAGCCGTATAACAAACTCTGCACTGGATATTACAATTTCAAATATAGTGAAAACACTATTTAATAGCACAGTAACAAAATCGGCAGATTAAGACATTAACTAAAAACACAAGATACTTCTCTTTTCAATATAAATCAGATTTTATTTATATAAACCTAAGACATAAACTAATCTAATACATGAACACAAGCATTCACACATTCACACATTGCAGAAAGAGAGAAGGTGAGGAAAGGATGAGTTTAAGAGAATGGAAATGTGAAATCCCAAGTTTATAGCAATATGTTCAATTGCATAGACCTTAACAACCATCAATCACTTAATTAACCCTCGCTTTAAGTTTCTCAATGAGGCTAAAATTAATATTAAATGCACCTGATTCAGTTAGATCTTGGAGGCGTTACTTGCTTGCTTTGCCTGTGCTAAGGGGTTTCCTTTGTGTCGTCATTGCAGACAGGGGGTTCCTCGAAGTTGCTGGTTGGCTGGAAGTTCAGTAGTCTTTGAAGTGAGGTCTTGGGCGTTGGCTGAGGATGCGGAGTTGGTCTGGACGAAGTTTGAAGCGAGTGCAGTCGGAGCTGGACTTTGTAGCAAACTTACATTAGAACACAAAACTCCACAGAAAGAAAAGAAACTAAAGTAAAAGAATAAAAATAAAAGGAGGTAATGAGACTAAGTTGTTTTCCTTCTCATTATGGTAGCAGTTGGCACGTGGGCCAGAGCACGCTCAAAGAGCAGCGTCAAAACGCAGTGGCAAAAGAGAAGAAGGGCGTAAGAGAGTAAGAGGCTAAGATGGACTAAGAGAGCATTTTTACAAAGAAGAGTAAGAGAAAGTTTGATGATGTCCTGAGTTTTTAAACTCGGCTTTCAGACCGTCCCATCTGGACGTCTTGACCAATTAGATACTGTCCCCACTAATAAATCGTTGTTATCTGTTCAGTCAGAGGTCCAAACTACACAGGCTCTTGCAAAGTATACTTTTGAACATGATTTCTATAACAAGACTATGATGCCTTTGACAAAGAATTGATTGGAAGAAACATTTAAAGCATGAATTTTCAAACTCATACATACCATACATGCATCTGAATCCTTCAGCTATTCAATAATGATTAAAAACATTATATAATTATATATATAAGACATACATAATATTTGATTAAAACAATGGATAGTCAAATGTGTGGGTTACAAACATAATATGGGTTATTTCTATGCAGAGAAATAACTCATAGGTCCTTTTAAGATGATTTTTAGTGCCCATGGCCAGATTGTCTCTGTGAACGAATGACTTTCAGTCTGGTTCTTTGTCTTCTGTGTGTGGAGACCTGCCCGAGAGAGTCTGTAGCTCGTGATTTTCTATCACAGGTTTACATGTGACCATCAGTCTTGATTACTTGCAAAAAATTTGACAGTCTTTTCCTGAATTGGGAATTATCAATAAGTGTTCTTTTGTCTCAATGTTGCAAGCTGTTTTGGGAAAGAGGCTTGCTGGTTAGGCTTTCTTCAGACTAGCTGGTGCTAGGATCTGGACAGATTTATGACATCCTGTTTCTGGGAGCCTCTCTTTGTGGAATCTCAGCTTCTCGTGTTTCGATGTTCTGATGGAATCTTAACTTTGTCTGATTCAGTCTCTTATATCTTAAACCATGAAGGGTGGATTTTATTAGCATTTGTAGGATGCAGCATTTTCACATTATTATTCAGAGTGACATTTATAATGCAAACAGATTTGCTACATATAAGATGATATGTGTGATCAAATGAATCCAAGCAGAACATGCTTCTAATTTCCTGGCTTGTAAAAGCACAGCAGGATATTTCCCATCTAACAAGTTTAATCAGAGGTTCAAATAATGCATGTAGCATTGCAATAGGAATACAGTTTATTTTATTTACATTATATAAGCCATAAGAGAAGACGGGCTAGCTGTCAAAAAAAATAAAAAATCTAGTTCAGCATTTTTGTTGAAATCTATCATTATTAAACAGCTGAATGTTTGCTAGTTTGTTTTACCTGTGTTTTACACTTGTTTAGACCTTAGACAATCCAAGATGTAGATGAGTTAGTTCATTCATCAGAACAGATCTGGATACATTTATCATTACATCACCTGTTCACCAATGGATCCTCTAAAGTGAATGGGTGCCGTCAGAATGAGAGTTCAAACTGCTGATGAAACATCACGATAATTCTCAAGTAAACCACACCACACCACTCCAGTCCATCAGTTAACATCTTGGAAGTGAAAAGCTGTGTGTTTGTAAGAAACAAAAACATTATTAAGACTAGTTTTAACTTCAAACAAGTCCTCTATTTATAATAATGTTTCTCCAATGAAAAAGCCGTCTAGTCTGAATCAGGAGAGAGATATGCTTAGATTACAAACTAAAACAGTCTAAAACAGTTCTAAACAAATATGTTGGTGGTGTTGATGTGAGAGGAGAACAGAGGATGGACTTTTTAGCTGGAGGAAGTGTTATTATGGATTATGGACTCGTATTTTGTCCAGAAGCAACAGCTTAAAGCTAAAACATCTTATTGGTTGGATCATCTTAATGATGGATTTAAAAAAAAACAAAAAAAACAGACAGCTTCACTTCAAGACACTAACTGATGGACTGGACTCGTGTAGATTACTTGTGGATTATTGTGATGTTTTTATCAGCTGTTTGGACTCTCATTCTGATGGCACCCATTCACTACATTGATGAACAACTGATGTAATAATATTTTTTTCTAAATATGTTCTAACGAAGAAACACACTCATCTACATCTCGGATGGCCTTAGGGCGACCACATTTTCAGTAATTATTATTATTTAATTTTTTTGGGGTGAACTGTTCCTTTATAAGACCTTTACTATAAAGGTACAATATAAGACTATGTTCAAGCTATATATTTAGCAGCATACAAATTAACTGCTTTGTCTCAAAACCTTATAGTTATGAGCCCCAAGTGACAGCTTGCCCCTGGTCTCCCCTATACAGTATATGGTCTCTAGTTGTAGTTTTATCCTTTGTTTTTACTAAGTAGTCTATGAACAACTGAGAGCTTGTCAATATTTCCTTTCAGCACCAAGGACAGTGACCATCCTGACAGTTATGCAGTAAACAGGTTTCCCCCAGCAGTGCAGGAATAAAGCATGTCAAATTGTAACATTTCACTGCTCTCTTAGACATGGCCTTCTATTAATATATAGCACTTTGCATATTTCTTTAACTCAACTAGGCCCAGAGTGCAAGAAACTGCTTAGGAGAGCATAAAATTCATGGAGCAAAATGTTAATGAGACCACATTAATACACCAAGTACTCTTGCCTCCAACGCATGTTTCTTTCAGGCATTAAAAACAAGAATCAGCCAAGGCTTATGTGACTGATGAGTGTGACATGTTGTCCAAGTAAAGACGCTGTGATTTATCACCGGTCCGTTGGTACCTGAACATGAGCTCCCCCTGTAGCCAATGCTCCCATTTATACTCACATTAAAGTTGCTGATACATTTAAGGGCAGCACATACAACATCACTGACATTCAGCCGAGAAAGCATTCGTGCACTTCTCAATTCTGTTACATGGCTGACGAAACAAATCTGCATGCAAAACCGGCCGCATCCTGCAAATAATCCAAACAGCATTAATGACTTATACATGAAATCTATTGCACTTTGCAATTGAAATCTGTTTCAGTTATCACAAAAGCTGCTTGATACACAAATTAATATAAAAACATGAGATCAGAGAGGCGCATCGTATTTCAAGTGCATGTCATGTTAAAGTGGTTGACACATTGACATTATTTGTCAGCATCAAGATTTTAGGTTAAAATGTATTTTAGCATACATTCATGTCAAAGTGTATATATTTTAGGTGCTACAATTGGTCACCATTGATCTCAAGCTTTTCAGCATTTTATATTTATTTTGTGTTTATTAATTTCAATGGCCCTGCACTGTACTTTAAGTTAAATTTATAGTAAAAAATGGCAGCTGTACTTGCCAAAAGGGTTCCAGAACCACATGGTGCCTGTGGTAGTGCTCATTAAAAATGGTTTGTTACTGTGAAATGTACTAAACAAACAGGTGGTACAATAGAAGATAAGGGTAAAACACATTACACTACATTAATGCAGTAAGTATGAATTAAACAACATAATATGCGACATAATACATAACTTTAAAAAATCCCTATTAATTATAAGGTGATTCATACAGTTATTTTAGCATCGTTGATATACTATTGTAATTTTTGTTCATATTTTGAAATAGATTTTATTTTCCTATTTTCTATTTTATTTTATTTTTTTGTTGTATAGTCTTTTTGTTTTTATTATTAGTTATATTTATTTTACATTTAGTAATTTGTTGTATGGTTTTGCCATTATTGTTATTATTATTATTATTAAATTCTTATTATTTTATTGAACATGTAAAGTTTTTATTTTTAGATATTTTATTGCTTAAATTTAAGTTTACGTTTTATATTTTAGTTCAATTAATGTTGTCCAAGATAAAACTGGGAAAGCTTAATATATATATATATCTTATGTATATATATTTACGTTTTTAATAATGTTATCTGTGTGTTTTTAGTTTTAGTTTAGTTTATTGTTAGTTTTCAAGTAAACATGTATAAACAATGTTTTACAAATAGGTTATATTTACTGAGACATGTTTATCAAATTTTTCTCAGGGTTAGCCTACTCTATGTTCTTCTTCTTTTTTTCTTCTATTTTTTGGTTCAGTTAACGTTTTATTGTACTTCAGGTAATGACATTTTTTTATTATAGTTTTAGTTATTCATACTTACAAATATATATTCCTGTTTACTCTCATTTACTGTAAACATTCTATATTTTATGCAATTGATAATATTTAAAAAAAAATATATATATATATATATTTACAAAATTGTAAAACATAGAGTTACATAGACTCTCCATCACAAGACACCTGTTCAGACGCGCGCGCGCGTGCCACTGACACCTGCATGCGCGCGCCATCGCTGCGTAATCAGCGTTTGGGTTAGCGCGTGCCAGTAGAGAGAGAGGGAGAGGGAGAGAGAGACTGAAAGATACCTAGTGGAGATGTAAGTCGCTGCTGAAGATTCGCAACAACAAGCAAGTGCTTTAGCGCACACCCCCCTCCCACTTCGCTCGCTCAGAAAAAAAATGTTTCTCTTGTGCCTGAGATACACAGTGATGTGAATATCTGTGTGCTGTTGGAGACAAAGCTCTGAGACTGCTTAAAACAGACAGAATAGCGGAAAAAAGAATTCCTCGCGTGCTTGCAGGAGTCGGACGCATAAGCGATCACACGGGATTTCTTCAAACAGCGGTATGTGCTGCTCTATTTCAACCTTCCTCAAGCGATGTGATTTAAACGTTTGTCTACTTTTGTTTGGTCGGCTGTGAACGTTACCAGGATGTTGGCATGTTTGGGTTGTTTTCTGTATAGCCAAACTGTGTGATGTATTTCATGCGCAAACTGTTGACAGTACAGTTGATGGTTCACCATGCGCCTCGCATATCACATCGACCTCATCAACTGTAGCGAATTCTGTTTCGGTCAGTGACGATTAATGTTGTCTGAGATACAAACGGGGCATTTTTTTAAAATATATAATATAAAACACACGTTTCAAGTTCATAGTAATGTTTGTGTTCTTGTTGGTTTTAAAGTAAACCATAATTTTTCCAAACATTTTTCAAGGTATATATATAAAAAAATAAATAAAGCATTTTTGATTCATTAATATAAATAGCTACTCCGTTTGACCTGACCTAACAGTTTATTTATTTATTTTTTAATATCTAAATATTTCAAAACTTGAGAGTGGTTTGTTGTCACATGACAACAAAATGGCTGCCTGCATATTGGTTACACCAGACTGACTAATTTGGGGAATTTGGGGAACAAACTTTTTCAAATATGAATAATATTTTAAACAATATTGCTTTGCTGCATATTTTTGTTTCCATTTATACATTTAGAAGACACTTTTATCCAAAACGACTTACAAAAGAGGAACACAGGCAATTCCAAAGAACCAACCGTATTTTTAATATTCAATGCCAGGTTTATTAGACATCTAGAATAGCAAACGTGCATATTTTTTTAAGCATACAACATGTTTATTTATGTTTATTATTTTTGGTAACACCTAATGTTAGTGTCCTTGTAATATGTACTTACTATAGTAATAACAGTACATTAAGCATAATTACACGCAAATAACCCTAAACCAAATACGAATGCTAACCTTGTAGCAAGTACATGTTTTTAACTAATTTTACCAGGTATTACATGTAAAGAATCCTAAATAACAAGGACACCTTAAAAGTGTAACCTTACTTTTATTTTATTTTTTATTTTTTTACCACCAATGTGTGAAAAATAATTTTAATTCAGAAATGTAAAAAACATGTTAATCATGGATGTGAGATAGACAGCATGGAGAGTGTGCTTCACTCAGCATTTTTATGTTTATGTTTTTTTTTCTTCTCTCCAATAGCTGCAGTTATGGAGTTCCCAAATGATTCCACCAGCTTTGCTGACCCCAGACACTTCCGTCTGTACAACGAGTCCCTGTTCCAGAACAACTTCAGCGCCTTCAACGGGACTGACAGCTTCTTCCCAAGGGGTGTCAAGATCACTATAGCAGTGGTCTATATGATCGTCTGTGTGGTGGGGCTAGTGGGAAACTGCTTGGTCATGTACGTCATCATCAGGTAAGCTACATCATAAGCTTTACATAGAATCTGATTAAATAAACATTCTATTGATGTATGGTTTGTCAGAATAGGACAATATTTGACCGAGATGCAACTATTTGAAAATCTGGAATCTGAGAGTGCAAAAAAACAAACAAAAAAAAAACTAAATATTGAGAAAATCACCTTTAGAGTTGTCCAAATGAAGTCTTTAGCATTGCATATTACTAATCAAAAATTTAGTTTTGATATATTTACAGTAGGAAAGTTACAAAATATCTTCATGGAACATGATATTTACTTAATATCCTAATGTTTTTTGGCATAAAAGAAAATTTGATCATTTTGACCCATACTATTCATTGTTGGCTATTGCTACAAACATGCCCATGCAACTTACAACTGGTTATGTGGTCCAGGGTCACATATTACCTGATGAATAGAAAACATGATGGAACTTCATGTATTATTCATAATAAAATGAGGAGTTGGAGGTTATTGGTTTGGTAATGGGTTTGGTAATAGCACACTGCACAGTTTATTTGAGAGCCATGAGGAAAAACCTCTGCATTCTGACAGCAGACCACAGGGTCATGACCTTCGGCTCAGAGACTGAAGTGTTTATTTGGTGTTTTTTATCTTTCCTTTTATTGTCCTACACCAACTCAACCAATGGCATAGCTATAGGGCAGGACTTCTTGTTTGACTAGGAAACCTGTTGGAAACAGTCATCATTTTTGCAGTTCTGTTGGGTGCAACTAATGTTTCACAAATTAGGTGCTGTACCTTTAAGAGGTGTTAAAGGGACAGTACACCCAAAAATGAAAATTCTGCCCAAACGTGTATAACTTTCGATCAGGTTTCTGAAGTAAAAACTCCATATGGAAATTGACTTTCTGATAATCCATTAAAGACAGACCTTTTGTGAGCTCTTGTTTTTAAAATAACCATGTTATGTTGATAGTGGAATTTGTGGTTTAAAGAAAATACCATACCCATGATGCTGTACTGAAAATGCCACCAATCAGATAGTTGCAATGATCAGAGCACACAATACTTTAATAGTTGTGTATAGTGTATGTATATTTTGCAATAGACATAAAATATATAGTTTCTATCGACACAGTCAACAACTGTAAATAATTAGTTTTATATTTCACCGTCATTACTATGTCATTTGCAGTGCTTCATGTAACTGTAGTTCTTTCCATCATTGCAGCGGTTAACCACACAGTCTTATTTTTCTGATTTTCAAATGTTGCTTTGTCTCAGATAAAGGTTTGTAATGTTGTGATTCACATCATAGCTGGTTGGTGATAGTCTCTGTGTATTTATTTTAGTCCATACAATGAAAGACTTTCATTGTGTGGACAAAATGGTTTTCAAAATATCTCCTTTTGACCTGAAGGTGAATAAATAAATTTTTTGGGGTGAATTATCCCTTTAAAGCTATTGAGAACCAGCAGACCACATTTAACCCCCACTGTACTACAACTGAGACCCCCAATGCACAACCATCTCGCTCAGCAGGCTTTGGTTCGCTATTGACAGCTCGGTGGGCCAGGAGATGTGAAATTAATTTTCACCCTCCATCCTCACTCTTTCTGTTTGTTTAGATGCTTTCTCTCAATTACCTCATCTCTCCACCCCCTCATCCCCCACCTCACTGCTTTCTCTCTCCATTCCTGTGTTGTTTTATAGAATGTATGTAATTTGGTCCTGGAGTTTTACTGTACGAGTGAAAGCTACAATGGTGTGTCAGAAATCTGTATCATAACTAATCATGGCACTTTGTCTTTCTTTTTCCAATTCTGAGCTGTCATGTTTACCCCATTTTCTCATCTCATGAACCATCTCCAAATACTTTTTTTTGTTGTTGTTTTTTTGCATCACTCCTTCACAATTTATTACAATTTGTGCTTATGTTTATACTGTAGATGCCAGAAACTATTTTTTAGTAATTGTTATTGATGGTTTCAACATGTTAATACTTCTATCCCAATATCATTTCAATATGAGGAACCCACCATTTATAACGTTTGCCAACACACTGCAAGCTAAACAGACAAAATACAGATAGTCCTTTGGATTTCATGGCAAGGTCACATATGTAGCTAATTTAATACCATTTGGTTTCAGACATCTAAGCTGCATCCAAAGCCAAAGGCAGCTGCTTTGCTTTTTCATTGCCCAGTCAGTGCATTAACAGGCGGTGTTTATGAAGACACCTTTTAAGAAATCTGGTTCCAGTCTGCCTTTTAGGGCTCCATGTGGTCATGTCTAATGATCTAATACAAATTCAACTGAGCTAAATGATTATTTTAGAGCAGATACACTCTTTAAAAAAATAAAAGTTCTTTACTGGCATCTATGGCTCAATGAAGAACCTTCAATATCATCAGAAATTTTCAATTCCACTTATGACTCTTTCTAGTGGAAAAAGTTTTTTTTTAGACTTTTAAAATGTTCTTCACACTAAGTAAAAAGAGTTATTTTAAGAACTGTTCACCAGGAGGTTATTTGGGTAATCTAAAATGGCTCTGCTATAGCATTCCTGCTGGAACCTTTATTTTTAAGAGTAAGAGTGATAAGCTAAAAGATAAAAGATAAAAAAAAAAAAAAAAACATGTTTTAAAATCTTTTACTTCTTCCAACCACTTCATCAGATGCCATTTTTATTCTTCTAACCATGAGCACACAAAGGATTGTGGGATATTACAGGCAGTGAAGTAACAGGATGTTATGCCAAATTCGATTTCAGACCTGTCTTAAGGGATAGCTCTCCCAAGCAATGTTCCCTCAAAAAATATTTTCTTGCTGAGCAAAACTTTTTTCTATTGGGCGGATATTTCGGGCACCTGAGCAAAAACATTCTTTATACCAGACCAGTAACTTTTAACTTTAATGTGCTATTTATATTTGATTTGACCCTTGATGTAACTAAATGATGTACATTTTAGGTTACATGAGAAAACATTTTTTACAGTATAATACACTGCAGTTCAAAAGTTTGGGATCAGTAAAGTTTTTTAAAGAAGTGTCTTATGCTCATCAAGGCTGTAGCCTATCTATTTGAAAAACAATAAAAAAAAAAAAATACTGAACATTATTTCACAAAATAATATTGTGAAATATTATTGGAATTTTAAAATAAATGTTTTCTATTTTAATATACTTTAAAATATAATTAATTCCTGTGAAGCAAAGCTGAATTTTCAGCATCATTGCTCCAGTCTTCAGTGTCATATGATCCTTCAGAAATTATTCTAATATGCTGATTTTTAATCAATGTTGGAAACAGCTGTACTGCTTAATATTTTAATTAGGAAAAAAAATTAAAAGTGAAAAAGAACAGTGTTTACAATATAAACAATATAAAGACTTATATTGTTATGAAAGTTTTCTATTTTGAATAAATGCTAAATTTTTAACTTTTTATTAATCAAAGAATCAAATAAAAAAGTAACACAGGTTCACAATATCAGTTTTTTCTGTATTTTTTAAATAGATACAGATAAATACAGTAAATACAATAAATACAGCCTTGATGAGCAAGAGACTCCATTGAAAAAACAAGGTCAATTATTTATTAGGTTTTATAATATACAAACAAACTATTTAAACTGACAGAACAGAATAGAAAACAAACTGAAGCTAAATTTAAGCTGAGATCTGTAAGTTAAATATATATATATATATATATATATATATATATATATATATATATAAAACGTGAACATATGAATTCTTCTATAGCTGTCTAAACATTCCTATGAAGTAGTTTGCACAGTACACCTGTGTGACTGTAGCTAAATGTATCTGAGCTTTGTTACCGTTCTGTGCCCATCCTAAGCTATTTCCAGCACTTAATCAAACCACTGATGACGTTTATTTCACATGCTATTGCATTTGTGTTGGTTCTCATGTTCAGCGCACCGCAACCATTGCCTGCGTCCCAATGTGCATACTATCCATCCTAAACTCTATGTGATAGTAGTAATTTTCAATACTATTTAGGGCTAGGGTGGATAGTATGCACATTGGGACGCAGGGATTGAAGTATTCGGTTTCTACAGCGACTCATTTGGCACCCATCATTCTCTTTCTATGAAACCTGTAAACCGCATTCACCGGTTATACCTCTATAGCGACATCAACTCTATAGCGGTTTGCCCGAGCAGTGTGATTCTTTCGCTTTTACTGGCATTCAATCAAATGGCTTTCCCAACTCTTGTGTGTGCGCAGCACATTATTTCTTCTGCGCGGTGGCGGTGGAAGAAGTGTGCGGCCGCGCGCGTGCAGCTTAGAGGGAACATTGCTCCCAAGAATGATAATTCTGTCTTCATTTACTCACCATCACATTGTTCCAAACCTGTATGACTTTCTTGTTTCTGTGGAACATAAAAGAAGATACTTTGAGAAATGTCTCATTGAGATTTTTTGTTTTTGTTGTTGTTTTTCTATACAATGGAAGTCAATCACTACCAAAATGATTTGGTTACCAACATTCTTCAAAACTGGTTTGGTTACCAAATTCTTTAATAGAAAAAAAAAAAAAAAAAAAGAATTACAGAATTTTCATTTGTCATCATGTACTCCTCAAGAAGGCAGCATCATTTTGGTTTTATATACAGACGTGGCCTGAACTGTCCATCTGGTTGTGTCTGGTTGTCCCATAATGATATTGTACCGCACATGGTGCATAGTGATGTACCAGAGACTAATCATCGGGCAGCCTCAGCTTCCTGTTCTGTGCTGAGTCTTTAGGCTGTCACCCACTCAGGCCCAGCTCACCCACCCTCTCCATCTGCAAGTATGCGTGGAGGCCACAAATGCATTTACTGTCCCTCCCTCAAAAAAAGTGTATGATTATGAGTCTGATGTATCACTGCTTTTGCTTGGATGAGTGCCGTTGATGATTTCAGCTGTGAAGGTTGTGGCGTTCTCTTTCTGTTCACTCTCTCATAATGTATTGTTTTGTCTCCTTCTTGCACATTCTGTCATGTGAATCAATCATGTGTTAGTGTGGAGGAATGTAGATGTAAGCGGTTTACTTCTGCCGTGCTGTTCTTTCCCTTTTTAAGAGAAGAGCTTTCCTGCCAGACCAGCGCTTTCACCAATCTCAGCCAATCAGAAGCATCGACCCACTGGCAGGATGAAACCGTATATGCATCATTCTAATCAGTTTGTGTTGTTCTGAGTCAATCCACTCTCTAAAAACAGTCATTCCTGGAATGCTTGAGCAATTTCGATGAGTTTCATCTCTGTTTGTGTCTAGGTTGTCTGATGACATTGCAGGGCTCGCAAAATCGCTAGCCCGACGTCCCGGGGCTATTGTGTTTTCCAGTCGGGCTACCAAAATGTATCACTGCCCTGCTCGACGGGCTACCTTAAAATACAGGGCTCCTGCAGGCCCTTAAAACTCTCAATTTAGTTGTATAAAATTTAAGGCCATACAAAGATTTAAATACGTAAAATTGTATAAGAAAAGTGTTAATTACAATTTCAAGAGGTCTTGTAGTTGGGGATGGAACGACAAGAACCGCGATACAGCTGATTAAACTTCAAAAGGCAATGATGTCATTGAATAAATGAGCGCTGCACATTTCAAAGTCAAAAAGCGACACAGATGTTTTTGTGAATGTGTCTCTGAAAGGAATCGTCTGTCTTCAGAAATGTATCGTTGGCATTTTCATTTCATCTTGCCTATAATGCCTGTTAAAGCAGCGTATATATGAGCGCGGTGCTGCTTTGCTGTCCATCCATACTTCCATTTCTTTGTCATTCATCCATTTGCCCGTCTGCCTGTCCACCCATTCACCTTTCTGCCAACCAATTCAGCTATTTTTCCATTTTTCCATTCATTGCTCCAGAGATCCATTCATTTTTGGGTTGTCTATCTGTGTACTTCCATCTGTCCAGCCATCCGTCTGTCTGTCCATCTATTCAGCTATCGTCTATCTGTTCTTCCATCCATCCATTCGTCCATCGATCTGTCCTTCCATGAGTTGTCTATCCATCTATCCATTTGTTTGTCTGTCTGCCTGTCCATCCATCCATCACTTATTAACTTTTTTTTCTATCAATTTATCAACCATCACTTCTTAATGCATCCATTCATTCATCCATCAATCACTTATTATCCCATCAGCGGGTTATCTGTCTATCTAGGCACATACATTAATCCATCCATCCGTCCATCTCTTTATTCATCTATCCATATGTCCATCCATCCATTGGTTGGGTGTCTGCATCCATCCATACGTTTGCCATCCTGTTTGTTCATCCACCCATCCATCCATCCATGGATTATCTGTCTATCTAGGTGCATACACTTATCCATCTATCTGTCCATTCTTATGTCTTTCTGTACATCCATGTGCTTGTCTATCCATGCATTGTCTGTCTATCTGTGCACATCCATCCATCCATGTGCTTGTCTGTCCATGCACCATCCATCTATGCATCCATCCATGGATTATCTGTCTATCTAGGTGCATACACCTGTCCATCTATCTGTCCATTATTCTGTCTGTCTGTACATCCATGTGCTTGTCTATCCATGCATTGTCTGTCTGTGTACATCCATCCATCCATCACTTATTATCCCATTGACGGGTTATCTGTATATCTAGACACATACATCAATCCATCCATTCATCTTTTCATTTATCTATCCATATGTTCATGATCCAGTGGTTGGGTGTCTGTCTGTGCACATCCATCCATACGTATGTCTTCCTGTTTGTTTGTTTGTTCGTCCATCCATCCATGTGCTTTTCTGCCCATGCACCATCTATCCATCCATGGGTTATCTGTCTATAAGTGCATACATCTATCTGTCCATTCTTATATCTATCTGTACATCCAGCCATTGGTTGGCTGTCTATAGTCCACACCCATTCATATGTTAAGTTAAGTTAAGTTATTTATATAGCGCTGTTTACAATGCAAATTGTGTCAAAGCACTGCACAATATCAAAAAAGGAAAATAATGTGTCAATAAGTTTAAATAGTGTCTTTGCAATAAGGTCGGCGATATCGCTGGAAATGAAGCGTCCCCAACTAAGCAAGCCAGAGGCGACAGCGGCAAGGAACCAAGACTCCATCGGTGACAGAATGGAGAAAAAACCTTGGGAGAACCAGGCTCAGTCGGGGGGCCAATTCTCCTCTGGCCAAACAAACCAGCAGTTCAGTTCCAAACTGCAGCAAGTCAGATTGGATGGGCTCAGCTGGTTCCAGTGGTCTTTTCCGATGGCTGTCTAAGTGGCGGGGTCCTCAATGGGGATCTGTCTCTGGCGTTCATCCAGGTGTCTGGCCTCTGCCTATGATCAGGGACATATGTCCATCTTCCTTTTCATTTGTCCATCTGTCTATGTGCTTGTCTGTCTATGCATTGTCTGTCTATCCGTGCATATTTATCCATCCATCCATGCATCCATCTGTCTGTTCGTCCATCCTTGGTTCATCTGTCTATTCATGCACATCTGTATGTACATCCACCTGTCTGCTTGTTCCTCTGTCTGTCAATCCCTCATCCTACTCTGAACTCCCTGGAAGAGCTTTGAGGTAAAGGTGTGTTTATGGGCATTTGGAGAGAGTTCTCTTCCAGTTGGCTCAGCTGGGTCCTGCCAGATCGATACTGGAGCTGTAATGAATTCATCCTCTCTCTCACTGGACTCAAGGCAGTACATTACAAGGAGGAATGAATATGAAACTGCATAACAGCATTAGCACTGCCCTGCCGTGCCCTAAATTCAGTGTAAATGTTGTTTGGCTGTAGTGATGCTTTTGTGACTGATGTCAATTCATCCTAAATATTAGAGTTCTGTTTTTTTATGTTGGGCCTTCTGTGTAAAATGTTTTTAATGTAATTAAATCACTTTATGACTGGCTTCCATTTATTATAAGTTTTATATAGTTTCCACAGCATGATTCATTTGATCTAATTTTTTGTTTGTTTATTTAGTCTGTGCAGATCTCAGGTTGAATGTATTTTATAGTCCTTTGACTATTTCAGAAACGGCTTTTGTCTGTATCCAACTCTGGACATCAGAGCTTTTATTTGTTTATGCATGGGCACATAGTTAGTGTGCCAGTGACTCAGGATGTCTAACTTCATTGGCTCATTATATATGAGTTTATCTGAAGATTTATGCTATTAGCCCCTTACCCTTATTAAAGTTGATGCAATGAAATTGTTACCAGCATATTAGCAGGGCTTGCAAAATCACTACACAGTAGCCGGCATATGAGAATATGCAGAGGATGACTGATTATAAAGTATACATGTGTGTTTCATGTATAATCAGGCATGCATAAAGGAAAAAAGAGAAAATACCTTTTACTCTGTGCCTGGAAATATATACAGTAGTTGTCAGGGAGGTATTCAATAAAAGGCTTTTCTGTGAGACTCAAAATGGCTTTTTTTTTTACATCTCTGACTGCAGTGTGTGCTCACATAAAGTGTGGTCTGCTCACTTAACTAAAACATAAAACCACCACAGATTTCAAAAGAATCCCATGATCTATGATCAGTCATCAGCGTTACGGTGCATTTATTAAGGCCATTTTCAATGCAGATGTGTCATTTCAATGCGATGACATATGCAGATATGTCATTTCAATATGACTACATTAAAACAGTTTAATTCAGTTTCGTCTGTGAAGCCTGCCTTGAGTGGCTATCAGTGCCACTACATCAGTGAATTTCTGTTAGTTGAATTAGTCTGAATATTCAGAATGTCAGGTTGCTCTCATAGTTGATTCAAGGCTTACCAGATGAATAATGTTAAATTGCGTTTGCACTGGACAGAGCAGTGTAAAGGCATATTCTTTTGAATATTTTGAACAAACTTTTTTTTTTACATTGATAACAATAAATCAGCATATTAAAATGATTTTTGAAGGATCATGTGACATTGAAGACTGGAGTAATCATGCTAAAAATTCATCTTTCCTATTACAGGAATAAAATTTATTTTAAAATACATTAAATTAGTAACCCAGTGGCGGCTGCTGGTCTTTCAAAGAGGGGAAGCTCATTTTCGGCCTACATCATAAAAATTGTCCATTTATTTATACGTAAATTCTGCCCTACGTTCCTTTTCAAGAAAATGCTCTGTGACCCTGTCGACCAGTGTCTCCTCAATGGCCAGCAGAGCTAGGCCAAGCCCCACCTTTGACCAAACAACACATCCGTGAGATGGTTTCATCAAGAGGCATGGCCAGCAGTACATTTTCTTTGTAACAGCACTTCCAGTCAGCCAGCTAACTTTGTCATACCAGGAGAGCTGAAAATACCTGTTACTTTTCCCTATCTTTTGCACTAAATCAGTCTTAGGTGTTGATCTGCCCTGCTGTTTAATTCTAAGTTTCTCCTCATAAGGAAGACTTTCAAATGGCTTCACCACAATCAGGTCGACAATATTAGCACTATCTGCTATAGTGTGCAGTTTGCTAGCTGGCTAGTTCACCCCATGATGCTAGCCTAGCCTACTGTATGAATGAATGAGTGAACAAACGATCTACAAAAAGATATTAAACTCGATGGAGGAAATGTGGGAATTAGGTTAAACTGAAACAAGGAATGTGGTGTATAATTGTGTGAAATGTGTGATGAAAATTGGCTAGCAATTTCGCTAAACAAATACCAAGAAATAGGTTGCAGCAGTTTGTCTTTCAACTACACTTGCAAAATCCGCTATGAGACTGAGCTCGAATAGCTTCAGCGTCAGCAACTTTTTATAGTACAAAATCGCTGTCAATCAAAAGGAGATGCAGTCTTTCGACAGACCCTCCAATCATCACGCAGTCCAGGCCAACCCACTCCTTCATTCACCCCCAGAGACGCTGAGCGTCCGTGGGCGGGACATAATCGCAGGATTTATTTTATGACCATCTAGTTTCGAAACACTGAAAAAAAAACAGTTGAAAGCAGCCCCATTGAAGTCAATGGACGCTAGGCTTCAACAGGGAAATACACTGTGACGCTACGGGAATGTATGAGAAGGAAATCAAGTCAGCCGACCTGCTATATGTAGCTGATTCTGAACGAACTCGTCTTCGAGATGAACTTGTTCTAATGCATTTTTAGTCAATAAAATGTTAACACAATAGTACATATTTGACCATTAATTTTTTGACATTATAGGGGAAGCCGATCTTCCCTTGCAGTCTTAAAGAAATCCCCACTGTAGTAACCAGTTATTTTATTCAATAATGCTGTTTTACTGTATTTTTTGTCAAATAAATGCACTCTTGGTGAGTATGAGACTTCTTTCAAAAATATTACAAAAATCTTACTGACCCCGAATTTTGAACCGTAGTCCATATTTACTACATAACTGAATGGAAAATGAAGGTCAAAGACGTTCTTTAAACTTCATACAGGGTTAGAGCATAAGGGTGAGTGTAAATGTTCATGATTGATTTAATAATTCCTCACTTTAATCCGGTGTAAGCTGTTGAAGCAGAGCGCACAGCAGCTGATATCACCTTCTTTTGTGATCTCTGCCCTGGACTTTACTGCTTCAGTAATGCTGTAGGGCCTAAACACCTCGCGGTCACTGAGGTCAGTACTTTATTTTTGAAATGCTGAAAAACACATTCATGCACGTATGCCTGGCCCTCTTGAGTATAACAGTGCTATACTTGAAGATCTATAAACAACAAGCAGGACCTCACATTACTGCAATACACAGGTTACCTGATTAATTGACCACTGAATAGGAAATCCTTCGACTGGCCTTTGGGCGAATTGGTTCCTTCTTACATTATAGACTAAAAGGTCTAGATGTAATTAATTTATTTATAGTGTAGAAAAATAGTTATGCATGCTTCACAGCACCTTATGATGGTCTTTGTGCAAACAAAGTGCTGTATAAATGAAATCTAATTTAATTAAACCTTTTATGGCTGACCTCTTTCTCTGTCTACAAGTCACCTCATTGTCTTTGTCTTAATTAGAGGCACAGGTTGACAAAGATTTCCAACCTCTCAATTAAAGCATCAAGAGAATTTCTTCTCTTTCTGTGGTCACTTTGTTGTTACGCACATGCTTTTATCTTAACTGTCTTTCTCTAAGTACCTTTCATTACAAGGTGGACGGTCAAATACAATTGGCATTATTAGTTTTGCTTGATTGCTTCTTAGTGTATTGCAAAAAATAAAAGGCTTCTATGAGTAAGTGCATTGTTGCATTTGAATCGTGAGCTCCTATGCACAACAATTCATTAGCTGTGATCAAAGCCGCATTGCTGAAAAGGAATGCCGGAATTGCTTGTGGCACATAATACTATCTCAGATCAAACACAGAGTATTCAGCCTAAATTTTTCAATCATATCTCTTGAATAAAACAATATCCTTTGAGATCTCAGTGTTGGAAGGCACACGCATATTTAGTTCTTTGGCTTCGTCGTATTCCACGGATCATCAGAAATGAAGCCGGTTGCTTGATGTTGAACATTTAGAGGAATCTATAATGACTCTGAAGGTTTTAACAGTAATGTTCACCCTGGTGGAAACAATTTCACTTAATGACCAAGCATTGGAAAGTCATTTAGCCAAAAAAGGCAAGTCACTGAGTCATCTTCTAAGAAAAACTAAACAGACAGAACAAATTGTGGGAAAGTGGCATATCATATGAAGGGAGATGACAACAGCATGACTCTTAACAGATGGGAATGAAAGGACAAGTTGCGTAACTAGGAATGTGATATGTTTGGCCTTCCTCTTTAGTCATGTACTGTATTAGGAAGATAAAGCCCCATTAATGAAAATAATTGTTACATTTGATATATATAAACACACAGTGAAGAACAAAATTAGAGAACAATTTACGAACACTTTATTTTTTAACATTTGAAATAATGTAATCTTCATCGTGTAAAATATGAAGGAATTTTAGTTGTGGCTATACCATGCTAGTTGAATGGTCTTTTACAAAACAACCAAGACACTTTTTAACAAAAACCCTTTATTTTGTGGAAAACACAATGATCAAAATGATAGAACAGCAATGACTGTAGCACAAAGAAAGATTACATCTAAATAATTAGTAGGCGGTGTAGAGGCCCTTGCTTTGAATGACTTCAGCACATCTTTTAAACAGCACTACCCTGTTTAAAAACAACAACAACAAAAACAGCATATGCTGGTTAGGTATGTTTTGAATTATGGCTGCTGGATTGAACTGGTTTAAGCTGGTCCTAAACTGGTCTTGAGCTGGTCATGTGCTGGTCCTAAGCTGGTAAGCAACTAGCTCCTGCTCAGGACCAGTTTAGGACCAGCATGACCAGCTTAAACCAGCTCATGACCAGCTAAGGCCCAGCTTAAATCAGCTCAAACCAGTGGCCATGCTTCAAAACATACCTAACCAGCATATGCTGTACAGTTTCTCACACTGCTCTGGTGTGATCTTGGTCCACTCTTCTAACAGTCTCGTTCAAATTTTGGTGAATGTAGTGAGTTTCTTAGCCATAACTTTGTTGCCAAAGATTTTCAATCAGGTTTAGATCAAAACTCTGGGCTGGGCATTTCATTATTTGAATGTTTTCAGCTTCAAGGAACACTTTTACCCATTTTACTGTGTGATGGGAGTATTGTCCTGTATGAAAATTGCTGGCTGATTGGGCGATGAACGCAGGAAAGAGGTTTGGTCACTGCAGAGTGTGCTTTCAGTCCAAATTCTTTTTTATCATGTTGACAAATCCTTACCCTGTTCAGCAATGAACTGACAAGCAATTCCAGCTGCAGTGTTGAACTGATTCCCCATTGAGATTCTACGCACTATCTGGTCCTCTCATGCATTTGTCTTTCTTGGTCGACCGGCCTTTTTGGGGGATTTGCTTCTATTGCTATATGGCTGCTATTGGCTTTCATCTGGATTACCTGCTGTTGGAGGGTTTCAGTCACTTTAAAATAGCTCACCATCTTGCAAAGTCAGTGAAAACGTCTCAGGTTAAGCATGTAACCATGGTTCCCTGAGAGGGAATGAGACGCTGCGCCTCCCTAGAGGGCACTATGTGGAATGCAGTCTGCATGACCGGTGTCTGAAGCTCACGTGAAACTAGACCAATCTATTGGCCCACATGGCCCATGACGTCATAGGCGGTGTGCCCGGAAGTATGAGAGGGCACCTGCTGAATACGTCATCCACTTAGCTGTCTGAAGGAGACGTAGACAGGCAGGCCGAAGGCATGGCAAGGGGGGGGGGGGGCGGGCGCAGTGTCTCGTTCCCTCTCAGGGGAACCATGGTTACATGTGTAACCTGAGACGTTCCCCTTCTAGGGAACTCCACGCTGCGCCCCCTAGGGGGCACTATGGGGTACGAAATCCAACCACGCCATGCCGAGGCGCATGTCTGTCCTGGTGGGAGAGCACCAAGGAAGCGACATATATATGCCAAGCGTTTCCTCAGAAAGGGGCCATACCACTGACGCCACGGGCCGCTCACACAACTTGGCAGAAACGGGGGAATCTGAATAGATCAGGTGGAACATCCCACCCAAGTTAAGAGCACGGCTATCCTCAGATAGCTATGCTATGTGAGCAGAACTAGCCTTGATACACAAGACCACTGAAGAGGCTAACTAGAAAGCCTCTAGAGGAGCTCAAGAGTTCGCTGCTTAAATCCCAGGTAAAGAGGGTAGCTACTGAGCGATCAGATCAGGTCTTATGAAGGCTTGTGGACCAGAATAACGTCGCTGAGCTAACCTTCCTACAGAGCTGCCTAGACCACAGAGAGTGGGCCATCTACTTACAAACCTAGCAAGGGAGATAGCATTGTATAGGCAAAGGCTCAAGGAGACCACTACTTAAAGACCCTAAGAAGGGGAGCAATCACTGAGCTAGCACATAGATATCCTTAGATAGCTCAGATAGCTATCCTCTGATAGCTAGGCTAGAGGAAAGGGGACCACTCTATAAGAGGGCTCACAGCAACTGCAGTAGAAGACAGCTAACCACAGATAGCTGTATTCAGGTAAGCCCGTCCTGCCATAACAATGGTTGGAATTTAACCACCTACAGATGGCTATACTAAGGAGCACCCCAATGCTTGTCAGTCCTAGCGTAGATAGCCTTCCTACTAAGCTGCCCGGACCACAAAGAGTGAGCTATCTACTTACAACCCTAGCAGGAGAGATAGCATTGTGGAGGCAAGGGCTCAAGGACACCACTATTTAAAGACCCTAAGAAGGGGAGCAGTCACTGAGCTAGCAAATAGATATCCTCAGATAGCTATGTACCTAGGAAGGGCTACCAGAAGAGGGACCGACTGAAACTACCCAGACCACAAAGAGTGGGCTGTTTACTTACGACCCAAGAGGTGAGACAGCATTGTGTAGGTAAGGGCTCAAGAGACCGCTACTTGAAACCCAAGGCAGGGGAACGATCACTGAGCTAGCACATAGCTATCCTCAGATAGCTAGGCTTTAGGAAAGGGGACCACTCCATAAGAGGGCTCACCGTAACTGCAGTAGAAGACAGCTAGCCACAGATAGCTGTATTCAGGTAAGCCCATCCTGCCATAACCGTGGCTGGAATATAACCACCTTCAGATGGCGATACTAAGGAGAACCCCAATCCTTGTCTGTCCCACATTAGGCTAGCTAAGCACCGTGTTATTGACCAGGAGCTCACAAAAGGGAGATCCGGACCCTCCATAAATGATTCGCTAAAGAGTGAACACATAAACATCATAGTCAGTGATCAAAGCCTGATGTAAGCTGAGGCCATAACACTAGAGGGCTGGACACAGCTATCCTCAGATAGCAGTTCACTCAGATAAGGCTGAAGATAGCCCAGACCACGGAAGTGGACCATTTACTTAAAACCCTGAAGGGTCTCCCCTTCAGGGTTTTAAGTAAATGGTCCACTTCCGTGCACATTTACACAGTCCATGCAAGGGGCTCACAGAGACCTTTTTTTATTTTTTATTAGCAGTCGCCAAGCTGGAACACAGCTATCCTCGAATAGCAGATTCCTAGACAAAGACTTCAGTGCTTAATTCGGGAGAACTTGTGCCAAGGGGAACCCAACCTATTAAAGGAGCCAGGCTAGAACATGGCTGCCCTCAGACCGCCATATTCCAGAACAAAGTAAGCCGGGCTGGAGCATAACCATCCACAGACAGCTACACTCTGGCTTCACACAGGAAGAAACATTCCCCATAACCACTCTAGGTGCTTAAAGCCCTGCGAGAGAAAACTCGCAAGCCTGTCTCCACAGAACATAAAAATATATTCATGCCCAGCGAGGCTCTCCACACACAAAACATGCATGTTAGAGAGGCACAGCCGAGCTGAATATAGCTCAGCCCACGATCCCGCAGGATCAGGGCTGAAACGACTCCGTGCTCACACTTCATAGTCATAACAACCCAGTAGTATCTGTGACATCCAACAACCCGTTTAGAGAGGGTGTGTGGATCTCACAGATCATGACTGAGAAACTGTGCTGCGGCAATGGCGGTACCATGTCGCGAGACACAAGCGCTTTGTTCCACGCTTTGAACGCACGTGCTCTTCGCCGAGACAAACGCGAAAGCAGAACATGCCCTCGAGTGTTAGAATCCAAACACGGAGGCACACATCCCCTAAAGCGCTGCTCGACTTGAGCGCTCTCCACGGGATCCGATAACCCAAAAAGAGTGTCTAAAACCTTCGAATCCCGTGATCCGAGTCTTCGCCGTGCCTCAGCAACAGCGGGACCCGAACCGCAAGATGCAAACACTTGTCACTCATCTCTCGAGAAGAGGGGCAAACGCGAATAGAGCTTCTCATAGGACAACACTCACTATACTGATTGCATTCAGCCCCCTCGAGCTCTGAACAGGCAAGCTCCTGACCATGACACATGACAGATAGATTGTGCATGTCCTCAAGTGCCAGAAACCTCTGGAACGGAGGCACACACTTTCCACACCGCTCACCTGCCTTGGTCTCTCACACGCACTTCAAACAGACGGCTCCTGAAGACAGCAAAGAGGATGACATATTCATCAGATGCCCTCTTATACTTCCGGGCACCCCGCCTATGACGTCATGGGCCATGTGGGCCAATAGATTGGTGTAGTTTCACACATGCTTCAGACACCGGTCATGCAGACTGCATGCCCCATAGTGCCCCCTAGGGGGCGCAGCGTGGAGATACCTTGAAGGGGAACTGAAATGTTAGGCTGCTAGTTAAATAGGGTTTGTTAGATAATTAAGGAAATTAGCACTATGTGCCATATTAACACCAATAACTTGTAGGTATCTGAAAGTGTTTTCTATTTTTTTTTTTTTTATCAGAGTTCTTTTTCAAATATCTAATTTAAGTTTTTTTCATGAAATATGGTTCAAAACTGTGTTTCTACTTCTGTTAGGACAGAGTAGTGACCTTGAAATTTAAGAAATTGTAGGTTGTTCTCTAATTTTGATCTCCACTGTATATACACATACTTTTTTTTTTGACTATCACACTTTTAAAATGATGATTCCTCATATATCTTATTTTTTTCCAAGACCGTGAGACGGACGGACGGACGGACGGACGGACGGACGGACAGATAGATAGATAGATAGATAGATAGATAGATAGATAGATAGATAGATAGATAGATAGATAGATAGATAGATAGATAGATAGATAGATAGATAGATAGATAGCATTAAGCACATTAGTAAATGAGACCCAATGTTTACAGAGGATGCAACACTTTAATGGATATTGTGTAAAGTGACTGTCAAACCACACTAACATCTGCTAATCCAAATTCCAATTTCATAAAATAAAAATAAAAAATTCAGAAGGGAATCTTTTATAACATAGCTGTGCAATTACAAGTGCTTTAATTTACAGCCCGTCATCCACTTTATTGTCATCTGCACCTAAATGGCTCTGGCACTGAGCTGATACACCATTGGAAAACAAATTCTGTTTTTATGGCATTGACAATGTGCAATGTGGGATATTTAAATCCAGTGTGCCTGCAGACCCTCACTGTATCACAAACATGATGAGTCCCAAGCTCATCAATGAATCCTCTGCAGTGAATGGTTGCCGTCAGAATGAAAGTTCAAACAGCTGATAAAAACATCACAACAATCTACAAGTAATCCATATGAATCAAGCCCATCAGTTAACAACCTCTAAAGTATAAAGCAGCGTGTTTGTAAGAAACAAATCCACTGTTAAGACATTTTTTTAACTTCTAACTTTTTCACTAGAGAAAGCAATTTTATGGACTTTTCACTTCGCAGGATGTTAATTGATGGACTGGAATCGTATGTATTATTGTGATGTTTTTATCAGCTGTTTTTCTCATTCTGACGGCACCCATTCACTGCAGAGGATCCATGTGTGAACATGTAATGGTAAATTTCACCCAATATGTTCTGATGAAGAAACAAACTCATCTACATCTTAGATGTCCTTACAGGGCTCTAGACTGCGACCAAAATGGTTGCATTATTGACCATTTTTTGAGAATGTGCGAGTGAAAATTTGACGTGGTCACACTTGTGCGAGTGCATGTTCTAAGGTGCTCCAAAGCGTCTGCTTCATACAGCGTGAGCATTGTAGGAGATGGTCCTCACTGCAAAACACAAGATCCTGGGGTCGTGGTTGGATCTAGATCCAACTCCTCCCACTTTACATATACCTAAACCTACATGTCTCCACCCCCTGATCCCTAAACCCACCCATCCCCACCCCTAAACCTACCATCTCCATCCCCTAGATGTGGATCCAACCCCGCCCCCTGGATCTTTGTTCTGCAGTGAGGGGCTACTGCATTGTAGCAGGAGTCAGATTTCACTGATCAAGTGAAGAGAGGCACTTTCAGTGCAAGCGCTTCGTGGGTAGAGCGTCAGCTCGAGCGCGAAGGTGTGCGTAGCGGACTGAGCGCAACGGAGGATTTGGTTTTCAAACTAAAGTAAAAATCCACTTCTTAAACCAGAGAAGGTGAACATGTTGGTATTCTTGTAGGAAAAAAAAAAACATGCAAGTCCTGTCAGCGACAGCCAGTTTAGTTTTACTTTTCTTTTTGTTTTGAAAAGCTTGTTATCTTTGCTGTTTACCTCACGTTACGCTATGGAGGCTTTCCCTAATTTTTTTATATTATTTATTTGATTCCTCAGTGTTTGCTAAACATTCTGTAATTTATTAGTTGGTATATAATACAGCATGTGATGTGTCCTATGCCATATATACTGTTTTCTTGTAGTTGTGCTTTTTAATTAAGAATAACAATGAATCCATCTTTTGTTTTAGTCTTAAAAAGTGAAAGGTGTATAGATATAGAGGGTTTCATCGGGCGCACGCGCCTGGCCCAAAGTTAGCTTCCAGTCTGTGTTTGTCTATTGGTCTGGTTAGTTTGTCTGTTGGTCTGGTTTCTCCATTGGTAATTTCTCATGCCCTGCCTGAATGCAAAATAGGGCTGGGTAAAAAATATCGATTCTAAGATTTTAATCGATCTTCAGTTTAACGCAACGATATCGATTCGGGAAATCCCCGAATCGATTCTTAATGCTCGTGCTTCACATAAGAGGATATGAATATTCACCTCTCATCCTGAAGGTGTCACCATCTATAGATATACTTACCTGGCAGGGGAGACACCATGATCAAGAAGGCGGTTCACCCAGAGTGTGCACGTTGGATGGGTTAAATGCAGAGCACGAATTCCGAGTATGGGTCACCATACTTGGCTGAATGTCACTTCACTTATCTTTCGAATTGCTCCACTAAAAAAAACAACTGTATGCACCCTATTATTAATGTAGATGTGTATTTCAGTAATAAACTTAAGTAGGAGAGTTTCAGTTACCAGCATTTATATCAAAATATGGATCCCATGTCTGCAAAACTAACATTTTAAATGAACTATTGATAGCTAATCGATATCGAATCGAATCGAAATCGAATCGAATCGAAACCATAAAAATAAGAATCGAATCGAATCGCAGAATTGGTCACAATACCCAGCCCTAATGCAAAATGCTGTGCCTTTGTACTCTCTTGCACTAGACTTTGTTTAAGCCTCCAGCATGCGGACAGACAGACTCCCTGTGTGTAAACACTTACATACAGGTGTGTGAGTTGATAATGTAGTGCGTTTGGCAAAACATGCAGAAGCAGACAGACGCAAATGCGCTTGGCAGACACAAAGTTGTGATTCCCAGCAGCTTCTTGCCAAACGAGAGACCTGTCAAATTGCGCAGTCATGCACTTGTTCTGTTTGGATGTGTAAATCATTAATTATGTACAGGCAGGGGCTAATTCAATTCACTTCCCTTTCCAGGCTGTTTGTTTTTGAAGTCACGGGATATGTTGTGTCTGTAATAAAGATGCCACAGGTTGACGGCTTGTGTTCAGTCTCTGGGTAATTGTTACGAAATCTAAACTCAGTTAATGTGAATGTATCTGCAGGATCAATTCTCACTTTCCATTACACACTGTTAGACATTTCAAAGGGTTTTTACAGTAACTTACTGTTGCCAGTAAGTTACTGTAATTAAGATTTACAGTAGCAAACTGCATTTGATTTACAGCTGCAAACTGTACTGTTTTACAGAAAATTATTGTAAAAAAATATCTAATTCATCAGTATACAATTGTAATTCATTCATTTTAATATAGATTTCATTAGATTTGATTATTGTTATATATAATTCATTTAATTTTTTTACTCTACATAGGTATTACTGGCATTCAATTAAAACAGACACAATAATTACAAAATATCAAATTCTTTATTTAAAACATTGCATGTATAACACTTCAAAATACTTTCAAATGCAGCAACAGTGCATCTTCACCATGTCTCCTGTCTTAGGATGTTTTGCAGTGCATTATGTGTCCTCTGGATTTATCAAAGAATCCTTAGGCAACAGAAACATAATGGGGAAAAAAGACAAGCAGCAAAAGAATACATAGCCATCTGCAAAACCCAGGTGCTGCTCCAAAACGTGGCCACCACCTTTGCTCACCATCCACTTTGTTAGTGACAGAAATGTCCTGTCTGAAAAACAAGAAGTAGAAATGACACACTTTTAAAAGGCAAACCCCATGTAGAATACTCAAACGTCTCAAAACCATAGTTGTTCTCTTACCATGAATTTTCAGTCTCAGGGTGGCTGGCATGCTCATGTCTTTCTTGATGATTCATTGCAGTTGCCTTTAAAACACATATACAAAAAAAAAAAACCTGCAGAACATATTAAATTCCATTAAAAACTATAACAAACTTTTTTTAAAACTAGAAAAGGCAGTTAGCCATAAAACTTATTTAACTTAGCTAACATACGATTTTATTTTCTCAATAGGCTACTGACCCAACATTAACTACTAACACCTGAACAAAATTTCACATTAGTTAACCTAATGTTAATTTAATGCTAGCGTTGCTTGTTAAAAATAATTTTAATTCGGTAACTTAATTCAATAAGCTGACAAAAGTTGTGTGACTTTTTTTTTTCGAAACGACAGCACAGTTTACCATAGTAAAGTTTGTTACCGTTATGTTGATGGGTAAATGTTACTTACGTTAGCTAAACTGGTGTGCAGAAATCTGACACAAACACTCAGACAAACATACATATATTTTTACCTTGCTTGCAGGGCTTATTCTCTCATAAGGTGCATTGATACACAACGCAGGTGTTCTCCGGAGGTCTTCCACTCTCGCGGGTTCATCCCCGGGCAAAACCCGTGGCGCTGGCCCACTGCTTCCGTGTCTTCCTTGGACGCGAGTGGCATGGCGCAGCACGACTCGATGAAAAACAATATAGAACCCATTATATATACTATCTACAGAGGATACAGACAGTAAAGTGAAGCCCCAGTATATTTCTGACGTACAGATGTACTCCCAAGTGCTTGCGCTGTTTCTGACACGAAGGACAAATGGATTTTCCCATCATTACAAGCGATGTAACACATGATGTCAATCCAAATGTAAGAAATGAGGAAAATACAGCAACCTCAATAGAATGGCGCCAAAGAGGCCGTTACAGCAAATACAGTAGTATACAGCAATTTAAAAAAAAATACAGTAAGTTTCTGTATGTGGTGTCTGATGTCACAGAAAATTCCCATGATGCAATGGGTATTACAGTTATTTACTGTAAAGGGAATTTGCAGTATGATACTGGGTGATATACAGTAAATAACTGCAGAAATTACTGAAATGTCTAACAGTGCAAGATAACAAATGAGGATCTGAAAGAGTTTTGTTGACTCTATTGAGAGTTGTTGTTTATCAGCAACTGATCACTAAAATAAGGTGCTTTACTTTTACATAATGTCAGTTGTTAATATATACTATGTTGCCAAAAGTATTGGGTCGCCCCCTTCTAATGAACATGTTTGACTACTTTAGTAATTTCCATGAGTACAAATCTTAATATTTAAGCATATAATGATATTCTAGGGAATTGTGTGCTTCTTATTTTATAGCAACAGTTTGGACAGAACCCTTTTCTATTCTAACCTGACAGTGCCTAACCTTGACTGGTCTGCAGAAAGCCAAGTCCTGATCCCAGCTGAACACCTCTGGTGTGACTTTTAATTACAGACCTTGAGCCAAAAACACCAAACACTAATGATTTGTACATACACTATAAGGACACAAGTGTTGGGACACCCCCTTCTTTAGAACAGAAAAAGGTACTAACAAAACTGTGGCAACAAAGATGGAAACATAATTCATGTATTTAAAAATTGTATTTCCATCTCTGTTGCAACAGTTTTGGACGTGTCTAAAATGGCAGTACCCTTATGTACAAGTCATTGGTGTTGGTGACGAGTTTTTGGCTCAAGGTCTGCATATAAAGTCACACCAGAGGTGTGTTTACATTGACTAATGTTTTTTTTCACACTGCAGCTGTCCAAACATTGAAGGGAATGAATTGAACATTTCTGTCCTCCCTAGTTATAATGATTGTCATTACGCTAATGGTGCCAGTCATGCAGTTTGTTTTGCTTAGTTTTAGCGAAACATTATCTGAGCTGCCTGTCATTTTGTCAATCCCGACTCTCTGCACAGGTCATTTAGGGCCCGTTCACATATCGCGTCTTTTGCGCGCTCAAGTTTGTTATTTCAAATGTAGACGCGCGGTATGCGCGCTCATAATCGAAGCGACACGCTCGTTTCCGTTACTTTGAAACCTCCGCAGCTTTTTTGAAGTATGGGGTGCACCCAAACACTGCAGCGTTTTTTAGTTTTCTTAGTAAATAAACCTTGTAACAGAGTTACAGCAAGGGTTTTTTGGTAGTGGTAGTGGAAATCCATTGCTGAAATTTTCTTTTTGTAACGGAGAGCGCAGCTGATGGTTGCTTAGCAACGACAGACGCCTCCGGAGCGCAACCGGCGCTCCTAGCGTTTTTAGGCGCGATATGTGAACGGCCCCTTAGTCTGTATTGAGATGATTAATGTGGTCCTCAAGGGCTGTCCCTCACATTGCCTGATTTAGGCTCAGAATTACTGCACCATTACCCAATTACCCATAATACATATGCTTAGTAATACGTTTACTACCAAAAGTTTGAATAAGCATGACTTTTAATGTTTTTGAAAGTCTCTTATTCTCTCCAAGGTTGTATTTATGTGATTTAGAAATACAGTAAAAACAGCAAAATTATGAAATATTTTTGCAGTTTTAGATAAATGTAATTTAAAATGTATTCTATCTAGATGTATTTATTAATTTATTACTCACTGTACAGTATGCTTTATTCCAATCAACCAGTCTTTTTATTATTTTATATATTCATTATCTGTATATGCCAAGGATAAAATCAAACAACCACTTCTTTCTCTCTTTCCATCAGAACATGTCCTCATGTAACTCAGAAATATACATCTGGTTCAATGTGTGTTCTTTTTCAATTCCTTGTCTTTCAATGACAGACTCGCACTGATGAGCCACTATATTTCTATCTGAGTGTAGCAATACATATTGGCCAAGCACATTCAATCTTTATCATTTTCTGTAGCCGTCCTTGTAAATTTACTTCATAAAGCCATCTGCACAGCGTCTGAAAGAACCAATTAGTTTGTGATTTCAATCGGTTGATCACTATTGTTTGTGTATAGGACAGAGTGAGCAAATATAATTATACTCAAGTACGTCTACATGATGACTACTTGAGCAGAGGATTTGTTTGTCTCATTGCTGGAGTTCATGTAGAATGAGTGGCATTTGATGCAATGCTACATAAATAACTTTTCTCTTTTGCACAATATTTGATATTTCAATCAGATATTCTGTAAAAGAGTTTTGTCTAGAAATATTTTTTTATTAATTCAATTTGTATTGTCTTGGATGTTGACAGTTCAAATAAGTCATCCATCATTTATGAATTAAGCTGTCTTTTGGCTGCTGAGGAGTGACAGTAAAATTTGTTATAGCTCCCAAATGGAAGGTTACACACCAGTAACTGCATCATTCAGATCACACCGCATTTATGCCATGTGTACATATGAAGGCCACATACTGTATGATTTATGACACATGCAGCCACCATATGGCTTATGTACTTTACTTAATATTACAGCCATTTGGTGTTCAGAAACAGCAGTTCACACAGATTTATCAGACACAGATTTATCAAATATTTGATGAGGTAACACAAGCACATATCCTTTTGTGCTTGTGGGTTTTACTGTATGTCTGCTACTGTACTCCAACATCAACAAAATGCACTATAAATACATACAGCATTTTTTATGGGCTCTTTAAAGTCCAGTTGCTTATATCACAATGGTTTGCCATTTGTTATACACCACCATTCAAAAGTTGGGGTTGGTTAGATTTTTTAGTTTTGTTTTGTTTTGAAAAAGTATCTTATGTTGACCAAAGCTGCATTTATTTGACCAAACATACAGATTATTATTTTTTTATATTGTGAAATAGTATTAAAGTTTAAAGTAACTGTTTTCTATTTTAATATAGTTTGAAATGTAATTCATTCATGTGATGCAAAACTAAATTTCAGCATCATTACTCCAGTCTTCAGTGTCACATGATCCTTCAGAAATCATTCTGATATGCTGATTTGCTGCTCAAGAAACATTTACTATTATTATCATTGTTGAAAACAGTAGTGCTGCTTTATTTGCCGAAAACGTGACAGATTTTCTCGAACATTATTTCATCTCCTCACATTTAACACTCGTAGCTCAGGAGGTCCTCACTAAAGCGGTGAATGTCTTTTGCAGATCAGGTGTCAGAGTGAGTCTCTACAGAAACACTCTTCCCTCTTATGACTGACACACACACACACACACACACACTCTCTCTCTCTCACCACTGCATAACTCTGCTGCTTTATTAAGATTTGAGATATCACTCTGCAGAAAATGAAATTAAATTCCAGAAATCTCAGCCCCTGTGACTTCAGTGGCTGCAAGACAAAATAAATTATACAATTAACATAAATATATCATCTAATGTGGCAGGTCATATAATATTTATAGCAGATCAAGTGATTATTCATTCTTTTTTCCTGCATGGATACATAATCTGTGGAGAGACTGTTTCATGAACCAAAATTAGAATTGATCTCATGCTACAGGAAAAATAAAGCACTGGCACTTTTATCTCTTACAGATCAGCAAACTTATATTTATAGTGAACAATCTCAGTTTTGATGATGATCAAATGATAAAAAGAGCTATAAGCAGATGAGCACTGGTGTTCAAAATGGTTGGGTTTAGTTTAGAGTTTAGAAAAAGTCTCTTATGTTTTCCAAGGCTGCATTTATTAGATCAAAACTACTGTAAAACAGTAATATTGTGAAACATCATTGCAATTTAGAATAACGGTTTTCTATTGTAATGTCATTTATTCTTGTGATGCAAAGCGGAAATTTCAGCATCATTACTCCAGTCTTCAGTGACACATGATCCTTCAGAAATCACTCTAATATGTTGATTTGCTGTTCAGGAAACATTTCTTATTATTATAAATGTTGGAAACAGTTGTTATGTTTGGTATTTTTGTGGAAACCATAATACACTGTTTTCAGGATTTTCCAGTGAATCGAAAATTCAAAAGAACAGCAATTATTTGAAATATAAATCTTTTGTAACATTATAAATGTCTCTACTGTCACTTTGGATAAATTTAATGCATCCGTATACACGCTATATGTGTGTGTTTTGCAAGAAATCAATACTTTATACAGCAGAAAGTATTGCTTTCTAGCAAAACACACACATATAGTGATCCACAAATGTTGAGAATAATATTACTACTTTAAAATTGTGTCAAATAATATATAGTTTACTATTTTTGGATGTATTATTTGTACATTCTGGGATTTTGTTCTTCATGAAGAATATATGCGATGCTCCCTCAGTAGGCATATTCCTGCATTACAGTCCAGTACTTAAGTACCAATTAACGTACAAATTAAGATTGGAAAGCATTCCAGAGAACTCATTGTTTGGCCTTACGCTTCCTATATCTTTCATGTTTTAGCATCAGTTAACAGCCTGAGTCTGGCCCAAGCCCAAAAGTGTCTGTAGACATCCAGGCCAAGATTGTATAAATGAGACACTATTATAGAGGGAGAGAGAGGAGCTGCTGTGTATGAATGTATTCCCAATGGTTTTACCGAAAGCTCATCGCAGCCTCATCAGATCTGAGCGCTCTTCTCCCTCCCTGATGTCTCAATCTTGATTACACTCTTAGAAGACAATGTTCTATATAGAACCTAAAGTTTCTATTAGGCGCTTCATATATGGAAGCCTTAAAAGGTTCCATATAGAACCCTTTTTAACAGTTCAATCAAAAGAACCCTTTTGTTTTATTTTAATTAAATTAAGACTTAAACAGCTCATATAGCTAATTTATCACTAGAAAAACTTAAATATCCATAAGCATAATACATCAAGGTTTGTGATCATTTAAGACACTTTTATTAGCATTTACAATGACAAGCAATATATAACACAACAATTCATAGTGCAACAGTTACAGAGATTAACATAAATCCATGTTTCTTTATTTAGTCATACTTTTTTAATAAAATATTTTTTTACAGCAGGTTGGTCATGTTTCCTCTGACTTCCACTTTTCAGCACTCTGATAAGCTGGTGGTAAAACTTTAAAAGTGCTCTCTGAGATAGATGAACATCTACAACAACCAAATACAGCGTGTTTAGAATAATATACAATTACTTCAGCACAACAGATAATTATATTTTACTATACTATAACTGCAAACACCAAACACTCACAGTTATCCACAGAAAAATGGAAACATCTCCATCAGCTGCTCTCTTTGTTCTTCTTGGTTTGAATTCATGTTTATAAAGTAAGTCTGATGGTGATTTGACCGAAACTTTGTTTCATCTTTTCCTATAACGTTACGTATAGGTCCAATACAATCTACAGGGCAAACAAAATTACATAATATGAACTCTCGCCAGCATTATTAATCAATTCACAACAGTTTTTATCAAGATACTTTAGGGATTCATGTTAAAAATGACAAACCTCCCGGCAGAGAATTGAGCAGGCCTGGACAACGCAACAAACGTACTCGGTTACTAACGTAACCTCGGTTCCCTTAGATACGGGAACGAGTACTGTGTCGCTAGACGCTATGGGAAAAACTCCTTTTTCTCCGAGGACTGAAGACTTTTTCAATCACGCAGTGTGACTGCACGGCCATTGGTTCGTGCAGTAATAAAAAACGAACCAATGGCTCGTCAGTGGTACTGCACGAGCCTATGGCGGCAAAGCCCGCCAGAGCCCGCCAGAAGGGGCGGGGTCATCTGGCTATATAAGCGGGCGCTTCGCCATAGGAAAACAGGCCAATTCGACTGAAGCGACGACCTGAGTCGTGCAGCTGCATGGCATGGCATAGTACGCAGTACTCGTTCCCGTATCTAAGGGAACCGAGGTTACGTTAGTAACCGAGTACGTTCCCTGTCGATACTACACTCGTACTGCGTCGCTAGTCGCTATGGGGAACAAATACAATCCCGCCATGCCATGAAGAGAAACGACAACCGTAAAACTGGCCTTGAGCAGTAAGGCTCAGAGGGACCAATTATGAGCAGGAAGCATGCTGCAGGAGGCATGAGGACCGAACTCTTCAGAGGTCAGTCCAGCCTAGAAATCGTTTCAACGGTCATAAGTACAGCCTCAGCACCAGGAATGGGGCCAAGAGCGTTCTTGGAGAATCAGGCAATGCCTGAGGGGACCGCTTTAAGACAGGTGTGTGCCATCTAAGCAGAGAAAACCCTAGCCTGTAAGGCCGGGACATCCAAGCTATAGAACCTGGCAAATGTGGACGGCGTGGCCCAGCCGGCCGCCGCACAAATGTCTGCCATAGACACACCACTAGACCACGCCCAAGAAGAGGCCACGCCTCTTGTGGAATGAGCTCTCACTCCAATGGGGCTCTGGAGGCCCAGGGAGGAGTATGCTAGTGCGATAGCGTCAACTAACCATTGAGATATTCTGTGCTTTGTGACCGGAGACCCCTTGGTGCGGCCGCCAAAGCAGACAAAGAGTTGTTCCGTCTGCCTAAATGGCGTGGAACGCTCGATGTACATTCTCAATTCCCTGACTGGGCAGAGAAGGTTGAGCTCTTGGTCCTCCTCAGAAGAGGGGAGCGCAGAGAGCGTAATAACCTGGGCTCTAAACGGAGTGTAGAGCGCCTTAGGAACATAGCCGTGTTTTGGTTTTAGGATGACCTTAGAGTTGTTAGGCCCAAACTCAAGACAGGCAGGGTTTACAGAGAGAGCCTGCAAGTCACCTACTCGCTTTACCGATGCTAGCGCTAGTAGCAGAGCAGTTTTGAGCGACAGTGTTTTTAAGCTTGCAGATTGTAGTGGCTCAAAAGGAGGGCCCTTAAGGGCTCTCAGGACCGTGGGCAGGTCCCATGCAGGGACTGTGAGGGGTCGGGGCGGATTGAGCCTCCGAGATCCCTTCAGAAAACGGACAACCAGGTTGTTCCGGCCCACCGACTGTCCGGCTATAGGAGCGTGAGAGGCTGCTATAGCTGCCACGTAGACTTTGAGCGTGGAAGGGGCGCGGCCCTTATCCAGCAGCTCCTGTAGATATGACAATATCACTGATATGTCACATGTTGTCGGGTCTTTACCGCGGGCTTGACACCAGGCGGAGAAAACCGACCATTTAGAGGCGTAGAGGCGTCTCGTGGACGGGGCTCTAGCCTGTTCAATGGTGTTCAGGACATTCTCGGGGAGATCTACTGAGTCCCATCGAGTGCCTATAGATGCAGGTCCCACAGCTTGGGCTGGGGGTGCCAGATCGTTCTGTTCGCCTGGGAGAGGAGGTCTCGCCTCAGGGGAATAGGCCACGGAGCCGCTATTAGCAGCTGCGATAACTCCGGGATCCAAAGCTGGTTCTTCCAGAGTGGGGCCACTAGAAGCACTTTGTGCTTGCATTCCCTGATCCGCCTGATTACCTGAGGAATCAGAGCGATCGGGGGAAAAGCGTAAAGAAGGAGGTTGGGCCATTCGTGGGCCAACGCGTCCTTGCTCTTCGAAAAGTAAATCTGGCAGTAAGAGTTGTCTTTGGAGGCGAAGAGGTCGACCTCTGCCCTGCCAAAGAGTCGCCAGATTTCTTGAACCGTCTGTGGGTGGAGCATCCACTCCTCTGAGGGGACATTGTTCCGAGAGAGCATGTCTGCTCCTTGGTTCAGAATGCCGGGCACATGAGCTGCTCTCAGTGAACGCAGGTTGAGATGAGCCCATAGTAAGAGGCGCTCTGCCATCTCGAAAAGGCATTTCGAGGTGAGCCCACCCTGGCGATTTATGTACGACACCACCGTCATGCTGTCCAAGCGGACTAGCACGTGGTGACCTTTCAGGACTGGCAGGAAGAACTGAAGAGCTCGACATACTGCTTCCATTTCGAGGCAGTTGATGTGCATTTGTCCTTCTGCGTTCGTCCAGGAACCGAAGGTCGGTTTGCCGTTGCACAGAGCTCCCCAACCTGTGTTGGAAGCATCTGTTGTAACAACCTTCCCTCTGTAAACCAAACCCATTGTCACGCCTTGTTCGAACCATTGTAGGTTCCTCCAGGGGACCAGGGCTGACACTCAGGCCCGGTTCACCCTGACACGAATGCGTCCATGACGCCACGCATGAGGCGGAATTAGAGGTTTCAGCCAGTACTGAAGGGGTCTCATCTTGAGAAGGCCCAACCGAAGAACTGGCGATGCGGAGGCCATGAGGCCCAGCATTCTTTGAAACGATTTGAGTGGGTAGGAGGCTCCGATCTTGAAGGAAGCCGCGAGCTGCCGTATGGCCAGAACGCGATCTGGCGCGACTTTCGCCGTCATGCAGGCGGAGTCGAAAACTGTCCCCAGGAACGACGTTCGTTGGCTGGGGGACAGGGAGCTCTTGGCTAAATTGATCCTGAGTCCCAAGTTCTCCAAGTGCCCGAGGAGGAGGGACCTGTGTGCTACCAGCTCTGCCTCTGACTATGCCAGAATGAGCCAGTCGTCGAGGTAATTCAGGACACGGATTCCCATCTGTCTCAGAGGGGAGAGAGCCGTGTCTATGCACTTCGTAAAAGTGCGGGGAGCTAGAGCCAGCCCGAAGGGCAGGACCGTGTATTGATAAGCCACACCCTCGAAGGCGAATCTCAAGAATCGTCTGTGATGGGGGGCTATCTGGATGTGAAAATAAGCGTCTTTCAGATCCAGCGAAAAGAACCAGTCCTCTGGGCGAATTTGCGAGAGGATCTGCTTCACTGTAGTCATTCTGAATGGCCGTCTCATGAGGGCGCGGTTCAGACGTCTGAGATCGAGGATGGGCCGGAGGCCGCCATCCTTCTTGGGGACGAGGAAATAACGGCTGTAGAAGCCTGACTCGCTCTGAGCTGGGGGAACTATTTCTATAGCTCCTTTTGCCAGCATTTTCTGCACCTCGGCTCGCAGAACGTGAGCGTTGCTGCTTCGCACTAAGGTGGGGACCCTGCCGCTGTACCGCGGGGGTCTTCGAGCGAATTGAAGTGTATAACCTCTTTCTATAATCCCCAGAACCCACTGTGACACTCCGGGGATGGCCCGCCAGGCCTTGGCCCGTGTGGAAAGGGGTTGGATTAGCTCGGGTGGTGAGTCGCCTTGCGGGAACTCGACGCACCTGGTATTTGGAAGAGGAAATTTGCTCTCTTATTGAAAATGTTTGTTTTTTTATTTTTCTCGCTATAACAGCGGCTGTATGTGAAGGCACTTCTGGAAAGGGCCTGTGATTCACAACAGGATTTGAAACAAACCGGTTTGCCTTGGCACCCAGAACTGAACGGGGTGCTTGAAGGCATAACAGAGGGCGTTTTGGGGTTGGTCCAGCGTCTGCGGGACCTTGACCCTTCCTCTTTCTTCCTATCAGATCAGGACGACGCCAGAGGCGCAGGGTCCAGGGTCAGCCTGGGCCGGGGTCCTTGACGCTTTGGATAGGGGTAGCGTTTGGCCGAGCGGGAGTGCTGCCGAGGCTCAGGCTTCTTTGTAGGCTGAGCGGGTGACGGCGCAGGTTTAGCTGGCTGTTGCGCTGGAGCAGGCTTGGGGCGACTGGTGGCCGTTGCAGAGCTGGACCGTTTAGGCAGGAAGTGTCGCATAGCCTGGGACGACTTCTGAGCCGTGGTGAATCGCTCTGCAAAGCCCTCGACGGCAGGTCCAAAGAGCCCAGCAGGGGAGACCGGTGCTTCGAGGAAGGGGACCTTGTCAGCCTCCTTAATCTCCGTGAGGTTTAGCCATAAGTGGCGTTCCAACACCACTAAGTTGGCCATTGACCTCCCAATGGACTGTGCTGTAGCCTTTGTAGCTCTTAAAGCCAGGTCGGTGGCACTGCACAGTTCTTTAAAAACTGCTGGATCAGGCCCGAACTCGTCCATGGACCGGAGGAGTTTGGCTTGAAAGACCTGGAGCACAGCCATGGAGTGAAGCGCTGAGGCGGCCTGCCCGGCGGAGGAGTATGCTCGAGTATGCTGGAGGGATGAGCAGCCTTTGCTTTCCATCCGATGGCGGGCAAAGGTGCGCAGCCACAGTTTCGTCAAGAGGGGGCAACCTCTCGTAGCCCTTCTCTTCGGCGCCATCCACTGAGGAGAGAGCAGAAGAAGAGTTAGAGCGGAGTCGGGCCGAATACGGAGAACGCCACGACTTCGTGAGTTCGTCATGGACCTCCGGAAAAAACGGAGAAATTCGCTGACGAGGGGCCGTGCGGCGCCCCGGCAGGAACCATTCGTCCAGACGACTACGAGTGGGCTCCTCCGGCGTAGACCACTCCAAACCCAGCTCATCAACGGCCTTAGAGATGATGCGGAAGAGCTCGGCATCCATCCCTTGCTTTGCTTCGCTGGGCTCGGCAGACGAGGAGGGGGCGGGGTCGATGGTAGAGCCCGAGATATCCTCTGCGTCTGACGCTATTAGAGACATGTTGTCATCTAATAGCTCCTCCTCAAAAGCACCGAACGAGATCACGTCACTCGCGCCAACCGAGGGACGCTGATCCGCGTGCTCAAAGAGGACGGGAGAATCCACTCTGCATAGCGGGGGCGAGGCACGCGGGGTCTGAGCCGGCGTGAGCTCGCTCGCCGCTGAGCGCTTAAGCCCTTTACCCCGCCGTTTTTTCCCACCAGGTCCCTGGGAGGAAGAAAACGGGAGAGCGCGAGGGGCGGAGTCGCTCTCTGAAAAGAAAGCGATCCGAGCGCGCAGAGTCACGAGACTCATGTTCATGCAGTATGAACATTCCATCTCGCTCAGAGCGGCCTCTGCGTGGGATTTACCCAAGCAGGAAACACACTCTGAGTGGCCGTCGGCATCGTGCAGCGAAAGCTTGCACGAGACGCACTGACGGCGCGGCATTTGCAACAACGCCGCTTGCTCTTTTAGAAGAAATTTGTTCTTCTTGAAGGCTCGCCGGATGGCAGCAGGGGACGAGCTGACGTCCGCTCTGATCGCTGAAGTGGCTCGGCGAAGCGGGCTGGATCAGCGGGGAGCGGGGAAAAAAGGCAGCCTTCCAATCCGCAGAGATGCGTGTCAACGGCGAGCGTCTGGAGTCCTGGATCAGCGAAGAGGTCGTCGCTGAAGGAGAATTGATCTGTTTTCCTATGGCGAAGCGCCCGCTTATATAGCCAGATGACCCCGCCCCTTCTGGCGGGCTCTGGCGGGCTTTGCCGCCATAGGCTCGTGCAGTACCACTGACGAGCCATTGGTTCGTTTTTTATTACTGCACGAACCAATGGCCGTGCAGTCACACTGCGTGATTGAAAAAGTCTTCAGTCCTCGGAGAAAAAGGAGTTTTTCCCATAGCGTCTAGCGACGCAGTACGAGTGTAGTATCGATAGGGAACTACCTTTCTTCTTTTAGCTTCTTGAAATAAACGTGTAACGTTAGGCTAACTAAAAATGACAAGGGCTTAGGTAAAAGTAATTAAAATAAGCTAAAATGAATTAATTTTCTCACTTACCAATGCCAATGTAACCGTCGTTCCCCCGAGCGCTGAGCGCAGTCAGCGCACTGTGAACCGTTGAAGTTTAAACAGTGGCGCTCGTGCGCTTTTAAGTGGTCACTCTCGCGAGAGGCGTGTGACTGAAATGAGCCGCTGTGCAGACGGGACAAAACTGATCAGCGCATAGATACATGGTCAATGCTGTTTATGTCAAAGATCATTTTATGCATCTGTTGGGAGGGATGAGTTATAAGAATAGCCTTTTAAAATCTAAATGAAACATTGAAACTTGATATGAGCATGAGCTGCAGGGCATCTTACATAACATATAACTAGAACTTGCAATCATGTTAGTGTGCTGATTAAATAGAAGACTAGCATGTACCTATTAATAAATAGATAAAACTGTCCAGATTGCTATACACTGCTAGAACACATGTAGCCTATTTCTACCTGATCAGTTTGTTGGTATAATAATAGGTTGATTCAGTGCAGATGTACATTTTAAGCTTATTTTTTTTGGAATAAAGGTGTGTCAAAGTAAAATTGAAATGAAAGCACAAATATAATGTAGTATAATCATTTTAAACAGCCTAATGCTTAAACACACATAAAAAGCATGGTTTAGCCCAAAGAACCCTTTTGTTCCAAAAAGGGTTCTTTCTCCTTATATAGAGCCTTTTTGGCATAAAGGGTTATTTGAATTTGAGTAAAGAACCCTAGGGTTCTATATAGAACCCCAAAGAACCTTTTTTTTCTAAGAGTATTCTCTCTCCATCCCTCCACTTCATTGATCTCTGTCTTCAGCACTCCTCTCTGCTACTCTCAGGCTCAGGGTCTAGTTTCAGTACAGTCTGATCCCAGTCTGGTTTTCAAGGAGTTGAAATGCTGTCAGTGCAAGATCAACCACAATTCTCACGAGTCCCTTCCTCTATCCATCCCAGACTAACAGAGACTGAATCTCAGCCCTCAGTCTTCACATTTCAAAGCCAACTCTCTCTGTCCAGTGAGATTTTCTTTTACTCGTCCAACTTTAGATTTTCTCACTACAACCATGCCTGCTGTGAAATGTTTAATCTCTCTAGTTTTAGTTTGACTTGCTAACTCTGTGGAAAACCAACCTAGATCAGCTCGGCTGGTGACAAACACATGGGACACAACGTGATCTATGACTTTATTTGCCATTCGGATTGAAAGCAGCAACATTTCAACTATGAAGTGAATCAGAGACTATCATTAGAATATTCTTAACACAAATGGTCCATGTCATTTTATTTTCTCTTAATTTTATTACATGCTGTATATAACATCGCATTATAAGAAAAGGAAAAGACGTGACGTGGCCAAGTATGGTGACCCAAACTCAGAATTTGTGCTCTGCATTTAACCCATCCAAGTGCACACACACAGCAGTGAGTAGTGTACAAACACACACACACCATGAACACACACCCAGAGCAGTGGGCAGCCATTTATGCTGCAGCACCCGGGGAGCAGTTGGGGGTTCGGTGCCTTGCTCAAGGGTCTCACCTCAGTCGTGGTATTGATGGTGGAGAGAGCGCTGGACATTCACTCCCCCCACCTACAATTCCTGCCGGACCTGAGACGCGAACCCACGACGTTTGGGTTGCAAGTCCGACCCTCCATTAGGCCACGACTGCCCCCAAATCACTCACTACCCCCAGAATCCAACTGTCCTCACACCATAACAACCAGAGACCATAAAAATGTTTATGGTCTCTGGTCAAAAGAATAAGAATAAAAGGATGTAACGAGACTAGGTGGTTTTCTTCTCATTATGGTAGCAGTTGGCACGTGGGCCAGAGCACGCTCAAAGAGCAGCGTTTTAGTACATATGAACAGATTGTCTCTGTGAACGAAGGACTTTCAGTCTGGTTCTTTGTCTTCTGTGTGTGGAGACCCACTCAAGAGAGTCTGTTGCTTGTGATTTTCTGTCACAGGTTTACATGTGACGGCCATCTCTTTGACCATCAGTCTTGATTACTTGCCCCAAATTTGACAGTCTTTTTCCTGAATTGGAATTATCAATGTGTTCTTTTGTCTCAAGGTTGTAAGCTGTTCTGTGACAGAGGCTTGCTGGTTAGTTTGCTTGCTTCAGACTAGTTGGCGCTAGGATTTGGACAGATTTATGACATTGTCCTGTTACAGCTTTGAGGCCCTCTTTCTGGAATCTCAGCTTCTCAGGTTTCAATGTTCTGATGCATCTTAAATTTGTCAGATTCAGTCTCTGATATCCTACATATTAATATGCATCTTTTAAAGAAACATTATTGCAGCAATTTAACAACCTTCAGGAAGACGTTAATATTTCAGAATATATAACACTTTTATAAGGTTTCAAAACTGTGTCCCTCTTGTCAACCATCAGATATTTATAAAATCAAGTCATGTCAAAGTCAGCCTTCATCCCAGAGGTCCTTTTTCATATTTCACCTGCTGAGAGTTTAATAAAATCACACAGGCTCTGGTGAGGTAGATTTGCTTAGGTTTAAACTGATTTGTCAAAATCTGATATTTGACAAGGTAGTACAGACACATACCGAGTAATAAAAACACAAATTTCAAGAAAATAGAAGGAGAAGTGGGAGGCTGCACCAAAGCGTCGGTGAAAATATCTTAAATCAGATCATTTACTGGCATATACATTTTTCTGAAACCTATTTAAAAACCAGTCAAGATATTATTGGAAACTGAGTTTGTTCAAACAGGTTTAAATTCTTCTTCTTCTTCTTTTTTTTCTGGAAAAATTATGTTCTGTGTTTGAAATCATATTTGAAATCTTGTTAAGATACTCAGTTTGTGAAATATGCTATGTTTTTTCAGTCATCGAGTAACTGAACTGTAAGCGCAGTGTTGTCATCAAAATATTCAAGACATACACTGAGCCAGTTATAAAATAATTACCATTAATGTCTAACGATGAAGTCTATTCACTGCTTATTAAATATTATATATCAGTGAAAACAGGGTGTTGTTTTCATTTGCCGGCTAACTTGTCACAATAAACCCAGAAGGGCTCATAAGCGGTGGGAAAGTATTATCATTTGTGTCATTTCACAGCACTGTCTGTCAGTGTTTGTATTATACTGTCATACAGATGGAAATATGAAAACACCGTCTGAGTGAGAATGCAATTTAAATCGTATGTTCCACTTCCTAGGAGGTTCAACAAATAATCTAACAGTACCATATTTGATGGCATAAGTTCTGACGGTAGTTACTACTGGACCACGGGCCTCGTGTTTCGATTCTATTTTATCTGATTATTACTTTTTTTCTGTGGTGATGTTTGTGATGTTGGATGATTAAAATGGCTCAATACCTGGGTGACTCAGGACTGGAAGAGGAGGTTTTGCTGTCTTTCTTCTTCACTTCTTCACTGCACTCAGGCTGGCTCTCGCTGTTGCATAACAATCCGAAAAAGGACTGCAGAGGAGGCAAAAAGCCTTGTGTCGTCCTCTAATGTTGCTGTATTAGAGAAGAGAGAGAGTTTCTTTATAATTATTATACTTATTTATTTATTTGCATCACCCATAGATTCATTGGTTAATATTACTTGTTTACTGGCACTGTTGGGATTATACTTTAATTTGCATTGCATGCCATTAAAGCGCACTAAAACTGAAAACTGAAAATGAGATTGGCCTGTCTGCTGACCAAAACCTAATAAGAAAAAAGCTAGTGAAAATGCATATTTGGGCCATTGGGGGAAAACTATTTCGCAAATAAATAAATGTATTCAAATTATTGCTTTAAACTGTTTTTTTCCCTCTTTTTTTTCTGTCAATTTTTCTGTGTATATTTATGCTAATTCAGTGTCCATTCATCCATTTTTATGCATGCTTACATGCAGCAAAACTGATTTAGAATGTATTGGAATTGATGGAGCATGATGATGTCAGAAGCAGGACCTCATTATGCTAAATATATTCACATTCTTTCAAATTATATGAAGGACATCTCTCATGAAAAACAAACAAACAGATCCAGGCTTATTATCCAAACAGATAGTAGAAGCATCAGACACAAATTCTCACCTGCTGAACCAGTCTGAATACCACTTTTTCCTGTCATTACTGTTAAATGTCATTTTGATTACAGAGGAACAAAACATTAGATTAGAACAAGCTGGTATTTCAAGGATCACTTCATATCGCAAAACATTGGCTCTGCAATTTCAGCTCAAAATAAGTGACTAATTTCTTTTTTGAGAAAAAGTTAATTCTTAATTACTATAATTGCAATAATCAAGTCAACTGACACTTTGCAAAGACCCACCCCAGCTTCGTTACTGTTGCTATGTCCGACAAGTCATGGCACTCTCGCACACATCATGTTCTCACACAGAGAAATACATCACGGAGCAAAGAGGAAACTGAAAATATGCCAACAAACAAGACATGAGACAAAGTCTCCGCTTTCAAATTTTGTAATTTTTTAATGAAAATTCAAACAATAAATACTGTTTTGTGGCTCTTTATTGTGTCGTGACAGATCGCTGCAGAGCCTCAGTTCAAGCAGCACGTGAACTGATAATATTTTCCTCTTTACTAGTTATAGCGCAAAATAAACGTGAATGAACATCAGAAGGTGTCTTGTTTCAACTGCGGAACGGAATCAATACACACCATTTTTCAAAGTCCACCAATGTTAATCTACTCTTCGGTCTGATTTGTTTTGTTTGTTTGTTTTTCAGACAAAAGTGAATTCGGTGTTATGATTGGTCAGATCGCTTGTCAATCAAACTCCCTGCAAAGGAGTTTTCAATTTACCACATTTTTTGTTAGATCCTGAGGGGAGGTGGAGCTGTGGTGAATGATAGGATTGTTGGTACAGAACAGAAACTGTTATCAACCTTTCTCAAACATCATAAAACAGCTGCCAACCAAATAATTCCTGCTTTTCATCCATTGTCATGGCAGTGCTCTCTTCATATTTGTAATTGTTTATGAATCTTGGTGCATTTCCGCAGTGGGGATCACAGGTTCTAGTTTTCAAGTAAAACAAGAGATTGCCAACAAACCTTTAAAAAGCGAAGCTGATTTGATGTGAAATGTCATTTTAATGCCATTGTTGCGGAGGGCCCAGGGGAGCGACAACTGATCTGTTTCCTCACAAATATAGACTTTGTCAGGATAAATGTGTTTAGCTGTTCGTCCTGATTTATATTTTCATTCTCTTTTTTTTGTTGTTGTTGTCTCCTTCTCTGTCACTTTCCCAGATATACCAAGATGAAGACAGCTACCAACATCTATATATTTAACCTGGCACTGGCTGATGCACTGGTTTTGGCTACGCTTCCCTTCCAGGGCACAGATGTGTTCCTTGGTTTCTGGCCCTTTGGCAATGCCCTGTGCAAGGTGGTCGTCTCCATCGACTACTATAACATGTTCACCAGTGTGTTCACCTTGACTGTGATGAGCATGGATCGATACGTGGCCGTGTGCCACCCGGTGAAAGCCCTGGACATGCGGACGCCCCACAAGGCCAAGGTGGTCAATATCTGCGTGTGGGTCTTAGCTTCAGCCATAGGGGTCCCGGCTATGGTGCTTGGAGATGTGGAGAATGACAATGGTGAGTGTGTGTCTACAGTTATGACCCTATTATTATTATTATGTCTTTTCTTTTCTTTTCTTTTTCTTTTTCTATTTCTTCTTTTCTTGTAGGCCTAATTTTATATTCTCTTAATATTCTCTGCAACTATTTAATTAGAGATTCATAGCTGCACATTATTCCTGTCCATAATTTTAAAAAGCCTTCTCAAAAAGTAAATGCTGTAATAATTTTCATTCAATATCCAATTTTAATTTTGGAAATACCCCACCGTCATGTTTAGAATAATTGAATTAATTAATTATTATTTATTTTTTAATGTTTTTAAAAGAAGGCTCTTATGCTGACCAAGGCTGCATTTATTTGATCAAAACTACAATAAAAACAGTAAGTTGAATTTTGTTAAATTTAATCCTGAATAAAAGTCTGTCTTTCTTTCTTTCTTTCTTTCTTAACCCATATTTTTTCTTACTTAACCCTTTCTGTCTTTATTCTATGTACTGTATCATGGTTTCCACAAAAACATTAGGCAACAAAAACTGTTAATAATATATGCAAGCTTGTTTCCACCATATGCTTAAAATGTGTTGCAGCTTTTTATCTCTTAATTTATACTTTTTTTTATCACAATTCAGAGTAGATCAGTCAGATTTGTAAAATTAAATTCATAATTGCAAAAAATAAATTCTGAATTCGGAGTTTATATCTCACAGTTCTGACTTCACAGTTCGTCAAGAAAAAAAGTTTGAATTGTGAAATAAAAAAGCATATTTGAAGGATCACGTGACACTCAAGACCGGAGTAATGATGCTGGGAATTCAGCTTTGCATCACAGGAATAAATTACATTTTAAAATATATTAAAATAGAAAACAGTTATTTTAAATTGTAACTATTTTTTCACAATATTATTGTTTTCACTATATTTTTGATCAAATTAATGCAGCCCTAGTAAACAAAACAGACTTCTTCAAAAAATTTACATTTGACATGTAGTGTATGTCAAATAAGTAAAACAGGTTGTAAAAGCTGTTTCCTGTCGACTTTAATGTAAAAGGTTCCCTCAACTGCAGAAAATGTGTGAATAATCACAGTAGCTCACAGGCCAGTCACTGACTATTAAACATTTATGCAACATTCATTTAGGAGCAGCCGTTCAACGATCGCAGGATGCACCAGCACGCCGAATAACAAATTGCAACACCTGAGACCTACAGGGGAAACGTAAAATGACTGTATATGTGTGTAGGGTTTGTTTGTCAATAATGCATGCATTATTAATAGACTTTAAAAAGCACATCCAAAACATTTTAGTGTTAATCATTTTGCTGTTATTGGATCCATTGAGGTTACAATAATTGCTCTGCACACTGCTCTGAAAGCAGAACCACGGGCAACCCAGAAAGACCTTTCCTCCCTGTGGCTTTGAGCTCTTGATAATCATAACATTTCCTAATTGAATGAGGTTTATTTTCATGAAAGTATCTTGCTACATTAATTGTACAAGCAGGAAACAGGTTTAACACCATGCTGAGCTCGCTTTTTTTTATTAAGCACATAAATGTGAATGTGTATTCAGTATGTGGGTATGCAATGCATTTTGAGTGTGCGGAGGAGTAAATCTCATGGGGAAAAAATCCTAGGTCATATATAAAAAATAAAAATAAATAAATAAATACTACCATGATTTACAATAAAAAAAAATTCAAAAAATTAAATAAAGTGAAAAAGCTGAATTGGCCAGAAAATAATGTATAAAATAAAAATAAAATATGTATAAAATATTTTTTATAAATAATTATAAAAAAAGAGCAGTAGCAGTTTTTTATTAATTATATACTTCACATATTTTGTGACCTGTTACCCATCATTCTATTTATGTCCACTCATTTGTATTTATGTATATGTCCTGAATCTCTGCTGTACCCGCTGCGACATCTCTTCAACACCCTCCTCTCTTTCATAATCCATTATTCATGAACCTAATAGATCCTGAAGAATAGTGGATAAGCCCATTTAGCTGTATTGTGTTGAAAAACCTTCTCTGATCTCAAATTCCCTCTCTGTGAAATAATCACCCCTAAACCAGCACTTTAGAAACAGGACACGGTATTTACATGCAGATGAGTTACAGGTCTATATATCTTTCTATAAAGTAAACATTAAAAAATGTCTGCCTAGGAAGGGATGCACCGATACCATTTTTTTTTCAGAACCGATTCAATCCAGTATGCAAAATTATCGTGTATCGGGGCGCAGTTATTTTTTTTTTTAATCAACGTAGAATTTCTATACCTCAGTGTGGTGACCTGATTATCACTGTTTTGTGTGTTAAACTAAATATTCTACTAAATATAGACAACTTGAGTTTAAAGAAAAATAACAAATGAAAAAAATATAAAATCATAATCTATGACAAAAATACTATTATAAAATAGATTAGTAGATAATTCAGCAGCAAAAGTTATTCTAGAAAAATCATGAGTGCACATTAATTTTATTAAATCATTTATAAACATTCAGTGAAATAACATTATTTAGTGGGGAACAAATATAAGTGAATATGACTAAATCTGGTAAAATGTTACATAGCTCTTGGGATTGTTTGTATATACTATAAATTAAAACACATTTATTTTAAATGTATAGCACTGTAATGAGGCAGCAACATATGGTAGATAGGACAGAAAAAGAAAGGCTATAAAAAATCTTTAATTGCGCAAAATTATTGTAATATGAAAGGCCCAATCCAGAGAGGCACAAAACGCTCATGTGCATCCCGTGCGCAGAATGATGCACTTGAAGCAACATGGCGTCACAGAGCGCAAAGTTCAAAGCACAAACAGAATAGATACTGATGTGTAGTATATTATATCTGTGTGATAGTTTTTTGAGCCTTTTCTTTGAACAGTTTTAAACTTAAGTTACTGTGCACTCTTAGAGAGCGTTTCATTGTTTTGACTGTAGTAACTGAACACGATACGCAGTTTGAATGTTGAATGGAGGATGACAGACAGCCGCAGGGAATTTTATGTGAACTTGAATTTAACGACTTAAATATTCATCTATACCACACAAACTATAGAACGGTGTCAGAACACATGAAATATAGTCCATGAAAACTTTACGGTGCTTTAGGCGTATAATGTTTTTGTGCCTTTCATGGAGCTTTACAATAACACAGAATAGTATACACAGAATATCAGATTTTGATCGGTCTCGTCTGACCAATACCCGATCCGTCAGAAAATGCCAGTATCGGAGCCGATATCGATGCTGAGTATCAGAGTATCCTACTGGGAACCATTGCAATTGTTAGCAGATGTTAAGCAGACAGTCTACTTATACTTAAATGACTGGTAGTTGACATTTAGTAGCACAGTAACTTATAGTGAGCAGAATGTCTGAAGTGGACTATCAATACAAAATGTTACTGATATTATTACAATTTAAAAAAAAAATGTTTCTTTTTTAGCAAAGGTGAATTTTCAGCATCATTAGCCCAATCTTCAGTGTCACGTGAGCCTTCAGAAATCATTCTAATATGTAGATTGGCTGCTCAAGACTGTTGTTGTTTAGATGACACTAAACAAAGTTCATTGCTATAAGCATTGTGTTTTCTTCTAAACAGTGGCAGAGTGATGAAAAGTGTAAATAGCTTAATGCAGATGCATTGCTCCGATGGCTTACTGCACCTCTGTTCACCAAGTGTGAAGGAAAATCACATAATCACAGATTTTTAAGGGTGCTGACAGCTGAAATAATTGCAGATCTTTGGTGGGCTGGGATGAAAATCAGGTAGCAGAAGCCCCCCTAAATAGGTTTAATCAACATCAATGTGCTTTACTGTATATAGAGTTTGGTGAAAATAACTACTAAAACTCTTTGGACACACAGTACTCAGATGATCAGTGTTCCTCCCAGCAGAATGTTCAGACAGCTTTCTTTCATAACACTCTCTCTCCTCTCCTCTACTGCCAGGCTGCAGCATATTTATTTATTCATCACTTCATGCAAGTTACGTTCTGCTGCCTTTGACACTGCAGGGAAAGACAGACAGAAGCTGAGGGAGGGAGGATGACAGCGATTCAGATGTACAGGGATGTGGATGAATGTGTGTAAACAAATGTCCAGCAGTGTAGCTGTTTACGTTCTTAGCAAAGCTGTTCCATCTCAAAATAGCTTTCAAACTAACAAGAAGACTTGCAACAATGATTTGCTTGGAGTTGCTTGATCACAACATGATGAATTAGAATTACATATACTGGTGTGACCTTATAAATACAGAAACATTGCAGACAGTTGCACAGTTTGCATGTAATTCAGTTATTTGCACATATAACTAATGCCAACCAGTTGCAAAAATATTTTTCCAGTCTGTTTCCCCCAGTCTTTGAAGACGCATGGAGATTTGCGCTTGTCAAAATCCTGCTGTTTTAGTGATGCGATTTGAGTGACTGGTTTTGGATGAAAAGAATACGAAGCAATTTTGCAATGCCTGCAATATGATTGACTTTTGTGAAAAGAAAAGGTTATGTATGGAAGAATCTGTTCTCTGCAGCAGATTGCCACTTGTGTGCAGATGTGATAGGGAGAAGCTTTAGACCAGTATGATGAAAATCCCCTCAGAACTTACATAAGACTGTCACTTTGCTAGCAAGATTGACAGAGATATACTGTATAAGATTGCATTGTGGGGTGCAGATAAATAATATAATATTAATAATATTCAAACAAGATCATCATAACAAATGGGATAATAATATAATGCTGTACAGTTTTTGTACCAGTGATTTAATGATTGATTGATTGAGATTTCAAACTAACCATCAGATTGATGATGCTAGTTTATCATTTGCACAAGTCTTGCCATTTTAAAATATTCAAGCACTTTGGTACTTGCGCAAATATAGAATTTAGCTCTTTTTTGCGCATTCTTGTGCTTAGACACAAACACAATTCTCAAAATCTCAATCAATATTCATGTAAACACAATCAGTTATGTCTTACATGTGTAACAGTATACGCGATTCGTGCAGGTCTTAAAGTGACATCGGCCTAACAAACCTTCTGCTGTCTGTGTCATTAATGTTAATAAAATAACAAATCAAAACCACTCACTGCTCTTGACAGAATAACTTTTGTAACTTTAACAAGAAATAATCTGCATTTCATTTATACAGTGGAAACTATGCAATGTTATTTAACATTTCATCATTGCATTTTTGTACCTGAATACTACTGTTTGACCTACCTAAAAAACATTTTGCTGCTCCAAAAAATGTTTCAATGTACAATTAAAAAACCATAATCTGATATGAACTGTGAGTTTTGTGATCCATCATACCCCTAAAATATGGCTGTAGGCTGCTTTGAGTTCACTGGAGGTCTGTAATTTGTCATGTTCAGAAAAAATATCTGTTTTCTGAATGACATTTAAATCTCTTAATATGAGTGTCTGCATGTAGGCTATAGGTAATTAAATTTAAACAGTTTGCTAGAATTTTTAGTGTCTGTGGTGTGAAAATGATGGAGAAATATACATGTCGCTGTGAAATTCTGGCGTAGTGAGCGATGCTTGAGAGAGGGCGCAGACGCAGCCAGATCCAGATATTATAAGCTTCGGTGGCCTTGTCATTTCCTCTTAAGTGGTTAATTTGATGCTTTCAAAAGTTAATAAATTTGGAAGTTGCAGTTTAGGATTCAAAATATCTTTATCATATCTTATTCAAAAAAGGTTTAAACAAATTTTGTTTAATTTTATTTATGTTTCAGTTTTTTTATTTGTCAGCAATCAAAAAGCCTACGGTCAGGTTATTGATGACAGGGTCCACATTCAATAAGGTAAAATAAAAAAAAACATTACAGAAAGTATCTGTAAGAAATGTCATTGTTGCTATCAAAAAGAGTATAAGTTAACACTAATACAGATATCTGTATAACAAGTAGGTTACAGAATTAAATGAAATATGCAAACAGTGGCCATGAAGAAGTCTAAGCTATTTCATTCAGAATAGTAGTTACATTTTCACAAAGTCATGCTAAAAACATTCATACTGTAAGAGCACTAGACAAAGTCATCATCTACATAGCAATGCTTATTAATGAAAACTATAACTGTACTAAGTATTGTTGCATAAATAATAAACAACTGATAAAATTATCCACTCCTAACCTATAGTAAAATATTAACTAATATAGCAATAAATATGGTATAATTTAAGTGTTCATGCCTCCAAAACAGAGAAAACATCTACATGATTTTAGTGTATGAGTTGTATTTGTAGGTATTACAATAGCACAATTCTTAACCCCACCCCAGACCTTACTGATTTTCAAACCCTGGTTACAGCCATGCCGTAAAATGTTATGTAAGTGTACACTGTTTTATAAATTAGTAACATTTTGTATCGTTTAGGAAACATAAGGCCTATAAGAACATTACTGATCTTATCTATTTGAAGGTTGCTTTCAGAAATGCTAGTAAATGTTTTGCATTATCATTTTGTGTTTAGTGCACATTGTCTGCATGAAGAATTCTTATGTTACAGAGCATTGTGCTTTTGAAGTGTTTACCGTCCAGGCCAGAAGAAAAATAAGTCAAATAATAAAGTAGGATTAAAGCTTCAAGGCCTTCATTCTTTTTAAAAATGTTTAAAGGTCTTGGATTTCTGTACGGCTGTTCATGGGACCCTTTATTTGAAGAGTTTTCTTTTCTGTGTTGCTTGATTATTGTGGTATGATCTAATTTACATTTACTCCCCCTAAACAGCACTTGAAAACAAATCAAACTAAGGTTGGTCACTTTACATGTTGGTTGGGTGTTTTCTTCCTGTCTAAGTAGGCAGTTCAAGACCTAAATACGTTAGACCAGATTCCACAGTTCAGAAGTCTGGGTAACAGAACCCTAATACTTTTCAGCCAAGATGGGTAAAAGACCACTTCTTGGCATTAACGATTGGCAGCTGTTTCATGGGAGTGTTGATGTAGCTCACAGTAAGTCCGAATTCACACATCTCAGGAATGGAGAGGCTTTTAATGCTCTCAGAGGTAGGCTGTCAAAAATGTCAAGAGGAGTGGCAAGGAGAAAATTATTAACTGTGAAAAACAACATTTTCTGAAAAGGGCATGTTGAATCTGTAAAGAACTCAATATTATTGAGGCGCACTATTAACTTATCAATTTTAGATTAAATACATTGTAATATTTTAGAGATTTTCTGATGTTTTCAAATTCAAATTTAAATCCAAAATCCAAATCATTGACCTGCAATCTTTTTATCATACATTGTTTTCTATAGATAAATTACAGTTGTATGACTTGCATTATATTTCAATGTAATTCTGCTTGTTTACATTCAAACTCAAATTACAATTCTGCACCCTGTTTGCTACCTCAAATCAAATTCAATTTAAATTCAGGAAAAGACTTGTGATGTATATTTTTTATTCCACACAGGCATCGAGTGCATCTTGGTTCTCCCGGATCCTCGCAGTTATTGGGATCCAGTGTTTGGGACATGCGTTTTCTTGCTCTCCTTCCTGATTCCTGTAGCGATCATCAGTGTGTGCTACAGCCTCATGGTGAAGCGCCTCCGTAGTGTCCGAATCCTTTCGGGGTCCAAGGAGAAAGATCGCAACCTTCGGCGCATCACGCGCATGGTTCTGGTGGTAGTCGCGGCCTTCGTTGTGTGTTGGACGCCCATCCAGATCATGGCCCTGGCGCAGTCGCTGGGCTTCAACTTGGCCAGCGTCCAGACGGTGGTGTTCATGCACCTCTGCATCGCCCTGGGCTATGTCAACAGCAGCCTAAACCCCGTCCTCTACGCATTCCTCGACGAAAACTTCAAGCGCTGCTTCCGCGAGTTCTGCCACCCTTCACCGTTTGGCCTCGATGCGCAGCAGTCAGGCCGCATGCGCAACATCGCACGCGAGGTGGCCTACAACTGCAAGACTGCAGACGGGAACAGTAACCCCGCATGACTAGGCATGGAGCTGCCCCTGGTCAGCCCTGAGCCTCAACCCAATCCAGGGACAGGAAGCTCAAACTCTGAGTTGACTCAGATTACAACGCTCTAGCACCACAGTAACCTCCGCCAGGTGGGCGGGGGAAAGGGTTGGGCTAGGAGTGAGGGCGGAGTCAAGTTAAATGACACGACCTTTTAGGGACAAAGGGGCTCACTTTACAGTGTCTTAAATGGTTTTGGATGTTATTGTCCACGGTTTTGTTCTTATTCGAGAATTATTACACTTTGTCGTTCAGTGTTGCAGCCTTGTACAGATGCTTTTTTTGTCTCTCTTTACAACAATCAATGTTTCTCTTGAAATTTGAGACTGTAGAATTTCATGGCCTTAAACATACATCTGAACCTATGGATTAAGTGTATCAGTCCTTTTTTGTGGTATTGCCAAGTGTTGGACTGTACTAAATACACTATAGAGTATATATAGTGTATAAACGGTATATAGTAAATGGACTGTACTATGTATTATAAAACTACATACAGTTATGACACTGAATCTGAAACTACAGAGACTTGTAAAGCCTGATTGTTATTGAAAAAAAGTTGATATTTTTCTTGGTTTGACAGTACAATAAGCAAAGATATTTTATATACATGTATGTTTGGTAGCACAGATTGAAGCTTACAAAATACTTGTAAAGAAATGAAAACGTATCGCAAAACAGTTGCTGTGGTGTTCTATTATATATGTGCATAAAATGAAGTTAATCACGTTCGAGGCTTTGCAGTGTTGAAGATGTCGGTCAGCATTACCTCGAATTTTTCTTGAATGTTTCTGCTTCGCTCTGTATCTTGCTTTGTTATTACATAATGGATTATTCTCGATGAGACGGACAACAAAGAGCCAGCATTGTCATTGGTTTACATCACAGACCACTGAATGTGAAAAAAAGACTATTTACGCCAAATTAAAGAAATATATATATAGAAAGTGTCAGTGGAATATAGATATATTGTACACCTAATGCTTATTCCTGTAAACTTTAACTTGATATTGTGATTGTTTGTTTACTTGCTGCATTGATTGGCTGATCATCTACCTGTACTTGCATATTTATTGACTTGTGGGACCATATTCCGATGGACTGAAATTAAATGCCAGCTAGTGCTATGGACGTTTACACAGCCTATATGGGAAATCCTTTTCTCTTCTACATACATATTAAAGCATTTATTAAAATGCACTTTTATGGCTGTAAAGCACCGTTTATGATTAAAAACTCCTACGGCATGTTATTTTGAAAGATCCCAATGATATATACCTCAGAATAACAAGCTGATAATGTTGATTTAAGTTGCATGAAAAAGTAAGCGAACCCTTGGGTCACAACAGACAAACAAAAGTCAGGTTAAAAAATAACCTATAAAAAAGAAAAAATTTTAGGCTTTTTGGGAACACACTGTAAACTTATACAGTGCAGGTGGATTTAATAACAGTTTGACCCACCTTTGGTGACAATAACCTCCACAAACATTTTCTGTTGCAGATCAGACTGGCACAACAGTTGGGAGGAATTTTGCACCGTTCCTCTTCACGAAACTTTTCAGGTCAGCAATATTCTTGGGAAGCCCGGTGGCTCAGTTGAGGTCATGCCAAAACATCTCACTCGGATTGAGGTCAGGACTCTGACTGAGCCACATCAGGAGGCATGTTTTCTTCTGTTGAAGCTATTCTGCTGTTGATTTGCTCCTGTGCTTTGGGTCGTTGTGCTGTTGCATCACCCAAGTTCTCTTGAGTTTCAAAAGGAGGACATATGGGCTTATCCTCTCCTGATAAACTGGGAATTAACACCCAAACCTAGTGATTCACATTCTTTTTCCACTTTGCACGTTTACACAGTGGGTTCAATAAATACATGAAAATGTATAGTTTGTGTGTTATTGGTTTGAGCAGACTGTGTTCATCTATTGCTATGACTCAAGATCTAATACATTTACATTTATGCATTTAGCAGATGCTTTTATCCAAAGCAACTTACATTGCATTCAAGTTACAGTTTTTACATTTTATCAGCTCTTGCTTTCCCTGGGAATCGAACCCATGACCTTGGCGTTGCTAGCGCCATGCTCTACTATTTGAGCTACAGGAAAGCCGTTTTCTGACAAAGGGTTCACATACTTTATCTTGCAACTGTTTTTCGCAACTAAAAACTGAGTAAATGAGATGCATTCATATTGAGTGGCACCTCAATCACTCTGCACAGCATGTATGTCTGCCATGGGGTTTCATTTCACTGTGGTTGTAAAAGAAAACAAAACCCTGGATGTGAACGTGTTACTTAAAATTCACAAAAATTATTGAGATCATCATTTTTCAGTCAATTGTTGCTATCCCTGTAACTCACCACTGTAATTCCCTCAGTTGGAACCATAAACTTTTAGGCTTACACCCCAGATCTTTAACTTTTATGCCCTGTTTCACTCTTTCGTAATGAAAACCGGGATGTAGCTGTACATCTATTTAGGATGTAATTCATACATTATGTGCAGTTACTTTGCACTCAGTCATTTTCGTCTATATATTTTAAAGCTTCATATGCACCCGTCACCTACTGTTTTTCTGCAGCTCCAAGCTAAGCATATAATAAATAAATATATGAAAATAATATATTTTCTTATTTTGCACCTACAGGTTCAAACCGAACCTGTTAGACGGCTATAGGTGGGTTGCGACCCACACCTACTTCATTTGTTCAAGTGCTAACTATGAAATCAAACAATCACGCTCTCAAAATGAGACATATGCCCAACTCTAGGAAGCCCCGTTTCCTGTTGCATTTCATCAATATTTGATGTTTTCATTTCTGTTACCATGGCAAAATGATTTCTGAGCCCCATCTTATTTCGCATTTTAGTGTAATGAGGACTAGGGGAAATGTTTTGAAAATATAAGTTTGTCATATAAGAGATTAAATTAGAAGTAGGTCTCAGCTGTTTTTCTCAAGCGTGTGTTGATCTTGCTGCAGACGCTTTTTTTTTAGTTTGATGAATGATGAAGATGAATCACAGTGGGATTGAACGCTTTTTTAGCAGCTACATATGGCCAAATGTATATTAATATCACACCTATACTACTGTATATGTGAATGTATTTCATTTTAAAACCAGGGGCATTGATAGTGAGTTGGTCTTTCTGGGAAGACATCCAATAGATGACATATTTATGGAAGTTTGCTCCCATTTGGATACCTGAGCATTAGTTTTTGAAGGGATCTGGCCAGCATTGTCTTGTGTCAATTTGTAAGTATTTTATGTTTTGGTCAATTGGTGGCTAATTCCATTGTACAAATTCATATGAAATCACCACCTCATAAAATACTTTTACTGTGAGATTTGATTGGGTGTGGTTCTCAATTTCCATTCTGATTCATCCCAAATGTCTTCAGTGGGGTTCGGGTCTGGGCTTTGTTCTTCCACACCAGACCAAACCATTTTTATATGGGCCTTGCTTAAGAGGCCTTGTGAAACGTTTACTAAAGCATCCACAGACTTTTGGTCTGGTAGTGTAGTAGGATAATGTTCAGGGAACCTGAAAATATAGTTATCAATGCAATTTTGTTTTAGTTAGATGGACAATGAAAATGACTTCCATTGTGTATTATGACATGTTGTCATGGGACCTACCAGCATCAGTTGTCGCTTCATTGCAATTCACAAATTATTTCAGTCTCATGGGGTAAATTAGTGTCCATCAGATGAATATTAAAGTAGTAAGTCATCCAGGTACTTTCTGCCTATATTGGTTTATGAACACTGAATTTGGGCATACCACTCTTTTCACATACTGTTTTTCGCTACCTTTTTTTCTGAACGCGGAAGTCTCGCTCAACTGGAACAATGCTAGCTGTGTACATTTCTGGTCTCTGGTGTTTGTAATCAAATTAACATATTTTCTGGGACTATAATATAATGTTAAACCTATTTTAAAAAAAAAATCACATGGCACCATAGTTTCATCACTTTACAGTGTCGCAATGACTGTCTATTTGCAGTAATAAGAGGGAAGATGACATGAAGTGGCTGGAGGTTAGCAACAGCACAGCTTAACCCTACACACATTTTTATATGTAGGTATATTGAAAAAGTTTCAGTATAATTAATTCAGTTTACCTTTTTGTTTTTTTTTTACTTACCCCATTTTAACATGGATTTCTAAGGAGACCAGAAGATAGAATGGCGGCACTCATCAGTTACTCAGGCAAAAGTTGGGTAGTAGGAAAATACAGTAGCAAAGACTATATTCAGACATGGTTTGTCTGAGGTGCAGTGATATAAACATATTGGATAAGAATGTCTTGATTTTTAGTGAAAACTAAGCTAAAACAAGTAGATGGTGCAACTACCGCAATAAATCCCAAAATCAGAATCAGAAAGAGCTTTATTGCCAAGTGTGTTTACACACACAAGGAATTTGTCTTGGTGTTAGGAGCTTCCAGTACAGAAATACCAACATAGTGCAGACAACATATAATTAAGGTAATAAAAACACTAATAATGAAGAGAATAGACAATAATTATAAATAACAACAGTAATAAAAATATACAGAAAAGGAAAGGAAAAAATGTCGATAGACAGAACTGTGAATGTGCATATGTCCTATGTACGGACGAAGGTTTGATGAGTTATTTACAGATGTACAGTACTGGGGTGTGTCATTTGTTGTTCAAGTGGGATATGGCCTGGGGGAAAAACTGTTCTTGTGTCTGGCTGTTTTGGTGCTCAGTGCTCTGTAGCGCCGGCCAGAGGGCAACAGTTCAAAGAGAGAGTGAGCTGGGTGTGAGGGGTCCAGAGTAACTTTCTTAGCCCTTGTCCTCACTCTGGAGATATAAAGATCTTGGAGGTTGTGTAGAGGGTCACCGATAATCCTCTCAGCAGTCCTGACTGTCTGTTGTAGTCCTCTGTTGTCTGTTTTGGTAGCTGAGCCAAACCAAACAGTTATAGATAAACACAGGACAGACTCGATGATGGCAGAGAAGAACTGTTTCAGCAGCTACTGTGGCAGGTTGAACTTCCTTAGCTGGCGGAGGAAATACAGCCTCTGCTGGGCCTTTTTCACAATAGCGTCAATGTGAGTGTCCCATTTCAGGGCCTGGGAGATGGTGGTGCCCAGGAACCTGAATGACTCTACTGCACCCACAGTGCTGTCCATGATGGTGAGTGGGGGGAGTGCAGGGTCCTTCTAAAGTCTACTATCATCTCCACTGTTTTGAGCATGTTGAGCGCCAAGTTGTTGTGACTGCACCAGACAGCCAGCTGCTCAACCTCCTGTCTGTAAGCAGACTCGTCTCCGTCCTTGATGAGGCCGATGACTGAAGTGTCGTCCGCAGACTTCAAGAGCTTGACAGAGGGGTCTTTAGATGTGCAGTCATTTGTGTAGAGGCAGAAGAGCAGTGGGGAGAAAACACAGCCCTGAGGGGCGTCAGTGCTGATGGTGAGGGTCCTGGATGTGAGTTTGCCCAGCCTCACTATCTGCTGTTTGTCAGGAAGCTGGTGATCCAGCAGGGGACTTTGCACAGCTCCAGAGATCTGTTGAAGATCTGAGTTAAGATGGGGGCCAGTTGGTCAGCACAGACTTTTAGACAGGCAGGTGAAATACCGTCTGGTCCTGAAGCTTTCCTAGATTTCTGTTTCCTGAAGACCTTGTTCACATCCTCTACACAGACTTTAAGCGCAGGTAAAATGGAGGGGGAGGGAGGGAGGTGGGTTGCAGGGGGGGTAGGTGAATGTGTGGAGTGCAGATCAGAGTGTGGACCAATGTGTGGAGTGGGTGCCAGTCTGGCCTTTTCAAATTGGCAGTAAAACAAATTCAGATCATCAGTCAGTTGTTGATTCTCCACAGACTGTGGGGGTGGTGTCTTGTACCTGGTGATGTTCCTCAGACCAGTCCATACTGACGCCGGATCGTTGACTGAAAGCTCTCTTCTCAGCTTTCCAGAGTAGTTTTTTTTAGCCACTCTGATCTCCATTGTTAGTCTGTTCCTGGCCTGGTTATACAATATTTTATCCCCACTTGTGTAAGCATCCTCTTTGGCCTGACGAAGCTGTATGAGTTTCCCAGTAAACCACGGTTTATCATTATTGAATGATAAGAATGTCCTGGTGGGGATGCACATATCTTCACAGAAACTGATATATGAAGTTACAGTCTTTGTGAGCTCGTCCAGATCGGTGGCAGCAGCTTCAAAAACACTCCAATCTGTGAGGTGGAAACAGGCTTGTAAAACCTGCTCTGTTTCATTAGAGGACTAATGAGAATCAGAGAGCCCCAAAGCAGCTCATGGGACAGAGTGATATGCATCCTTTATTGCTGTCTAACAGTGATCCAATATATTACTGTCCCTGGTGGAACGTGGAACATGCTGTCTGTATTTCGGCAGTTCACGGGAGAGATTTGCTTTGTTAAAATCTCCAAGAATTATTAAAAGAGAGTCCGGGTAGCGTTGCTCCGTTTCAGATATTTGTTCAGCCAGCTGTTGCATCTCGGCGCTCACGCACGCGTCCGGAGGCACGTACTCATTCATGAGAATGAAAGAGGAAATCTCTCGGGGCGAGTAGAACAGTTTACAGTTTATGAAGAGCGCCTCTAAATTAGGAGAACACATCTTCTTCAAAGTTGTTATGTCTGTACACCAACCTTCATTTATGTAGAACCATAGTCCACCACTTCTCGTTTTACCCATTAGCTCTGTGATGCGATCATCCATCCGCTCTGAACAGCTGGTAGGCCGGCAAATGAAGCGCGTTGTCCGGAATGGCTTCACTCAGCCAGGTTTCAGTGAAGTTGCGGTTGAGGAGAATTAGTTCATCCGTTGTGTTAGGAAGGGATCGGAGATTCGCTAGATGGATACTAGGGAGAGCAGTTCGGAAGCCACGTTAGCGGAGATTAACCAGTGTGCTTACCTCTTTTCCGTCTGAGCGCACGTTTCACTAGGACCGCTGCCCCTCCGACTAGAACATCCAACAAAGCGACTGAATAATCAAAAACCGGAAAAAAACTGTCCGGTGTGTGTTGCCTTATGTCCAGTAGTTTGTCTCTGGTAAAACTGATAGTAAGAGAATGACTAAACACAGACCAAACAAACAAAAACAATAAAAGAATGGAAGTGTTCCACACCACAGCATACATCTGCGGCACCATCTTATCTTAATAAATAAATCCCAATAAACATGCTGTGTTGTTTACAGTTGGCCCGCGCAAATAAACTCCAAAGTGCAGCAACAGATTCATTGTTTTGCTGTATTGGCTTCCCATAGGAAATCATGCACACAGAGATACTGTTACGGGGCTGACGAGACGTGAGACGTGCGGATCCATATGCAAAGCTTTATTATAAAACATGGTCAAAAACAGGCAGGATCAGACAGTGGCAAACAAGTATGGCAAGGGCAAGACGCAGCAATCCATGGAGCATGCGTGGGTCGACGATCGGCGAACAGTATCCAAAGGGGCAAGGCAGAGAGATAATCCAGAAACGAGAGCAATAATCTAAACGGGGAGCGAACAGAGTCCAAACGGCAGAGGCGAAGGGTAAATCCAGGAAACACGGGCAGGGTCAGACACGGCAAGAAAAACAAGGCAAGACTAAGACTATGACTAAGGCTCCGTAAAGTAGCTATCCCTGGGAGAGTGATAAGTGCTATACAATACTCGGCCCCGAGCAAGAGCAAGTCCCAGACTTAAATAGTGAGTGAGTGATTGTGAAATGATAATCAGGTGTGTGTGATGTGGGAATGGTGACAGCTGTGATCTGTGAAATGGATTGTGTGAACTGTAGTCCAGTGTGCTGTGTGGTGTACGAGTCCATGTGGTGAGTGAGTGACATCTGGTGGCGAGTTAACGGAAGCGCATGGCCAAGATTCGTGACAGATACATGTTTTCCCTCGTTCACAAATCGCAGTACTTTATGTTCCCACAGTAGTTCATCCTACCTTCCGTTCTTATTGAAAAACTCGTACACACAGAGTGCGTTGTTTAAAATACACAGCTTCACACATAAACCTAACACAGAGAGTCTGTCGGCGGTGGTTATCCTTCATAATGCGTATTTAGCTGCTAATATGACTTTAGGTTAAACTAGCGGTTATTAATCTGGTTAAACTGTTGGCGTTCAAGTTTCTTGTTCACAGCCAAGACGCCCAACTGTTGCTTTCATTGTGGTTATGCCAGTCGTCTCAGTTTTGGAGTGACTCATGTTGCGTGCAAACATGGAAAGATAATTTCGGTAACACTACACAACCGAAAATGCACGTCACATGCAGGTACAACCATAGATATGTACTGTAGATTCCCTATTATTTAGATGGCGGACGCGTCTACGCATAGACATATATAGACGCCCTATTCGACCGCTCCAGGCATGTAGATGCGGCTACCATCTTGGAATGGTATTTTTGACGTCATGCACCATACTGTAGGTTCACACAGAGCTGTCGAGCCGTTCTGTGCATGATTGTGGCATCTTTCGAATATTCAGTGATCACTATATGGTGAAAGACGTCAAATTTGCCGCTACAACATGGTGGATGGCTTATGTATATCGGCCAATAGAAACAGTCGCTAATGAGGCATCTACGTATATATATATCTATGTGTTTATGTGCTTGGAGCGGTCGAATGAGGACCCTGTACACATCCATGGGTACAACAATGTGCATGATGTTATTGTTTACATGGTCGTCAAGGATACAAAGAGAGAATGTGGGCAGCCACGCAATTGTTTTCTATAGTCTCCAGTTTAATGGTCCGTTTACACTGAAATGCAACCCCGGAGTTTTCAAACTAAAATGGGGCCTACAGCGTTTTCAAATTTCTTTTTTCGAGGGTCAAAAATGCTGGACTAGTGTAAGTGACAGGTGTTACTTTAGCAAAGGTTATGTATTTTAAAATGAAAACGCACTAGTGTAAACGGGGCCTTAGATGCTTTACTCCGAACCATGCCTTGTGTATGTGACCTTAAGCAATTCGATGTAAATATGATGCTTCTTCAAAGTCACTGCAGGACAAAAAAAAAAGATGTTTGAAAACCATTAGCTTTCAAACGCAGGCCATGGGACTCAATTACACACAAGTTTATTTATGGACCCTTTTTATGGCCTGTTCACGCTCTCTTGATCTCACAGAATCATTATGCCGGTAACAAGCAACCTTCACTAATGCTTCAATTAAGGGCTTGGATCTGGCCACCTGCCTCACTTTAGTGAGTAATTATATCACGTGAACGCTTGTGTTATAGCTATTTTATTTTATGTAAGGCTCTCCAAATCTGTTTGTGGCTGTTATTATTCTCTGTCTCCTGCTATCACTTTATCTCTCTGATGTATTTTGATCATGTGTAGATCGATCCCCTAGGGTTACATTTCTAACGCCCACAGGCATCAACATCAAACCCTTGCTGCAGCGCGCACCATTACGCTCATGTGCCGTACTCACACATAAATAGACGCTATACGCATTAGAGCATGATAATACACTTCCCTGCATATCCTGTTGGACTGCTAGCTTATGTGCTAAGATATAACATGACCACTTTCACATCAGGCTGAAGTGTGTTAGGGAGCAATGAGCACTCTAATATTTCCCTTCTCCGACGCTGCACAATTTCCTTGTTTTGGTCCTTTCCTTTGCTGTTTTGTCTGAATATTGAGTTTTAATGAGGAGTCCTTTGGATTACAGTATTAAATATGCATGCCACACACACGTAAACACAAAATGTCATGTCTGAAGTCATATTTCCCCTGTTGCTCATTACCTAGTCATATCCTGTGCAATGTGCTGCATGCAGCAGTCTATCAGTCTCTCTTGCCAACATTACTAATAGATTAGCAAAGTTAAAGAGACAGTTCCCTCAAAATTAGCATTCTGTCATCATTTACTCATCGTCTTGTCATTCCAAACCCTTATGATTATTTATTTTTATTTTGTTTCTTCCGTGGAACACAAGAATGTCAATGTTGCTCTTTTTCTATACAAATGGATGTTGACCACAGATGTATGATGCTTTTTTTATAAAAGCCCATATGACTTGTGTACTATATTTTTGAAGTTTCTAATGCTTTGCGACTAACAAATCTAAGTTTAAGTTTTCATTTACTGACAGACTAGCTTCAGAAATATTTCTTGACAGCTGTGGTTAGCATTGTGTTCCACAAAAGAAGGTCATGCAGATTTCAAAATTAATAAATATTATTTTCAAAGGTTTTATTTATTTATTTATTTATTTATTTTTAAGAAAACATCTCCCTCAAAATCAGTGCACTCAGACAGACTCATTTAAATATTCTTTGGATGGTAAATTAAATGACTGAGTGATATTGTTAAAGTGCATGCAATTGTCAAGAGTTTGATTTACACAGTAGGCATTTGTTAAATAGGCATGCTCAACTAAATCACACAATGTGTCTGTCAGTGGTTTAATTATTTTTTTAATTAAAACAGCCTCCTAATTTTAGTACTTTTTGCAGAGAATCGGATTGGCTGAAGTCCACCAGGTCATTCTCACTTGTATTGTCCAACCCTTGTAATGGTGACAATGACAGTGAAAATCAAGCTCTTATGATTACATGAGCAGTCGATTGCTTCACCATGTTATCTCCTCTCATTATCAAAGCCAGGAAGCGCATTTAAGAAACGTGCTGAAAGGGGAGAACATTGCACACAAACACATTAATTGATGGTTATTTTATTTTCCTTTCTCTGAGATCTAATTGAGGATACCAAACTTGACAAGATTACTCTTCTAGTGTGCCTGGCTAATTTTCTGATGCATTTAGCTCAAACTTCTAAGTGACCACTTGGGAAGCTAACCACGCAGAGGTGTAAAAGCCATCACTTCCTCCTGCAATCAAGACTGTGATGGAACGATCTGTTTTTCTCCTTTTTCTTCAGCTTCTCTGGATGATGTACTGTGTTTACACTTATCGCCCAATGTCAAATTACTGCTAGCGAAGACCCTGTCTCACCCGGCATCTGCATGCCTTTCCCCCTCAGGTGTTCTTGCTATACAATTGCCAAGTGACAGAAATGTCAAAGCAGAAGGTCACAGAGCCTTTCTCCTTGATTATGACAAGCTTTAACAACCTCTGGGAGAGAGGAATAACAGGGATGGCTTGCGGTAAAATTTAAGTGATGGGACTCTAAAGACTTTCGGTGTACAAGATGTGTTTTTAGGTTTGGTAACCTCCCATTTCAGACTTCTCCAGCCCACGTATGAATTTCCTCTTCGATGCTGTGACATGGCATTTGGAACATTTTAACATATGAAACATTATTTTGAGTGTGAAGGAACTATTTCCCAGTCAGAAAAATCCTACTGAATCCCTACTGAAAATTTTATCATAAGCTCCATATGGAACCAATCCTAAAACTATCCTAATGGGGATTCCTATGGAAGCTTGTTTTGTCACGGTGTATAAAAAAAGTAAATGAATAAATAAAGGAAATTGCGACTTTTCTCACAAAATCTCAAGTTTACATCTCAAAACTTGGACATTTTTTCTTGCAGAATCGCTAGATAACTTTCTGGGAAGAAAAGTCAGAATTGTGAGGAGCTGCAATTATCTTTTTTTATTTATGTTGAAACAGAATTGTGAGATGTGAATGGAGAATTAAGATAATTTTTTTGTTGTTGAAATGGGATTCCATATATGCCAGCAAGCAAAGTGCACAATGATAATTAAAAAAAGGAGATATTGCCACATGAGCTTTGTTTCTTTCTTTTCTGTTTATGTACTTAAAGAAGAAAATAAAACATCTTGTCCTGGTCATTCTGAAATCACAAAACCAAAGCTTTCATCAAAATGATAGCCTACAATTACTTTCAATAACCATTTCCATTTTGTAAAATTTTTCCTAGATGTGTAATTTTTTTTCTCTAGAATATTCGTATTTGATCCGATTGATTCACAATTATGATGTCTTGTATGTATTGCTTCAGGATTGTTTGACTAGGGTCTCCACTTTTCTGGTTGTACTGGTTCTGGTGCAGTTTCATTTTCCAGCCATACCAGGTAGTAAAACAGCAGGGCATTTTATCAGACTGTGTGGGTGCAGAGCACACAGTGTAATCTTATTTGCAATCTTTGATCTCAAACCTTAATTCAAACTATTTGAATAAAGATCAATTCATAATGAGGCCATTAAAGTGCAATCCAATATTCTAAGCAAGCCAGACCTTCATACTATATGCCTTTTATCTTCTCTCTAAAGCAGCTTATCATTCCCATGGTCTGCATCATGTTTATATGCAGATACATCAGTCACACATCAGTGAGCATAAGAGCTTCCGTTACAGTATCACTGCACCAAGGAAACACCTACTGCATGTGCTTAATGATCTTTAACAGAAAGCTTTCTATTCTTTCACTCGGATATTAATGCATATTATGGCTAAAACTAAACCATGTTAAATTACATCAACAAATACTGCAAGTCTAATGCTTTGGTGAGTCTTGTTGTGTATTTGTAATGAAGGCTAAATATGTTTAAAAAAAAAAAAGTGGAGTGTTCCTTTAATTCCTGTTTAATCACATTCGCTTTAATTCCACGGTGTGATTCAGTTACTGTTATGACTGTTCACCTTCTTCACACATCACATAAAAGAGGAAATTAAATAAATTATGTCAAGGTTGTTATTTGCTATCCAAAACATATTCTGACTCTAGTTACCGAACCATTTATAAGCAGTAATTTAATTTAATATTTAAATTTAATTTATTTAATTTAATTTAAACCTTTATTTTCAGAAATACGATTCATTTGTTTAGAGGTAAAAGTTTTATAATGAGGAAATAAATTAATTAGCTTTTAATGCACCAAGTATCTACATAAATAATAAATGAGACTAATTTAAAGCACTTTAAAGAGAGATGTGCGAATAATTTGCAGCAGTTTGGAATGAAACAAGCAGTTTGTTGACCAACAGTGGTGTATTTGGGTCATGTGAGGCAGGAGCTTGTTTTGCTGAGTGACATTTTAGCTTAAATGGAGCCATCGGCCCCTAGAGACGCTCTGAATCACTCTCCTGCCTTGCACAGAATCTTTCTTCCTCCAGGATTAAAGATGACGAGAGCGCATGTCTCTCACCTCTCACAATCCTGACTATTGATCCATGTATGGCAATGATTCTCAGTTGGTGGGTTGTGACACAAAAATTGGTCGCAGATCTGTTAGGGTCACATACAGCAAAAAAATAAATAAAATAAAGTGCAGATGTGACAGCCATTAGGCTTATGCTACTTATCAAGTTATAAATGGAATGAAAATGCTTCCCAAATTGTTCTGTGTGGTGAACTGTTGGTTTCCAAAATTTTGAAATCATCTTAAAGGGTCCTATGATGTGATTTCATTGAAGGGATGCTTATTTGCATTTGCATTTCACTCAGATGTACGTCAAAATACAGAGGAACAGAAAACATTGCGACTTTAAGAGCACTTTTGTATGAAACAAATCAGTACTGTATTCAGTCTTGAAGCAAACCCAGCGGAAAACGTCTTAGGTTACGTATGTAACCACAGTTCCTCGAAGGAATGAGACGCTGCGTCAGGAGACGCTTTGGGGAACACCTTCAGCGTGACCGGCTCTGAATACCAATTAAATCTGTCCAATGGATGGGAGGGATGTCACAGGCAAGGTGACATAATGACCAGCTGTTATAAAAGCACATGCGGTGAAACTGGCATCAGCTTCTAGAATGAAGCCAGCGCTGGTAGGGATGCCGGAAGTGTGGCCTCGCGACGCAGCGTCTCGTTCCTTCGAGGATCTGGGGTTACATACGTAACCTAAGACGTTCCTCTTCAGGAACTCGAGCTGCGTCAGGAGACACTTTGGGGAACGAGGTACCCACGGCACCAGACTTCCAAGTCCCTGCCCTGTGTGTATCCATACGGAGCACAGGGGGAAAGGCGTACAGACGAAGCCTCGGCCACGTCTGTACCATGGCATCCGGCCCCAGCGGAGCTGGATGCCGTAGAGAGTACCAGAGGGGACATTGCACTGTCTCCTGAGTAGCGAAGAGGTTCACCTGAGCCTGGCCAAACACTCTCCAGATCTGCTTCACCACCTCGGTGTGAAGCATCCATTCCCCGGATAAAAGCACCTGCCTTGACAGGGTGTCTGCTCCCACATTGAGATGCTAACTCAGATGCTCAGAAGGGAGCGGCATGCTCAAGGTGACCCTCTAAGTTGAGGGGAGCAATGCTAGCTCTACCAAGGCAGAGCTCTGGAGAGCGGAGAACTTAACTCTCAGCATGAGAGGGAACTCAGACGCTCAGAAGGGAGTGGCATGCTCAAAGGTGACCCTCAAAGTTGAGGGGAGCAATGCCAGCTCGACCAACAAGGAGAGCTCGGCCTCATAGCCCACACAAGGATCTGGTGCGCCAGCCTGTACAGGGGGCGCGACCGCAGACCTCCTTGGTGGTTGATATAAGAGACCACCGATGTGTTGTCAGTGCAAACTAACACATGGCAACCTCTTAGGTCTGGGAGAAAGTATTTCAGAGCCTGAAACCTGGCCAGCATCTCGAGCCTGTAGCAAGATGATGACCCCTCCACAGACTGTGGGCAGGGTGGCCACTCATGACCGCTCCCCAACCGGTGAGGGATGGGTCCGTCGCTAGCGTACACGGCGACACGGAGCTCCCAGCACCGGGCCCTGGGACAAGAGCCACGGTTGTCTCCACATGTCTAAGGCACGTAGGCACCACCGCGTGACCTTGATCATTCGAAGCGGGTTTCCCTTCGGGGAGAACCCCTTGGTCTTGAGCCACCACTTTAGGGGTCTCATGTACAGCAGGCCAATAGGTATCACGTTGGACGCAGCTGCCATCAGACCCAGCAGTCTCTGAAACTGCTTTACGAGTGACTGGCCTTCATTCACTCTCCCGACCTCCGTGAGGATCGACTCGATCCGAGCAGGGGACATACGTGCCTGCATCGTGGTCGAATCCCACACCACAACAAGATAAGTGGTTCTCTGTAATGGAGAAAGAACACTCTTCTTGGCGTTCAGTCTTAACCCCAACACTTTCATATGGGCGAGAACAACATCTCGATGTTGAGCCGCTCTCTGCTCTGATTGAGCGAGAATCAACCAATCGTCGATGTAATTGAGTATGCGTACGCCCGTAGCCGCAGCGGAGCTAACGCGGAGTCCACACACTTCGTCAAAGTGCGGGGTGAGAGTGCTAGGCCGAAAGAAAGTACCCGATATTGGTAAGCTTTGCCCCCGAAAGCAAACCTCAGGAACCTCCTGTGAGAGGGAAGGATGGAGACGTGGAAGTATGCGTCCCTTAGATCGATCGCGACAAACCAGTCCTCGGACCTGATTTGAGGTGTGACCTGCTTGAGAGTAAGCATCTTGAACTTCAGTCTGGTGACTGAGCGGTTCAGCTGCCTCAGATCTAAAATGGGACACAACCCTCCATCCTTCTTTGGAACTATGAAGTACCGGCTGTAGAACCCGGACTCTCTTTCGTGAGGAGGAACCACCTCGATGGCTTCCTTCCTTAAGAGAGTGTCTACCTCTTGTTCCATTACCAGGGCCTGCTCGGGGCCCACTAATGTGGTATTTACCCCGTTGAATTGAGGCGGACGAGAACCGAACTGGATTCTGTAGCCTCTCTCTACCCACCGAGACACATTTGGCAGTAGTTTCCACGCTGCGAAATAGTCTACTAAGGGAACCAGTCTCTCGAGACTGGCCTCTGGTGTAACCGGAGCGGCTCCAGAGACCCGAGCATCTCGGCTCTGCTACGTTTCCGGGCGGAAGAGACCGAGATATGCGCTCGCTGGAGACCTCTGCGCCCTGGAACACCATATGTGGCAGGGTTAGCAGATCGATCTCCTGAGGGCACTGGGGGAGGACGAGCACCGTACACTGCGGCGATAGTCGCTCTACCCCAGCGGGGGCTGCCCTCATAAGCCCTGGTCCACGACCATCAGGGCTTGTTGGCCGAAGACCTCTTCACCTGAAGCACGGTCCGCAGATCCTGCTTAGCCTGGGAGGTCTTCAACCGCGCACCCTTCTTACCACCCCGCTTCGCGGAGGCGCACGGGCGGCAACGCTCTCTTACTGCGCCTCCCTATGTAAGGAGCCAGCACGTGGCAGGGGCTGCTCTCGCCTAGCAGCCCCGTGAGCTAGAGAGCGGCGAGGGAGAAACCGCTGGAAACGCCGCCGCCTGCCTCCCGGCCTCCTGGCGCCCGCCGACAACAGAGTCAACAGCGTCACCGAAAAGGCCGGAAGGCGACAGCGGGGCATCCAAAAGGAAGACCCTGTTGCGGTCTTTAATACCCGACAGGGTCAACCAAGATGCCTCTCCGCCACCACCAGGGCTGCCATAGACCGCCCAATGGCACGGGCGGTCTCCTTGGTGGCGCGGAGAGACAAATCAGCGGTTCTGCGGAGTTCACAAATGTCCTCTGCATAAAATCCCTCGCCCTCATCCAACTCTTGAGCAGGTCAGTCTGGCATACCCGCAGCACCGCCATGGTGTGCAGACATGAGCCAGCCTGACCCGCTGCCACGTACCCCTTGCCCACCAGCACTGATGATGTGCGCAGCGGCTTGGTGGGCAGGATCGGAGCCTTCAGAGACGACGCCGCGTCAGGAGACAGATAGCCCGCAAGTGTCTGTTCCACACACGGCATCGCTCTGTAACCGCGCTCACTCGTCCCCATCACATTACCATAGTAATCAGATGAGGGGATGAAGAGGCGGGCCGAGAAAGGTTTTCCCCACGACCTCGACACCTCAGTGTGGAGGTCGGGTAAAAAAGGCAGGCTCCGATGTGGAGGTGAAGTCTGAAACCGCAGAAAACGCTCATCTAACTTGCCTTCCCACGGTTCGACCGAACACTCGGCCGGCCAGTCGAGACTCGACTTGGCTGCAGCACGAGTGATCACCTCCTCAAGCTCCTCATATTGGGGTGACAGCGGGGGTGCAACAAGCTCGACGCTTCCCATGTAAACCTCCTCGAAGGAAGACATAAGAAACGCAGCTGGCTTATACCAGCTGGTCATTACGTCACCTCGCCCGTGACGTCCCTCCCATCCATTGGACAGATTTCATTGGTATTCAGAGCCGGTCACGTTGAAGGCGTTCCCCAAAGCGTCTCCTGACGCAGATCGAGTTCCTGAAGAGGAACCAATAGCATCTGCAACACAAGCCAAGAAATTTGCTTTTCAAACCATTCATGCACATAACCTTGAGAGTTGCCAGAGGGATGAAATCATTCATAACAATTGGTCATGTCAAACCTTTGAACTATTGCTGACATTTTCTGGAAATATTTTTATCTGTGTGTAGTCAGTGTTATGCTAATCCTTTGATTAGATGGCTGCCCAGCTCTTTCCTCTGTTTTCTGTCAACTGATTAGCAGATGTCATTACCAGATTGTTTTGTTCTTTGTGTTTGCAGTCACCTGTATATGTCTGCTTATGGTTCATGTTTGTATGTGTATGTATTTTGTGTTTGTGCAAGGTTGAGTGTTTGAGCACGTATGCCGCTGTCTACTCTTCAATGATTATGTTTGCTCCTGCAAAGACAAATTGGTGTCATTCAGCCCTCGGTGTGGCAGAGTCATAGTCACCAGAACTGGAGTAGCCACTAATTTACCTCCTCAAACATTGAAGAAGAGAGAGAGAGACGCTCATGAATAAAAGAGTAGGAGGGCACATCAAATCGACTGGTACACCACCAAAATCTCCTAGAATTCTGGACCACACAGCTCAAGCTTTTCTATGAATAAAACATGGAAGGGTCTTGGTCTGAAAATGGGAAATGTTAATCTTTATGGATAGTACTGTGGGCTCCATCAAATCGTTCTCCAGCTTGCAATAAATGTTTCGAAGGGAGGTGGAGACCTAATGGAGGGGAAGGAAATTATCGGCATGAGAAAAAGATGCATCATCAGTGATTTACCACCGGGGCTTTTCTCAGCATAGGATCAATCCCGCAAAAGAAGTGTACAGGATTCAGTTTTTCTCTGAAAAATACCTTAAAATTTGAAAATTGTAGCATAGTTTAGATCTACATGCTTGGCCCTTGGCCCGGCCACACAGGTTGTGACCCTCTTACCCCCCCCCCCCCCCCCCCCAAATTTTCTTGAGGAAGCTCCCCCTGGGAGCCACTGAGGAGCGGACTCTGTCGGGCGCTCTTGCAGCGCGGAGCTGGATGGAACCAGCGGAGACGCAGGAGGGCACGTGCGAGGGGCCGGCACTGGAGGGCACGTGCGGGGCGCAGACACCTGGGGGCGCTCTTGAAGCGCAGACACTTGGGGGCGCTCTTGAAGCGCAGCCACTTGGGGGCGCTCTGGAGGAGCTGAGCTGGACGGGACCAGCGGAGACGCAGGAGAGCTGGGCGGCACCAGTGGAGACGCAGGAGAGCTGGGCTGCACCAGCGGAGAGGCAGGAGTCCACCTGCGAGGAGCAGGCACAGGAGGGCGCTCTTGAAGCACAAATTCGCTGGGGCGCTCTGGAAGCGCGGGCTCTGGGGGGCGCTCTTGCAGCGTGGACCCTTGAGGGCGCTCTGGAGGCGCGGAGCTGGACAGAACCAGCGGAGACGCAGGAGGGCACTCTGGCAGCGCGGACACTTGAGGGCGCTCGGGAGGCGCGGAGCTGGACGGAGCCAGAGGAGATGAAGGAGAGCTGGGCGGAACCAGCGGAGACGCAGGAGAGCTGGACTGGACCAGCAGGGGCTCTGGAGAGCTGGACGGAACCAGCAGGGGCTCTGGAGAGCTGGACTGGACCAGCGGAGACGCAGGAGGGCTGGACGGGACCAGCGGGGTCTGGGAGGGCACCTGCGGGGAGTAGGCACGGGAAGGCGCTTTTGCAGCGCGGCTTCAGAGGGGTGCTCTTGCAGTGCGGACATTAGAGGGCGCACGGGAGGCGCGGAGCTGGACAGGACCAGAGGAGACGAAGGAGAGCTGGACGGGACCAGCAGAGACACAGGAGGGCGCTCTTGCAGCGCGGACACTTGAGGGCGATCTTGCAGCGGGCTCGGGTTGGCCGCGGACGGCGGCGGGCACGGGAGCGCCGCGGACGATGTTACTGGGCCGAGGATGATCGTGGAGCTTAGGACTCGTGGAGGAAGGTCGAGGGGAACGGAGGAAGCAAACTCATTGGTGCAGCAGGTGGAGGGCTCTGGCTTGTGGCGAGCTGGAGCGTCCGCATGCTTCCGGATGGGAGGAGGATAAGGATCCTCCACATCAACAAAAAACTTGGAATTCCGCAACTTAAGAACATAATTTAGAAAATCCGCTACGGGCCTGCGGCAGTCATCAGGAGTAATAAAACAATAAACTATCCTCTCGTAGTCCCATCCGGAAGGTAGCGTTAATCATAGAATCGCTCCAGCTCACCAGATGTAACACGCTCAGGAATTCCTTCATGTACTGCTCCAACGGCCGTTCCTCTTGTTGGAGGGAGAAGAGAAATTTCTCGGCCCAGTTCATCCTTATTGTTAGGTCCAGTCTTCTGTCACACTCACTCTGGGAGTAGGGAAAGGCAGAGGCGAGGAACTTCTCTTTAACGTGAACTTTTAATCAATAAACACAGGCATCACAGGGAATGTGGCAACATCAATGACGGTCAGACTGGACACAGAGGGAGGGAAACACAGGACTCATAAAGTGGAGACTAAACTAGATAATTAATACGGAACAGGTGACAGGACTAAACGATGATTACTAATCAACTAAACCAGAACAGGAACTACCAAATAAGGGCACGAGAGGAGGGGGAAACAAGAAAAGGACTGACACCTATTCAGTTCCGTATCATTTACAAAATATTATTACTTGCCTATAAGGCCCTAAATGGTTTAGCTCCTGCGTACCTAACTTGTCTTCTACCACATTATAATCCAACCCGCTCCCTAAGGTCGCAAAACTCTGGACTTTTGGTAGTACCTAGGAGAGCAAAGTCCACTAAATGAGGTAGAGCTTTTTCACATTTGGCTCCCAAACTCTGGAATAGCCTTCCTGATAACGTTCGGGGTTCAGACACACTCTATCTATTTAAATCTAGATTAAAGACACATCTCTTTAGCCAAGCATTCACATAATGCATTTTATAACCTTGTACTGCAGTTATATCTGATCAAATGTACATTATTATTATTCTTTAGCTTGGGTTGAACAAATCATTTTTGCTTAGATGGAACAGCAGCTACGCTAATTATGTCTCTATTTTTTTCTCTCTTTCTGCATCCCGTGGTAACTAGGAATTACAGAAGCTTCAGTCTGGATCCAACCCTTAAATGATCTGAGATGACGGAACACCTGAGAAAAGATAATGCTAACACCTCAGAGGACCTCAGAGGATGCCAATGCTCAGACAACATACAGAATTACCAAATTTTGCCATAAGTTAAATATATTAAGGTTCTGCAATATATAAATATATTGTGGAAACTTAAATTCCTGTAGAGCTGCTTTGCAACAATTTGTATCGTAAAAAGCGCTATACAAATAAACCTGAATTGAATTGAATTGAATCATGTGACTCAAGTTGCATCTTTCCACTGCCATTTATAACTACTCTTCAGTGGCCTCAATGTATATTGTCCATCAGAGGCATTATTACGAATCTCAGCAGAAGTTGCCTACTGTTTTTTGAATATGTATACGGACATGCTGCTCTTTTGGTGTACTGTTTTTGCATAGTATATAGTTGGACAGTAGGAATATTTGGATGCAGCTTTTGCCTTTTTTTACAGTCAAATATGTAATGAAATTATTAATTTTGAATGGTGAATATGCTGCTTTTCTTGTTGGGTTGGTTTAGACAATGTTAGGTTTTTCAGGTTTTTCCATCGTTGCACTCTATAATATTTAGATTAAAAATAACCAAATTGGAAACCCAGCGCTGGGTCCATATTGTACAGAACATGTTGGCTTAGTAACCCAACATATAGTAACCCAGCAAGTAAAGTTACACATTTTAACCAGGCAGATTGAGTTGCACACGTTAATCCAATGTCATCTCATATTGACTAAACGCTGGGCTAATTTTACCTCATAAATGAAAAAAATGACCTTTGTTCATTAAAATCATCATAGAGTCTGAGGGTAAATTGAGTCCTTAAAAAGACTGCAAAACTGATACATACTGGTTTCCATTTTTTATGGAGGCATTCCTTAGATGTAATGGTTTTATATAGTACAGACTGTATTTTATAACCCACTTACCCTAACCCAACACCTAAATCTACCCCTTACAGAAAATGTTCTGCTAATTCAGATTTTCAAAACACTTCATTCTGTATGATTTATAAGGTTGTTTCCTCATGGGGACCTAAAAAACTGTACGTTAATACCAGGTACACACACAAACACACACCTGTAAAGTCTAATCCCTTTAGAAGCACTCAACTTCTACAGCTCTTCTCTTCCTTGATCCTCTGGATGTATGTATAGATTCATATTTTTTGTCAGTGACCATCTGAAGGGGCTTCTTCAGGACCCAGAAGTGTCTTCTGCTGACGTGGATGCAAGAAAGTCCTCCTTGACACTTATTGAAACTGGCAGTCTTCAGAGATCGTGCATCTGGTTCTCCTCCACACACAGTGCTTCCCAATTATAGAGAGGGAATCAATTTGCAATTTTATTTGCTTGACCTCTGCAGATGTGGACAGATATGTCAGGCATGAATAAATTGCTTTTTGCTTTGTCTGGGATCCTTATAACCCATGCCAAAGTGGATGATATCTTTTTCCTGGCAGGGATAAATTAATTTTCATTAGATGGAAACGGCTTGTGCATTTGTAATTAGCATACCTGCATAATTGTGGCCTCTTAAAATGCAATAGTGGGAAGTTACACCTCAGATATCTGTGGTTGTCTCCTGCATGTTCAGATGTGTTTTTCTCATAAACCCAGCAGGGAATATTGCTCAGTTCAAACTCTTAACAAGGAATTGAATAGATTGGCTCGGAGTCTTAAGAAAAGCATCCAGGTAGTAGTTGAGATCATATCCTTTCTTACCCCAATGACTTAGCTTATCACCTGCTGTTACAGAGGAGATTATGGCTGTGCTCCTGAGTGTGTCAGAAATGGAAGCTGAAGGAAATACCGCGCATCAGTGTTGGGCAGTTGTGTCGCTACAAGGAGCAAAGCTATTAGTTTAGCTACATTTCTCAGTTGGCCAATGATTTGGAACCGTTACTATTTACAGCGAGTAAAATAAGTATTGAACACGTCACCATTTTCTCCGTAAGTATACATTTCTAAAGGTGCTGTTGACATGAAATGTTCACCAGATGTCGGTAACAACCCAAGTAATCCATACATATAAAGAAAACAAAACAAATAAGTTCAGATATTAAGCTATGTATAATAAAATTGGAACGACACAGGGTAAAAAGTATTGAACACATGAAGAAAGGGAGGTGCGAAAAGGCATGGAAAGCCAAGACACCAGCTGAAATCTATCAGTAATTAGAAAGCAATCCTGCCCCTTGTAATTGGAAATTAATATTAGCTGTTCAGTCCCAACACTTACCAGGATGATGAAAAAAAAAAACGAGGGTGGACATTTCAGCAAGTCAATGATCCCAAACACAGCCAAGGAAACTCTCAATTGGTTTCAGAAAAATTAAATATTTTTTTGAAATTTAAATTTATAATTTCACTGCACATGCTTTTGTACCTCGCCCGTGACGTCTCGCCCATCAATTGGACATATTTCACTCGTATTCAGAGCCGGTTACGCTGAAGGCGTTCCCCAAAGCGTCTTCGGACGCAGCTCGAGTTCCTGAAGAGGAACTAAATATTGTGAAAATTGCCTTTAAAGTTGTCCAAACAAAGTCCTTATCAATATTACTAATCAAAAGTTTTCATATATTTACGGTAGGAAATTTACAAAATATCTTCATGGAACATGATCTTTACTTAATATCCTAATGATTTTTGGCATAAAAGACAAATAGATCATTTTGACCCATACAACCTATTGTTGACTATTTCTACAAATATACCGGTGCTACTTATGACTGGTTTTGTGGTCCAGGGTCACATTTATCATGCACTTTCGCCTATACAACTTTGCAGATCATTTGCATTCACATACAGCTTTGTTACACACTGCTTGAAATATACAATACAACTATCTGATCCAAGTAGTTAAATTAAATTAAATTTAAAAAGTTGTCATGTACACTATCATTCAGTATTTGTGGTCAGTAAGATTTATTTTTACTTTATTTATTTATTTTTGAAAGAAGTCTTTTATTAGATGCATTTATTTGATTGATTTTTTTTTTTTTGGAAAACGGCAAACTGTAATTTATCCCTGTGATGATGAAACTGAATTGTCAGCATCATTACTCCAGTCTTCAGTGTTACACGCTGATTTGCTGTTCAAGAAACATTTATTATTATTATTAAAAATTGTTATATACTACTAATAGTTATTTACTGATTAATATTTTTGTGGAAACCATGGTACATTTTCAGGATTTGATTAACAGAATGTTTAAAAGAACAGCATTTATTTGAAATAGAAATCTTTTGTAACATTATAATGAGCTTTCTTATTTATATGCAATGTGTCCTTGATTAATAAAAATATTCATATTTACAGTAAGTATGTTTGGTGGAGCTTGCTTAACACTGACTTTAATATGATAAAGAGCAATAATATGACAAACTGCAATAAAGAGCAGTTATTTGCATGCATATGAAAACCTCTTTCAGCTGAGTTTGAGAGGTAATTATGCGAATGGACCTTGTGAACAATGTGTGATGAATGTTGGGTAATGACATGAATTCTGGGGAATGCCAAGATATGATGCTATAAATCCTGACAGTCTCGTAGTAGAGGTGGTGTGAATGACATATCGGCACTCTGTGACCCATGCCGCGTGAAAGGCAGTCATTACTGTGCATCGAGGTAAAATGCATGACATGTGAGTTATATCAACATTGACAGTGCATCATGCAGCTCGTGAAAATAGCCTGTCAGCCACATTCACATGTGATGGAAATAATTACAGTCCTTGATAAACATTTGTTGGTATTAGCCATAATTACTAACATTTGGTCAGTCACTAAACACTCATGTTATCTGATGTCCTGTTTAAACAATGAGTAAAAAAATGAATGGGTTAGACCACCACATGGGCCGAGTAAAACTGTTGGAGGAAGTAATAAAAGAACTGGACACGTGGACGTAATGTAGAAGCGTTAGATGTGCTTTAAAAACATTGAATTTATTTATTTATTTATTTTCTCTTCGAAGCTGTCTGACAGTGACAATGGCAAGGGTCTGGAGCTGGTGAATGACTCATCGTCACCATGGTGAAGAGCTTAATAAGTCTGCAAGTGGCATTAGTGTGACATATAACTCACATCACATCTCATCCCCCGCTCTGTGCGTGTTTTACAGGTCTGTGCCACGACACTCCTGCTGTGCCATTCTTTTGCAGGGCAGTCGGTTCAGAATCAGTAGATGTACCCATGTAGGGTTTTTGATGGCACATACCCACAAATATGATGTTCCCCTTGATAGGGACCTCCTTACTTCAGAGGCAGCTAATTTTAAGTTGGTGTGAAATGGAAATGCACCCTAAGTGTTCTAAACTTATTGTGAATTCTCTTATTGTAAATGCACCCAAGGATAAAGAAGAATGGTTGCTACTTATTTTTACATTGTAACTTCATATATATTTTAAAAGTTGCATTAATTATTAAAATACTTTAATGTTTAATGAAAAATTATTTGGAAAATTTGTCATTTATAAAGTACTTTTTTATTAGAACATATTTACTATTAAATATATATATATATATATATATATATATATATATATATATATATATATATATATATATATATACATTTATTTATTTATTTATTGTACCTAGATGTATAAACCTAATGATAAACAATATCATAGCTATCAGTAACTAAAATAATTGTGATTGATGTCATTAACCTCATAATTTGGTGCATATTAATTTATTTTATTTGATAATTACATTTATTTATTTAAAAAGTACCATTACTTATTAAATTACATTAAATGTAAAACTTTAATGGTTAATGTGTTTACGTATTATCTAGAAAATATTTACTTTAAAAAGTATTTCTTAATTAGAAAGTATTTACTTTTAAAATTATAATACACTGCATATTTTGTACCTAGATGTATAAACCTAATGAGAAACAAAAACCATAGCTATCAATAATTAAAATAATTGTAAGTTATGTCATTAACCTCATAATTTGGTACATCAATATATTTTATTTTTGATAGATTATTTATTTGTTTGTTTGTTTTTAATATTTTATATTTTTCTGTGATTTTGTTTCTGCAACCTAATGATGATAATAATAATAATAATTATAATTATTATTATTATTATTTATTTCAGTTCTTCTCTGAACTTTCTGGTGCCACTGCTACTGCTATCTATCTATATTACATTTAGGTGTCCCCGGAGTCACTGGTATAACACACCCTTCCCCTCTCAAAGCTGCTTCCTGTCATCTGCAGGCAGCTATCGTTTTCATTAGCACAACTGCACAACAGACAGTGACATTAAGCAGTGTCCGGATCTCATCTGTGCTGTCTGCGAGGGGAAGTAGCCAGTCAATGAGAGCTGATTGAATAGGACTGGGATGGGAAGGAAATTAATCCCACTTTCCTCTCTTTTGGGCCGAACAAGCAGGTTTTCAGCAAGACAAATGAGGCTTGGCCATGTGTGGGTCTCCAGAGTTTCCAGTTAGGAGGCTTGTAAAGGTGTGCTTTTAAGAGCTGCTCTGTGAGTGACTGGAGCAGCACAGCAGAGACTCTCTACAGAAGAGCTCTGTGTTTGACATTAAGGCTGGACGTGTCACTGAAATATTTAAACAACTGAGTGTGAGTGCAGCTACTGAACCACAGGGCTTTTTCTTTTTTTTCTTCTCTGTAGTAAAAATGTAGTCAACTATAAAACTTATTATTACATTTTATCGGAAGTAGATATGAAGTGTGTGTGTGTGCGTTTTTGTGACAAATGAGGACATACATTTGTATAATGACATGGGCATGACAGGTATTACAAGGACAAGGTGACTTATGAGGACATTGCCCCATGTCCCCACTTTTCAAAACGCTTATAAATTATACAGAGTGAGTCTTTTTTTTTTGAGAAAGTAGAAATGCACAGTTTCCTGTGAGGGCTAAGTTTAGGTGTAGGGTTAGTGTAGGGCAATAGCACATACAGTTTGTACAGTATAAAAACCATTACGCCTATGGGATGTCCCCACTTTTCACAAAAACAAACGTGTGTGTGTGTGTGTTTCAATACTTTCTCTTTTTCCATTTTTTTTTTCTCCCCAGCAAAACAACTCCAAGTATGGTCTTGTGCCAAGGATTTTGATTGACCCCTGTGACTCAAATCTAAGTAGAGATAGGTGTCTTTTTGTGTGTTATGAATCATTAAAGCACACACTTACACTGATTCACTTATTTGTCTTCAAACCTATTAAGAGGCTCCTGAAGCAGTGTTTAAGTATCATAAGTGTTTTCCTTAATAAAAGACTTAAAAACGGATCGATCATTTTTCCCCATTTTTAACTGCTAAGTATGACTTTTATCAAGAGAAAAGAGAAAACAATAATTCACCAGATAATTTGTTTCAGTAAAATCATTACATCATTTTTATACCTAAATATAAATTTTTTGGCTTTATGATAATAATAATAATAATAATATTTGTAAAAGATCATATTATTTATTATTATTATTATTATTATTATTATTACAATATGTACTTTTTAATATAAATAATCTAAATAAACCTTCCAAAATAATCTAAAGCAAACTTCTATCTTACCCTTTTTTCATGAAGACTTTTGAGTTTTAGTGTTTATGTAACGGAGCCAACGAGATGTGATGCGTACGTATCCATGTGCAAGCTTTTATTAAACAGAGACGTAGTCAAAACACAGGCAGGGTTAAACATCAGTTAACAGATATGTTGAGGACAAGACACAAGAGTATTCTGAAGGCATGCGTGGGTCGTCGATAGGCAAACAACAGGGTTTAGACAAGAGGGGTAATCCGAGAACACGAGTAATAGTCCAAGCAGGGGTAAACAGAGTCCAAACGGAAAGACGAAGGGTAAATCCAGGAAACATGGGCAAGAATCAAAACACGAGAAAACAGACAAGGCGAGACAAAGACAACTAAGTGGGTTCTGTATTGCAGCTAAAACTAGGAGAGTAATAAATGCAGAACAATACTGGAAATGAACAGAAACACAGAATGGCTCGGTAAGGCAGCTAACACTAGGGGAGTGCTATACGCAGAACAATACTCGGCAACTAAATCAGGAACTGAATGTGTTTTTAGTTCTCAGGTGAGCGTGTGATTAGTGCAGTCAGCTGTGTGTGTGTCGTCAGTGCAATAGATGATGGGAATTGTAGTCCGTGGGTGACGTGCAACAGTAATGTAGTGCAAGAGTGAATTCGATGGAAGGGCGACCTCTGGTGGCTATTGGGTAGAAGGCCACAGACCGTAATCGTTACAGATTATTTGACAATTTATTTATTTAGTTGCTTGCTTGCACTTGTATTGTAACATTACTCAGACTTACCATCATTCTCTTTTGGACAATGATGCTTTAAAATAAAATACTAAAATTAAATTAAATTAAGAATGTTGAATGCGTAACAAAGAAACACACCTGCTGTTGAATGAGCTGGTTTAGAGGACCGTGGATACTGCTTTATTCAATTACAGTGTCTGATTCAGTTAATAACTCAATGACTGGGGCCATTGGTTGTTCACACTGTGCAAACAGCCAATTGCGTGATACAAGATATCGGTCTCTTTGCTCTAATATCACTGTCTACAGTCCCTTTGTACAGGTGACGTAAATCCAAAGTCCTGCAAAATAAGATTGTTTGAACGAAACCCACATATCTGCTAGAATACAGTTTTCCTCCATTTTTGCCCCAATGGATTCCTCCAATGAGATTTATAATGTCCAGCCCCTCTAAATAAATCAAGTTTCTGGAAAATCCCACAGCATGTTGCTTGCTATCATGTACAGTAGTGCAGTGTGTTGCAGGGTTTGATGGGGTATGATGGAGAGAGCTGTAGGGATTGCTGCAGACACAGCCTCCGCACTGCAGCACAGACACACACAGAAATGAATAATAAAGGAGAAGTGATTCATTGGGTGCTTGTTATTAAAGTTTCTGTTTGAAGTGAGTAGGAATAGCCCTTAGCTGGCATTGTGTGTATGTGTGTACACTGTAGTCTCGCTTTGAAGACCTTGATGCCAGGCTGACATTCTTATCTGCTCATATACAGGACAGAGTACATTCATAGCACTCATGATTGCTCAATAGTTCAGTAATGATTTTGCTAAAATTTTGATTTACAGAATGTTCCTGTGCCAAATCAACAATATTTGTTCTGCTTCTGCTGTCTTTTTTTAATGTAAGTGTGTAATGTCTGCACCACTAGCATAACCAACTGGCAAGAATGGAGCAAAAAAAATAAAAATCAAGCAGTCACCCATTATTTGGACAAACAGATATCCTCATAGTCACATTGGTTGTGCTATATCTACCTTTTTCCTATAGCAAACCTACTGCGTTTTAGAGACACTTCCAGTTTGGGGATGTTCCACTTCAAAAGACTGAAAAAATCACTTAAAACCATGAAGTTGCGCTACAAATAATAGAATGAGCTGTAAATTTTCCTTCATGTTCTATTTTCAGATGAATAATGATGTAATGCTTGGTATTTTACTGTGACATGGTACAACAAGAATATCTATGGCAAGAGTTCTTTTCAGTCACTACATTATCTCCTCCTGATCATTTTCTCTTTTCCTTTGTATGTGCTGTACAATATGAAAAAGATGATATGTACTGTGCATTTGTGCTCTGCTCTCACTATTCTATTTACAATATAATTCACTGGAATGCACTAAGAATCTCTATGTTTCTCTACAAATACAGTACTTGTTCAAAAGTTGCTGTACAATCTGTTTGTTTGTTTATTTATTTTTATTTACAACATATATGTCTGATATTTCATTGTTATGGTATTTATTTATTTACGTTATATTTATTTAATATTTACTTAATTTTTCATTGCATGTTTATTTTTACTTTCATCTATTTATTAACTTATTTACTTGATTCCTTCATTTATTTAGATTTACTTTTATTTATTTTGTTACTTATCCACTTGATTATTTACTTAAAACAAGTAAACAAAGAGGTAAATAATTCTGTAAAGCCTGACAACTAATTAGTTCAATAAATAAAAGTAAATTAAGAAGCAAATAATGAAATCAATGAAGTAAATAAATCAAAGCAAGTAAATAAAGACTTAATTTCTTACATTTAAATTTAATTTACATTTATTTATTCATGTGTTCATTTATTTAAATATTGAATTGATTCTTTATTCATTTACTTATTTGTTATTTACTTATTTACTTGATCTATTAATTTACATTCATGTTTACTTGATTGTTTATTTACTTATGTATTTATTCAAGCATGAAATTGATTTTCTTTTTTTTTCTGTCTGCTTCCTTTGATGTAACATCTCGGGTACTCACTAATGAAGCATTTGGGAGCATGTGTGTCCTTGTGTTGCCATTAATAATTATTATGCCATTATATAATAATTACCATTGTTGTTAATATCCTCTTGTAGTTGAGAAGTTTACATTTTTGTGTGGCTCCATCCTACATATATTATTTATAGTTGTTTCATATTAAGCTTGAATAAGACCATATATTGTACATACAAAAAATAATATAATAAATAATAATATAAGTATATAGCTTTTGATTTTCCGAAAGTCTTAAACTTTGTTAATTTGTTTGTTTGTTTGTTTTTTTTTTTTTTTTTGGTGTGTTTCTAATGTTTGCCATTGGCCCACAATAGGTTGTTTTGATAGTTCTTCTGTGATACCTGTTTTAATAAACTTTATCAACCCATTGTGTTTTGATGAAGGCATCAGAGCAGTTTCTGCTTGGGAAAAGCACTAGATGTCAACTCTATTACCAAGGGGAGGATCTTGTGCCCTATTCTCTATCAGAGCCAGAACCTTATCGATTGAGACTGAAGAAGGCTTTGTATTCCCAGGTCAGGATAAAGCAGTGCTTTTTCCATTCCAGAATCGAGCTCAGCGTGTGAAGAAGGGCCAATAGCCAGCGGATACTTGATATCTACCTCCTATAATAAAAGCGCAGCATGAATCCGAGCAAAAAAGAAGGGATGAATAAAAGTGCTGACTAGTCTGCTGATTTGCTGCAGCCCTACATGTCCACAGCATTGTGATTGCTTTGTTATCCTCCCCCTTCTTCCCAGTCGAGCTGCTGGAACTTTCCAAAGCTTTTCAGCAACTTTGTCATGTTTTTTTTTTTTTTCTTCATGCCCCACTTATTCTGTTCTGATCCTCTCTCTGAGGTGTGAGAGGAAATCTCCACCTGTTATCAACACCTGCTATGTAGTCTGGCAACTCTTTTATTTTTCCCCAGATCCTTCTCATCTTTAATAATAATAATAATAATTATTATTATTATTATTTAATTATTATAATGTTGTTAATATTATTTTATGATTTTTATTATTTGTACTTAATTATTGTTTTGTGAGCTGACTGAGAAAAGGTTACTATAAATATAACTCATTTAACCTTTTTGTATTTATAAACAGGACTAAAGTTCAAAGTTCTTGTGTTTTATTATTTTTATTTTGTTTGTTTGTTTGTTTTTGTATGTGACCAGTTACTTATTGGAAAATATTTATTACTTTATCTAATCCTCTGCGTCATTAGAGTCCCTATAAGTGAAGAGACTGTATGTCTTCTTTATTTTCATGTGTTTTTGCTGACATTCTCTAAAATAAAGTTTTTCACATTTCCATATTTCATCAGTAAGGTAGAATGAATAGTTTTTGGGTTACTGTAGGAAACATTTATGAGTTTTATTATTATTATTTATTTTATACAGAATTGTATTACAGTCTCACACAGTGATGCTTTGCTTGACTAATAATTCATAGTTTGTGGCTCTATGTTTATATGTTATTATAGTCATTAATCTTGAAAAAAAAAAGATTGGCCATAAAGCTTTTTTGGACATATTGCTGACTGTTCTCATTTTATTTCACCTCCTATCAGAAGATTACAGGGAGCTGATTAATATAATGATTACAGACATGGTCATCTGAAAACCCTGCTAATTAAAGACAATATAATCAGTATAATCAGGGTATTAGCATGTATCTATAAGAATAAAAGCGTCATTATTTCCTTTTGACTAATTACTTATCTCCTTTACAGTAAATACAACAAAATTCATGTATGCACAGAAACACAACCGGACACTAATCTGCACATGTTCTGAGAAACAGGAAGTAAATAAAATGATTCAAACCAATTTGCATCGAATCATTCACTCAGTGTGTCCTTCAAGTATGAATCTATCCTGAAGACGTGCAGATCTTCTGCAGAAGCCTTCAAGAGTCAGTGCAACAATGCCTGTTTTACATTGTTCAGCAATGCACAGATAGACAGCTTATATAACTGCAGCAAGGTTGCCAGGTTAGTAGATCTGAGGAAGACTTTGCTTTGAAGGCCTGAAGGCTGAGGTTTTGCTGTTGCTGAATTAAATTTTGTCCTTGAGAGAGACATTGGGCTGTTTCTGAGATTCTTTCCAAAACAAGAATGACTTCTAAAGGCAGGACCAGAGCAATAAAAATCAATAATTACTTTAATTAGCTGATATTCGTAGGGTTGGTATCAAAACAGTGACTGGTTTTGCTTCATACTTGACCTTGATAAGCTTTTCATCCCATTGACTGTATTGTGGAACTGAATTAAACATGGTATTGTCTGACTGTCTAGTATCTATCTTGGTGAAAGGTAAACTGAGTGAATTGTAATATAAAATGAAAAACGACTTTGCTGTTGCTTTTGAGATTCTTAGCAAATGAGATTACTATTTTAAAGTAATGCAGCATTAGTATATAAATTGCTGTATTAGTGTCGTTGGCATGTTTTTTTTTGTTTCATTAAAGAACGAACAACAGAGCGCTGGAAGGATGTCACTTGTTACATGCTGTGCAATTCAGTGTCTTTGTGTGGATTTCTCTGCAAATTCTTTCAGAAGACTCATTCAGTGTTCATTTTGATAACATTGAAATAGAGGATTATGGAAAACAGTGTAAGGTAGAGAACAGAATGACTGGCATAGACCATAAAACATTGCTTTGTTCTTCACTGAATTAATACACAAAACCTGTGAATGTATTTTCTCTCTTTTCAGAGCAAATTTAGTTATGAATAGTGATCAATCTCACATAAGGCACCAAGAGTAATCCATGAATTTAATCCCTTCAATAAGATTCCTAAGGGAAACATGTAAATAGCATTACACTGAATATTAGATTGGATGAATTTTGATTTTGACAGAGGAGGCTCTAGAGTGGCTCCTTACATTGAGCCCTGCATGCATTTTAGACTTCCATCATCTGGAACGGATGAAATCGCAGCACTTTAGCACTGGAATTAGCACAGAGACTAAAACATCATGCATTCAAAAACAGATAGATGTAATCATCGCATCCGAAGCAAATCGAGGTGCTTTTGAACCTGCTTCATCGCTACAGATCAAGGAAAGGGTTTATTTTAAAGAAAGAATAAAATGTGATGAACTTGTCACAACATTTGCCTGGAGCTCCTTTCAAAAGTATATGAAACAACATAAATTCATATATTTGGAGGATTAAATGCATGGTGTGCATTCATCAATGCCTGTCAGACCAAGCACACAACATCAAGGCCTTTTGTAGTCTGAATAATGTGTATATATTCTGGGCAAGGACAAGCTACAAAGGACTGCAGGTGCGCCTCATGACACGCCGCCAGCCCTAGCTGTTTTCAGCGCCCCTCCTCTCATGCACCCACTCCCGTCGGGAGCCTGGTAAAGGGCGGCGAATAAGGGACGGGGTGGTGATGATAATAAGGGGGACGCAGCCAACTCGTCACTATATATATATATATATATATATATATATATATATATATATATGTATGCATGTATATTAGTGCTGTCAAACGATTAATTGCGATTAATCGCATCCAAAATTAAAGTTTTTGTTTGCATAGTATATGTGTGGTCTGTCTATATGTCACGGATCTGTCTGTCACGTTGCACTCACGCACCTGTTACCACCTAGCCAATCATTGAGCACACCTGCACATCATCAGTTTCATTCATCAGCCACGCCACAAAAGCACACACCTCAGCATCAGTCATGGTCCGATCTCGTCTATTATTTTGGATGTGATTAATCACGATTAATCATTTGACATATATATATATATATATATTGACTAACATAGTTGGTACCCTGTTGGGTCCTGATGTAAAAACAACTGAGAACAACTGTGTCTATTATATGCTTTCACAATAATAATAATAATTTTGTTTTGATCTTAAAAGATTTATTCACCTGTCTGAAGAGTGACACATCAATAATACAAAGCTACATCCCTGCTTGATATGCACAACCCACAGAGATTGTCACAGATTAACAGATTGAAGAAAGGTTTCATATCCTCCAACCGGGAGATATTTTATTCTAGTGCCACCCTCTGCTGTCACTTAAGGCCATTTCATTAGTGCACCAGCACTCTCTTCTCCTCTCAATTAGCGCAGGCTACCATTTGGTGAAAAGCATGGCTCCCTCTCCATCTTTCCACCTTGTCATTTCGCAACCCAGTCCCCCTAACCGGGTTATAATACTACCGTTTGTGACTTATGATTTGGTATGTGCTCAGTATTGACCAAGGGATGAAGTTGTGGAGGCTTGAACACCGTCAAGCAATGACGGGCCACGGATAGATGGATTGTTTGATGTAAATCAACTTGTGTGTGTTTGTGTTGTGTGTATGTGTGTCACAGTGAATCCAGCCAGATGTCTTAGTATCGGCAGTACAGTGACAGCGAGAAGACGTGTGGGGTAATAAAAAAACGCAGAAGACCAATGCTTATGTGGCTTCACTCATGCACACGTACACACCTCCATGTCCCAAGGAAAAATGGAGGGATACAACCCCCATAATTCAGCGGTCAGCAGGGAGGCATATTTCTTCTGTGTGCTGTGGAGGTATTAGCTGTGTCTGGGGTCCACACACAGGTCAGGAGGGCTGTGGGAGTGAATTGATGTGTTCAAATTCACCTCATTCTGCTTCCCGCAAATCCCAGAGGATTGATTTATGACACTGAAGAAAAACCTTACGAATAAAGTGGGGTTAACACCTTTATGTGATGCAGTTTTCCACTTAAGTTTTAGATGAGATATCTATCTGTTATCTGAACTGTTATTTTCCTAAGAACAGAATGGCAGATAAGTGCTCATGGGAAATGGCTGAGAAGATTATGTGTTGTGTATAAATCAAAATAATTTTTAGCCCTTTAATTCAAGGGGTCAAGTTTTTTGTTAGGTTAAAATAGTCTGTGTAGCCCAAGCTGAGAGATGCCATAGCGGGATGCAAAAAGCATTTTTCTCAATTGGTAGCCATTTAAAATTTGCTATGATTTGTGACAAAACAAAATATTTGGCAAAAAAACATATATTATATTATATTATGTTATATTATATTATTATCACAGATCGGCCAGGCTCTCTCATCTTCAAATCACAGCGCACACCCTCACCTGATTATTAATTGCACACACCTGCACCTCATGACCACTCTCATTAAGCTGCCTACTTTAGCACACACCTCACACCACTCCAGTGTCCAGTCTTGTTCATACAAAGAGAACGCTCTATGTTACGCCAGTGTATTAGCCATATACCTATCTCCAGAGTGTTCTCCTCTGTGCCACCCCAAAGTCTGTTCCTTCTAGTGTCTACAATCATCCGTCATTGTGAGGTGTGCGCTCCATCCGTCACGAGTTCCTGTGATATCAAGATTACCTTCATTATTAACCTCATCATTCCATTGAACTACATATTTGAACTGAATACTCACTCTCACCAGCATCCCGTTGACTCTGTTTTAATAAAATGTACCTGTTGAATTCCAATCCTCTGAGTCTGCTTCCATATACTATTTTATATATAGTACAACAGTTATTTCTGGTCCTCGAATCTGATTGGCTGATAAGAGTGTGATATTAGAGTGATAACAGAGCTCCTCCAACCATTTCTCACAGTGAGTGTCATGGCGGATGCCCAAATCCACTATAATTTAAAAATAGTATTGTTTTTGTGTAACGGAATGTAGTTTTAAGAGGTTTTTTTTTTTTTAAGGTGATAATGTACTTGTTTGGACTTCAAATAGGTGGTTTGTTAATAAAGATAGTCAATTTTAAAATTTGCTTCAACGTTTTCGGAGACGTGATCTCCAGGACGTCAGCGGCCGTTTAGTTCTCATAAACCCGCCAAGATCGTCTCAGCTCAGCCAAATCTTCTGAAATTTGTCGCTGGCTCTAATGTCTCTGCAGGAAAGTGTAGTAGATTGTTTTTACATTTTAGATGTATTTATGTGTTGAATTTAAGACGCTACAAATCATGATGTCATATCACAACCGTTGCAGAATCTGAGGGAATTTTGCATGCTTAAAGTCTGGTGTGACCGTGGCTTTATTTGTTCCAGAGCAAATAATTTTGGCTGAGGACACAATCTCATCACCTTATTTTATGTAACTTAGCCTTTGTACTTTTGACTGAATTGCCTAGCAACATTTATGATGGCTGTTGTTGTTTCTTAAACATTATTCAATAAAAAAATATTTTATATACATTAGTATTTGGTATTGGGAAACTGTGTGTGTGTGTGTTAGTTTTGAACAAGGAATTTATTTTTATTTTCAACAACAGCTGGTTCACAGCCAACAAATTCTCTGAGCAGCACTGTCATCGGAAATCACTCTTAACAGATGAAAGGATAGTATGAGCCTATTGGACATTCAAACTAATGTTTTATTGTGAATATGAGACTGAGCTGAAGAATGAGTGGTGTATCAGACTCATGGTAATCACACTCACTCAGTCAATCTCTCTCTCATAATACTGTACTCCACATAATACACACCTTTTAATATAGTAATACAATTAGCTTGCAATGAAACAACTCAACATTCCTTTATTACTAGTTCTGAAGTGACATTTTCAAATTAGTAACGGAGACTTGGGCTTAGATTTGAACTTTAGATTTGAATCTGCGGTGGAAGGAAGTAGTTCTGCACAAAAGAGGGCTTTTAAAGACACTTGATTGTTGTTTCTTATTTATTTACACACTCGTGCTGTCGAACTGCTGTATAAATGCAATATCACACTCATAGACGTGAGAAATGGCTCAATATCGGTATGCTGTAATCTGCTGATATACAGTCATATCTCACATCTACGAGTGTGATATTGCTTATATATTATTATGTTATATTATATTATACTAATATGATATTATTAGATATTTTGCTTGTGTCTGATAGTTTGGGGACAAATAGAGTATGTATAGCCTTATATATTTTTTCCACTGTTTGCTGTTTTTGACTGTACACACTATATGTGATGATGATGATGATGATGATGATGATGATTATTATTTTATTTTATTTATTTAGTTAAGAAATCAGTCATTTTATTCAGAATGGATGTACTGAATTGATCAATTTTATTTAAAATAAATGTTCATTTTCATTAAACAAAGATTGATGAAAAAGTCACAAAAATGGCACAAAAATGGTTTTCAACATTGATACTATATTTCTTAATCTTCAATTTAGCATATTAAAATTGCAGTGCAATTGAGTGCAATTCACATGACTTTGCATCATGTGCAAAGCTTTGCATCACAGAAATAAATTAATTTAAAATATAAAACTGTTCCTTTAACAATATTACTGTTGATCCTGTGGTTCCTGATTATGTAGTCACATGGCATTTACAACTTAGTCAATTGTCTAAAAAGCAAACTGAGTGTTTCTATAAGCAAAGATGGCAGATTTAAAATCATGTAAACCATTGAGAGGATCGTGAAGGCTTATAGCTTTCTTGAAATATTATAGACCTAAATATAATTATTCTATGCCACAGAACTGTAGAGTATGTAGACATGAAGTCATTTAAGGTTTCCCAGAAGTTCATAAGTGATTTGGGTTCCATGGAAACACTGTAATCCAGATGCATTATAGACCTATCAGCAGGCTCATTTGTCTTCTCTGGATAAGGGCAAACTACCTAGACATTGAACAGTTTGTAAGTTCATGATCAATTTTGTTTTTTAATAAGTCTTCCCAGATCAATAGACAGAAGACAGAAGCAAATGTTACACCAGCAGATGAGAAAGGTCTGAGCCTTTAAAATTACAAGCATGACGTGTTAATATATTGAGTTCCTTGAAACCTTTCAAAAATTGACCAATCTTGGACCTGCATTTCTTGAAGCGAGTCCTTCAGAAGCTACCGTTAAAGATGCTGACGCAGAAGCGCATCTTCGGGTCCTTCAGGTGCATCCTTTGTACCCGAGACTGGTTTGCAGCGATCGACCTGAAGGACACGTACTTTCATGTTTCAATCCTTCCGCACCACAGGCCATTCCTGCGGTTCGCGTTAGAAGGACGAGCATATCAGTACAAGGTCCGGCCCTTCGTGCTGTCCCTGTTGCCCCGTGTCTTCAAAGTTGCGGAGGCAGCCCTTGTTCCCCTGAGAGAGCAGGGCATTCACATTCAACTACCTCGACGACTGGCTCATACTAGCTCAGTCTCAGGATCAGTTGTGCGAACACAGGGACTTGGTGCTCTCATACCTCAGCCGGTTCGGCCTTCGGTCAACTGGGAAAAGCGCAAACTCTCCCCGATGCAAACTATCACTTTTCTCAGTATGGAGTTGGATTCGGTCGAACAGACAGCACGCCTCACACAAGAATGTGCTCAGTCGGTGCTGAACTGCCTGAATATGTTCAAGAGCAGGACGGTGGTCCCACTGAAATGGTTTCAGAGGCTCCAAGGGCATATGGCAGCTGCAGCGGAGTTTCGATTGTAACAAATGCAATACAGACCAACTGTGATTTTTCATTTTACCGGTACTTTCATCTGGATGACTCTATTCAATTGACCACTTAACCAAAGTGGTTAATTGAATAACCAATTAACCAAATAACCAATAACTAATTAACCAAACAAGCTGCTCGCTTTCAAACACATAGGAAATGTGTACTCGCATGATTTTTACATTCATTATAACACACTTTCACGTTTTTTATGAGAACATATCTGAATTATAAGAAGAAACAAAAGCACATGCAAACTTCAGTTTCTTTCCCCAGACGCAGCTTGGTAGCGTCTGAGGTAAACACAATGTGCATCACCATGGTAAACCACAGCACGTGCTTTCTCTGTTGGCTAGAACTCTATTGATTCAAACTCAGTCTTTAGTGGTGATAATTGATAGATGACTGTTTTCACAATAAACTCTTCTTCACATAAATAAATACATTAATAAATAAATATTAATAACAAAATTGAAATTGTGAATACACAATGGTGTATTACACAACTCGCCGGCCACCACCTCCTCTGGAGTCAGAAGCATCTGAGGTCATTTCGTGCTATTCACATTCCGGGTCTGCACCACCGTACAGCCAACGAGCTGTCATGATCTGCACTCCCCGGGGAATGGAGACTCCATCTCTAGACGGTCCAACTGATTTGGAGGCATTTCGGAGCCGCTCAGGTAGACCTGTTTGCGTCTCCAGAGACCTTCCACTGCCAGTTGTTTTACTCCCTGACCGAGGCAACATTCGGCATGGACGCACTGGCACACAGCTGGCCGTGGGGCCTTTGCAAGTATGTGTTTCCCCCAGTGAGCCTTCTCGCACAGACGCTGTGCGAGATTAGGGAGGATGAGGAGCAGGTCCTGCTTGTGGTGCCTTACTGGCCCACTCGGACCTGGTTCCCAGAACTAAAGCTCCGTGTGGCAGCCTCTGCCTGGCAGATTCCTCTGAGGAAGGATCTACTGACTCAGATACGGGGCACCCTGTGGCACAAGGTTCTAGGTGACCTACCCCAGGAGGTAGTTGACACCATCACTTTGACGAGAGCACCGCCCATGAGACACGCCTTACACCTTGAAGTGGAACCTGTTCATTGAATGGTGTTCTTCTCATCAAGAAGACCCCCAAAGATGCTTTATTAACAAACCAGATGATCAGAGTCGTGCTGTCCTTTTTGCAGCAGGGGTTGGAGTGAAGGCTGTCTCCCTCCACCCTTAAAGTCTATGTTGCTGTGATTGCTGCTAACCACGACCTCGTTGAAGGGAAGTCAGTAGGGAAGCATGACCTGCTCACCAGGTTCCTTAGGGGACGAGAAGGTTAAATCCTCCTGGGCACCCCTCTATACCCTCTTGAGACCTGACTCTAGTGCTCAAAGCACTACAGCAGGGCCCATTTGAGCCTTTGCAGTCAGTAGAACTGAAGTTTCTATCAATGAAATCTCTGCTCCTGCTTGTAAACTGGCCTCCATCAAGAGGGTAGGGGACTTGCACGCATTTTTGGTTGACGATTCGCGCCTAGAGTTTGGGCCGGCTGACTCCCAGGTAATCCTGAGGGCCCGGCTATGTGCCCAAGGTTCCCATTACTTCCTTGAGGGATCAGGTGATGATCCTGCAGGTGCTGCCCCCAGAGGAGGCAGATCCAGCCCTAGCTTTGCTTTGCCCCATCCAAGCCTTGAAATGGTATGTAAAGCAGACACAAAGCTTCAGGACCTCAGATCAGCTCTTTGTCTGTTATGGAGGGCGGCAGAAGGGGAAGGTCGTCTCCATGCAGAGGATGGCCCACTGGATAGTGTGCCCTGCCCGTTCAGGTTGCGAGCTCACTCTACTAGAAGTGTTGCACCCTCCTGGGCCCTGGCTCATGGCGCCTCACTGACAGATATTTGTAGAGCTGCAGGCTGGGCGACCCCCAACACGTTTGCTAGATTCTATAGCAGGTATCCTCCTGTGTTCTCACCTCAAACGGGTAGAAGCACTGAGAGGCCCCGGTTAGCGTCGGCTTACTAAAACTGCTCCAAAGTGTCCGTACTGTAGACCCTGTCAAGATTCAAGATTCAAGATTTTTATTTGTCACATACACAATTATACAGAGTATAACCAGCAGTGAAATGTAGGTCAGGTCCGCTCCAAGGACAGTGCAATTATACAGAATACAAATATTAAGAAAAAGAAAAGTAGAGAAAAATAAAAGAATAAAATAAAATAAAAGATAAAAAATATAAATATAAATGTGCAGGTCAGTATGTTGTTGACTTAAATAGTAATAAAGAGGAATGTGCAAAAGAATGTGCAAAAAAGTGGTACAGGGTATTTAAATAGCAGCAATATGAGGTACAGAAAAATTATGAATAGCTTATTGATATGGTGATATTTACATGGAGTCAAGTGATGTTATGACACAGAGTTAGAGTTTAGGAGCCTGATGGCCTCGGGGAAGAAGCTCCTCCTAAGTCTCTCAGTTTTTGCCATCAGGCTACGGAAGCGCTTACCAGATGGAAGCAAAATGAATAGACGGTTACCAGGGTGATTTGAGTCCTTGATGATTTTGACAGCTCTATTTTTGCAGCGTTTGAGGTAGATGTCCTGCAGAGAGGGGAGAGCAGACCCTGAGATGCGCTCAGCTAAGCGCACAACTCTCTGTAGTGCTTTGCAGTCCTGATTGGCGCTGTTTCCATACCACACTGAGATGCACTGAGTCAATAAACTTTCTATGCTCCCTGAATAGAAAGTTTTCAGGATTGCTGGTGAGACCCTGAATTTCCTCAGCTGTCGCAGATGGTACAGTCTTTGCCTGGCTTTCTTAACCTGTGTTTGGATGTGTGTAGTCCAAGTCAGGTTCTCTGAGATATTTACACCGAGGTACTTGAAGCTACTCACCCTCTCCACAGGGGTCCCACTGATCATAAGAGGAGTGTGGGGCTGCTGCTGTCTCTTCTTAAAGTCCATGATCAGCTCTTTAGTTTTGCTCACATTCAGAGAGAGACAGTTGTCCTGGCACCATGATGTGAGTCTCTCTATCTCATCCAAGTATGCGGTCTCATCATTGTTGGAGATGAAGCCCAGAACCACAGTATCATCAGCGAATTTGATAATAGATGTGGAGCTGTGAGAGGGCACACAGTCATGCGTGTAGAGAGAGTAGAGCAGGGGACTCAGGACACAGCCCTGTGGGGCTCCTATGTTCAGAGTGATGGAGTTTGAGGTGAACTGGCCAACTTTCACCACTTGAGGTCTGCCGATGAGGAAGTCTTGAATCCAGTCACAGAGTGAGGAGTTTAGGCCGAGGTCTGTGAGTTTAGAAGTGGTGGGAACCACGGAGGTAGCAAGGGACTCATTAAAGATGGAAGTGAACAAACCAGCGAGCTGATCGGCGCAGGACCTCAGAACAAGGCCGTTATCCCATCAGGTCCAGCTGCTTTCCTGACGTTCACTTTCTTTAGCGCCCTCCGAACCTCATCCTCCGACACGGTGATTACAGGATCATCGCTGCTCTGCCTGCTGCTTCCTGACGCGCTGGACGGCAGAGACGCGCTGCTGCCATTGCAATCGAAGCGGCCATAGAAGATGTTTAACTCGTCGGCCAGCAACGGATCTGCTCTCACCTCCGCGGAGAATTTGTTTCCGAAGGCACAGATGGTCCTCAGTCCCTGCCACATCCGTCGAGAGTCATTGAGCTGAAAATGAGACTCAATTCTCTCTCTGTATCTGTGTTTAGCGGCTCTTACTGCGCGTCGGAGAGCATCGCACGATGCTTTGTATTCGCTCATATTCCCGGTCAGAAGAGCCTCATTGTAAGCGGCAGTGCGTGTGTTAACCGCAGCACGGATTGTTCTGTCCACCCACAGTTTCTGATTAGAGAAGGTCCTTACAGTTATTGTTTCTGTAGCTTGCTCGGTTAGCGTGTTTACAAAGCTTAATGCTACATCCGCGAACTCGCTGACGTCAGAAGAACTCGCCTGGAACGTGTCCCAGTCGACGTCATCAAGAGCCGCCTGCAGCATAGCCTCTGAGTGGGAGGACCAATGCGTCACTACTCTCTGCACCGGAGGATCCTGAACGAGCCTTTGTTTATATTCCGGTGTGAGGAAAATGGCGGCATGGTCCGATTTGCCAAAAGCCGGTAGTGCGCGGGCTTTGTAGGCATTCTTGAACTGAGTGTAGCAATGATCCAGTGTGTTTGGTCCTCTAGTTGGACAGGATAAAAGTTCGGCATGACCTGCCTGAGGTTAGCTTTGTTAAAGTCTCCCGCAATGATAAAGGCAGCGTCAGGATGTTTGTTAATGTAGCCGCTGAGCACATCGTGAAGCTTAGACAAAGCCAAGCCGGTGTCTGCCTGTGGTGGAATGTACACAGCAGTAACAATGATCGATGAAAACTCCCGGGGCAGATAAAATGGGTGGCAAATAATGGAAAGATGTTCCAGATGAGGCGAGCAGGAATGCGACAGAATGGAGATATTCTTGGGATCACACCATTTCTTGTTGATCATGAAACACACTCCTCCACCCCTGGATTTACCGGCCTCTGCTGTTCTGTCCGTCCAAAAAACAGAGAAGTTATCACTTGGCATAACAGCAGTGTCCGAGACCGAGGACGAAAGCCACGTTTCTGAAGGATATTATAGTCCCTTATGTCCCGTTGGAAACTAATCATGGCTCTAAGATCGTCCATCTTATTCTCCAAGGATTGGACATTTGCGAGCAGAATGCTCGGAAGAGGAGGACTTTGAGCCCTTTTCCTGAGTCTATCTCGAATCCCAGTGCGTTTCCCGCGGTGTTTCTTGATCCTTCGCCTCGGGGGGTTATTGTTTATCTCCGTGTTCTGAAGAATCTCCAGAGGCCATGCTGGATTCGTGGCTAAAGTGTCCTGGAACAGGTTAGTGTAGTGGTTCCCAATGTCCACAAGTGTTTCTATGTTATAGGTGATCAGTGCCGACGTGAAATGTGTAAAAAGAGAAAGTAAAAGTAAGTAAAAAAGTAACTTAAAGCAAAATCTAAGCGGAGCGGCCTGGACGGCGTCCGAACACAGCGGCGCCATTTTCTTTGGAAAATGTCTGTCAAGCTCCTCCATCCCTTCGGCAGCCAGACGTCTTGGAACATCCAGTGCCAGGCCCTCACTCGATGAATCCGTGAGAACCGGTAGAGGGCTGGACTGCAAACCGGTAGAGACCTAAGTGGATCCCATATGTGTAAAGTCCACAGAGATGGGAAGTAACGAAAAACAAATACTTCGTTACTGTACTTAAGTAGATTTTTCTGGTATCTGTACTTTACTTCACTATTTATTTTTCTGACTACTTTTTACTTTTACTCCTTACATTTTTACACAAATATCTGTACTTTCTACTTTTTACATTTTCAAACCAGGCTCGTTACTTTAGTTTTGGTGGATCACCATTCGACAACAAATCTATAATAAATCATGAATCGGTTAGTCTTGACTGCAACTCGATCTCCGCCTAGAGGTTTCTATAGGTTTCTATCAGAGTAATCAATGCAAGAGACGTGAAGGGAGTGGATCAGAGAGGCAAAACTACTGACCTGTTCATTACTTCAAGTGCAGGTGAATAGACAGGTTAGTTTCATCTGTAAATAGGCTGTAGTTTTGTGTTTGTTTACTTAGTTAAGAATTAAACAGCTAGCAACTCTTAGCAATAGCAGCCAGATGATTAATAATAGTCTACTGTAAACCAAGCTAAATTACTATCATCACTCACCGTATGATAGAGAACATCATTATTACTACTGTAAAGTTACAATAGTAATTTGGCAGACAAATGTTATAAAACATCGTTTTATAATACATTTAGAGGAAGCTCGGACAGATAACAACACACCCCTTACAAAAATTCAAACCAAAAACCATGGTTATTAGTTAAATCATGGTAACAACAAATTAACCATGGTTTTGCTACACTAACCACAGTCTAACCATGAAATGTGTAGTAAAACTATGGTTGTGAATTAAAACTGATTGTAATCAATCTGACAAATATATATATATATATATATATATATATATATATATATATATATATATATATATATATATATATTATAATTAACCATGGTTAATTTTGGTAAGAGGAAAATATGATTTGTGATAATGCAATTATCAATTATTACAGTATTAGGATTTTGTTTTAAAGATATTGTCATGATGTAATTATTATTGTACTAATTTTGACATTTAGGCAATTTAGAAAGTATAGTTTTGTTAAATCTATAGTATTTAAGTCATGAGATAGAACAACAACACATGGTCATAATGTGATACTTTAAATTGAACTAAAATAAAGTTATGTTATTGCAAATAATGCAATAACATGAATACAATAATGAATACAATGAGGTGTTGTTGTTGTTTTTTTTTTGCAACAAGGTGGAGATAGTTCTGTTCATAACAGTAGATGGCTGATGGGAAAAGTGACAGGTACGAGAAAATGAGTGAAAAAGTAAACACACAAAAGTGAGATGTAGAGAGATAAAATGGAAAATGAAGAGACTGAAAAGGAAAATGGAAATGAAGGTGTAGTTCAGTAGAGAATCATTAATTATTTTGCATGGCCCCATAAGGTTTTAAACCTTTTTTTTTTTAATGTGATGGGCATTAAAAAATAAAATAAAATAGGGTTATCCGTGGTTTCAAAATTTGTTGTGGGTGTATGGGATGGCCTGGATGAGTGTGAGATTTCCTTGCCTGAAATTTTGTCCCAGTACTGCTCTGTTCTACATGGTGGTTGTTCAGTCATGATACATTCATTAGCTAACAATATTAAATGTAATATTAAATATTAAATGTAAGTTATTTTGTATCAATGTGTCAATATGACATGAGGTCCAGTTACCAGCATGACACTAAAACAGGTAGTAGTAATGGGTACTTTTTACTTAAGTACATGTCAAAGCCCATACTTCTTTACTTTAACTTGAGTAAACAAGTGTAGTCAGTACTTCTACTTTTCTCAGAGTATTTTTAAACACGAGTATCTATACTTCTACTTGAGTAAAGGATGTGTGTACTTTTGCCATCTCTGAAAGTCCATGATATAGCCTCAGAGTCCATGTTTCCTCTGAAGACTTTCTGCCATTTTCCAAGAGGGTTACAATCACCTCTAAACTTCCATATGAACCTGAACGGTTGTTCATATGTGTACGTGCTTCCGAAACCTTCTTCGGGAAGCATGGGGCTTCCACAACATTCTGGTTCCAAGTGGAATGGGTATGTTTTCCCAGTGTTATCCAATCTCACTGAGTGGGTAGTGCTACGAAAACAGTAACTGGCCTTCTTGGTGCGAGCCCCGGCCTACACCAAAGAGGGGTGCAGGAGGCTCGCACAGGACATTGGAAGGGGCAGCATCCATGGAGCTTTGGTAGGGATTCCTATTTGTCGGTCACCGTCATGACTCTGAGTGACCGACTGAAAGGGAACGTCTCTGTTACGTATGTAACCCTAGTTCCCTGAAGGAGGGAACAGAGACTTCACGTCTGTACCACCCCTGAGCGGCTGGGTCACTGGTTCGGCTCTCATTCAGCAAAAACCTGCGTATGCATTGCACTGGCAGCTGGATGCAATCATCGCATGCCAATGTGCATTGGCTCATTTAGTTTACACTCTAAGTGGATTGGTCTCTCTAAGCGAGATCCCAATTCGTCAGTCGCCGAAGTGACGTCTCCATTCCTTCCTTCAGGGAATGAGGGTTACATGCATATCCCAACTGAAAATCTCTGGAAAATCCCTGGTGACAAAGTTATTGCTAAGAAACCCAATACAGTCACTGAACTGTGGAAGAGACTGTTAAAAGAGTAAACCAAGATCACACCAGCGGAGTGTGAGAAACTAGTGATGTCCTGCGGCCGCTGATGTGTTGAAGAAATTCAAAGCATGGGCCTGTACACTTCCTACTAATTTTTGACTGCTGTAGCTTTCAGAAATTTTTGTTGTAATCTTTCTTCGTGCTAAAGCCATTGCTGTTCTCTAATTCTGATCACCGTTTTCCACAAAATAAAGCATTTTTGTTGAAGTGCCTTGGTATACATTATTACAAATAAAGGTTTCAAAAGGGGTGTTTCATATGCCAGAGCAATTTTGTTTTCACCTTTCAGTGAACAGTTCTTAAAAGGTCTTTTTTTTTTTAGTGTGAAGAACATTTAATAATCCAAAGAACCTTTTTCCACTATAATGAACATTTTGAGCTATAGAAAGATTGCATGAACCATCAATGCCAATAAATAACCTTAATTTTTAAGAGTGTAGGACCATTTTTACAGAAATGTAGCCAGAGTCCCTTATTTCCAATGAACCTGGGTTGCAAATCTAATTTTTTTGTCCTCCGCCTAGAGGAGAATATGCCTTGTTTACAGCTGAATCAATGCTACATTACAAAAATGTTAATTGCCTTGAATGGACGTGAGCCAAACAGACTGGGAGCTTGTTAAAACCGAATCTGCATGTGGGCAACATGAGTCAGTCCAGACATCAGTGCGATGTGGAATTTATTTAAGAGTCTCTCGTCATATAGAATACAATCAGACCTTATAATTGGTCAATAAGACTTTCCATGCTGGGCTGTTTGAGCCAGTAGCCTATCAGTATTATGAATAAGCACATTATATTGTGACCCACAGCTCCAAACCTGAGTAGGAGGCAGCTGGCAGATGAATCAGGATGAAATGCAAGTTTCATCACCAAGTGTGTGTAACAAACGAACCACTCTTTCTGTATTGAATCTCATACTGCCTTCACCTGCCTTTTAACCTTATGAACAATAACTATAGCAAACACACTTACAGCAGTGGTGAGAAGCACAATGAGTTCACTCTCTGTGACAACCGCCTATTACATTCCCCGAGACTGGATGTGCGTCTCCTCAACAGCAAGTCGATGTCATTGATTTGTGAGGGTGTGGAGGCTAGGACATAATTGAAGTTTGCAACCCGTTTCCCCCTGTGTGTTCGAGTGTTTGACTTGTGGAGACAGAATACAGCGGGGGCTTCAATCTCGGATGCAGGTGATGGGCAAGTCAAAGGCCGACGGCCCTGGTGTTTGGAACGGAGTGTCACAAAGTCAATTGCAGCAATGTGACCCAATCACAAGCACAATGTAACGTGACAGTCAATAGCAGAGCTTTTCCTTTGGAGCCTTGCTAACATCAAAATTATAAAGATGCAGGATCGCTCATGGTCAGTGTCTAATGATTGTCGTCTGCTCAAGCTTACAATTACAGTGACAAATTTCAATTTGTGTTGCAGTTTTTCAGCGTCCAACATCCAACAGGACTAGATATCCTCACAGGTGTCAAATAATAGAGGGCAGTAATGAAAAGTGGTAAATGAACGCCATCTAGGGACGTTATTTAGAAGTATTCTGGAAAATCCAGATGAAACTGTTTGCTGGATTATATTAACGGGGTTCTAACTGGCTATTAGCTGGTCATACCAGCAGCTGGTGAAGCTTTATTATTTTCTTTTATTTTACATTGTCAATCAGCTAATGATCAACATAGCTACCATCTTAAACTTGATTTTGTAGCAGTAGCTATATCATTCCTTTAGGTCAGTGGAAAGATAGTGTGAATAGAATTTGTTAAGATAAATGTAACTGTTTTAAACCCTTATTTAGAATCAAAAGATAGCATACAAATATAACAGTTCCTGTATTATAATAACAATATAGTTTTAAAATGACTGCCACAATGTAATATTTTTATTTTGGGAACAAAAAAGGCGCTTGTAAACGTGGTTTATATTAATTAAGATGCATCATTGCAGAACTTTTAGAAATCAATGCTGTGATATTATATGAAAAATACGATCTCACATTGCCCTCTGCTGTGTGTTGCGCGCAGTCACCGGGAGAAACGTCCAGTGTTGTTTTCTTTGACTTGATTTATAAGGTACCTTTACAAAAATGTACTAACAGTCCTACCTGCCAACTACAATGATATGTATGACTGCTAGAGCATTATAAATTATTATGGGGTCGTATTGAGAAAGAAAATATATAATAATATTTCTAAAGAAATTATATACATGATATAGGCCTATTACTACTATACTACTATACTACTACTACATATAAAGGCATGTTCCTAATATTACTCTACACAAGGGGTGCCCAATCCAGTTCCTGGAGATCCGCCGGCTCAGTTCATTTCCAGTCCTGCTCCACCACACCTGTCTGTAATTACCTAGCATTGCTGAAGACCTTAATTGGCTGGTTCAGGTGTGTTTGATCAGGGTTTGAGCTGAATTTTGCATATGTGTGTGTGTGTCTGTGCATGTTTTTGTGGTTTATGAGGACACAAATTTGTATAATGACATGGGTATGACAGAGGTATTACAATATGAAGGTGGTTTATGAGGACACTGCCTATTTCCCCGTAATTCAAAAGGCTTAAAAAACATACTAAATGGTGTTTTTTTGAAAATCTAAAAATGCACAAAGTCTCCTGTGAGCGCTAAGTTTAGGTGTAGGGTTGGTGTAGGGCAATAGCACACACAGTTTGTTCAGTATAAAAACCATTACGCCTATGGAGAGTCCCCATAAACCACAAAAACCAACGTGTGTGTGTGTGTGTGTGTGAGAGTGAGTGAGTGAAACAACTGATTTATTCCATTTTATTTACAACATGTATTAAAAATCCATGTAACAGTACTTCACTGTGTTTATCTGCATGACTTACATCTCTGGATATACACAAACAAAAATGTTTTACATTTAGAGTTATTCATTTAAAGAAAAGGGAATGCACATTTAAACAACTTTTGGATTAAACAACAAGACCTTAATTGGCTGGTTCAAGTGTGTTTGATCAAGGTTTGAGCTGAATTTTGCAGTTTGTGTGTGTGTGTGTGTGTGTTCATTTTACTCAAATTTTACTACAACTTTGACTCAGAAATGGGTAGTAAATCTTACAAACAATAACAAATTAAACTTGAAACTTTAAAGAAAAGAAAAACATATTCCAGTAATTTGTTTTCTGTTATCACTTTTTACAGTGTACCGTAATTGTCACGGATCGCTGAGAGGAGCGCCGCGAAAAGACGAGGTCAGGGTCCAAATGCAGGTGAGGTGCTTTAATATAAGAAAATAACAAAAACCGCCAACACAGCACACTAAACAGATACAAAACATGAACACTAGCAGTACACGGAAACACAAAGTCAGAACATGAGCAGAATGCAAATAATGCGACCAGGCCGAGTGGTGGGAGAGGGAAAACTATATAGTCCGTGAAGATAGGGAACAGCTGTGGGTGCAATGAGTGTGACAGGTGTGCGCAATGAGACGAGTGTGTGTAATCAGCTGAGTGGTGTCCGGGAGGAAGGGAGATGGCGACCTCTGGTGGAGAAGGGAAAACCTGCAGCCCGGCCTCATGACAGTACCCCACCTCTAAGGAACGGCTTCCAGACGTTCCACTAACCCCAGCAGTCCGGAGGGAGGTGGAACGGTGAAACAGGGGGAGGGATGGCGGGCCAGGCCCGTGTAGAGGCAGAGGGCCTGGAGACAGAGGCCGAGCAGGATGCCAGGGTGGATCCGGCAGGGCACGGAGCTTGGGTGGAGCCGGCAGGGCACGGAGCTTGGGTGGAGCCGGCAGGGCACGGAGCTTGGGAGGATCATGAGCGAGCACCGTCGCCCCGGAAGAACTGCGAGCGGGCACCGCCGCCTCGGAGGAACTGTGAGCGGGCACCGCCGCCTCGGGAGGGTCGTGAGCGGGCACCGTCGCCTCGGGAAGGTCGTGAGCGGGCACCGCCGCCTCGGGAGGGTCGTGAGCGGGCACCGCCGCCTCGGGAGGGTCGTGAGCGGGCACCGCCGCCTCGGGGGAATCGTGAGCGGGCACCGCCGCCTCGGGAGGGTCGTGAGCGGGCACTGTCGCCTCTTGAGGGTCGTGAGCGGGCACCGCCACCTCGGGAGGGTCGTGAGCGGGCACCGCCGCCTCGGGAGGGTCGTGAGCGGGCACCGCCGCCTCGGGGGGGTCGTGAGCGGGCACCGCCGCCTCGGGAGGGTCGTGAGCGGGCACCGCCGCCTCGGGAGGGTCGTGAGCGGGCACCGCCGCCTCAAGGGGGTCGTGAGCGGGCACCGCCGCCTCGGGAGCCTTGTGAGCGGGCACCGCAGCTAACTCCACCCTGAAGGTTGAGCCGCTCATCCACAGAACCAGGTTGATATACGCCTCCAGCGACTCTTCAGGATCCCAGAATGGCGCCAGGGACTTGAAGGGCTCGGCTAGACCACCCCTGAAAAAGACCATGAGACAGGTCTTCTCTGTCTCCGATCGCCGAGCCAATTCAATAAACTCCCTGGCGTATTCCTCCATGCTCCGGACTCCCTGGCGAATGTTGAGCAACCTCCCTGCTGGACCCATAATGGCTGGTCGCATTCTGTCACGGATCGCTGAGAGGAGCGCCGCGAAAAGACGAGGTCAGGGTCCAAATGCGGGTGAGGTGCTTTAATATAAGAAAATAACAAAAACCGCCAACACAGCACACTAAACAGATACAAAACATGAACACTAGCAGTACACGGAAACACAAAGTCAGAACATGAGCAGAATGCAAATAATGCGACCAGGCCGAGTGGTGGGAGAGGGAAAACTATATAGTCCGTGAAGATAGGGAACAGCTGTGGGTGCAATGAGTGTGACAGGTGTGCGCAATGAGACGAGTGTGTGTAATCAGCTGAGTGGTGTCCGGGAGGAAGGGAGATGGCGACCTCTGGTGGAGAAGGGAAAACCTGCAGCCCGGCCTCATGACAGTAATAACATTTATAAATGTATAGTTTTATTTAGGCTTTCTATGATTTCTTCTTTTTATGACACCATTAGTAACACCATGGCTGCCATGGTATTGCATGCGTTGTTTGATTCAGAATTTACAACGATATACTTAGTTTAAAATGTATGATTGCAGCCGTCCTATTCTATTTTTCGTCTTTCGGATGAGACGTTAAACCGAGGTCCTGACTCTCTGTGGTCATTAAAAATCCCAGGATGTCTTTCGAAAAGAGTAGAGGTGTGACCTCGGCATCCTGGCCAAATTTCCCATTGGTCTCTGACCATCATGGCCTCCTAATCATCCCCTTACACTGATTGGCTTCATCACTCTGTCTCCTCTTCACCAGTAAGCTGGTGTGTGGTGGGCGTTCTGGCGCACTATGTCTGCCGTCGCATCATCCAGGTGGATGCTGCACACTGGTGGTGGACGAGGAGACACCACCCCTCACAATGTAGAGCGCTTTGAGTGCTTAGAAAAAGCAGAAAAGCGCTATATAAATGTAATGAATTATTATTATTATTATTATTTTATTGTGTGGGTGACTGATTGCAGATTGCAGTAACCAGACTTGGATGTTGTCGTTTACTTGTTTGCAGTCTGATCAGTTCTACAGCTCATGTCTTCAAACTCGATGTGAATCTGTGAACGCGAACAAATTCAGAATCAGTTACTGTTATAGATAAGGAAAGAATCTGTAATAGAACTTAATACAGCATATAGGCTGTTAAATTATGGGGTTGAGTCCTGCACGTCCTGATTTTGCTGAGTTAGATGTGTTGTGACAACATTTTAATCCCAAAATTTAGTCTTGACCATATCCCTACACATACCTAAACCTAACCTTAACCATGAGTAGTCCCTAAAATCAGAGGAAATGATAGATGAATGACACTGATGCACAAGCACCAAACGCTGATTGTAAACCTAAACTTCACAAAAACTATTAACTGGTTCTTCAAATCTGATTGGTTAATCACAATGTTGTTCCAGGGTCAATAAAGATGTTGTCAAAGGGTAAAATCAGGTAAAATCAGGTTCTGCTTGACTCCTGGCAGCTTAGACTACATTATTATTAATATTAATAGTATTATTACAAAGCTTTATATGCCTATCATTTGTATAATGTACAGCGAGGGTCCTTGTGAATTTAAAAGACAGTTCTAGTAAGGTACAAACACAAAAACATAATACTTTCTCATATTCAGGAACATTCTGAGGTAGAAAAGAGTGTTAGATGATGCTTAATTTCAAACTTTGGGCAGTTGCTGTTGTCCTGGGCAATATTAGTTTTTGACATCTACATCGGACTAAATGAAAGACAACTGATTTATTCCATTTTATTTACAACATGTATTAAAAAGCCATGTAACGGTATGCTTCACTGCGTTGATTGCATGACTTACATCTCTGGATATACACAAACAAAAATGTTTTACATTTATAGTTATTCATTTAAAGAAAAGGGAATGCACATTTAAACAACTGTCTCAAATTTGCTATTAAGATGAAATACTGCTGGACAGGAAGTGATGACGTTTCAAGTGACAAAAGCAGGTCTATACAAATATATACACACAAATCCCTGCTGTTTGAGAAAGACAGGATGTCATCCTACGTCAGCAATGATATCACATTTTGTAATTCCTAATCAAAATTTCCAGGGCACTGCTGTCAGTCAAACATGCGTTGAAGCACATTTCCAAATACTTCATTATTTCATCACAGAGAGCACAAGAGGGAGACAAACTCTTACATTAGAATTTAGTGTCAGGGAAACATGTTCCTTTATTATTGGAAATACACACAGGGATGTGGGAGTCTGAAGTAGTGGACACATTCATCATAACATCAGGGTTAGGCATAAAATATAAAACTGATTGTGAGTTTTAATTTAATAGGCAAAAAAAACTAAAGGATATTGAACTGGAATTTGAACTGGAATGACACTGATTGTATTAATAAAATGTGTACATGAGCTGCTAATAATCAGTTATGATCGTGACTGTATTTCCATCATGGTTGGGGAAAATTTGTAACTCTAAAGTTGGGATGCTTTGAGAGTTTATGAGTGTGAATTTAAATGCAATGACAAACTACAGGATATTGAATTGGAATGACAATAATTTAAATGATCTTTTATATTTTTATAAAATATATTTTAATTGGTATTAAAATATATTTATTTCTAAACTTCCATTTAAAATTCGTCATTACTTTGCTGTTCCAATTCAAAACTAAGCTTACTGCAGTCATATACCTTTTAATAAAATGATTTAATTGCTAAACGCCTTAGTTGCATTCTGTTTGCTACTTCAATTCAAATTCAAATTCATATTCAATTGAAGCCTGGAATCCCACCGGAATTCCATTCTGAATGGCGCACTGTGACTCTGAATGCGTCCCTTAAAAGCGCTTTACATTCAAGCAGGTCTACATTCTAACATCTTCTTGAAGGCTTTTCTGAAGCTGTCGTCCAGGAAGGCGTAGAGGAACGGGTTCAGACAGGAATTGGCGTAGCTCAGGCTGGTAATGAAGTACGAGATGCCGATGAGAAGCGGTGTGGTCCGCAGGTCTGTGGTCAGCGCCACGATGGTGCTGAGGTGAAAGGGCGTCCAGCAGAACAGGCACACGGCCAGTACGATAAACACCATGATAGTCACCTTCTTCTTGGCTTTGTCCAGCGCTTTGCCGTTGGTGTTCAAGCGCATGTTTCTTAATTTGTACAGCATCATGGTGTAAAGAATGCAAATCGTAGACACCGGAATGGCAAAGCCCAGTATGAGGGTGTAAATCCGGCTTGCTTTGAACCACAAACTTTCAGGACTGGGGAAACTCAGCACGCAGCTTTTCCTCTCGGTGTCGTCGGGACTTATGTAGACTCCCGCGAACACGGTAAACGGCACGACGATGAGGATCACCAGCAGCCACACGCACAGACTCACTATCTTGGCTGCCCGGTATGTGCGGTACGGCATGCGCTTGGAGCGCACGGTCGACAGCACCACCAGGTACCGGTCCACACTCATAACCGTCAGAAAGTAGATGCTCGAGAAGATGTTGTAGTGGTCGATGCTTAAAATGATTTTGCACAGCACATCGCCGAACGGCCAGTAGTGTAACAGATGCTCAGCTATGTTGATGGGCAGCACTAAAGTGAAGAGGTCGTCGGCGATCGCCAAGTTCAGGATGAACATATTGGTCACCGTCTTCATTTTGGGTGCTTTGAGGATCACATATATTACCGCCGTGTTTCCCGTCAGACCTACGGCACATATCACGGAGTAAATGACCGGGAGAACCACGTACAGATCTGCGTAAAAGAAGTAGTCAGCCTGCGGCGTACAGTTCAGATCGCTCCGGTTTGGAGAGTTGTAATAGTATAAGTCCACGCTGTAGTTGCATGTTGGGCTTGGGATGAAGGGGCTCGTGATGTTCTCCATTCTGTGATAGCTGAGCCTCCGGGGATAAGTGCTTTACTTTATAAAGCTGCGCTCTTGCTTTTGCAGATCTCTCCACGAGTCTAAGGTGGTCGATGTCTTTCATCTGTCTCTTTGCACATCACGAGATCTGAGTATGATACAAAACATTGGCAACCCTGCAGAAAACAGACTATTCAACCGAATGCACGCTGACTTGGAAACTTGGCACATCTGCGAATTATTTACACAACTTAGAATATAACAGTTTAATTTCTTTAACAACAAAAATACATATGATAAAAACACTGCACGCCTAAAACTGCAGCCGATTCATTTTCAAACTGCAAACATTACTTTTAAAAGTAAAGAAGCAACAGCTAGCGGTGAAAGGTGCGCGGTCTTACCGTGTGGAATATTCTTTCTCCGTGCGCGCGCTGTCCGCTCTCGCTCGCGCTTTCCCAACAAGTAGGAAAGAAGTGCGACTGGTGACGTCACATTCTACCGCGCGCTCTCCTCATCTGCCTCCTCTCGCGGATCTCTGAAAGAGTCACGCATTCTTTTTGAGTGCTTATGCGTGGGGGTTGACATATCCTATGGTGAACTATTTCAAATAGCTAATACATATATATCAAAATAAGCACCTATAAAGATTTCATTAAAGGGACAGTTCACCCCAAAATAAACATATACTCAGGCCATTCAAGATGTAGATGAGTTTGTTTTTCAACAGGTGAGATTGTTGGAGAAATGTAGCACTGCATCACTTGCTCACCAATGAATCCTCTGCAGAGAATGGGTACCATCAGAATGAGCGTCCAAACTGCTGATAAAAAACATCACAACAATCCATACAACTCCAATCCATCAGTTAACATCTTGTGAAGTGAAAAAAATTGTTACAAAATTTGAACTCAAAATTATGAAACATTCATGGACATGTAGGCTAATAAGTCATTTATTTATAGATGAAGCAATGATCAATGATTTTTAAAACGTGAGATGACCAGTGTTCTATGCATAAAAACAGAAGCTTGCTCTTCACAAGGTAAAGATCGGAAAGTTTTTATCTCACACTTTTTTTGGGCAACTTTTTGACTATATGAATAAATATTTGAAAAACAGGATTATATTTTTCTTGAAATCAGTATGGCAAGAAGACCCCACAGTCCTGTGTTGCATGGCTATTGGGTAGAATACTTATCCCACCAGGTGTCAGCACTCTAGTCATGCAAAAATAGTTCAGTTTGCTCCTTATTAAAACAAGCTAATAAGTAATTTTCTCACCCATTACTCAAAGCTGCATGTTATACATTAGACTAGAGCATGTGGTATCCAGCGATTTGCTGACTGTTCAATTAAACCACAACCAGTTATCATAAGGGTAAATTATTGGCTTATTATTCAGCATCAGATCCAGTGATTGGCTCACTATGCCCTTATCCAGTCATCATATGAGGTGAGTGATTGTATAATGGCTGATTCACAGCCTGTGAGCTTTGACTGACATCCTGTGTTAGTGACAGAGAATTTAGTTGAAGCATTTCCATCTTAAAAAGAGACATTTTTAGAGGTACTGGCAAATGGTACACATTAGTACTTTTAAAAGTAAATATTAGCAATTGTTATAAGGGTACCACCATAATTACACTGTTGACCCATCCCTTACACCTTAACCCACCCTTAAACCTACCCGTACCACAAAAACCTGCCCCTAACCTTACCCATATCCCACCCCAATAGCAGAAAAAGTGTTTTGCAATACAATATGACCACAATAAATACATTGTACTTATTTTTTGATGCAAGTACATAGTAGTTAAGGCCACCTAATATAAAGTGTGACCAAAAAATGTATTGTGGGAATTAACGTTGCAAGCCGTTATTAATCAAGGTGTACATATTATCATTTAACATGAATGAATTATGAAGAATTGTATATTAACAACAATCTAGATTAATAAATTGTGAAACAGTTGTTTATTTTGTTAGTTAATGATACTTAATTGAAACTGATTGGATCTTATTGTAAATTGCTGGCAATTAAATTTAATGGGAAGGCTTTTCTGATAATCCTATTAATAGTTTTTGGTTAAAACCAATGAATTGTTAAGTATTTTTCATCACCAGCTGTAGCAAAATTAGTTACAACATTTATCTGGTTTTGAATTAATATTATTGTGGAGCAGATAAAGTTCAGTGAGTTTCTATGCAAATGTAAGACAATAATATATATATTTATGCATAAAGGCCTTTTGATAAAGGTAAATTCTGCTATATTTATTGATCTATATCATATTCCTTTCTTTACTTCACAATGCCAGTACAGGTTGCTGCTTTTGAAAAGGTTATGGCTGACTAATATTATAAATGTATTATAAACTACAGCCACTAAATATCAAGTCTTTTCCCTCTTTTCTCATATTCAAATGAATTTATTTTCAAATGTTTGCATTTGAATAAGTTTATCTGTACAGTTGGTTGGTTGCTTGCTGTCCTTGATTTCTTATTGTTGGAAGAATAGAATCAGGCTCTGCTAATCAGAGTCACGATGACAACATAAAGCAGGTTTAATGGAAATAATGAGCTGAGGTCAGTTGAGGATGCGGTAATAATTGGACACAAGCTTATTGTTAATGTGAGCGGGCAATGTAAATCCGAGGCTAAGCATTATCTGATGTTGATTCGCTTTTAACTGACGTGACGTGTTAATTAGTGAGGTGGAATAACAGATATCCTGTATGAAGGCCCTGCTGTCATTTCGATTTCATCCTTTTTTAATTATACCCTTTGTGTCTCTCATCACTGCTCCATGATTAAAGGAAAAGACCTCTTTGGCTTTCTGCACCTGAGCCCTGATCTGCGTCTCCCGATGATGATCTTCATGAGCTTGAGTACAAGATAGTTTCAGAGTGGACTCGTGTGACTGATTGGCTCTCTTTAGGACAATCAAAGGAAATTGACTTCTGATATTCCCAGGTGCCAGTAAGCTAATTACCTGTGCATGCTGAGAGAGGAGATCCCAGACAACATGTGGGCCTCAAGGAAGAGAGTAAATGGCTGAAATATTAGATTTAATATTGAATTAATATGACACAATGTGCAGAGAGCAGCAAAAAAACAATTTGCCAAGATTCTGGGTTATAACAGCCCACAACCCAATCAGATTCACAATAGTATTGTGAACATTGTGAAAAAGGGATACAGTAATTAAACATTGTGCAGTGGATGATGGGAATTGTAGTCTGAGGTGGCGTGCAACAGTTGTGAACCCACAAGAGTCCCTGTGGTGAGTGAGTGACCTCTGGTGGTGAGCTAACAGAAGTTCATAGGCCAGATTCATGACACTCGGTTTGGATTAGATCAAGAATGATAGATTTAAATGAACAGTTATGTAGTTTTGATACGATATGCAGATTTGATATACAGTACATGATACATGGTTTGTACTAAAGCCTTTGGTTTGTATAATTAGTGGTTTCTGTCATTCTTCTGAAAAGTGAATTTTACTTTTTATTATGCTTATCATTTTTATAAATCATAAACATGGTAAGATTGATCCATATATAACCAATTATCTGTGTCCCCAGAGTTAGATGATGGTGTCATTATTCTAGCATTATTCTAACCAGACGGGTAGTCGAATATACAAGACAAATGCTTAAAGTATGTAACCATGGTTACCAGAGTTTTTACCAAAAAAATCAAAAAGACAGAAATATTATGAAAACTTGCCTGTTTGAAGGAGACCATGCATTTATTTACTATTATTTTATGGTAGTATAAATGCAGAATGTTACATGGTCAAGAGTGCTGCTACCATGCTAATTCAGCATTAATAATAAGATTGAAAGGTTGAAAATTTGGAGATGAATAGTCTAAATGTATCAGAGAAGATAAAATGACATGCATGAGAGTTCTAGAAATAGTTAGGCTCTTAGGCTTAAATCAGATGTTCTGATGCTCAGTGTGGCATTCTTCCATTATTTATGTGTGACGACGGAGAGATTTATGGATGGGGAAATTTGTGAGATGCTGATGAGTAGGAGTCGTGAGCGAGGTGACGGTTTGATGATAGGTTGAACCGAGCAGGAAGCCAGCAGCCTTTGGAAGCTCCTGACAGACTCGTAGCATGCAGGAACTCTCAATGTTTAAATATGTGATGATCAGACTTGAACAAGTGCATGTTGTATTTATATCTGTAAACATCGCTCTAGGCCTGATCCTGAAGTTAAATTTACCCACAAGTTTATCTTTGAAATTCATGTGTGTTGACTTTCTCTGTTTATCTGTAACTGTGACATGACATGAGGTAGGAACATCACTTGCTTGCATTTTCTGTATCACTCCAAACATCCATAGAGCCCTGTTAAATACATTATCACCTAAAGTCACAATATGACTTTAGTGACATACATACTGCCAATTATGGTGACCCATACTCGGAATTCGTGCTCTGCATTTAACCCATCCAACGTGCACACACACAGCACTGCACATTTATATTTATATATTTATATTTTTTTTATCTTATCTTTTTATTTTATTCTTTTATTTTATCTTATTTTTTTCTACTTTTCTTCTCTTAATATTTGTATACTTTATAATTGCACTGTCCTTGGAGCGGACCTGACCTACATTTCACTGCTGGTTATACTCTGTATAATTGTGTATGTGACAAATAAAACTCTTGAATCTTGAATCTTGAACACACACACACCGTGAACACACACCCGGAGCAGTGGGCAGCCATTTATGCTGCGGTGCCCGGGGAGCAGTTGGGGGTTCGGTGCCTTGCTCAAGGGCACCTCAGTCATGGTATTGAGGGTGGAGAGAGCGCTGGACATTCACTCCCCACACCTACAATCCCTGCCGGCCCGAGACTCGAACCCGCAACCTTTGGATTACGAGTCTGACTCTCTAACCATTAGGCCACAACTTCCCTTTACATCCTTTTATTAAACTTCCATAAGGAGTTTATTGTTGTTGTTTGTTAAGGTTTTGAAAAAAAAAAGTTGGATAGTTGGTTTTGATATTTTAATGTGAATCAAGAGTGCAGACATCCAGTACTAGTTATGACCCAGAATTTTTTTGTTTGTTAGAAATAACAAAATTATGACCCAGAAATAAACCCTTGTAACCAACAAGTCTCAGTCTACGCAACTCTTTCTCATTTCTTATGTGAGGAGTGTGTAAAAAAATACAGACAGCAAATAAACAAAATTGAGAGCTGCCAAAATTCATATATATCACTTTCATAAATCTCCAGGTGAGGGAACATTACAAAATCGTAGCCTAAGAAATGTAATGTGCAACTTATGGCTGTTTTGAATACATGATGATTCATGCATTATTATTTTATAAAATGTACTCTATCATTCAAATGTTAGTGTTAAGTGTTTTTTTTTCTTCACTTTTTACCCAGTAACAATCTCTTCCATTTTTTCATCTATTCCCTGTTTTTTTCTTCTTCTTCCTTTTTCTCTTTGCAATTCTACCACAGTGGGTAGTCTATTTTACTCTTCTCTAAGTATTTGCTTTGAATTAATTCAGCGAATAATTGCAACAGGAATATTGGCTTGTTTACATGTTAGTAAATGGATGATTATTCCATGGAGGGGTTGTTATCTGGTTCCATAGAGCATCTAAATAATTAAAACCCTTTCCTATGTGATCCAGCACTGTGCTGTCTATGTACAGTCTACTTAAACCTTCTTTAAAACACAGAGTGGCCAAAATGGAGTTAGAACAAACCAAACAATGAAATGTGGTTTTATTTGGAATATTTTCGGTCCCACTTTATATTAGATGGCCTTAACTATGATATACTTACATTTAAATTAATAATTTGCTGCAATGAACTTATTGTGTACATACATGTATTTAGATTGTAATTATATTTTTTAAAATGCCTGCATGTAATTACATCTGTAATGAATTTCTGTAATTACATTTATAATTACACTGTTGACCGATCCCTTACACTTTAATCCACACTTAAACCTACCAATACCACCAAGCCTGTCCCTAACCTTACCTGTATCCCTTCTCAGTAGCAGCACATACGTTTGCAATATAATACGAACACAATAAGTACATTGTACTTATTACTAATGTAAGTACATAGCAGTTAAGACCACCTAATATAAAGTGGGACCATATTTTCTATTGCAATTAAAATCTTGTTTCTCACACTAGAATTCCACATGCTGAAGGTGGGAAAATTCCTCAGGATTAAACAGCATTGAGTCTAGGACATTCATTCTAAAGCCAGTTAATCATGGACTACTAATTTTTAGTTGAAACCTTAAAAAAAAAAAAAAAATAAATAAATAAATAAATATATATATATATATATATATATATATATATATATATTGTATATACATATATTATATATATATAAATAATTTGTGCAACAATGCACGTGTGACACTTTTTTTAAACCCAATAAATAAATAAATAAAAATTAATTAATTAATTAAAACAACAGCAAGTTGTTGTTTTGTGTTTTTTATGTGCTTTTAGTTAGTAGTTTTTTTTATAATTTTATATATATATATATATATATATACACTCACCTAAAGGATTATTAGGAACACCTGTTCAATTTCTCATTAATGCAATTATCTAATCAACCAATCACATGGCAGTTGCTTCAATGCATTTAGGGGTGTGGTCCTGGTCAAGACAATCTCCTGAACTCCAAACTGAATGTCAGAATGGGAAAGAAAGGTGATTTAAGCAATTTTGAGCGTGGCATGGTTGTTGGTGCCAGACGGGCCGGTCTGAGTATTTCACAATCTGCTAAGTTACTGGGATTTTCACGCACAACCATTTCTAGGGTTTACAAAGAATGGTGTGAAAAGGGAAAAACATCCAGTATGCGGCAGTCCTGTGGGCGAAAATGCCTTGTTGATGCTAGAGGTCAGAGGAGAATGGGCCGACTGATTCAAGCTGATAGAAGAGCAACTTTGACTGAAATAACCACTCGTTACAACCGAGGTATGCAGCAAAGCATTTGTGAAGCCACAACACGCACAACCTTGAGGCGGATGGGCTACAACAGCAGAAGACCCCACCGGGTACCACTCATCTCCACTACAAATAGGAAAAAGAGGCTACAATTTGCACGAGCTCACCAAAATTGGACGGTTGAAGACTGGAAAAATGTTGCCTGGTCTGATGAGTCTCGATTTCTGTTGAGACATTCAGATGGTAGAGTCAGAATTTGGCGTAAACAGAATGAGAACATGGATCCATCATGCCTTGTTACCACTGTGCAGGCTGGTGGTGGTGGTGGTGTAATGGTGTGGGGGATGTTTTCTTGGCACACTTTAGGCCCCTTAGTGCCAATTGGGCATCGTTTAAATGCCACGGCCTACCTGAGCATTGTTTCTGACCATGTCCATCCCTTTATGACCACCATGTACCCATCCTCTGATGGCTACTTCCAGCAGGATAATGCACCATGTCACAAAGCTCGAATCATTTCAAATTGGTTTCTTGACAATGACAATGAGTTCACTGTACTAAAATGGCCCCCACAGTCACCAGATCTCAACCCAATAGAGCATCTTTGGGATGTGGTGGAACGGGAGCTTCGTGCCCTGGATGTGCATCCCACATATCTCCATCAACTGCAAGATGCTATCCTATCAATATGGGCCAACATTTCTAAAGAATGCTTTCAGCACCTTGTTGAATCAATGCCACGTAGAATGCCCCTCCTGACACATGACACATGAGACAACAATATGCTGTTTTTATTTATTTATTCATTTATTTTTATTTATTGGGTTTTAAAAAAATGCCACATGTGCATTGTTGCACAAATTATTTCGCAATTACACTCTTGAACATGAAGTTTCCTCACTTGAACGTTAATGAGAGAGTAAATGAGCCACGAGAGTGAGAGTTAGATCTCACTGATAAAGCGCTATTTCCTATGAGAACAAAAACCTCATCAAAATTTTAATTGCACATGGAGTGAACAAGGTCATCATCCACCGCTGCGTGCGTTTATCCTGTGTATTGTGTTTGTGTAGTGTAAGGTGTATCATTAAAATGCACGCCTGTGAGACTCCCACTGTGACAAAAGCATGAGAATGACATTTATTATGTCTAACAAATATATATTACATAAAGCTGTCAATATTGCTCAGGTTCATTGCTGTTTACACCCGCTGTTAAAGGTTGAGACTTTGGCCAGTAGTGTGCCATAGGATGTGAAGGAAGGAGTTCTAAAACACAAAAACTGCCATGCTGGATAGAAACAAATGGCATTTCAGCTTATGCTGGATTTGAAGCTGAATGCAATACAACATGTCAATATGTATTATTAATGAATTTAGCTGCTATTGCTGCTATTGTAATCATTTTGCTTTTATTCTGTTTATTTACTCTTTCTCATGTGTGCAGTACATTGCAATTGAGCTTCATTGTACACTGTGTATAGTTCATTATGGTCTGTATTGATCTGTGAGTTGCAGTGGGGGGGGGGCACATTAAACTGATCAAAAGTGACGGTAAAGGCATTGATTCATTTAAATAATATTAATACAATATTTTATATATACATACATATATAGTGTGTGTGTGTGTATATATATATATATATACACACACACACACACACTATATTGCCAAAAAGTATTGGGTCACCCCCTTGTAATGAACATGTTTGACTACTTTAGTAATTTCTATGAGTACAAATCTTAATGTTAAAGCATATAATGATATTCTACTGAATTGTGTGCTTCTTATTTTATAGCAACAGTTTGGACAGGACCCTTTTCTATTCTAACATGACAGTGCCTCTGTGTATAAGGCACGGTCCAAAAAGACATGACTGATTCAGTCAGTGTGGAAGAACTTGACTGGTCTGCAGAAAGCCAAGTCCTAATCTCAGCTGAGCACCTCTGGTGTGATTTTAAATGCAGACCTTGAGCCAAAAACTCATCACCAATGACTTGTGTTTGGACACCCCGTTCTTTAGAACAGAAAAAGGCACTAATAAAACTGGGGCAACAAAGATGGAAACATAATTCATGTATTTAAAATTCATATTTCCATCTCTGTTGCAACACATTTTGATGTGTCTAAAATGACAGTACCCTTATGTACAAGTCATTAGTGTTTGGTGATGAGTTTTTGGCTCAATGGCTGCATATAAAGTCACACCAGAGGGGTTCAGCTGGGATTAGGACAATCATGATCTTTGAATCAATCATGTCTTTTTGAACCATGCCTTATACAAAGAGGCACTGTCATGTTAGAATAGAAAAGGGTCCTGCTTCTCTGTAGCCCAGGTCAGGCGCTTCTGCCGCTGTTTCTGGTTCAAAAGTGGCTTGACCTGGGGAATGCGGCACCTGTAGCCCATTTTGGATGAAAGCAAATTTTGCATGTCAGTCGGAAATCAAGGTGCCAGAGTCTGGAGGAAGACTGGGGAGAGGGAAATGCCAAAATGCCTGAAGTCCAGTGTCAAGTACCCACAGTCAGTGATGCTGGTGTTGGTCCACTGTGTTTTATCAAGGGCAGGGTCAATGCAGCTAGCTATCAGGAGATTTTGGAGCACTTCATGCTTCCATCTGCTGAAAAGCTTTATGGAGATGAAGATTTCATTTTTCAGCACGACCTGGCACCTGCTCACAGTGCCAAAACCACTGGTAAATGGTTTACTGACCATGGTATTACTGTGCTCAATTGGCCTGCCAACTCTCCTGACCTGAACCCCATAGAGAATCTGTGGGATATTGTGAAGAGAAAGTTGAGAGACGCAAGACCCGACACTCTGGATGAGCTTAAGGCCGCTATCGAAGCATCCTGGGCCTCCATAACACCTCAGCAGTGTTATGCCACGCCGCATTGAAGCAGTCATTTCTGCAAAAGGATTCCCGACCAAGTATTGAGTGCATAACTGAACATAATTATTTGAAGGTTGACTTTTTTTGTATTAAAACACTTTTCTTTTATTGGTCGGATGAAATATGCTAATTTTTTGAGATAGGAATTTTGGGTTTTCATGAGCTGTATGCCAAAATCATCAATATTAAAACAATAAAAGGCTTGAACTACTTCAGTTGTGTTGTAATGAATCTAAAATATATGAAAGTCTAATGTTTATCAGTACATTACAGAAAATAATGAACTTTATCACAATATGCTAATTTTTTGAGAAGGACCTGTATATTCCCATTCATATTCACAATTTTGAGCACCCCATGGTGATTATGAACTTGAAATTATCCTGCCATGGCTTTCTGTTTCACAGAAATATGAATAGGAGGGAAAACAAAGTCCAAATTCCCTTAATCATCCATCACAATGAGAAAAACCAAAGAATATATTTCTGATGTGCAGCAAAAGATAAATGAGCTTCACAAATTAGTGGAGTGGCTTTAAGAAAAGAGCTAGAGCAGTGAAAATTCCCATTTCCATCATCATTTCCACCAATTTCCAATCAACAGAAAATGTTACGAAACCTGTATCTATATCGTCCCAATGCAAGGTGAGGAGGAGAATTTGATTGGCTAAAGACTCTCCAAGAACCACAGCTGGAGAATTGCAAAAAATAGTTAAGGCTCGGAGTCAGAAAACCTTAAAAAAAATTGTCAAACAACCCCTACATCACCACATGTTGTTTGGGAGGGTTTCAAGAAAATGTTTCCTAGCTAATCCAAAAACAAACTCCAGCATATTCAGTTATCAGACACGACTGGAACTTCAAATGGGACCGGCTTCTATGGTCACTATGAAACTAAAAAAATTGCTTTTTAGCAGCAAACACTCAAGATGGGTTTGGTGAACAGATGGGATAAAAAAAAGTACCCTGTGTGTACAATGAAATATACTGCTGTATTTTTGATGTTGTGGGCCTATATTTCTGCTGAAGGTCCTGGACATCTTGTTTAGACACATGGCATCATGGATTCTATCAAATATCAACAGATAAAAAATCAATAAGTGACTGACTCTGTTAGAAATCTAATTATAGGCCATGTTTGGATCTTCCAACCGTACAATACCATAAACACAAACCTCAAAAACAACACAAAAATGGGTCACTGACCACAAAACCAAGCTTCTGCTATAGCCATTCCAGTCCTCTGACCTGAACCCTGTAGGAAATGAGTGAGGCGAACTGAAGAGAAGAAGCACCAATATGGAGCTGGGAATCTAGGGTCTGGAGTGATTCTGGATGAAGGAATGGTCTCTGATCTCTTGTCAGGTGTTCTCTAGTCTCAGCCTCAGACGTCACACCCACGGAACGTTGGCTAAACGTCTGATGCATATCGCACACTTTTCTGGAAACACTTCAGGAATGTCAAAGTCGTCATCTGACTGGTTGAATTAAACCGGCTTTCCTGGAGACGCGAGTGTCACGTTTATTTTGGGTCCGCCGGGAAACAAAGATGCCGTGGTGCCAAACCCCCTCACGAAAGAAGAATACCGTCGTGTTTACAACTGTGACGACGAACGCTTATCAGGGTCAACTAAATGCTGGATTTTCAAAAGTATGTGAAATATTTAAAGTTCGTGGCATTGAATCTTTAAAATACATCTGAGAGTAAACTGGCAAATGGAGGTTTCAAACAGTCTTGAATAAAAGGGTGCCGTTAATTGTGGCCAATGTGTATTAGAGAAAAATATTTATTTCATAATGATATCCCCCCCCCCCCATTTTAAATTATTATCATCCAATGAAAGATAGATTTTTGTGAATTTTTTTAATTAACAATGCAGATTCATTTTCACAGCCTTCTTTGATCAAATTTACCAAGGGTGCTGACATTTTTGGCCATGACGGCATAAACTTTGACTTTGAAATTTAAAAATATTATTGTATTTTACGTTATTGATCTACCCACCCCTATCTATTTTTATTCCTTCCCTTTCTAGTTTGTGCTTATTTGAACAGTGCCTGAAACTTGGTATTATGAGCACTTCCTGTGTCTGCCTCTTTAAGATGAATCGCTTGATGTATTCCCCAATTGTAAGTCGCTTTATTTATATATAGGACAGCTCTAGAAATGACTGATTTCATGGCAAGTGTACTGACCACTCTATCTGGAAACTGATTAAGACACACTTGAATTTTCTATACATACACGACTGTGAAGTTGTTCCAGGTTTCTTGACTGCATTACAGTTTCTTCAAAGAGTTAGATAGTTATTTTTAATATTTATGGAAAGTGAAATGGGGTGAATGTCCAGCTCGAGAATTTTTAAATAAGACCCAATAATATTATATGGAGAAATAAATCAAATTATAAACAGTAAACACTTGTATTACCGCCACAGCTGTGCATTTATTTTTAATAATTCAACAATCCTCCATCAGTGATTTTCCACTTTAAATGCTGCTTCTAATAAGACTGACAGAATGAATATGTTGTTCTTAATTGTTATATGATATACAAGCCTACTAATAACATAGCTGTATTGTACAACAAAATTTTCCATCCTGTATTAAAATAACTGATTTGTTTGTTACTAAATAAATTCATGTTGAGATTAGAGGCTAAACAAGATGCCTTAGTGAAATAGTCCATTTCTGGCTCCATGTTGTTGGAGGCATATCAAAATCCTGCTGTGATACAAGTGTACCGCCTGTATCTCATATCCCACAGTGCTTTATGATATCGATATTTCAGTCTAAGTTAAAAGGCTTGCCTGCTCGAGTATGAAGATGATTCTCCAGGTAAATGATGTTATCATGTCTGCTTCTAGAGATTTGCTCTCTGGTCTTTGATGAGGAACTCTGAATGGTATATTTAGGAAGCATGGCTGTGAGTCTGGCTTCAAAACCCCTTTTAGCACCTCACTGCCATGACTTTGCTTTGATGTGCCCACCCCGGGGGCTTGTTTTTAACCCTCCATCTGCTGATCCAGCTTCTTCCTTTGGGTCTCTGCATTTCTTACTTCTTTTTCTCATAATATCACTGGTTTCTCACTCCTTCATCTCTCATTGACATTTAAATCTATGAATGAAAAATCACACAGTCTGTCAGTCATTTTTTTTTTTTAAAGTAAGCTATTTGTTTTAAATATAAGATACTTTTAAAAATAATTAATAATATATATATATATATATATATTAATTATGTATTTAATAATATATATTTATTATAAAAGTAAGTAAGTTTTTGGTTATGGTTCTATTTGGTTCTAATGACCCTGCTGGCAAAACCTGGCTTCCTATGACTTAAAAATTGCAAGTATTGTTGCTGTTTCATCATTACATTTTGTTACATTACACTGGATGCTGAAGACAGAACTAATAACGAGACAACGAGGACAGGAACAGAAATGACCAAATAAGGGCATAAACAAACACAAATCAGGTCCATAACCATGACATTACTCCCGCCTCCCAGAAGGCACGTCCTGCGCCAGAACAGTTCCACCATGGAGGGGGGGCAGGCGCCCTGGAGGCTGGTGCAGAGCAGAAACAGGTCGGAGACAAGGGAGGCCTCCAGGGCAGGTCAGGCAGTTCAGGGACTTATGGCGGAACAGGCAGTTCAGGGAGCCATGGCGTAGCAGGGAGCTCAGGGAGCCATGGTGGAGCAGGGAGCTCAAGAGGCCATGGCGGAGCAGCCTCTATGGCCTTGGCCCTCGGCCCGGCCACTATGGCAACAGATATATGCCCCCCCCCCCCCCCCCCCATTTTCTTGGGGAAAATCTGGTCTTTAAATACCCAGAGGGAGTCTGGAGGGAGCTCAGGCAGAGCAGGCACTGGAGGGCGATCTGGAGGAGCGGAGCTGGCTTGGATCAGCGGAGATGAAGGAGACGCAGGACCCGAAGGAGAGCTTTTTGAAGCGGACTCTGGGGAGAGGATAGGAGCCCGAGAACTCCAGCGGATGCGCCAACAGTGTGGAGCCAACACTGGAGCAAAACAGGGAGAAAGGGTGCCACTTACTATTTTTAAGGTCCAGTGTTCTGTCACGGGTTGAGTTACTGTGTAGACAGGGATGGGCAGTATTTCAAATACATGTATTGAAAATACATATTTGAAATACAAAATACAATTTTTTATTATTTAAATATCTTTGAAAAAATAAATCAAATGTATTTTGTATTTAAATACATTTAATCTTAATATTTTTGTATTTTCAAAATACATAAAATCAACCTCTTTTGCCAATCAACCTCTTTATTAGACTACTGATTTCCTGTATCAACTAATTCAAACATACCACTTTCATGCATGTGAGCTGCAGCTGTATGACTCCATCTAGAATTGGGTAATGAAATGTTCTGGATTCCCGTAAGGAAATCAGGAATAATACTGCCTTTGTTTGCTATCAACATTTCCTATTTCCAATTTCAGAAGTCCTGATTAAAAGCATGTCACATTCAAGTGCTTTGCTGTTGGAAAGAATAGGAATCGTGGAGGATGCCAGGTTTTCTGGGAAAATCTTATTAAAACCAAAATCGTCAATATTTAAGGTATTTAATTTTGAATACAATGTAGCATCCCATTTGTTGATAACTATATCATCATTCACAGTGCTATCTTTACAGTTAGCTTGTTGATTATTCTGGATTTTCAGTTAAATACATGCTGTTTTGCTGTGTATAAACCATACAAAATGCTTGAAATGGTTATTGCACTACTATGTGTATGACTTTAACATTAAAACAAGGTGGTCTTGCTTTTGTGGGGAAAAAAAAGCATACCTGTCCCAGCGGATAAAAAAAGAGCACTAGCAAGGGGAACATAGCATTAGCACTAGTCAGTCTTGTTAGGGTTTGTTTTTGGTCAGATTTTGGTTTTATCAACTAGCAAGTCAAATGTGTTCATTAAACTTTAATCATTACTGCTTGCTATGGCGATATGACAATATATATATCAGCGATGATATAACTTTTGTATATCATCATGCAAATATATCTGTGGAGCTTTTAGTGGGCAAGAGCTATTGACACATCAGAGCGATAAAGAAACATGGATAAATGAGTAATAAGCAAGTTTCTGTGTGTGTGTGTGTGTGAGTGTGTAAACAAAGACAACTATAATGCTAATAATAAAGATCTAAATAATAAAAAAAAATTGTTCTAAGGGTATACTCACACTAGGCACAGTTGCCTGTATTAAAGCCCAAGCGCGATTTTCCTTTCGCTAACAGACAGATATCACAGGATTATTACAGAGGCAACTGAGGTTAATGATGGAATTTACAGCTTTACTCACAAAAACTACATTACCTGTTCATCAATAAGACGATAAATTAATTGAAAAGTGTGTATAAGTAGTAGTAAAGATTTTTGCTGTCATAATGATAACAATATACAAAAATAGTAAATTAACTGTTCCATGCTCTGGTGCGGTTAGCGATCACACTATATGTGTACCGCAACCGTACCGAACTGTTTCAGAAAGGCGGGGCATAGAGTAGCAACAATAATGTACAGTATGTGGAAAATGTGTTACTGTATGTGGATAATGTGTTTTTTGAACCTTAAACCACATACACACGTTGCATTACACCAAATACACAAAATAATGTTATTTTTAACAACTTCATATGACCCCTTTAATAGTGTTACTTCACTGGATGGCCAATTTCAAATGTATTGTGTGTTTTCAAAATACAAAATACTGTATTTGTATTTAAATACATTTCCCACACAGTATTTTGTATTTTTATTTTAAATACATTTTGATGTATTTGTGCCTATCTCTGTGTGTAGGAGCGTAGGAGCAAAGGAATGTGGAGACGAAGGAGAATTAACAAAGAACAGTCTTTAATGATCCAAAACAGGGAAACACACACTTAGCACACAGATAATTGACATCTAACACTGGATGCTGGAGACAGGGAACATGGGGATTAAATGCATGAACTCAACGAGGTAATTGCTAGACACAGGTGGAACTAATAACGAGACAACGAGGACAGGAACGAGGAAGGAATGACCAAATAAGGGCATAAACAAACACAAAACAGGTCCATAACCCTGACATGTATATTTTAATTTTAATCAGAAAATAATTGATCGACAATTTTATAGACATAATAGAGAGTAAGAAGATTTTAAACAAATTAGAGTGGCTGTCATATGCGAATACTGAATGTATTCATGTTTTCACATTACATCAGTGTCAAACATTTGTTTAAATGTATCTTTCTAAACCTGCAGCATTGCTCTTAAGTATTAATCATGGATATGCAATAATGTAATTCTCCATCTATCCACGTTCACTCACATTAGACTTTTCATGTGGCAATTTAAAGTGTAGAAAGCACACAGATTCATTTGTTTTGACTTAGTACTGCAGTGGCATTTTATAGCTGGTAGATTAATATGATCAATTTGAAACAATTCCTTTGCGACTTCAAAGCTAAAAGCACATTCAACTTTCTTTTTGACACTTTCATCAATAGTGTGTAATAGCTCTTGATGTGTTCCTGATTGCCTCAAAATCTCTTGTATTTCTCATTTAGAATGCTGGGACTTTTGTGTCCTGAATTTCACTTCAGGAATCAATAAACATCTAACTATAGGATGTATGCATGGGATAAATCAATCAGCATTAATTATCTTTCATTACTTGGCGTTCGCGTCTCAATCTGGATTGTGTGGGAGATGCAGGCAGAGCAGCTAGTGTGAGTTAGCGTGGTAATGTTGAACTAGACTCTTTCTACATTAGGAATCAGTGCCTGTCTGACCTTTAACCGAGATGGAGGTTGTGACAGCAGTGAAGGGCAGCTCAGTCTTGTTAAGGCTTAGCTTGAGGTGATGAGTAGATATCAATGTTGAAGTCTCAGAGAGAAGGGCTGATATGTTCTCAGAGAATTATATGGTGCAGAGCTGGCTGTTGCCAGAAAGCAATGAAATCTGATGACGGAAGAACCGAGTGATTTGTTATGGACAGAGTAGTGGCCAAGACCACATTCCCCGAGGCACCAGTGGATACAAGGCAGACCTTTGCAGCTGACTTGATAGGACTTGATATTGTCCAGGTAAAATACAAACCAGGAATTTACTGATCCGGTAAAGTGCTTTACCACAAACAGAGTAAAATGTTACGCAAAAAATTATATCCATTAACGTGCTTATCAGTTTATTGGGGGCATATTACAATTTGAATAACCACAGTTTGACTACAAATACTATGGTTAAACTATATAAACTAATGTAGCAAAACCATGGTAAATTTGTGGTTAACTATAGTAACCATGTTTTTTTAGTTTTATTTGTCGTAAAGTTTTGTAAGGATAGGTTGTTGACATGAAACATCACAACAAGCAGTTAAATACTAGTTCACTTTCACATCTTGTTTGTGTTTATAATCACCCTCTTGCAAACTATTCTGACTCAAACTTTCAGGTAAAATGTTTTTTACTTCTGGCAAATGTATTTAAAAGGGCTAGTTCACCCAAAAAATTAATTCTGTCATTAATTGCTCACCCTCATGTCATTCCAAACCTGTAAGACCTTTGGTCATCTTTGGAACACAAATTAAGATATTTTTGATGAAATCCGAGAGCTTTCTGACCCTCCATAGACAGCAATGAAACTGACACATTCACGGCCCAGAAAGGTAGCAAGGACGTCATTAAAATAGTCCATGTGACATCAGTGGTTCAACCTTAATTTTTTGAAGCTACGAGAATACTTTGTGTACAAAGAAAACAAAAATAATTACTTTATTCAACAATTTCTTCTCTTCCATGTCAGTCTTCGATGCACTTTCACAAGAATACCATGACGCATGCGTGTGATGCTGCTGACTTCATCATCTGCATATTCTGGTTCGAATAAGTAAAGCTGGACAAAAAATTGCAAGTCATCCTCTCTGTCAAAATCTTCAGACATGTTTATGAAGACTGTTTTATGTAAATTGTGCATCTTCCTCTGCTTGTAAACAAGCCACAGCGCATCTGAATTCTATGTCAGAATGTCGGCATCACATGCATGCGTTGTGGTACTCTCATGAACATGTGCCGAAGACTGACATGAAGAGAAGAAATTGTCGATTAAAGTCATTGTTTTTGTTTTCTTTGCACACAAAAAGTATTCTCATAGCTTCATAACATTACAGTTGAACCACTGATGTCACATGGACTATTTTAAGAGTGTCTTTATTACCTTTCTGGGCCTCGAACATGCATTGCTGTGCAGGGTCAGAAATCACTCAGATTTCATAAAAAATATCTTCATTTGTGTTCTGAAGATGAACGAAGGTCTGGAATGACATACGGATGAATAATTAATTAATGACAGAATTTATATTTTTGAGTGAACTATCCCTTTAAATATCATCATGAACAGAACAGGTAAGAATCCTATTTTTTTCTTGGTCACAGAGCCTATTTCTGCATTAATCCAAAAGCCAATAAAAATCCTTTTTTTTTTTTTGTTGGTGAAACTAAGGTGATGCTAACTTGGCCTACAAAAAATGCATCTGCAGGACTCTAAGCTGAAATTAATAACAGACAAATTAAGTTCAGACACTGAGGTCACAGATTCCCCTCATTTAAAAGTAATAAGTATCAACCTTTTTGCACAAACATAACCCTGCAGAGTAATAAGTAGAGTACCTTTCAAAGGTTTTACACCATAGCAAATCCAGTGACAAGTTCTTCCTCAAAAGTGCTCATTTTAGCAGCCTAGTTACATAAACACAAGCTCTGTTTCTATGGGGAAACACAAAGCTGTGAAGAGGTTCAACAAGGAGGCTGCAGCTCTATTAAATGGTTAGCTAAATATATATGGCCCTGGCTGCCATTCTGGAATTGTGCAGTTTCATTTATTTAGATAACCAATGTGAAGAAACCAAGTCCTTATTTTTCACTTGGGAGGATTAAATGTTAAAATGTTTTCCAAAATTATTGTCTCATGCACTTTGAGATTATTATACTGTATCATTTTCACTGTATCTTTGTGGCTCTTAAAATATCAAGACCAGGTTTAGTGAGCAAAATTACAGTTTTAATAACGATACGTGTGTCATACTCTAATTTTGGCTACGTAAATAAAACATTGTAACTGGAGTAGATGCAACTTATATTGCGTCAATATTCACTGATAATGTTTCCTTCTAGCGAGTCATTCAAGTGAGTCACTCAAAAACTAGTTTAATTCAAATTTGTGAACTCAATCAGCTGATTCACTGGGAAGTTTAGACCCCAAAGAACGGACATCTTCAAATTTTGGATTTAATGAAGTAAACAGTAATAGTAAACAATCCTTTCATAATGATAAGTCGCTCAGATTTCCTCTTTATGTTCACATGATTGTCTGATTAGCTATTTGCATTAATAAGCAGGTAAATAGTTGTTTTTAATAAAGTGGCCAGTTTTCAATCTTAAGCTATAAATTAAGCTTTGTAAGAAAATTTCACAGAATCAGAATTAATTAATATTTTGTTTTCTCCCACATCTCCTCCATGCATGGGTCACTGAGAAATCTTGAATCTTTAATTAACTTCATGTGAGTCATGTCTTTAAGTTCACTTCGGTGAATTCCGCTCATGTATTTGGGTTAATTAAGTGCAGTGCTGCTGCTTTATTGATGCTGCTCATGTAAAAACGACAAAGACATAATACCAGTGTATTTTTTTTTTTTTTTTGATTGTACATGTGGGAGTTTGTGTATAAAGGTTTTGAATGCTTCAGTTAAGATCGCAATTTAGCAGTTGTCATGGTGCTGTGACACATGCAGCAACCTAATGACAACACAAATATGAACTGATCCTCATCACTGGAGTAATCTGTTTGAAATCTTTGGTTTGTTTTGCGCTCTCACCCTCACATTTTACCACCTTCACACAGACACTTATACAGCATCAACATGCACAAAAAAAGAGTGTTTGTGAGAGCTTTGAAAATGAGTTTGACACACACATGTGCTATAAGAATTTATAGTCTTTAAATTATTATTGTTGTCTTTGAATTATGATTATATTTTCACACCATGTTGTTACAGCTTGTCTATGTTCATTTAACACCTCAGTTTGTGTCTTCTCATTAAGCTTGAATATTCAACAGAGCTTCACATCTTGAAAAAGTCTGTAAAATATTTGATAACTGTATATTCTATATTTCTAATTCTATAACTTATCATTGAAGGTATAAACATGGTTTCTCTCCAAAACCAGAGGTGGGGGAATCCTAATTATTATCCATGGTAACCATTGCTGTCTAATGATGGCTAGACTTTGATCAGATAACAAGTGTGCATGAGCAAATAACTACCTGTTAATGGTTTGAAGTATGTAGCTTTAGAGACTAATTGTTTTTATTTACGTCTCAGAAGATGAACATTTCCCCAAATCATAGAGAATGTGCTCAATTATACATTAAAATCCCATTGAAATTGGTTCTTATAAAGGGCTCTGATGAAAATTATGTAGACCTGTTTAGAGGTACATATCAAGATCGCTTGTTCTATATATTTTCTATAATCAGAAAAACACCTGGCAGAGTATATTTTTATATTTTCCAACAAGAGAAATATAAACCTTATAGCTTAGACTAAATTAACAGTTAGTGTTTAATCAAAATAACTCTCATTTCTCTCATCAAGTCATTCCATGAGGTAGAATATTCATGGTCTCTATATTTATGACATTTATACACACGTTCAAATGACATTGCAGACATTTTTTATGAAATATGACTTGATAGCACATACTCTGTCCTGTGGTTGTTCTTGTGATGTACTGTATAAAGAAGACTTTTGATGGATTGAAGATTCGGCCTTTGTGTCATTCAAAGAAACAAGACGTTCTAGTTCATGAACAGGAACCAAACATTGTGCTTTGTTGCTCATGCATGTGAGTTTGAGTCATGTTCGCACCATTTAATGTTCTTTGTCTCTATTGTTTCCCATCACCTCTCTCACTATTGCTACTGGTGATAAAAATAATAATAATTTTGATGATTTATTCATAATAATGCCTTCACTGAAGCATGCTTTATAAAACATCATAAAATAGAAAGTAGTGGTTACTAAAAAGTCATCTGAAGCATCCAAAGCCCCACTGAGAATCTGGACAGAATGCAGAGACAGAATGGTTATAATATCAACTTATAATATCAGATTTTTGCACATCTATGTACACTTATTTTGTGTGGAATACACAAATTAATAATAATGCAGAGAAAAGGAAGGAAGGCATGAAAGGACAAATAAATAATCCAATTTATTCTAATTTATTCTTCAATATAAAGTCCATTTCTTTTCCTATCTTTTGTTCTGCTCTCTATTCCCCACATGCCACTGTGATTTAGCATCAGATCCAGAATTGTTTGTTGAACTGTGAAACGGTGGCAGTGCTGTGGGACCCCTGCAATACCAACAATCACTGACTCCAACAGACTATTGCTCTGTCATCAGAGTCTAATATTCTCATATTAACAGTCAGAATTTCAGCTCACAGCCACAGGACCTTCTACTGCTTACAATTTGTTAGTTTAAATGGAGGATATTTCAGTAATTTTTACAGAATTTGGAAAACTATGAAATTTGGAAAAATTTTTACAGAATTTGGAAAACTTGTGTTGTGTGTAACACAGTTTAAATAAGACCTATAAGACGTATTTAGACAGAATTGTTATAATGGGCAGTGTTGGGGATAACGCATTACAAGTAATGCAAGTTATGTAATCAGATTACTTTTTTAAGTAACTAGTAAAGTAATGCATTACTTTTTAATTTAGAAGGAAATATCTGAGTTACTTTTTCAAATAAGTAACGTTAGTTTTCCATGTCTTGACTGACAGCTCTCGTGTTGCCATGTTGAAAGAAATCAAGAGTAATCCTATTTAATAATTGATTATTTAAATCTGCTGTTTAAAAATAGGAAAATACACGCTATAGTTGTGTATAATTATACGTGATATATATCCGTTTATAATACACATTTTAAAATTGTATTGCATACCTGCCGCTGCTCTAATAAAGACCCATTTCGAATGTTTACGTGCTTTTCTTCTCTTTCTGCTCTCACTCGCTGTGGTGGAGCAGTTATGAAGTATTGTTCTTTTAAATACTTTCCAGCATTTCAGAAATAAATATGTATGCAAATTACACCGGAGTACAACAGTTACCGTACGGTGTCCGGGAGTGTTCAAAAAGGGTTTAAACACTGAATTTTGAATCGGTTTCTTCTCGTAAACTCAGAGATGTGGATTCGGACGTCAATTAAATTACCACACGACCTTGGTGTTTGTCAAAAAACAGTAAGTAATTTGGCCGGGGATTTTCACCCCCGTGAGAGAAAAACACAGATGTCCTGGATTCGGACAGCAATTAAATCACCAACTACAGCCCGTATAGCTACAATAAAAGTTATAACCAGTATGTTGATGAAAGCTTAACGTTAGCCTGTAATGTGATGCATTGCCGCCTTAGATGCGGCCGTTGACAGAAAAAATGCAGATCTCTATCATTTGCTGCTCAAAAAACTCTATTTGAAAAAAATTAAGTTTCAGTACCCAGACTCGGGCCAGTACTGGCTAAGTGTTTCAATTCTTGTCGGCGTGATTGTGGCCCAATGCTGGCAGTTTTGGCAGCCTGACTCAGGCCAGTGTATTTGGGCCGATTCTGGGGTGTCATTCATCCCATGTCCAGGCCGAGTTATTTCTTCCAGCCTACCGGATCTGGACCATTATCGGACCAAACCGTTTTGGCTACCTGGGGGGGCATTGTGTGCGCTGTGTGAACACGATGCTTACTGTAGTTCTAGACTAAATATAAATATGTATTTACTTGTCTAACGTGCACAAAAATAGATTCAGTATTTCTCCAAATGAATATAAACAGTCAAACTCAGAATATTATACAAACTTGCAATAATTAAATATGTTAAAGTCGGCATGAAATCAAAATGGACTTTATTTACTTTACTATCGCACATTGCAAGTCTTGATGTTAACAATTGATCCATGCAAGTTAATCCACTGAAAACAAAATTTGTCTTGGTAATCTTTAATCAAAATCTGAGCATTCACTTTCACACTGAAATGGCATTCCTTTTTCGATGACGTCAGTTTGACGGTTTGGGCAGAATATCCTTAAACACACCCCTCCGACCGTTAGGTTTCTATGAGTGAGAGACAGAGAGGAGGAGCGCTAAAATAAAACCCTGCCCTCTATTCAATATTCCGTTTCTGCTGGAAATACATCACTACACTAAAATAAAGCTGGCAGCAACTTCTGGTTCACCCGGACTTTAAATAAGACAAATATTATTCATGTATTTAATCCCATTTTATTAATCAGTGTCTTTGCTATTGACCTTCGATGATACAATTCAACCAAACTAAGCAAAAATTACACATTTGGGGTTGGCCCCCCTCGGGTGAAATCGTATTCCCAGGCCCTTGGAATTTACCTGTTTCTAGGACCTAGTCTCTGATTTTATTGCCGTCCAGAATGTCAGTGATTTTCCTAACATAAAAATGATGTAACCTAATTTTTGACCATAGCCAAGAATTGTATGATAACTGTTGTGGTTTCGTGGTAATGTGCGTGCATTTAAAAAAAATAAACAAATAAGCAAATAAATAAAATTTTTATTTCTGATTCAAGAATAATATTGCATCACTGCTTTACTACAGAAGAAAAAACAAGAGTAAAATTACAAACTTTTAAAATTGGCCTTTATTATTGCAGCAACAGGTATGCAATTTTAAAATGTGCGTTATATCCACCTTATTTTTTAATGCGGAAATAAGCCATTTTCTGTGAATGTGTGAGAATTGGTTCATTAGCCGTTGTAGGGAAATAACGAGAAGAATAACAAAACTGTTTGCACTACAAACCAGTGTGTTCATAATTAAGATAATACATTAAAATAATATGGTAAGACACACCAGTTCTTCTTCCAGATCACTCTTCCGGTGATCCTGCTTCAGTTTGGAAAGGTATGAAAGACATCACCAGTTACAAGTCACCATCCCCCAGCGCTCTGGAGAATCAACAACTGGCAGACAATCTGAATGTCTTTTACTGTAGGTTTGAAAAATCACCCCACACCCGCCCTGAACACCTCTCCACACAACCATTAACAACTCCAGCAACCCCCCTCTCCCCCACACCTACAATTCAAATCAGTGAAGATGACGTGTGCCAGGTCTTCAGAAAGAACAAAAGAAGGAAAGCACCAGGTCCAGACGGTGTGTCAAGACATTTTAAAATCACTCTGGACCCCTCACATTCAGCACACTCCCTCTTTGAACTGTTACCGTCTGGTCGACGCTACAGAGCTCTGAGAACCAGAACGACCAGACACAGAAACAGTTTCTTTCCTCAGGCAATCCATCTCATGAACACTTGACAATAAAACACGGAACACACAACTCTATTATTTATTCACCAAACTTACTTATTTTTTTATCTATTTTTTTTTCTTCATTTCAAATTTGTACATATCAGACCTATCAGTTTGTACAACAAAAAGTTGAGAAAACTCAAAAATCTGCTTAAGCTGGTTGCTTTAAACTTTTAAGGCTTTCTCAGCTTTTTATTCTTTACAGTGTACGTTCATTAAGAAGAGATTAGAAATGATACAATTTTAACAGAATTTTTACATTTCTGTGAAAGTCCATTTTAATATGGAAGCACAGCTTTTGCTCTTTTCTGCTTTTTTGTTTTCTTTTTTATGTGTTCTCCTTGGCTGCAGTACTGTATGTTACACACACACACACACACACATACACACATCATGAAAGATCTGAGCATCTGTTGGCCTCAAGGTCGGTTTTCTGCTTGAATAATCTGACTCAGTATCATTTTGTACTCACAGGGAAGGTCACGTAGATCACTTAAGCAACATTGCTATTATAAAACGATCTGAAGTCTGAGACCACATGCCATATAGCAAAGGCTATCGAGCACACTGATTCTATCCCCTGATCTAATGCAATTTAAATGATGTAACCACAGGGCCAGTTCCGGGTGATTTCAGTTCAGCACTTATTTAAGGAGTGTTAAATTGACCTATCAATCAAAGCTTACTCAAACATATCCCTCTGGTGATACTATCACATTTTAAGTGATTTGATCTAGTGCATTCTATAAAAACATTAGTTACTCTTTTATTTTAAGGTGTTCTAGTTATAGTGCAATTATACATTTAAGTACTCTAAAATAAATTAAAAACGTACTTATAGAGTTATGAACAGGAATAACTTGGTTTAGTTGATCAGATGCATGTAATTATGCAGAATTTACACGTAACGTAACAAAGACAATTATGAAAATTATTGGTTTCTTTGCCATTTTTCTGTCTGAAAAAAAAATATTTGGCATTATGGCTGTGTTGCTTTGCTGCTTAGTTTCAAGCCACCTTTTCCCTGTTCACTGCAGATGATACACTAAAAGTAATTCAGATTCACAGACAACATTTCACTTCAAAACAAAAATAATTAACTTCAGTTAATTGGCCCCAAACAGCTGAAGTTATAAATGCATTTACTCAAATCTAATGCATCTGACAAACTGCAAAGGGAATTTTACAAAAAGCTTATTCAAGTGTGAGACTGGTTTTGTAATTGACTTTTCTTGGTATAGTTAGTTAACTAGAAAATGGTATTCCAATTAAATCGACTGAAGACAGCAGTAATGTTAATGGAGCTTTATCGAGGTGTACAATAAATCTGCATGGATGGACAAAATTGATTTTGAGAAAGAATCTTTAAGGCTAGCTCACATTCATAATGAATCTCAGTGCCAGAGAGTTACTTACTAAAAATAGAGATGCTGCCAAATTCATTATTTTTAAAACAGCTGACTTATTGCCACACTACAGGAAAATGTAACATGTCTTTCCAGTAGCAAGCTACTTTTTACAGCAAATAGCAGTGTAGTATGGCAAAATGCTTCATTGTTGTTTTTAATATAACACTATATTGCAAAAACTAGTTTTAAAGTAGTTTCAATGTGGGGAAAATGGCTTAATAAGATGGCTTAATAAAAGCCAATGGCTTTATTTCATTTGCACTTGAATGAAAGAGACAAACCAACAAAACTAGAAACAAACCAACTGAATAATAAGCCAGATTTATTAAATATATGACTGTAATTCTGGAGAATGTTGAATAGACATACTGGCATTTGAACTTCAAAAAGCTCCACCATACCACTGTAAATCAGCCCATCCCTAGTCAGTCCAACCAGATGTCTCAGCATATTGCAGTTACAGCTTTATATGAACAGAAATGACTGTTGCTACTCTTTAGACACTCGCAGTTCAGACCTCTGTTCATATGTTTCTCCATATGGCACCTGTTTTTGATATAAGGGTACACTCTAAAAAAAATTGGTGCTATATAGCATTAAAAGTGGTTCTTGGCTTGTAATCATAGGGGAACCACTTTTGGTGCTATATAGCACCATATCTTTAAAGGTGCCATGCAGCACCTTTGTCAAATGGTGCTATGTAGAACCATAAGATGTGCCATATTGCATTGTATTTCTTCAACAAAAATGGTGCTAAACCGCACCAAAGAACCTTTAAAGGGGCTTAACAGGTTCTGTATATGGTAGCGGTGCTACTCAGTCATGCCAAAGAACCGGTGAAGAACTGCTGAAGAACCAAGATGTGGTGCTATACAGCACCAATGTGGTTCCCCTATGATTACGAGCCAAATAACTACTTTTATAGCTATATAGCATTGCTTTTTTTTTAGAGTGTAGATTACAAAAGATTTTGCGAAAAATAAGAAAAAATTGCTTTGCTGTCAAAACACATTTCTTTCAAGAGTTTACTTTTCTTTATACTTTTTTTTTATATATATCAGATATGGCAGTGACAAGGTCATTAGTTTCGCTTCGGTGTGTAATCCAACACATTTGTGCTGTTAAGACGGTCAACATAACTTCCCTGCTGACAGAACACTAAGTAGAGAGCTTGTTAGGTGACATGATACAAACTGGGTCTCCTTCCTGGGCAGAAATGAGCTCTTGCGCTGGACTATCTTTCCGACTTTTACAATCCGGCTTACTTTTTAACTGGGGCAATCACTCAAAGATAACAACCATAGCCATTAGCCGCAGCTTCTAATTTGATGCTTCTGTCATGTGGAAAATGTAACGCTGTTTCAGCCATTTCATTAATTTATGGTTTAAAGGGATAGTTCACTTAAAAATTTGTCATTCTTTATTCACATTATTTTCATTTTAAACTTAAATGCCATTATTTCTTAACAAATTATTATTTTTAAAGCACATTTTATACCATACAGTGGCATTGACATTCTTTCAAGCTCCAAAAAGTAAACACAAATTGATTTAGTTTTCTGAATCCATACAACAGTTTGAATAATTAATAGACTTAAATTTAAGTTATTTATCGAAAAAATTAAATTTTGAATTTGATGTCATTGACTTCCAAACTGCCTTGAGACTTGGAATACAGTGATTCATTCATTCATTCATATGATATTTCATTCATTCACAAAATATGCATGTGAAGTTTGAGATTTCTTCTTTTTTTTTTGTTCAAAATGAAAAAAAAAAATCACATAAAAAGAAAGAAGGAAAAACAAGAACACACACACACACAGAAAAAAACTAGCTTTATGTTATAGTCAGAGGTCATTATTATTATTATTCTCTCTCTCTGCACCCCCCCCCCCCCCCCCCCTCCCTCTCTCTCTCAAATATCAGTCTGGTTCCCATAGGCGTCTGAGGACAGATAGGACAGGATGTCCACGTTCCTGCCCAAGGCTAGACCTGAAGCTGACTGACTGTGGAGGCGTACAACCGGCAGTCATAACTCATTCACCCTCAGCTTCAGGCATTACCACACTCAAAACAGCCAGATGAACACATACAAACGGGGTCTTACTCACTGGTTAGGTAAGTCAGAGAACTGGGACAACTCAGCACTCACAAAGGTTCTTTGGAAACATCTGTTCATACGGTTTCCTCTCTGCTTTATGCTTCAGGAGATCTACCTTACTTCTTACTGCAATACCTTACTTGATTGCAAAGGTTTACTAGTCTGTGTTGCCCTCAAGTTTGGGAGTACATGTAAATACATATTTGAGTAGTGCATTTAAAAAAGGCTAACTAAATTGTTGGTAACAATTACAGAAAGGATTATGTAGAATTTCATTGTTGTTGTTTGTTTCATGTTAATATTTAATATTTTAATTTAATTGATGTTACAGGTTGATTATAAACAGTTAGAAATACTTAGATGACGTGAATATTTTAAATACAATACGACAATATACTGTATGGTTTATCAATGTTCTTTATGCAGTGGAATTGTATACAGTTGTGTTTAAGGGATGTTTAGCATTATATTTATCATTGTAAAGACATCTAAAAATAGTGTTTTCTGCAAAATTCAATAAAACAATCTGCATACAATCGCAAAAGTTTGTTTTATGCACGACTTTTGTGCAACGTGTATTTTTAAGTAGACCTATAGTAGCAGAAATATTTGTCAATAAACATTAGCATCATGCTAAGCTAAAATGTTATTACCTGAGCTTACATGGACCTGTTACCAGGTATGATCATATTTTATGACAAATTCTATTAGGAAATCGTATATCTGAATGTTAACACTAAGACATCTTATAAAACAAATTTACTTGAGAAACTCGAACACTTCACTTATACTTAAGTACATACTGCATGCAATTTCACACGTAGCCTACTGTAGATATACTTTAAAGTTGTTATACTTTAAAGTTTTAAACATTCATGTTATTGATCTTATTGTGAACAATTCACCATGCTTATGTTTCTCTCTTATTCTTATTTGTAAGTTGCTTTGGTTAAAAGTGTCTCTGAAATGTACCCTAGAAATGTAAATGTTTTATTTACTCTGTGTCTAAATGGAGGCCTAATTAGACACTTCAAAACAAACCGTCTGAACTGAGTTAATTAAGTCAGCCTTGACATAGAGGAAGCTTGGAACTCAAGTTGAATTTATTATGCTTTGAAAACTAATGTGTCTGACCATTTGAGGCTTTTGTTTTGGGGCCAAGTGACAGGATTCCAGATTTAATACTGAACCCTTTGAGCTTCAGCACAGCTTGGTAGAAAAACAACCCGGCATCAATCAGCATGTCCATAGAGGCTGGAGAAAGATGAGAAGATGTAGAGAACACTCACATCTAGGCTTTCTCTTTGAGCACTTTAATGGGGCCTCCACCTCACTTTACCCCACAAGAGGGCTTTGAATGGCCCTTCACTTTTAAACAGCCTTTATTTCTCCTTTAACACACGTACAAATCGAATCGCTCAGCTTTCAGAGCTAAATAAAGAATGTGACAATGTTTACATGTGCCAAATACAGAATCCCATGGACCAAACATATAACATATAAATAAAAAACATAGGCTAAGTAAAGGAAGTGACAATATCTACATGTGCCAAATACAGAATCACTTGGACAAACAAACATACTGATTACAAGTGCATTCTGATTAGCTCATGTATTTGCATTGTCTGTGTGCATGCATATGTGTGTGTGTGCGGGTGTGTGTGTGTGTGTGTGTGTGTGTGTGTGTGCGTGTGCATGTGTCATTGTGTCTAGGGGTGGGGGAGGAAGCATACAAATCAAATAGTATCTTAACAGATAAATAACAGAAATGAGTAGTATAACTTAAAGAAAGAAAGAAAGAAAGAAAGAAAGAAAGAAAGAAAGAAAGAGAAAGAAAAGCTCCAAGTTTTTATCAAGAACACAAGCTTTTATTCTAGACAGGATTGCATGGAGTTCACTGTAGCTGTTAGCATTAATTAATGCAAAGACTGTGGTGTTAATTCAAGGCTTATTACTTTTTTCCTTTACTCTTGTATGGTTTTAATTAAAATTGATATGTTGACATGGAAATGGGCTTAGTTATTAACACAGATTCATGAGTGGTGACATTTAAAGTTCATTGTTGTGGTCAAGGGTTGAAAAAATTCAAAATGGTTCATTGTTTATCTCCAAGCTTTGAGCAATGCCATTAGGATAATAGCAAATTAGGAAATACACCTTGCAGGGTTTACTTCATCATGTTGTACTTTTTCAAAGAAATAAATCATCCAAAAAAGTTCAATTCTATTATCATTTACACGCATGTTGTTCCAGAGCTGTATGTACCTTCTTCTGTGAAACACAAAAGGAGACATTTCAAAGAATTTTAAAAACTTTTGTGTTCCACAGAAGTGAGTAAGCACATGTTTGGAACAACATAAGTTTAAAGAGAGTTTATATGATAAACTCTCTTAAAGAGAGTTTAAATGATGACAGTAAATGATAAAATTTTAGGGGAGTAATTGTGTTTTATTTTATTTATTTATTTATTTATTTTTCTATGTGATTTCAATAGTCAAGTTTCAATAATGATGCATCATAAAAGTGGTCAATATTACGCAAGATTCTCTTATGACTTCAGAAGACTTTGTGTGAGAAACAGTAAGTTGAATTCAAGAACCTGATCAGTCTGATTCATGCTCAGTCTGATGACATACTCTAAAGGTAATTGCTTGGCATTCAGAATATATTCCTGGCTGCAGGGACAGAGCTGTGAGTATGTGCATTTGCGCACAGCTCAAAATAGCAGCAGGTGTGGTGTGTGAAAAGAGCATTGGGTCGAACCTCTGAAACACAATCAGTCAAGCAAGCAATTAAAATCACAAAGTTCTCCATTAATACTGAACATGCAGAACAAAACAGTTAAGAGTGGACACTTTTACACTACAGTTTTTGGTACTGACCCCAGTGTGTTTGACATCAGAGTTTGGTTGATGTTAAAGTCTGAGTCTGGGTTCATGTGAACACGTGCACATTTTGCAATTGTTATTAGAGAAACCTAGCTTTTCTCACAGAAGTGAATGGATTTTGATAACATAATTTTATAGTATAATGCATTCTGTCTTTGGAGTGCAGCTTGCTTTTCTTTTCTTTCTTTTTTTCATCTCGTGGCAGACAAACGTAAGTGATTTTCTGTGGGAAATCCAATGGGACAAATAACTCAGTAACAGTGAAACTGGTGTATTTTCTCTTTGTTACCTAGTTAGAGTGGTTTAGTTATTTTTAGGGCAAAAGAATGATGTGTGATAGTGAATGTTTTTGAGAGCTGTCAAATCCAGCTCCCATGGTGTCCAGCAGATAGATCTTCTACTGTTCCAGGTTGCAGGTTGAAGGCTGTCTTTACAGTGCATTGCGTCAGAATGATTTCTCATTCCTGCAAGGTATACCGAACACTCACAAATATAGCAGGTGGATAAGAATCATCTCTCCCATCATTGGTTATAAATATCGACATGCTACTGGACCAATTTAGCTCATCTGTTTCCACCAGATTTCCATTGCAGTGACATTGCTGGGGGGAAAATCAGCTATATCGATTAGTCTATATTTTTCATCATTTTTTTTTGTGCCAAAATGGTGCTAGCACACATCACAGCTCAGTGATATTTCAGATATTCCAGACAGCTGTCATTTCTAAAACAAAAAAAAAAAAATCATCATGTTTTTCTCTTAGTAATCTGTGTAGTCACAAACACCAGATGTCTCACAGAAACTCACTTGCGTTTGTCTTTGATCTGATCTTTAATATTTAATTTGTACAAAGTACAAACTTACAGTTTCAGACTGTACAAACTTTGCTGTTTTCCCTCTCAAAAACTTTATGTTTAGGGTTTTAATCTGAATCAAAATGTTGTGATTCATGTACAGACTAAATGGGGTCAACAGATTTTTAAAAGAAAAAATAAATTTAAAAAACCTTGATTAAGTACCTATCACTATCACAGGTTGTATTACAAAATAGTGTAGCATACTACTTTTTTGAAATGGTTATGGCCGTATCCACCTTTTTCTTAATGAGCCCACTGGATTTTAAATTTATGGGAGGCACCTCTGGTTTGGGGAAGTTCCATTTAAAAAGACTGCAACAAATCATTTCAGATCATAATATTGCACTACAAATGATCCTTATCCATCCTTTTGACTGAATGGGCTGTAAATTTTCATTCATTTTCCATTTTCAGAAGTCAGTAGAATAGAATTGTTTCATATATTAATGTGATGTGCTATAACAACAATATCTGTGAAATAGCTCTTTTTAGCCCAATGCATGATTATTTTCATGTATTCTTTGTATTCCGCTGTAAGAAAATGAAAAAAAGACAGCATATAGCCTACTGTGCATTTGTGGTCTGCTCTCCCGATTTAATTTACAATATAAACCATGAATAATTCTCTGGAATGCACTAAGAATCTCAAATTTTTTCTTCTCAAATCTCATGTCTCTTTCCAGCTTTGTTTTAACACAGATGCTGTAAAATGTAATTGTAACAAAATATAGACATCTATTATGATATTTAACACGTCCGTATTATTGCTGCAGATAGAAGGAGCATCTTTAGGAGTTTTTCATGGTATGTTGAAAGTAAATTTCTTTTTAATGATCGATGGTTGAAGGGTGAGTAAAATAATGTCACCTTATTGTACCCAGCAAAACTTTTGCAGATTTTTTACAGTGTAAATAGAATTTACTCCCATAATTTGTGCAAAACATCATGGGGCATAGGAAAAAGGTGGATAAGTGTAGTGTTTCACATGATATATATATATTTTTTTTTTTAAATAGGCAGTATAAAGTACAGGTAGGCGGATGTTTTATTCTGAATAAGGCAACTGTTTACAGCTCTCCATCCTCCATCTTGCATTGTGGTCTGAAGATAAGGTTACAGTCCATGCTTTAATCGGCTCCATTTTGGAATGTTTTCATGCTGGGATTATGATGGCGAGGCTAGTTGGTAAAAATACCCTCAGTTATTCTCCTGCGTCTGGCCACATTATGAGAGCCAGGATTATGATAGGCACATATTGTGAAGGGGAACGTGAGAAAAGAGCAATCAGTCGTGAAAGGACATTATTATTTTGAAATCAGGAAGATAAATGAGCAAGAAATCAGGAGACGTGGTTCTAATCACACGTAGTGGCTTTTCTAAAGCTTTGATCCACCCATTGGCTTTCATGGCTAAATGCCAGAGTGATTAGTCCTTTATCACTTCATATTTCATCTGCACGCGTCTTGTGATCATCAGCCTTTGATGCTCATTTTCCGTGAAAGGGGCAGTCTGTGATTTTCTCTCAATGAGTATTGTTACACTTTCAGACAGTTTCAAACGATATAGTTTTATGTTACTTCTAACGTCAAAATTGTGATAATAACAGACGATTAGTCAGATTTCACGAGAATCTGATGATATAAGAGCCCCCTGCTCCTTAAAGAGGTTTTTAACAGCAGCTGTTCTTTGCCATTATCACAGGTGGTTCAAAGCAGCCCAGAGGAGCTTAAAAAAATGATCGCCAGCACTGATGGGAAACTTTCAGGTGTTTCCTCGGCAACCGCTCAGAAATGTGCAGTTGCCTGGAGATGTAACTTTTCTCTTTCAGCCGAGCATAGTGAGGTCACGTACAGGTTTAGGGACATAAAAAACACTTAACTTCTTTGTAGAGCTTATTCCCTATTGCAATTAGTGTCTTTGTAACTGTATAGTGTTTTGTTGGGAAAGCTTAAGCGGTGCATACAAACCCCTTTTGATGATCTCTCCTTCATCACTCCATATCATGTATAGATACCCATAGGAGTGCTTGGTTCACAAGGTAGTACATGATAAAGGTACTCTGAGTGGCAAGAATTTTTCTCAGATGCGTTATTTAGAGAGATAAATGGTTCAGGTTTACCCACTCCTAGGTAGTTACTTTATGCTGGACACATTTATGATTGATTGACTGATTGATTGATTTCCTTTTTTGTATGAAGGTTACATTACAACTGACTTGGAAACTACTGGTTCACTCTCGTGAATGTATGGACTTTGTTTGGATTTTGGATTACTTTTGTAAATCAAGCTGCACTTGGGTTCTCACAATGCTCGCCTCCAGTGGACTGTTTGTTACATAAACTAACTGGAATACATTGTTAAAACAAATAGAGACTTGACCTGAACAGACTTGACATAAACAGACTTGATCTGAACAGACTTGACCTGAACAGACTTGACCTGGCATGAACAGACTTGGCTCACCGACAGCAGGTTACAACATCAATACACGACGAGAGACATTAGGTGCGTTCGACTTCATGCAGCACTTCGCAGACCGATTGGCGGCTGACTTGAAGCAGTGCATGCCGGTTAGAAAATTTGTCCGACTTGAACCAACACCGACGCTGCGTCACTGTCACGTGTGGCATCAAAGTACCGCAAGAGAGTTTCTAGAGCAGCCGGCACAGTTTCTCCAGAGCGACTACAGGAGTGCTGATGACGACACAGCTGTTTCACGATTGGCCAAATTCACCACATGACAACAATGACGTGTGTTTCTAACATCTTCAAATCCAATACTGCTCATAAATCTGTTTTTAGAACAGTAAAAGCTTATGATAAGCAGTGTTTTATGATAAACGTGACTCAATACTGTAGTCGCAATGTTATATTGAGTCACGTTTATCATAAAACACTGATGAAAGCATATATACCCCCACTTTATTAGTATTTAAATAGTTTACGTTGAACTTTATTCTTGAGCAGATGGCGCTGTATTAAGCAGTATATAAAAAGTGTTTCTGTTGCTCATGATAACGTTTCTGAAACGTCTGTGTATTTGACAAATATTGCATTTTATTCACTTCATCTGTGATAGAGTATGCAAACACCACGGAAGCAGAAAGTGTCCGGCTTGACATATCAGTTTTCAACTTTGCCCCTGACTGTAAACAGCTACTCTCATTGATTGCCGTCTGTAGCCATGCTTCAAGTCGAACGCACCTAATGACAACATGAGGGCTACTTATAGCAAACACTAAGGGTCACATGACAAGAACCAACCAATGAGCAAACAGAACTGAGAACCACATGACAAGACAATAGGTGCGTTCGACTTCATGCAGCACTTAGCAGACCGATCGGCGGCTGACTTGAAGCAGTGCATGCCGGTTAGAAATTTAGTCCGACTTGAACCGGCGCCGACCACACGTCACTGTCACGTGTGGCATCAAAGTAGCACGATAGCGTTTCGAGAGCAGCCGGCTGACTCAGCCGGCGCAATTTCTCCAGAGCGACTGCGGGAGCGCTGATGACGACACAGCTGTTTCACGATTGGCCAAATTCACCACATGACAACAACGACGTGTATTTCGGGTTTTATTCTGACAACTTCAGTCCCACTAATGCTCATATACGGACTTTCAAAAAAAAAAAAAAAAAAAACAAATTAACTTTTCGTGTCATCTTCATCTTGTAAATCATGTTTATTAAAAGATTACAATTATTTTTACTGCAATCACTTTTTTGTTAATTCGTTTATATAGGTTTTGTGCATAGGTTTATTTTGGACCTTTTTCATACAGACCCTTTACAGTATTAAGCTGCATAACCTATTTAGATAATAATTTTTTTATCGAATAAATCAAATGTCAATCTTACAGACTTTTAATATAATGTGGTCATCATGGATTCTGATTGATACTAATTGTCTAGTTGCTGGGTTCATCCATCTTCACTTGCATGTGATTACTGCCAACAACTCTGGCTGGATGTCAACTTAATACAACATTCAGATCACTTTCATAAGCTGGTATAAATCATAATAGAAAGGCAAATAAATTGGGCTTATCCGTAGGCCTGTTCATGGTGTTCATGTATGAATGTTCATGGTGTTTTGTCTTGCTAAAATGTGCTTGCCTAACTGGAGAAATAGTAAAATAAGTAAACAAATATGTAACATCCTAATTCTTTTATCTGTAATGAAAACCACATTTAGTACATACAATTATTATCTTCATAGATTATTTTTATTAAGTTGCAGTAGCAAAAACACACATAATGAATCATACTGCACAAGTCACATTTTCAATATGTTCTGTTTATTTACTTAAAACTTGTTTCTGTCGTGATGACACCCTTTCAAAATATTACATACATCTTAAAGGTTTATTAAAACATAAACCAACATAGTAATAAAAAAAGAATCACTTCTAATGAAAATTGTTAAGTGTAATTGCATTGATTGGTTAGTATTAGAAATAACGAGTCACAGTGGTGTTGGGTATGGTCCCATGTCCCTTTGGATATATAAAAACAATACTTATTACATTGAACCTTTACTCACTTTCATTGCTCATTGTGCTCAATTTCATACAACAATAACGGCATTTCTATAGCTTCCAGTTCGTCTGCAATAAAGCAAGCAAACGCCACGTGATCTGCCATGACTGAGGTAGATGCAGCAAACTACGAGAGCCCCGAAGTGTCACGAGTCCGGGCCCTGCGCTTCTCCCTGTCGCCACCAGAGGTCACCATCTCCCTTCCACCCGGACTCACCTCACGTAATCACGTACACCTGCCACATCACGTACACCTGTCACATTACACACACCTGTCCCACTCATTACACCCACAGCTGTTCCCAATTGCCACAGACTATTTAGTCTCCCCTCTCCCACCACTCTGCCTGGTTGCGTTATTTGATATTTGTTAATTGTTTGGTAAATGTGTCAAAGTGATTTTGTTTCTAGTGTTTGCTCTGGGCTGGGATACACGCACCTCATTGCCGTTTTTGTATCCCAGTCCTTTTTCTGTTTTGTTTTGTGCCGTGTTGGCCTTTTTGTTGCTCATTAAAAGAACCTTACCTGCAATTGGACCCTGACTTCATCTTTCCACGGTGCTTTTCACGGCGTCCCGTGACACGAAGTTTCCGACTTGATGACTCCGTTTTCAACTCCGCCCCTGACTGCAAGTGGCTACTCTCATTGACCACCGTCTGTAGCCGTGCTTCAAGTCGAACGCACCTAACAACCAAGGAGGATAAATGAAATTACGAAATAAAAGACATGAAAACAAGAACATGAAACAAAACCCAAAACAGCCATTACAGTTTAGTTGTTTACCAAGATCTCAATGCCAGTGTAGAGCTTGAGATGAAAAATTAGACGTGTGCCGTGATGAAAACAAAGAAAAATAAAGTTAATATTACTTGAGTGCAATATTTTATTTGCTATTTTAGTATTATTTGAATGCTATTACAGTATTTATGAATAATTAGCTTTTAGTTTCATATTTTATTTTTCATTTTAATTTTAATAATTTTGTGCTTTTGTTATTTGTTATTTTTCAGTAAAATTTAAATTTAAAAACAATATTACTTCAAATCTTCAAATTTTATTTCAGTTCAACATGTTTTGTTGTTGTTGTTGTTGTTGTTTTTTACGTTTTTGTCATCTTTTTACCTCAGTGAAGTTTTATTTCAATTAACAAAATTGAGTTTTAATAGAATGTTTTTTTATTGTTTGTTTTTGTTATTAAGCTGTAATTTTGTTAAATTATCTAAAAAGTGGGACAATATTATTCAATTGTGTGTATTTAGGATACAAAAAGTACTAGCTGCAAAATTAGTATATAAAAAGTCATATTATAAACAAAGTACTATAGTATTTTATAAATTTTATAATAACAGTGCATCATTTGTGGTGGAACATCATCATGTCATATGTTCCCTAGTAAAATAGTAATATATTTAAAATACATTTATTTCATAAGGATAGTTCAAATCTATTACAGTTTTTTTTTTATTCAACTGCTTACGTGCATTTTCAAAACTTTGCCTCTTTTTTTCAAAACTTACACACAAATCCAAGAATTTCACACACAAATTGCCTCACATCTCTTGCAAAATGAAGCACTGCATTCAAAATATCACCTTTGCCATAATATTAATTCCTGTTAGATTTTTGTGTGTTACATAGAGAATTGTGTGTTGTGTTTTGCAAAAAGGCCGTGAATTATTGTATGGTTTTGCAGATTTGGTGTGTGGTTCTTGTGTTTGAGTGTCAGGTTTCAGAAACTGTGTGACAAGTAAAGATGAAAAAAAAAACTGTAACATATTTACTGGTATATCAATCAAGACTTACTGATATAAAAATTATAATTTAACTTTATTTGGATTACTACTTGTGCACAATGCACATTTCTTAATATTAATCCTAAAATGTGTTTTAATGTCACTATTGATGAGGACTGTATTGATTCAGTTTTCAATTTCATAAAACATTTTTTTGCAAAACAAAACAGTTCTCTATGTAACACAAAATTTGGACACAACAGGAATTACTATTATGGTAAAGGTGTTTGCAAACGTTTGCTTTTGAGATGTGTTAGTGATATTTCAAATACAGCGCTTCATTTTGCAAGAGATGTGAGGCATTTTGTCTGTGCAATTCTTGGATATGTGTGTAGAAAATGTGTGTAAGCAATTGAAAAATAAAAACCTGTAACTATACCAGTTTAGTATACTAAAAGTACAGTTGTGTTTTTTTTTTTTTATATATAAATATGTAAATGTATTTGTAGTATACTTAGCATGAAATAAATGTATTTCAAATATATTTTAGTATATTAATTTTTAACTAGGGTTATTAAACAGCAATAGTCAAAATCTGACTACACAGGTGTGCATTGATTGAAAAAAAAAACTTTTAAAAGATCTTGAAAAGGTTTTCAACTTAAACACAGAAGTGGTGACGGTGTTAATCTTTGTGTTTGCTCCTCAGAGGCCACAGAAAGCCTCTAGTTATCCAGATATTGGCAAGCAGACAGACAACAATCCAGAAACAGCGTTAAGTGTGTGCATGTTTATGTGGTTTATGAGGACACAAATTTGTATAATGACTTGGGTATGACAGAGGTATTACAATATGAAGGTGGTTTATGAGGACACTGCCTATGTCCCCGTAATTCAAAAGGCTTAAAAAACACACTAAATGGTGTTTTTTTTTTATCTAAAAATGCACAAAGTCTCCTGTGAGGGCTAAGTTTAGGTGTAGGGTTGGTGTAGGGCAATAGCACACACAGTTTGTTCAGTATAAAAACCATTACGCCTATGGAGAGTCCCCATAAACCACAAAAACCAACATGTGTGTGTGTGTGTGTGTGTGTGTTTAAAAAATAAAAAAGAAGAGGTCATGGTCTTTCCGGCACTCAGCCTGAGGTGATAAACAAGCGTGTTCAGTGCAATGGCAAAAATGGAAGAAGACATGTTAAAAGAAAGAGGTGTCAACATCTCTGTAAAAGGCAAAGCGAGCTGAAAGAGAGAGAGGGGGAGGCTGATGGACAGAGAGTGGGTGTGGATGAAAAAACAGTTTACCCCTTAAAATGAAGAGAAATACAGTGAAAACAGTTATTTCAAGGGAAATAAGGGAATATAATGTAAAATTCAGTGTGTTTAACATATTGCTGGCACTTTTGGTGTCCACAGAAGAGCATCATGCATGTGTGTGTCCACATGTATCAGTGGCATAGGTGTCTGCGGTCTAGTCTGTGTATAAATAGAGCAAAACATGGCTTCAGGGAAGGCCACTGTGTCAATATCACACACACACACACACACAAATGTTTGTTTTTGTCATGGTGGAAATTTCAATGGACTTTCAATGTTTTTAAACTGAGCTAATGATGTAGTCAATCCCTTAAACCTAAACTTAGCCCTCAAACGAAATGTATTAAATCTATTTTAATATGATTATTAAGCCATTTTAACTGGTGACCACAAGGATGATAAAAATCACCTACATAGGGGGCAGCCAACAGCCTCAATGGAAAAATAACATAATTTCCCTTTCGAGGGAACTTCGAACTGCGTCCTCTAGGGGTCGCTATGGGGAACGCCATCAGCGTGACCCGTGTCTGAAGCATACATAAAAAAACAGCACCTGTTGGCCGGCGACAGCCTATGACGTCACTACTGGCACGACCACAGTATAAAGGGGTGCCGGGAAAACACGCCATTCTCTTCTTCGTCTTCAGTGACTGTTTTGTTTGAAGCGTGCATTCTACTGGTAAGAATGATTTTCTACTGTTACCATGGTGAGCACTAGCAAGGCGTTTAAGAAATGTGTGCATCCGTGTCCTCGTTATTTGACACCTAATGACACACATCATGACAGACGATCTTTGCGTCTTTTGTTTGGACGAGGAGCACGCACGCGATGTCCTCGAGGGGTCAATCGGCGTGCACTATGAGCTTTTTTCTATGAGAAAGCTCTGCTCTCGTCTGTCTCTCTTTTCGAGGAAGGAGGGACAGCCGTCTGCTTCCCGCGGTTCAAGACCCACTGTTGCCGAGGCACGGAGGAGAATAAGCTCTTGGGGCTCGCAGGCGGATCTGGCTGATGAGTTAGAGAGGTGATGATGATGCGATCTCTCTGACATTATCTGATCCAGCGACTAGTGCTCTGCTGGGTTATGCCCAGGAAGAGCAGGAGATGTCTGAGGGCGAATAAGTTGAGACGGAGCCCTCTCAATGACAAATGACTGCCCTGCGAACTGATGGAGGTTATGGAACACGCTATGGCGAGGCTTGACTTGCCGTGGAAGCGGGCCAAGATGGTGGCGCCGCGGGGTCGTCTCGATGAGCGTTATCTTTCTGGTCATAATCCCCCAGCTCGAGTGAGCCTTCCATTTCTTCCTGATCTCCATGCGGAGGTTGAGAGGGAATGGAAAAAGTCGTTTTCCTCTCGCATTCATAGGTTCCAGCATACTAGTTATGCTGACATTGAGGGGATGTGTGAAAACGGCTATGAGGAGATGCACCCTGTTGAAGAGACGCTAGCCAGCTATCTCTCTGTGGGCGAGACATCCTCTCTCAAGGCTCCCTACTTGCCATCTAAGCCCCTTCAGGAAACATCTCACTTAAATGGCAGGGCATATGCAGCAGCAGGTCAGGTTGCACATGATGACAGTGTTTCAGGCATACCAGGCTGATATACTGAAAGGCCTGGATAAGGGTCAGGGCTTGTCACCTGAGCCTGTAGCTGAGCTGCGCCACACCACGGACTTGGCTCTCCGTGCCACTAAACAGGCTGCCACTGCTATGGGCAGGTCTATGGTGGCCATGGTGGTAACAGAGAGACATCTGTGGGTGAATCTGGCAGACACTGGGAGGAAAGAGAAGGGCTTTCTTCTTGATGCTCCAGTCTCGCCTTCCGAGCTTTTCGTTACCTCCGTCGAGATGGTGGTCGAGAAGTTTAGGGAGGCGAAGGCACGCTCAGCAGCCTTCAAAATCTTCATTCCAAGAAGGTCCAGGTCTGAGCCCGAACAACGCAGGGGTCCTGGCCCATCTTCGTCTGCGGATCAGAGATGGGCACAGAGGGCTAGTGTCACGACTCATGCCCCTCCCCCGCCTGTGGTTAGGGCTAGAAGGAGGCGTGGGTCAAAGAGAGGTAGGCAAGACCTGAGGGTGGTAATCCAGACGAGGCGTTCTCAATGCTCTCATCCGGACCAGAGTAAGACTTGAACATCTACTCCCTTCCCTCGGGGGGCCTGTCATCTGCTCTCATCTTCCCCTCTCTAATTCCCCTGCAACCACCGTTAATTCCACCTGACCGAGGTTAGGTGGGAACCTAGAAACCTGCGCTTGAAAAACATTGCAGTCTCTATGCTGGACTTATGATGTTTTGGTTAGGTTCTATGTTTCATAGAAACTACCTTACTGATGGTCCGGACCCGACTCTTCGGAGTTCGACTGATCTCATGCGCAGGAACCATGGATGGCTGAGTACGATCCAGTTATACAGTTCACTGGTATCTTGCCTTCGACTCAGTGCAGTGATGACCTCACTCATTGATACTAGATCCAGGCTAGGATGAGAGCCCTGTTCCCGGCCTTATACCCGTGGATCGTAGGTTTCTGTGGGAGCCTCCTTGGTCATCAGGTCTCCAGCACTGCAATTCCAGGATCTGCGGGTCTTTTTACTATCAGTTTCTTCGCAGGGGACGCCTGCCACTGGTGTTAGGGAAGGTGCATGGCTATCTGAGGATATCTATGTGCTAGCTCAGGGACTGCTCCCCTTCCTGGGGTTTTTAAGTAGCAATCTCCCTGAGCCCTTGCCTAAAGTGTGCTTCACCCCTGCTAGGGTGTAAGTTAGCCCACCCTTGTGGCATCCTCTTCGGAGCGCTTACCGGGGTTTCTCAGGCTAGCTAATGTGCTATTACCTGCTGATAGAGGGTGTAAGCAGAAGGAACCTGCCCCTGGGCCAGTACCATTCTCTTTACTGTTTGATTTCCATGACAGCATCAATAGACAGCCGTCTGCTTGCTGTCTCTCTGATGTGTCATCTGAGTGTGCTGAGCCTGACATTACTCTCCTCACCCTTTAGGATGGCTTGAGCTTTGCCTTCACCAGGTGCCAGAGCGTCTGAGTTCCCTCTCATTCTGAGAGTTGAGTTCTCCGCTCCCCAGAACCCTGTCATTCAGCATTCTGCCTCCCTGTTATGTTGCTCGCTTTGCTCCCTAGAATGGTCTTTACAAATCCATGTTATGGTAAGTGCGCACACTAGTCTCTGTGCACTTTCTGAAAGCCACGTTGTGGAAAGATCGCACATCAAGTGTTTTGCGTTCTTCCTAAAATCCTGTACGGTATGGGTTACGCGCTGCGGCTTCGTGCCCTTTCTTTGGGTCAGTTAGGCCCCGGTTTCGCCTTGGGCCCCACTCTACTTATTTCTTCCAATGTTTCTGGGCTTGAACAGTGGGTTATTACCAAGGGTCTGTTGAGTCCGTTCCCTCAGCGAGCTCGTACAGAGCAAGCGGTATCCCCTGGGTGACAGGCCAGGACCTAGCTACTATCCTAGGCACTTGGCCGTATCCCCTTAAAGGAATCTTTTCTTATGATTCTAACCTCGAGCTCTACCCTATGTCCAGGAGTTCTCCGCTTCCCAGAGCTCTGTGATTCAGCGGCCTCAGGTTGCTAGACCTCTCTCTGCCTCCCTGTTAGGTTACTCTCCTTGTTGGTCGAGCTAGCATTGCTCCCCTCACCATAGAGGGTCACCTATGAGCATTCTACTCCCTTGCGAGTGTCTGAGTTTCTCGCTCATCCTGAGAGGTGGATTCTCTGCTCTGTGGTTTCCACTGTGTAACCATGCCAAGGGGTCAGGCCCTTTCTCCACCCTCTCCCTTAGGCTGATCTCATGGTGAGTTCGGCAGTGCTCCCCTCACTCCTAGGGTCTCTTACGAGCATGCTGCTCCTCCCTGAGCGTTGGAGTCTCCCTCTCATCCTGAGAGTTGAGTTCTCCGCTCCCCAGAGCTCTGTGACCCTGTTAGGTTGCTCTCCTTGTTGGTAGAGCTAGCATTGCTCCCCTCACCATAGAGGGTCACCTGTGAGCATGCCGCTCCCTTCTGAGCGTCTGAGTTCCCTCTCATGCTGAGAATTGAGTTCTCCGCTCCGCAGAGCTCTGTCATTCAGTAGCCTCAGGTTGCTAGGCCTCTCTTTGCCTCCCTGTTAGGTTGCTCTCCTTGTTGGTCGAGTTAGCATTGCTCCCCTCACCATAGAGGGTCACCTATGAGCATGCCGCTCCCTTCTGAGCGTCTGAGTTCCCTCTCATGCTGAGAATTGAGTTCTCCGCTCCCTAGAGCTCTGTCATTCAGTAGCCTCAGGTTGCTAGGCCTCTCTTTGTCTCCCTGTTAGGTTGCTCTCCTTGTTGGTCGAGTTAGCATTGCTCCCCTCACCATAGAGGGTCACCTATGAGCATGCTGCTCCCTTCCGAGCGTCTGAGTTCCCCCTTAGGTTGCTCTCCTTGTTGGTCGAGTTAGCATTGCTCCCCTCACCATAGAGGGTCACCTATGAGCATGCTGCTCCCTTCCGAGCGTCTGAGTTCCCTCTTAGGATGCTCTCCTTGTTGGTCGAGCTAGCATTGCTCCCCTCACTTAGAGGGTCACCTATGAGTATGCTGCTGCCTTCTGAGTTCCCTCTTAGGTTGCTCTCCTTGTTGGTCGAGCTAGCATTGCTCCCCTCACTTAGAGGGTCACATATGAGCATGCTGCTCCCTTCCGAGCACCTGAGGATTGGATTCTCTGCTCTGTGGGATTCACCGTGCAGTCGTGCCATCGGATCAGGACCGCCCTTCACCTTAGGCTGGTCTCATGGTATGTTCGGCAGTGCTCCCCTCACTCCGAGGGTCTCTTATGAGCACGCAACCCCTCCCTGAGCATTGGAGTTTCCCTCTCATCCTGGGAGTTCAGTTCTCCACCCCCCAGAGTTCTGTGAGTTAGTAACTTCAGGTTGTTAGACCTCTCTCTGCCTCCCTTTTAAGTTGCTCGCTTTGCTCCCTATAACGGTCTTTACAAATCCATGTTATGGTAAGTGCGCACACTAGTCTCTGTGCACTTTCTGAAAGCCACGTTGTGGAAAGATCGCACATAAAGTGTTTTGCGTTCTTCCTAAAATCCTGTACGGTATGGGTTACGCGCTGTGGCTTCGTGTCCTTTCTTTGGGTTGGTTAGGCCCCGGTTTCGCCTTGGGTCCCACTCTACTTATTTCTTCCAATGTTTCTGGGCTTGAACAGTGGGTTATTACCAAGGGTCTGTTGAGTCAGTTCCCTCAGCGAGCTCGTGCAGAGCAAGCGGTAGCCCCTGGGTGACAGGCCAGGACCTAGCTACTATCCTAGGCACTTGGCCGTATCCCCTTAAAGGAATCTTTTCTTATGATTCTAATCCTTCGAGTTCTACCCTATGTCCAGGAGTCCCGGCCCTTAACAGGATAAGTTTTTTTTAGGTTATGCAGCTCGGCTCTTTGGTCGTATGGGATAATGTCACTGACAGCCGTCTAACGGTCCCAGGGGCAACTCCCTTAGCCCGGTAGAGTTTGTACTTAGTGCTCGCTTTTTGTGCTTGGCTTGCACTACCCTCAGCATGGTGGCATGGGTATTCTGTTCCCCATAGCGACCCCTAGAGGATGCAGTTCGAAGTTCCCTCGAAAGGGATCATCTCAGGTTACGTATGTAACCATGGTTCCCTGAGTAGGGAACGAGACACTACGCCCTCTAGGCTCGGTACCATGCTTCAGACGCAAGCTTAAGACGAAGAAGTGAATGAAGTGTTTTCCTGGTGCCCCTTTATACTGTGGTCGCACTGGTAGAGACGTCATAGGCTGTCGCCAGCCAACAGGTGGTGTTTTTGTATGTATGATTCAGACACGGGTCACGCTGACGGCGTTCCCCTTAGCGACCCCTAGAGGATGCAGTGTCTCGTTCCCTACTCAGGGAACCATGGTTACATACGTAACCTGAGACGTTCTTAATGTAAATGCTATGATTTTAAAAGGTTTAAAGATATCATTAGCTTAGGATATTTGGTGCTCACTATACAGGAAAAACATGACACATATGCAAACCAATCATGTCGCCTTGTGTGATTTTAATAAGCAAGTAATTGTATCCCCTGCCTGTTCTGAATCTTCGTGTAGTTTTTCCTACAATATACTTTAGTTAATAAAGGCACAAGTGGCCTTTATTTGAGACGCTATAAAAAAGCTGTTTGATGTCACACCCACAGCTGTCGCTTTTTTCGATTCACATTAAGAGGCTCTCTTTCCACTCTCCCTGCTATTCCTCTTTCTTTTTTGAAGGGGAATACATTCAGAGTGAGAGCTGGGGGCCATTATAGCAGAGCTCATGAGAGGACTGCCACCGCCTGTGATGATGCAGCCAATCAATTGAGATTGTTACTACTCCATTGAATCATTTAGAGGAGTGATAGAAAATTTGTGACACAAACACTCTAATTAATTTCAAACCCTAGTCTATATATAGGCTGGTCAATTAACTCTCTCTGCATGTTTCCCTATATTTTAAATTCCAGTCTAGATTATATAAACTAGCATTCAAAAGTGTGGGGTTTCTTTCCAATAAACATTAAGCAGTCACTTTCCTTTCAACATTAACAATAGTAAGAAATGTTTCCTGCCAAATCATCATAATAAAATAATTTCTGAAGGAATGTGTGGCATTTGTTACGTCCCATGATGTAAATGTTGTGTACGTTGGGAGATGGTCACATGTTTTTCTCTCCTCCCTCTTTTTCTCTATCTCTCTGCAAGCAGCGGTCCAAATCATCCGCAGCTGATTGCAATTAGCGGCAGCATGGTTTCCCTGTTACACAGTGTGCAACTGATATAAAGGAGCAGAGAGACACAGCTCACGAGGAGTCCATTATCCGCTATCCCAGAGATGTTGTTAGTTTAGTTGCTCTTGAGCAATCTGTGATCTGTAAACTTAAAGTGTGGTTACAATAACGTTACTGTTGAGACTCTGTGTGAGTCTAGTTTTGTGAAACCGTGTAGGGAGTTGGGTGCCGATTTATTTCTGTTTAACCTCTTCTAAACTTTTCTCCTGTTTTATCTTTAGTCAGGGAGGGAGGTAAGATTATTGTCTTTTATTTTGTTTTCTTTTGCTAGGGAAGTTATTTTGTTATAACCTTTAGAAACACTTTTGTTTGTTATTTTGGCATTTGATCTCTCCTGATGACTCGGTTATTTAAGTTGATTAACTACTCTGATATTGTACATTTTCAATATGTATTCTTTTTGGTTTGTTAAGCTTTTAATAAAACAATTAAATATTTCCGACATTTGATATTCTTCTGTATCATGATGTTTAATAGGGTTTTGTGTGAACCTTTATTGGAAAAGTTAATGGTGAAAGTGATAAGAGCTGGGATAGAGGAAAAGGAGCCTTCTCAACGTTCACTTATTTAATCACTTCTTTTGACTTTATTTCTGCTCTGAAACCTCTAGACTATAGAGTGGAATGTAACACACTGAAGACTGGAGTAATGGAATAAATTGCATTTTCACTAAAGTTATTTTAAATTGTAATATTGGACATTATTATTTCACTGGATTTTCCATTTTTTCTTTTAAATTCAACATCCTGTAAACTATATTCAATTTGATTCAAATTCCAAATTAAGAGTTCAAATTTCAGTTTTTGTATTTACAATATTTACTTTCTTAATACCTCATTTGCTTCCCTTGTTTTGTGTATGATTCATCAGTGCATGTTTATACAAAGAAGGATTTTTGTTTGTTTTTGTAAGCGTTGATCAAATGCTCTTTCAGCTCATGTCAATCTCTCTGCACTTGACTCTATGATGGAATGTAACACCCATTTTTCCACAATCTAATCTTTTTCTTTTTTTTTTTACATTGGATATGATTTTCATACTGAAATGCATCAAATTATGTGTAATATACGTGTGTACATGTTGACTTTATAAACCTGTTAAAGCAACATCAATGTTTACCTCAGTAAAGAGTGATGTTCATACAGTAGTTATATATATTTAATGGATGACAACACGCATACAGTACTACTTTCATAAAAATACTTTTTTCTCTTTCTGAGCACCTTTGAGAGAGACCGGAAATGGCTGATGGGTTTCCTCCTTTTAGGCTTTGATGTCCGGGAACAAGAACTGAAGTCTGCTCCTTATCAAGATTCAGTGAGATTTCTGACTTTGAGACCTAAATAGAAAGCTCAAAAGGTTGCATGCATTTTCTGTCCTTTCCTCCCAAACTCTGTCTCTGATCTGTTTCTCTTCTTACTTAGTTGAGTACTCCTTTGAATACTCTGTTCTATGTCACCTCTCTGTGTGTATGTATTATAGAGATGTTCATATGTGAGTGATAGGACAGGCTGAGCATTGCTCATGCATAATGCAGGTAGACTAATAATAAGCTTCCAGAGTGTCATCCACCCTCACATCCCAACCAACGCATTTACAAACTCATTTAGACCACTGCGTAATCTGCCTTGTGTCTGTGAGATAATTATGTGAAACAAGCAGATTTTAGTTATAACATCCCACCTGTTGTTTTGGACATTCGACATTCACCATGCAAAATTTCATTCATTCAGGTATCTGAGAGTATATACTGTATATACACTAGATGTCCTGCATTTATTTGATTATCATTCTTGGCTGACATGAGCAAAGATGGCTGGGAAAATAAATCTGCAATGTTTATCCTTTTGATCTTTCATTCAACAAGAATCTAACCTTTCATAAAACAATTAAGAATAAAATATCTCTGAAGTATGTTCCCATTCAGATTTACATTTTTAATTATGCCTGGGTGACTGGAAACATGAAATTGTCAAGCTATGACTTCCTGTTCCACAGGACTATAAATATAAAGAACACAAAGCCCAAATTACCTCAATCATCCATCATAAGGAGTAAATCCAAACAATAAGTGACCTTGGACCTCAAAACCAGTCATAAGGGTCAATTTTTTGAAATTGAGATTTATACATCATCTGAAAGCTGAATAAATAAGCTTTCCATTGATGCATGGTTTGTTATATTTGACTGAGATACAACTATTTGAAAATCTGGAATTATAGAATTAGAGAAAAAATCTAAATATTGAGAAAATCACCTTTAAAGTTGTCCAAATAAAGTCCTCAGCATTGCGTATTGCTAATCAAAAATTAAGTTTTGATGTATTTACAGAAGGAAATTTACAAAATGCCTTCATGGAACATGATCTTTACTTAACAATTTTGGCATAAATGAAAAATCGAACATTTTGACCCATGCAGTGTATTTTTGGCTATTGCTACATAATTTAATTTCTTATTAAAATGCAGTAATGCAATCAAATTGCGATTTTAAAGTAGTAATTTTTCATTTGTAGTGGATTACATTTTTTGAGTAACTTATCCAACACTGATTATTATATTATATTTTTATTTATGAAATAACATAACTTCAAGTATTAAATATTTAGCACATTAATGAATGGATAAATGTGTCCGTCTTTTGTGTGAAAGTGTGTCTATTTTCTCAAGTGTAAGACTGCAGAAACAGCTTTCCAAATCACGTTTTGAATGACTGTAAACAGACTGTTAACGATTGGCAGAGTGTCCATTTAGGCATGCCAACATCGCGCTGCAAGAAAACATAGTGGTTTAAATTGCTCTTCATTCTCCCGTTGTTTCTTTAAAGAGTCTTAGGGCTGTGACAAGTGCACTCTTTGAGGTGAGAAGCCTGGTATGCCTTTATTAAGAGTGACAGCATGCTACGGGAACACACCCGTAAAAATACCACCCTGCCACTGTGTCCTGTCAAAATGTCAACTGAATATGTCTTACAGCTCAGGTGATGCTGCGACACCCTCTCTAGCAGCCTGTCAGAAAACCCTTTTATTCGCTCCCCACATTTCAAGGTAATTTAAAACCTAAAAGTATTTATAAATGTGGAAGTGAAGACTTGTTGAATGTTAAAATGTTAAAAACGGCTTGATTAGTTGTTGAAAAGAACAGTATTTACCTCAAGAAATATGGCAGCGTATGAAACGGTTAGCAATCAATCAGTAAAGTCAAAACATCAATTTAAGAAGTCCTTAAAATGTTTACCTGAAAACTCCAGTCCAATCAACTGACACTCATAAGCAGATGTAAACATCTAGTGCATTTGAGTTGTGTAATTATTCATCAAAAGCCACTAGCCATTATTCTGTTTTTGGCTTGTTAGCGTGTTAGCACTAGAAACAAACACAAACGAACACACATGCCTAAAAGAATGCTAGCTCGCTTTTAACAATAAACTAAAAGGAGGACAAAAGGAGTGATTTATGAAGTCTTTGACTTTCTTCTCAACAACGCAGAGTACTCGGATGCCTTATTAGCAACTCTTTATTCATAATTATAGCTGAATCACTGCAGGAAAATGGCAGTCATCTTTGTTACAGCAGCCCACTCACTGTCCTTTTTATTTAGCACAAACCAACTTTGATTCCTGTTATACGCAGGGGAGCGTGTGTAATAATTTAATCCATATTAAATATGCTCAGCATTTTCACACCTTCATACAGTAACTGAGGCTTAATTTATTCAACACAGGTTGTGTTATAAAACCTGTTGAAGTTTGTGTGAATTTGTTTGTGTGTGAGAGAGAGAGAGAGAGAGAGAGAGAGAGAGAGAGAGAGAGTAAGTAAGGTGGTGACACTGTTGATGAACATATTCACTTTAATTAGTTTTGTGTAATTAAAGATGTCTGAATGAAGATAATTATAATTTCTATTTGCATTCAGACCTAACAAAACTACAACAATGGCACTGTTTGTCAACTTCATTCTTCAGTGCTTATGGAAATATGATCAATGCTTTTGTTTTATGCATTGCCCCCTTTCTGCTTACTGTTCTGTTTTGCTTCCTTTTGCCTGATTTCTCTTGTCATTATATATCATCTGTGCAACTACAAAAAGGCGAAAAGCGTAATTAATATAAAGAATTGGACAGCAGCAGAGCGCCTTTCAATCAGTGCTCTGAAGCATCATAGCAAAAGCGTATCCTTTCCAATGTCTGATGAGATGCTTGACTGATGTTTATTCTCTCTGTCTCTGTCCAGACATTAACCAATCCTTTTGAAAAGGTCTACAGGTATGATTATGAAACATTTCTTATATGTCTTTCTGTTCTATCAAATTTATAATGCCCAATTTTCCCTCAGCTTGAAAAGGTCTTTTTATGAATATATATTCAGTGCCCTCCAAAAGTATTGGAACAGTAAAGACAAAATTGCTCTGTTGGCTGTGGAGTCAAGACATTTACAAATATGATTAAAAGATGAATATGAGACAAAACTACAGAATGTCACATTTTATTATTGGGGGATTCAACACAGATGTTTTACCAGCTAAGAAGTTCAGCACTTTTAGAGTTTCATCCCTCTGATGTGAGCATAAGTATTGGAACAGTTGCCTCACAGGTCTTTCTAAGTGATCAGCTGTGTCCTGTTGCATTAATTCTTCAGATATTAAAAGCAGGGAATGTGTTGTATCAGTTATATCCATTACGTCTGCATTCTGAATCTTGCATTCGATGATGACACACACAAACCAGGATGAAGATGAGGGAGCTGACTTTGAGAGAAAAGCAAGCAATTTGGATGCTTAAAGAAAAGAGGAAGTCAATTAGAGCTATAGCAAAAACAAAGGGCATTGAGAAGTCAAGAGTTTGGAAACCACCAATGACACCAGCAACCAACAACGACCTGATCGGCTGAGAAAACAACAGTAGTTGATGACAGACAAATCATAAAAGCTGTGAAAATTAACCCTAAAAGATGTGTCTGTAAAATCACCAACAACTTCCAGAAAGCTGGGGTGATGCTCTGACAATCTACTGTCCTCAGGAGACTTTGATACAGAATTACAGATGCTACACAGCAAGATGCAAACCTCGGATCAGCAGCAAAAATAGAAAGACGAGATTAGAGTTTGCAAAAAAGCACAAAGGTGAGCCAGAAGAGTTTTGGAACTGTGTTTATGGACCGATGAGACGAAGATGAACCTTTATCTAAGTGATGGTAAAGCAAAAATGTGGAGAAAAAAAGGGAACTGCAATGATCCTAAGCATACAGCCTCATCTGTAAAGCATGGTGGAGGTGGTGTCATGGCATGGGCATGCATGGCTGCATCTGGAACAGGCCCTCTCAACTTTACTGATGACTTAATGTATGATGACAGTAGCAGAATGTGGAAGTGCTTCATATTGCATCAGGACAATGAACCAAAACACCCTGCCAGTTCAGTCAAGGAATTTATAAGGGCAAAGAAATGGAAAGTCTTAGATTGCCCAAGTCAATCTCCAGATTTAAATCCGATTGAACATTAATTTCACCAGCTGGAGAGGAGAGTAAAGGCAGAAACTCCCCAAAACAAGCAACAATTGGAATTGGCTGCATTAAAGGCTGGGAAAAGTATTTAAAAGGATGAGACCAAGAGTCTGGTGATGTCTATGGGTCACAGACTCACTGCTGTGATTGTGCGCAAGAGATCTGCAACTAAATAATAGCTTTTAATCTTTTATATCTGCCTTATGTTCAACTGTCCCAGTACTTATGCTCACATCAATGAGTGGGATGGATTCTAAAAGTGCTGTTTCTTGGAGTCAGAATTTTCAATGGAAATAACATTCATTGAAAGAGTATACTTTTCAGGACACTTAAAATGTTAGTTCACCCACAAATGAAACTTCTGTCATTAATTGCTCTCCCTCATGTCGTTACAAACCCGTAAGACCTTCATTAATCTTCAAAACACAAATTAAGATATGTTTGATGAAATCCAAGAGCTTTCTGGCTGCAACTGACATATTCAAGGCCCAGCAAGGTAGTAAGGACATCGTTAAAATAGTTTTAAATAAAAAGCTACGAGAATGCTTTTTGTGTGCAAAGCAAACAAAAATAACAACTCTATTCAACAATTTCTTCTCTTCCGTGTCAGTCTTTGATGCATGTGCCATGATACACTCATGAGCATGCAGCAGAGACTTCCATTTAATATCATGTTATCTGCAAGTACAGTTAAAAAAATATACCATTAAACTTTGAAGTACAAACCCGATTCCAAAAAAGTTGGGACACTGTACAAATTGTTAATAAAAAAAAGAATGCAATGATGTGGAAGTTTCAAATTTCAATATTTTATTCAGAATACAACATAAATAACATATCAAATGTTTAAACTGAGAAAATGTATAAATTTTAAGGGAAAAATAAGTTTATTTTAAATTTCATGGCATCAACACATCTCAAAAAAGTTGAGACAAGGCCATGTTTACCACTGTATGGCATCCCCTCTTCTTTTTATAACAGTCTGCAAACGTCTGGGGACTGAGGAGACAAGTTGCTCAAGTTTAGGAATAGGAATGTTGTCCCATTCTTGTCTAATACAGGCTTCTAGTTGCTCAACTGTCTTAGGTCTTCTTTGTCGCATATTCCTCTTTATGATGCGCCAAATGTTTTCTATGGGTGAAAGATCTGGACTGCAGGCTGGCCATTTCAGTACCTGGATCCTCCTTCTACGCAGCCATGATGTTGTAATTGATGCAGTATGTGGTCTGGCATTGTCATGTTGGAAAATGCAAGGTCTTCCCTGAAAGAGACAACGTCTGGATGGGAGCATATGTTGTTCTAGAACTTGGATATACCTTTCAGCATTGATGGTGCCTTTCCAGATGTGTAAGCTGCCCATGCCACACGCACTCATGCAACCCCATACCATCAGAGATGCAGGCTTCTGAACTGAGCTCTGATAACAACTTGGGTTGTGCTTGTCCTCTTTAGTCCGGATGACATGGCGTCCCAATTTTCCAAAAAGAACTTCAAATTTTGATTTGTCTGACCACAGAACAGTTTTCCACTTTGCCACAGTCCATTTTAAATAAGCCTTGGCCCAGAGAAAACGCCTGCGCTTCTGGATCATGTTTAGATATGGCTTCTTTTTTGACCTATAGAGTTTTAGCCGGCAACGGCGAATGGCACGGTGGATTGTGTTCACCGACAATGTTTTCTGGAAGTATTCCTGAGCCCATGTTGTGATTTCCATTACAGTAGCATTCCTGTATGTGATGCAGTGCCGTCTAAGGGCCCGAAGATCACGGGCATCCAGTATGGTTTTCCGGCCTTGACCCTTACGCACAGAGATTGTTCCAGATTCTCTGAATTTTTGGATGATATTATGCAATGTAGATGATGATAACTTCAAACTCTTTGCAATTTTTTCTCTGAGAAACTCCTTTCTGATATTGCTCCACTATTTTTCGCCGCAGCATTGGGGGAATTGGTGATCCTCTTGCCATCTTGACTTCTGAGAGACACTGACACTCTGAGAGGCTCTTTTTATACCCAATCATGTTGCCAATTGACCTAATAAGTTGCAAATTGGTCCTCCAGCTGTTCCTTATATGTACATTTAACTTTTCCGGCCTCTTATTGCTACCTGTCCCAACTTTTTTGGAATGTGTAGCTCTCATGAAATCCAAAATGAGCCAATATTTGGCATGACATTTCAAAATTTGTTATCTATATTCTATTGTGAATAAAATATAAGTTTATGAGATTTGTAAATTATTGCATTCCTTTTTTATTCGTAATTTGTACAGTGTCCCAACTTTTTTGGAATCGGGTTTGTACACTACAAGTGCACATTAAATACAAATAAGTGCATGGAGATGTCCAAACTAACACATCAAAAAAAAAAAGTGCTTTACAAAACTCTTTATTGATTAAAATTGTATTGTGAGTGTGAATGCAGGCTTCAGTGTTTTATGAAATAACCGTGAATTAGCTACTTCACGTCAGTCATCTTAAAGACCGTATTTTAGAGTAATAAACAGTAATTACTGTTCCCTTCAGCTTGAAGAGCAAACAATCCTTTAGCGGAGCTTGCTGTGATGTGACATTTCAGGGCAAACGAGCCTCTGGGATTCAAAACATGTTAAACACTCAAAATTGGAATATTTCATGAATAGTGAATTGTGCTGTTCACTTCAAGGCTGAGACACAGCAATGAAAGATCTAATTAAGTCATGCTTGAATTCCCAGTCACATTCAATGCATTTTTATTGCATACCAGTGAGTATTTTCATACTTTCCTGTATAATTTCACTAACTAATGGTTTACATCGTACCAGTATGCATCTAAGCTTTTGCATTTGTCTAATTTAAAATTATTATGAATTATATTATCCTCATAACAACTTTAAACTTAATAACTTTAAAATTATTGTGATGTTTTCATCACCTTTTGGATGATTCTGATGGCACTGCAGAGAATCCATTGGTGAGGAAATAATGTAATTTCAGATGATATCATTGCTTTGTTTTCTTTTTTTTTCTTTTTTTTTATCATTAAAAGATTTCATATTGAATTTTGAATCACAGACTCCATGCAGATTATATTACTACTTTCAGAATCTATTTTCAGGGTCAACTGAGGCGATTTCTTGACATTTAAAGTATGTTTATGCCCCGCTTAGTCATGGCTGGACCATATAGGCCGCTGGGCAGGACCGCAGTATGAAAAATGTGATTTGTGGAAACATGGTATGCATCTCCCACATATTTTGAAACCCTTTGAGTATGCCCACGTATGGCACCAAACCATGTGTTACTTTTGATAACACCATTTTATGACCTCCGGTGGTTTATTTCAGATTCATGTCCAGTCGGTTTACACATCCCACAATAAATACACTCTTAAAAATGAAGGTGCTTCAAAAGGTTCTTCAAGCAATGCCATAAGGCCCTTTCGCACCGCAGGAACCTTTTCATAGTACCCGAACTAATTGTGGAACTACCCACTTTTTGGCGTGTTCGCACCACGAGAACTAGGAACTGTTTTAGTTCCCGGAACTCCTTTTGGAGGAACTAAATTAGCTCCAACTTCAGAGTAGGGTCTAAAAAAGTTCCATAGGAACTATCGTGTCGTAAGTGTACGCTGATTGGCTAAACGCGTACGAAAATGCCCTCACCCGCCATGATTTAAAACGCTGTGTAAATATATACTGTGTAAACATTCCATGTCCATTATTGTGAAACCTGCGAGACACGACAAAAACACAACTCCGATCACAGCGTCCTCCTGTTGTTAACAACGTTGTTCTTTGTTTTCATTGTTGAACACAAATGACGTCACTGTCGACCGGCTTACGTCACTTCCTAGTACCCACTGTCAGTGCGAATGCAACCCTTTAAATGGTACTGGGAAATAGTTCACGCAAAATCGTCCCAGTACTTTAGTACTGTACTTTTAGTTCTGGAACAATGGCCTATAGAGGAACCATTTTGGTTCCACAAAGAAGCATTCCGTCAAAGGTTCTTTAAAGAACAATCTCTTCCTTACCTTTTTATAATCTGAAGAACCTTCTTTTTTGTGAAACATAAAGGTTCTTCAGATGTTAAAGGTTCTTTATGGAACCATTTAGACAAAAAGGTTCTTCTATGGCATCGTGAAGCACCTTTATTTTTAAGAGTATATGTTTCTAGCTTCTGGTCTGGGTTCATGAAACACAATGCTATAGAGCTGTGACTGTAAAAATATTTTTTTTCCCCTTTTGTTTTTGATTATTTGCACTATACATCTCAAACTGTAATGTAACATTCACATATTTGTCTGTTACGAAATAGAATAACAATATTTTAGTGTCCTTGTTACAAGTTACATATATGTACTATAGTAAAATCAGTAAATTAAGCATATTAACTCTAAACCAAACCCTATTTGTGTAATTATACTGTAACGTAGATGAGGGGTTGAAAAGAGATGGAGAATTTCTGCTGAAACCTTTGTAATGCTCTTACATCAACTTCAGTCAATCTCTCACACTGCTCACAAAGCTTATGAGATTATCATTTATCTGAACCTTCCGTCTCAGCACTGTTATTAAAATCTTGATCAGAGAGATGTACAGGCCAGCATGTCAGGAATCAGAGCTGCTTTATTCAAGGTAATGCATTTCAGCTGACACATTAACCAGTCATCAGCTAAAGCTTTTGTTTGTTGTTTGCTTTTGTATATATATATACGTGTGTGTTTTTTTATCCATGCTGTTAATAATTATGCATTGTGTGAGACAGCTTTTGAACTCTGATCCCTGACAAGCAGTAATGGAATATTTGTTTAGCTTTATATCCCAGGTTTAGATGGTAAACATAGCAGGATTACTGATTTTAATTTCCCTGGACGCTCGAGGCATTGGTGGTTTGTCACATTGTGTGCTTATGCAGGACAACATTCAGAAGGAGGTTTTTGAGAGAGAAGGCGGCTGTGGAGAGGGAAAGCATTTCTGACGTATTTATAGATATGCAGTAGCTGAATTTACCAAGCAGGCAGGAAATACAAGATGCAGGCCAGAAAGTGCCCCTGAGATCTTCTGTTTATTGCCTGCATGCTTACAGGATTATGGGTGAAATGAAAGCAGGCGCTCTCAAAAAGAGACTGAGATCCAGCCCTCTCTGAGATATGTGCACCTTTGCCACTATGTTATCCTGATCTTCATAAATATATGTATGTGGTGTATGTTGGGGTCAGGTGTGGGTTAAATGAATTTGAATTTTGAATTTATTCAATGCATTAAATTCTATTAAATTCTATTGACTGATAAAAAATGTAGAATTTATGTTTTTGTATTATGTTTCATTAGGGTTAGGTTTATTAATATGTTGTTTTATGATGTAATGAGATAAATACGGCGGTCCAGTTGTGCACAACACACCGCAATTAAAAAAGCAAACATAAGCTCATAACACAACAACATTAATTCACAACACAACGACATTTGGCCACAACAAAATGACATTAAGCCACAAAACAACAACATTTAGCCACAACACAACGGAAATTCTCCCGACCACTAGTGGGCAGTTGGTCTGCAGAAAAGGGCAATGGACTCTATGCACGGCCCGCAGCCTGCGTATTTCTGGTGAAATCTCAGGGCGCATAAAAAGTTCAGATGCCACAATCTTTTGTCAATGAACGATTAATATAAAATAATATTTATACATCTTATTGCTATAATATAACAATTGAAGTATACCACAGTAATATATTTATTTAATGAAGAGTTCCATGTCCCGTTTTGTGAGGCTTCTCAAAGGTTTTTCACACTTCTCCCCTGGATGAAGAAACTCGCAGTAAGTGGATTCAGAGTAGTAGATGTAAGGATTGCAACATCACTTCTGATACTTCAAGAATGACGACAACATGGGGTTCTACACCAGGTAAGATCTAAACCCTCGTATACTTTATTATATTACCAAGCACAGTGTAGGCCTATTGTGAATTATTGTGGTTGCCTGTTTGTTTAAAAAGCTCTTCTGTGGGTCTGGGCAACACGTGTTAACGAGTTAACAGATGATTCACCCAAAAATAACAATAAAGCTTTCATCATATACTCACCTTTATGTCGTTGTAAACCCATATGGCTTGCTTATTTCTTCATTGGCATACAGAAATGTTGTAAATAATGTTCGTGTCAGTCAGCTATTTAGATATTTTTTTCCCCACAGAAGAAATTTGTAATGGTTTAGAATGACATGAGGGAGAATAAGCAAAAACCCCAGCTAAAATCTTTTTTTTTTTTCATGAGTACTGTACATGTCAATTTTTAAAGTAACCTTCAGGTTCAGTGTAGGCAAACTAACTGGCATTGTTATTACATGGTGTGGTGTGTATTTTCTGAAAACATGTCTCATCCAATCTAGATTTGAGATGTAGAAACATTTAATGGTCTTTTGGAGAGTTATTGAACCTGCATCTGTCAGGGAACTGTCGTGTGTGTGTCATGTGTTCCTGCCCCTTGTGTCCATATTTGGTTTGTTTCCTGTCATATCATTAGTTTAATTCTTGTCCAGCCTTGTTTGTCTCATTAGCTATGATTTACCTGTGTATATTAGTCCTGTCTGTTGAGTGACAATTTGTCTGGTCTACTCGTTAACCCCGGTGTGTGATGTCCGTGTCTGCCTTGCCTTGTCCTGCCATGTCCTGATGTCTTAAGTAAAGTCTGTTCTTTGAGTTTATATCCTCGTCTGCGTGTTCCTGGTTCCTCCCTCGTGTGTGCACCGTGACAGAAGACCAGACCTAAACAGTAAGCGGTGCCCCTTCACCTCGTTTTGTTTTCCGTTTTTTGAAAAGTTTTTTGTTTGTTCCGGTTCTGTTTGTCCCTCGTGGTATGGAAGTCGCCACTCGTCCTTCTGCCCTAGCCCGCGTCAAGTCGGCGTGGGAGTTCGGCAGGATTACCGCGAGTGCCGCGAGTCCACTGGCCGCGAGCCCTCCAGTCTGACGATCGCGGGAGAAGTTCGCCGTTGTCCGCGTCTCATCCAGCCCGCCGATCGCGGGAGATATCCGCCGCCGTCCGCGGCTCCCAACCTCGCCGCTCACACCGAGCCCGCCGTTCGCGGGAGTTCACGCCGCCGTCCGCGGCACACCGAGCCCGCCGTTCGCGGGAGGTCACGCCGCTACCTGCGGTTCACCAAGTCCGCCGTTCGCGGGAGATCAACGCTGCCGTCCGCGGGGAAAGCCAACCCGCCGTCGGCGGCTCCCCCTATTCACGCCGCCGTCCGCGGCTTCCCTGTGCACGCCGCCGGTCCGCCTCTGACTCAATGCCCGCCGGTCCGCCTCTGACTCAATGCCCGCCGGTCCGCCGCTGACTCAAGCCCACCGGATTGCCGCTGACTCAAGCCCACCGGATTGCCGCTGACTCAAGCCTGCCGGCCGCCGTTTCTAACCCTCTCCGTGGATCAAGTCCACATGTCACGGCCAGGAGAGCCGTGTTTGTGTTTGTTGTGCCCACAGGAACATTTTAAACTTACCTTGTCATGCCATGTCTTGTCTTGTCCATGGAGACTCGTCTGGGGCAGGCGGCTCCTTGAATTGTGGCCATGGAGGCCAGTCGCAGCCGCTTGCCCCCCCTGTCGCAGAAGTGGAGGAGGTTGCTGAGGGACCCTGTGAGGGCCCCTGACTCCTCGTCAAGCCCAGAGGAAGACTCAGCTTCCTAGCCAGCCCAGGAGGGCTTCTGGTTCCTGTGGGATGTCCTGTCGTGTTTGTCTGACCCTGGAGGGTTTCATGTCGTGTCTTGTACTGTTTTGTTTGTCTAGCCCCGGAGGGCTCCTGATACCCCCTGGATTCCCCATGGAAATTTTGGGGGGGGGTAGTAGAGCTCTGGGTGGAGTGGGTGGGCCGAAGAAGGATGCCATGGCCACAGTTACCACCTGCCATGGCCTCCTGAGCTCCCTGCTCCGCCATGGGTCCTGTCTGTCTGTTCCGCTCTGGAGGTCCCCGTCCTGTGGTCCGTGTCTGTCCTGAGAGGCCTCCAGAGCGCCCACCCCCCCTCCCTGATGGAACTGTTAAGGCTCGGGACGAGCCTTTCGGGAGGGGGGAGTTATGTCAGGGAACTGTCGTGTGTGTGTCATGTGTTCCTGCCCCTTGTGTCCATATTTGGTTTGTTTCCTGTCATATCATTAGTTTAATTCTTGTCCAGCCTTGTTTGTCTCATTAGCTATGATTTACCTGTGTATATTAGTCCTGTCTGTTGAGTGACAATTTGTCTGGTCTACTCGTTAACCCCGGTGTGTGATGTCCGTGTCTGCCTTGCCTTGTCCTGCCATGTCCTGATGTCTTAAGTAAAGTCTGTTCTTTGAGTTTATATCCTCGTCTGCGTGTTCCTGGTTCCTCCCTCGTGTGTGCACCGTGACAGCATCCCACAGCATGGTACGTGTGACCAGAGCAAGGACAGCTACAACGAGGAGTGAAGTTGGAGTAACAATCAATGCAATCGTAAATATTGATATTATATTGTTTGTGACAGAAAATGTTATATATATATATATATATATATATATATATATATATATATATATATATATATATATATATATATATATATATATATATATATATAATATATATATATATTTTTTTGTATTATTTTTTTGATGCACACATTACATGCATGTATCATAATTATTTAAAATGTATTTTGACAGTGTCAGTCTCTGCAGCCCTTCGATGAGTTCTTCTTGGTCCACCTTTCAGTTGGTCTTCCACAGAGAGATCTGGCCTTACACACAATACTTGGGATGGATTCATTTGGTTTTATTTGTACAGACTAGAATATAAAATGCAAATATATATAACTTTAATACGGTTTCTTGCTCACTAGTATAATCTAAACGTGTAAATATAAACTTAATTTAAAATTTTAGAAAATTAGATACAGTGTAATAGTTATGTAAAATACTAATAACTGTGGTCGGTATGTTTTTTTTAACACTTCTGCCAATTGGAGGACTGATAGGTCAGGAGGTCAGGCAGATCGCTGGTGACAACACTGTAAAGCATTCTCCTGAGTTGAAAAACAGAGGTATAGTGTAAATTGACCACTAAAAAATTAAAATCTTCCACCACTGTCATTACATGTTGCATACATTATGAATGGAGCCATATTCAATATGATTGTGTTTGTCTTTTTCTAGGGCTAATCATAAAGGGATGTTATACATTATGAATATAGCAAGATATGAAAAGATGATGTAACAATATTAGACAGTCTACTCCTACCTTAACCACTCTCTTGCAAATAGGACCACCGTCCCACTGACAGGACCTGGCTTGACTCTCTAGGCATACCAATGGGGCATGTTAATATTATTAATCAAATTTCATTAATTATGTCATTCATTAAAGAATTTGATAATTCTCTTACCACTTACCGTTGTTCTAGGTTTGTGCCAGCTCTGCTCCATTCAGTGCAGCTCTGTACAGGAGGAACTGCATTGATTCTCAGTTCTGAATAGTGTGCTGTCTGGTACAGTGCTGCAACAGCATGGATGGGAGTCCTTTAAAACAATCTGTGAAGATAATTGCATTGGGAAACACACTGAATTTATTTCAGATACATTTTGAATTGTTACATTGTAACTTAAACTATATTTAAAAAAAATATGAAAAATTAATAGTCTATATAATGTTACAAACATGCCAATGTAAAGAGTTCAATAATATTTCAAAGGATGTCCCTATCCCTCTTAACCATTTCTGATCTTGTTTGCTTTTTACTGAACAGTTTCATCATGTTTGTGTTAGGGATCCCTGGAAAACTGCTATATTAAATGTAAACAATTCAAGCTTCAGGTTACAGATATTAAAAGTTGAAAATATAACAATAACTGCCAGAAACTTTCAGACTTAAGGTTTATTATGATACATAGCAATCTAAAAATGGGAACAGTATTTAAAATACTTTATATCAAGTGAAGACGTTCCTATCAAAGCAATCAGAGCCACAGATGCAAACAAACGTGGATTACCGGGATCTCTGCTGTTATTTCTACTATCTCTTAGGAATTATAAAAACCTGCGGTGGACGGAGTTTAAAGATAAACTCTAACTTAGCCTTGCTATTTTAGCACTGATAAAATCGGTGCAGCAATGTTATCCAGCCTTATTAGCTAGATTTGCTAGAAGACAATATAACGATACTCAACCTAAAGTTGTCGATGTAACTTGAAACGTTTAATGCCTTTCTCTCTGCGATGAAATTCATTTACAGTAATCCAGGGAAATTCTTGTAAACTGAAAAATCATCTTCTCCTCTTGTCATTTTTGAAAGCTCTACGCATTAAGTTCACGTTCAAGTTTATTTGTATAGCGCTTTTTACGATACAAATCGTTGCAAAGCAGCTCTACAGGAAATTAAGTTTCCAGAATATATTTATATATTGCAGAACCTTAATATATTTAATTTATGGCAAAATTTGGTAATTCTGTATGTTGTCTGAGCTTTGGCATCCTCTGAGGTCCTCTGAGGGGTTGGCATCATCTTTTCTCAGGTGTTCGGTCATCTCAGATCATTAAAGGGTTGGATCCATGATTAAGGAACAATGGCTTCCGGCACAGCACCAGATTTAAGTAAGCCTCCTCAGGGAAATGCGGAAGTGACCGTGCATAGAGTCCATTGTGTGCAAGAGCAGAGCTTAACTGTCCAAATCGACAAAAATATTGATTTATTTTCTGCTCGATTCATGAATCGATACATTAAGATTAGAAAGGATATCAAAACATTCAGTGAAAACACGTTGTTCATTTAAAAATTGATTACACATATTAATATCAGTCACTTACATTGAGAATTTCTTGTGGTATCTTATGGAAATATCTGGGTTTGACTGTCAACACTGCCCCTAGTGCCCCTAGTGGTTTCCATTGTGTTGTGGCTTAATGTCTTAGTGTTGTGAGCTTATGTTTGCTTTTTTAATTGCGTTGTGTTGTGGCTTAATGTCGTTGTGTTGTGGCTTAATGTTGTTGTGTTGTGAGCTTATGTTAGCTTTTTTAATTGCTTTGTGTTGTGGCTTAATGTCGTTGTGCTGTGGCTTAATGTCGTTGTGTTGTGATCTTATGTTTGCTTTTTTAATTGCGTTGTGTTGTGCACTACTGTTGTGCACCGTAGATAAACCCTTTCTTCCGAAAAACAACAGAAAATGTTCATATATATTTATAGTAATAATAATAATAATAAAGGTTTAATTTGCTGACACTAGTTAACTATATAGTTAACATGAACTAACAATGAACAGAACTTCTACAGCATTTATTAATCTTTGTTAATGTCAGCATTTAATAATACATGTTTAAGATCATAAGTTGTGTTGTGTGTGTGTGCGTGTGTGTGTGTGTGTGTGTGTGTGTGTGTGTGTGTGTGTGTGTGTGTGTGTGTGTGTGTGTGTGTGTGTGTGATGTTAACACATACGACTAATCAACTTAAAGTGAGGTTTTGGACATTGATCATGTGACTCTTTGTACAGATGGTCAGATATTCATCTAATGAAACTCAAAATGCTCTTTAGATCATGTCAAATCATGCTGAAGAATCTCATCGGGTTGTGTTCATTATTATGCTGTTAATTATTATTCGAAATTAAACAAAGTAGAAAAATTAAGTTTTTCACTAGTATTAACAGACATTTGGACCCCAGGTCTTTTATTATTAGCCACATTAACCTACCGGACTCTCGTGCCACAAATTCACAAATTTTCTCCCCCAGGACTGCATTGGGAAGTGAGAAGGGGCTGCTGGTGCTGCACACCTGCTGAGAATTAGATTAAAGTGTCCTGCCCTTCAGCCCAACCTCAGTGATCAGAGGAAGAGCTAAGGCCAGCGCTACCTTCATCCTTCAGTGTCTAAATTAATGTCAGACAGGATCCAACCAGACCCATAATACAGTAACCTTAGAGATTTAAATGGATTTTCCCCCATGCTATTAGCAATAATGATACATTTAATAACAGTGAGGATATTAGGGTGACATTTTATAAAAAAAATATAATCAAATTAAATGATACACGGTTATTAATTAATCAAATTAATAGAATAAAGGTAAAGGTCTGAGCTATAGTATGGTTAAATGCATCGATATTTTTTTTTGTAGTAAACTGAATGTTACATTAACAGCCCTACTATGATAGTTTGACTTTTACCTGTTTAGTAAATTATAAGTACTTTCTAGCTCCTGTATGTTGGTACTGTACTCTGTAATGAATGTCTCATTGTTCTATAAATCAACATGCCGAGACCAAGAAACTTGACATAGACGTCTTGAGGAGTTTATAGCAGAGGGCAGCAGTAATTACAGATGAGATCTCAGTGGGTGAGTCTGCAGCATGACATTTCCAAGTCTAGAGGGAGAGGGATATCTAAACAAGAAGCCATATCTGATGTCTTCCAGATCCGTCTCTTACACTCCACGTTGCCTTGGGAAAAACGGACAGAACCTGTTTTGAAAGTGGTGTGTAATCCCATTTCTGCCCTTGGATCAGTATAGATAATACCTCTATAGGTTCAGGTCGTGTTGGTTCACCTCAAAGCGTCTACACGAATGAATGGACAATTAGTGGGCTTCTGTAGAATGTTAGCATTTTGTGTGTAATGCGGACTCCCACATTCAACGTGAACCCCACCAGCTGAAGGTTGACCAATTGCGGCTGATATGCTCCAGAACTCATTGGTACTTGAAAGCAGAGAGGAGATTTCTGAGCCAAATCATTGATGGTGGATTACAGGAAAATCCATTTTCCACAGAGGATCTGAGGATCAGGAGATTTCTAACAAGTCAATATTTGAATTACAGCCACAACCTGCAGGGACTGACTGATACTTTTCTTCAAGAAGCACTAGCTGGCTTCCAAACAAATTATAGAGGCGATACTTTTAGTGAACAAAAGCATTTTGTGAATCGCATGCATATCATGTATAGTTTTGCAATATCAGACACTTCCTCAACTAAAAATGTCATAAAATATAATAAAAGAAACTGTTCTGTTGTAATTAATTTGCTATCAATAACAAATGTTTTAGGAAAGATATTCTGATTTCTGTCATAGAAAAGTGCAACAGAATACCAATTGAAAACTTATGCATATAACATATAATAAAAGTGCATATAACACAGTAAATTATCTTCTGTTGGTAATGTTACATCTATAGAACAAATGCTATTTTAACACACCATGGATTATTCTCAAAAATTTGGTTAATGGGAAACGTCTTAGTTGACACTGGAATTTATTTAATGCATTTACCTAATTTGAGATTTAGGGGTGGTGATGGCGCAGTGGATAAGACACATGCCTTTGGTGTGAGAGACCCGGGTTTGAATCCACTGTGAGACACCAATGTGTCCCTGAGCAAGACACTTAACCCCTAGTTGCTCCAGAGGCGTGCGACTTCTGACATATATAGCAATTGTAAGTCGCTTTGGATAAAAGCGTCAGCTAAATGAATAAATGTAAATGTAAATTTAAGATATATAAGTTAATTTGAAGAATTCCATTAATTTCTTACAGTATCCTACTACTGGCTAAACCGAACTTCATGTTTCCAACTTGCTGTACAGAACACAACTTCACACACCTTCGCTGCTGGAGAAATCATTTGAAACCAGCTTAAGCTGGTTGGCTGGTTATAGCTGGTCATCCAACCTGGTCATAGCTGGTTTGCAGGCTACAGTAGTTTTAGAGGGCTTTTGACCTCTTCTTTATCTAGTCAGGCTATTCTTAGCTGGTCAGGTTGGGAGACTAGCTGGCCAAGCAGCTAAAACCAACTTGGCCAGGCTGAAAGATCAACTAAAGCCAGCTGCTTTCAACTTAAACCAGCTAATAACAGCCAGATAGTTTAGGCTGATTTCCTTGCTGAGAAAACAGCTAAAACCAGCTTTAGATTGTTGGCTGGTCTTAGCCGGGTTTAGCTGGTCGGTCAGCTGGTCTCCCAGCCTGACCAGCTAAATATGCTGTCAAAACCCCTCTAAAATCAGCTATGACCAGGCTGGAAGTCCGGATATAATAAGCCAACCATCTTAGATAGGTTTTAGCTATTTTTTGTTTTTGTTATCAGCAGGGTTTATCAATATCACACCATGTTTGTTTGCATAGGCCAGAGGAGAATTGGTCCCCCCAAAAGAGACTGGTTTCCCCAAGGTTTTTTTTTTTTTTTCCTCCATTCTGTAACCTGATAGATTTTGGGTTCCTCGCCACTATTGCATTTATACAAAACAATCTGTTTTGTATAAAGCCCCTTTAAAATGAAAAAAAAAAATCATAATTGTCTTTTGTCAATAAATTACATATCTGAATTCTGAATACATGAAGATTTTTAAATTTGTAAAGGTGTGTAAATACTCAAAATTATGTTTTGATGCTGTCAGTACATCCACATTGTATATTTCAGTGTTTATCTGTGTATATACAAACATGTTCCTGTAAACATTGTGCTGTACACCTTCTGTATGAATATGAACATGAGATCAGCCCTTGTGCTAAGCCACATAAGAGAGGTTATGGTTATAGAGTGGCTCACAGATTTTACACCCCTCAATCCTCCACCACTTGGCATTGCTTAAGGTAGTCGATGGAAATTTACCACAGTTCCTCCTCCAAATTTCTGCTCCTCTTCACTCACAAAGAAGACATCACTCGCCTGTACAATGATTAAGTTAAAGGTATAATTTGCGATTCAACACACCATTTGTTGCAGTATACCATGTCCCTGTGAGCTGGACTATAATTTAGCCTCTGAATTGGAGCACACATCCACGTCTTCCAACCCAAGCCCTATAGTGAAAATCAGTAGCTCTGTAAGAGAAGTGGGTTTTGATTGATATCTACCACGGCACTGTGATTAGTGCAGCTTACTGTGGCTCTGTATTGATCTGTGATCACTGAACAGGCTTTACAGACTGAAATAACAGAGAGAAGACTGGAATTATGAAATACTGTTGTATTGTCACATGAACTGCACAGATGAAGCCTGTTTGTAAATGACACACACTTACTTGAGCAATCAACAGCAACCAGTCACATTCATCAGCTTGATCCTGATCGATAAATCTGGACAGTTTGTTGACACTCTGTTTTGACCTTTATAGAAGCATGGAAGACTAATCACCTTCTACAACCAGGACAGTGTGTATCTAACACATAATCTAGGCCTGTCAGTCGACATTGTTGGATCAGGTGACCTTGAAGGACATGTGCAGGCTTTTGATATATATAATATTTTGGTACTTTACAACTTTATTAATTGCACCATTTAGTGTGAAAATTGCACCATTTAGTGTGAAATTTGCAAATGCAGATGAAGTAGATGAACAAGGTGAATCAAGGCCATGTGGTCTCTAGAAATGATTTCATGAGGTGAGTGAGTATATATACTCCTACAGTATATAAAATGCAAAGGCAGGAAGGATGCTGTTGTAAATTTTTACTTTCTGATAAAAAGTTCTGAAAGATTCGAGTTCTGATTGATCTAAATTTGTAACTCACCCAGAGTGTAGCCTATGCAGTATCATTCATAATATAGGTAGCAGGTAGTGTGTCAAGACTTTTGTTAACAGATTTATATTTATTCATTTGTAATTGTGATTTTTCCCTTATTTTGTTCAAGTCAGTGTTATTTTAGTATTATTAAGATACTGTTATATTTTTATATAAGATACTGTTATATTTTTATAAAGATTTTGATCATATATAAATTTTTACTTTATTTTTTCTTAAGTTTTAGTAATTTTGTTGTGTTTTTGGCATATTTATTTTTATATATTTTTAAATTTGTAGTTTTTAAAAAAGAAATAACACATCAAGTTAAACTAAATTAAAAATGAAAATGTTTCCTTGGCAACTAGCTGAAGTAAAATAGGTTTTTAAATATTTTATTTCAGTTATTGTTTATTTCAATAAACAATTTTTATTTGTATTTATTTATTTTAATGGTATTATAGTAGTAATAATAACATATAATAATGTCAAGTGGGGTCCAGAAGTCCAAGATCACACTGAAAATATTTGAATTATTATTTAACCTTAGAAAATTGTGGGATTTAAAAAGTATAAAACAAAGAAAAGATATAAGGTAGAATGAAAATACATAGTTAATACTCTGCACTCCAGCACTATTTATCATATTAAATACATAAATTAAGTTTTTTATTTAAAAAACAATGAAAACTTTTATTCAGCAAGGATGCATTAAACTGGTCAAAAGAGATGGTAAACATAATTTTACAAAAGGTTTATATTTCAAATAAATGCTTTTTTTTTCTATTAATCAAATAATTCTGTAAAAAAAAAATCATGTTTCAGTATAATTTTTGGTAATGAGATGAAATCAAGAAATGACTGCTGGGAATTCAGCTTTGCCATCCCATGAATACATAATTTTTTAAAATATATTAAAGGTTAAGACATGTTTAACCAAAACCTGATTATAAATTAAACATAGCTTATAGAGTTTACTGCATATATAGTAAGCAGTATAGTATTACAGACCATTGAGACATTGGAGTCATGCCTCACAGTCAAAATGTTGTTGTTGTTTTTTTCAATGCATCCAGAATGGTCTGAAGTAGCTTTTGTTAGGCTGGGACCTGTGCTCGATATTCCAATAGATATTGCCAGGCCATCTGTCACAGAGACCATCCCTCAGATCCCAGACCATCCGTGAAGGTCTTATGTTTTTATTTTCTCCATCTAGTTAACTTACTACGTCAACTCAAGCCTTCCACCACCACATACACACCCACGTACATACACACACTCCCTCACACTGCGCAGTGTGTGATTGGATGAACCACGCTCCACTGACCTGCAGGCCAGCACTCTAGCCAAATCAAATAAGCACTGAATTACCAAACTGGCAGCAGGATGTGCAGGCGACACGAGATGTATTTTTTATGAGGAGGAGATGGTTTGTCAGAAGCGGTTTTCTAGCACGGCTCTGTGACATGGGATCGGGTTGTTTAGGTATTTAGGGATATTTTTAAAACAGAGTGTGAGTGAAAAACAAGAGGTATGAGTTATGGTCTTGGAGTGTAGAAATCATTAAATCTGGATGGAACAAGTCCCCAAGAGAGATGTTTTTATAGCTGGGGGAGACTGCGACCTTGGATCATGTGTGCTTTGTGAGACAATCATATAAAGTCCCTGACATTATTGCATCACTTTCACATGACAGACTGTCTTTTAGCTTTGGGTGAGACTATAAATAGTGTGTAATGCCAGAAATCAATGAGGTTTCACCATTACAGTCCCATTTGACTGGTATAAATCTAAATAGTTATGAAACTTCAGAATCAGAAAGAGCGTTTATTGCCAAATATAAACATAAACATAAATTTGTTTTAGTGTCATAAGTTTCCAGTTCACAGAGACAACAATGACACACAGACAATAAAAATAAGATGAAAACAAAAAATACACATGTAAATATAAATAAACAAAAAAATGAAAAATAAAAATGATTTTAAACATAAATGATTGTATGTACAGTTGTGCTATAGATGACAGAATGGGATAGAATAGAATGAGATGCAGGGATGTACTAGGATGGAGGAGGCAGCAAATGAATATAAGGTTATTGCAAATTGTTATTGCATGATGGAGGGGGGCATTTAACTGTTCATAAGGTGAATTGCCTGGGGGAAGAAACTGTTCTTGTGCCTGGCTGTCCTGGTAATTGGGGCACTGTAGCGCCGGCCAGGTGGCAAAAGTTCGAAAAGGGGATGACTTGAATGTGAGGGATCCAGAGTAATTTTCGGAGTCCTTTTCCTCACTCTGGATGTATACAGTTCTTGAAGGGTGAGCAGGGGACCACCGATAATCCGTTCAGCAGTCCGAACCGTTCTCTGTAGTCTTCTGATCCCTGATTTTGTAGCTGAGCCAAACCAGATAGTTATTGAAGTGAACAGGAAAGACTGAATGACGGCTGAGTAGAACTGTTTCAGCAGCTCCTGTGGCAAGTTAAACTTCCTCAGCTGGTCAAGGAAGTACAACCCTTTGTTGTTGTTGTTTTTTACAGTGGAGTTGATGTGAGTGTCCCAATTCAGGCCCTGAGAGATGATGGATCCCAGGAATTTGAATGTTGAGCAAGTGACATAATGATACATTTCTCTAAATTTCTTCCAATGAAGAAACAAAGTAATGTATGTCTTGGATGGCATGAGGATAAGTAATTTAGTTTTCCTTTAGTACACTTATGAACATATTCCATAGAACTGTTTTTACATTGCAAATGGGACACAACTAAGGTACAAAGTACATGGATGTTTTTAAAGCCATCCAAAGACAGCAAATATATTCATGCAAGAATTACAATCAGCTCATTGTATCTAATGGTTGATGATTCTCATGTTCACTTGCACATCCGTCAGAAAACAAGATGTGCTCTGACGGTCATATCAGTGACAGAATTCTATATATTGCATGTTCTGTTCAAATCAAATACTGCATCTGTTTTACACATGAAAATCAGTTTAGTACTTTTACCTGTATTGTGCAGATCCAAAATTAGACAAAATGACAGATTTGAAGAGGACACTGACAATTTAGACTTGTATGTTTTCTTTAGCACCATACAGTTGGTGGTCACCTGAAGATTTAATCATAGAGGATTCTAATCTACCTGTACACCATATTTTATGGGGACATTAGCCCCGTCTTCCCTACAAATCTGCAATTAAATCTCAGCTGTCGACATGCAGATCTGTCATCAGCTCAGACAGGTGCTTACACTTTTCTGTCATCAATCTGCAGCCCGTTCTCTGTTCCAGTCAAATTATAAAGTAAAATGTAACCAGATGTGCCTTCCTGATACATATGTTGGCTGCAACTGCAATTTTAACTGGATAAAAAAAAAAAAAAAAAAAAAAAAAAAAAGTTACTTCTAACCATGAAAATAAATAAATTACTTAAATTACATGATATGCTGGTTAATTAATCAAATTAATTGCAAACACAAAGCTATAAAGCACAGGGCCAATTGCATGTCAGCAGGTTGTTCTAGTGCTGAGGATGCAAAAACAAAACTAAAGAGCAAGGATATTGCCATGGCAACTAATGCAGGTGTTTATCTCATGTTAATCAGTTGGCACTCAAAGATGGAGCAAATGTATTTAGTTGAAAAGCAATTTACTCCTTTAAACAAATTCTATCCCTGTCTCCTCTTGCACTACCTCCTCTGTCTTTCCATCACCAACCTCTTACACAATAGTCAAGCCCCTTTCACACTGACACTGTTTTTGAACACGCTGTATAGCAAACTGTTCATTAGGGTAACTGACTTAAGGTAATTTCCTTTAAACACAACTGATGCCATTCTATGTCAAAACGATATTATTAATATTATTACTGTTGCATTTTTCTTAGCGGAAGCGTTAAGATATTCAGGCAATATTTACTGGTTAGTAGGTTAGTAAAAATTAAAAGCCAGTATTTATGCAATCCAATGGTTGAGAAATAAAAATCCTATTGATTTACTCCACTGGGGAATTAATTTGGTACGATAATTTATAAACCGCTAATAAGAGACCTACTATGCTGGTAAATGATTTTGTTGAAGCCATCAGTCCTAATTATGTCAACTAGTTTTTTTTTAAAATAGTCATGTTTAACAGCAGAATTCATGGTGAAACACTACACTACCCATAAAAAGCTCAGAAAATTACAAGTACGTTGGCCAAAAGAACACTTTAGTGTCTGCACTAAATGGCGTTATAGTCAGTCTGTGAATGACGTTATAGTCAGTCTCCTTAACCTCTCAAACTACTTAAATATGTATGCTGTGCATATTTTGCAATAAACATAATGGGCCTATATAAGTATGTATATTTATATATATATATATAGAGAGAGAGAGAGAGAGAGAGAGAGACAAAAAAAATAATATATGTGTGTGTATATATATATATACAAAAATATAATACAACATTTTTTAAATCAATAGATTTTGTTTTTAATTTGTCATTCACAATGCTTCATGGGATTGTAGTTCTTTTCCTTACCAAAGCCATTATGAACACTGTGAAAAATATTTTAAAAGTTGTACATAAAGAATATGTTTTACAAGTAAATCCCATTTCTGTCCTTCTACTTCAAAATTAAATTTTTAATTCATAGTGTTACTTGACGTTTCTTTGTAATTATTTGTGAAATTTAGCCATTTCTGAGTGAATTTTTTTTCAAATCCCAAAGCAATATTTTTCAGTGTACACAAACTTACCTTTGTCTTTTTGTTCGATTTTCAAATGCTTTTTTGCTTTAAATCAAAGTTGTGAAAGGTTTGGTTCATGGCTTATAACAAATGCAATTTTTTTAATCCCTATTGAAAAAAAAGGTTGTTTTGGTTCTTTTGGAACCAAGGCTGCTGAAAAAGTGGGTGTACTCTGTTTCACTCTATAGTAAAATAAACCTCTTCACTGTGTCAACTAGTGGTTTTTCAATCGGCGTGTTCATAAAGGCTGCCAGCTGTCTTTGATGCTTCTGTTGGCATAAATGTCAACTCTCATTGAAAATGAACAATGTCTGAAATTATGTACGTGGAAATGAATCTAGAAATATAAGGTGTGTTAAATTGCAAACACTTTCATCCTTAGGCACAGGAGCATCATTGACAGATCATAGCTGGATCAAATTGAAATTTTAGCCTCCCCCACCATGTTATGATCTGCTGGCCTTATATTGGTTTGTTCAGATGTCTGAACAGATATGCTACTAATAATGCCTGAGAGAAGACAGCCCTAAAAAAAAAGGGAATTCCAGAAGAGAAAAAGTGATAACAAGAAATAAGAACAGAGAGCAGAGAGAGAAAATGAGCATTTGTGAACAACAACTCTCATTCACAGCTGAGCAGAGAGGGGAAGTTCTTATATGAACTAAGAAAGCCATGTGTGTTTTATCTCGCTCAAACAGTAGTAGCTTTGATTCTGTACAAAGGGCAAAATCCCAACAGTATTACACTAGGTTTCATATCCTCTGGATGTTCATTAGCTTCAATTCCCCCAAGATACAGATGAGAAAGAGAGAGACAAGCGGAGCTTAAACAAGACAGAGTGTGCAATGCCTCCTACCAATATTCCCGTCAGAGAGATCGCATTAAAGCCACAGTATGTTATTTAGCAGCATCAAAGGGAACTGTAAAAATAAGAAGTTTCAAACACTCCTGCCATTGCTGCATTTTTAAGGGTCTTGTAGCACTGTTACAGTGGAAAAATTTATAGATCTTTCCCTTTATTTTTTATTATTATTATTATTTATCTGAAAGGTTGGTATCAAAAGCTGCTGTACTAAACAGCAAAATTACATAATGAAAAATACATGTAAAAAAATATAAATTTTACAAATGCAAGAGAAAAGACTGTTAAAAAATGCCATGATAGAAATGCAATAAAAGCAATGCTGTGAAATATTACATTTAAGAACCGTTTTCTGTTTGAATATATTCAAATGCATTAAAAGTATAGTATAATGCAACACAATTTGATTAATGGAAGCTGTGGCCTCGAACACATAGTTTACTGTTAATCTGACGTATATGTTTTGTTGCATCTGAAAGTGAGAGTAGCCATTGACTTTATGAATCTCCAATGACCATGGTTTCAAAAAATCTTTCTTTACTGCTCTACTGAAGAAAAAGCAAGATATTAATTAAGGTACCCCAAAATAACTAAAGTTTCAAAAGATATGTATGTTATGCATTCATTTACTTGTGTGAATCACATTAAAATTGAAAACATCTTCCCACAGGCCTCTCTGTCCAGGCTTGTTTGTTTGAAGTGCTTTCCAACAAACACTGTGTGTTGCCTCATATTATAATACATCAGATGGAAGATGTAAATTCTGTTTAATCAGAAGTATAATTCTAGAGCACTCTAGAGAATTCTACAAACTGTGTGTGTAGTGTTTTTTGTTGTCCACATTCATTATTCTCTCTCTGTGAATGAGATGTGGTACCCCAGCCCACAGCAGACTCAGACTGCGGTAAATAGGTTAGCCCAGACCAGCTGTCAGACCCTGGGGCGAACGTGAAGGTTTTGGGGAGAAGGGAGAAGGGGATCAAACGCGGCATGCTGCACACCTGGAGCTGTTCAAAAGCATTAGTATCACCACAGGTGAGCCTCTATGAAGGCTGCGTACTGTGGACTATAATCACAACACAGCTTTGTCTAAATTGCTGGCATTACTGCTGCAACATGGGACAGCAGGGACTAAAGAGAGCTCCAAACAGATGCAGAGACATGCTGCAAAGAGCTATGGACAGATTAGCGAGCAAATACTGGCTGGTTGTTGATTTGCAAGATATTTCTTGCAAATGAAGATTACAGGTTGTTGCTGATAGGATTTAGACCGTTTTTTTTTTTGGAGGAAGCAGTTGTCTGTTTGATAAAAACAGAGCTCTGTTTGATATGTCAAAACTTGAGCCATACACAGGAGATGTGCTTGCTTGTTGCTTTCTAACAGGTTTAGGTGATGACCGTGTAGTGTGAAAAATAACAAATAACAACTCTAGGCAGTTTTTCTCATAACCTATTACACACAATTTGTAGTTAAAATGCATTTAGCAGGGTCTTCTTTACACTTCAGGTTAGAGTTATTCTATAAATAAAGACAATGCAATTAATGACACAAGCTACTGTATATAATATTGTATATAATAACAGATTATATAGTTTTATTTTGCATTCAAATCAGTGTTAACCTGGATCGAAACAATCAGGATCTCATTTAAGATGACAGTATACTGCATTTCAACGCATCATTTACATGCTATCAATAAATCTTTAAACTCCATTAACATATCAATCAAGATGTATTAAAATATAGGCTATTATCTTTTTTTTTACATTATCTTTTTTTATTATTACAGAAAATGGACAATTTAGGTGAATGTGTTGTATGTATATGTAATGCAATCATTACATAAACAGCAATGTAGTATTTAGTGCAAAACATCTTTCAGTTGCATTCTTGAGCAAATTTAACAGATGACTTCAAGGCTGTTCACATAGAACAATGCATTCTACTTCATTTTTCTCTGTAAACACATGGATGGACAGACTTTTTTTTTTTTGCAGCATAGCAGAGTGTTGTCAAATGCGGGCGCTCAAGTTTAACAAAGTTCAACTTGTAAGAACTGCATCTCTAGACCTTGGAGAGATTTTTAGTAAACTAGCAATTGGAGAATTTATGAGTTTCCAAACTTTGAATCAATTGAACCAATTGCTAGGATAAACGAATCACAGTTTTCATGGTTCGAAACAGTATGATGTACCATGCCTATTTTTCACATTAAGAGTTCACATTACTTGGTGAGTTTGACACAAGCCCTGAAGCACTGATTCAAAAGCTTCCCGAAGCAGTGTTTCGAAAAGCACCCATCACTACCTGAGTCTTGTTTTTTTAAACGCAAAAACACATTTTGTTTGAACGTCCTCTTATGGATTATTTGTTAGTACAAAACAAACTATTGACAGTAGCTATGTGTGGTTGCCATGCATGTATTTCTGAAAGAGTATAAAATCTGTTTCATGCATGGAAAAGCCCATGACACTTGACCGTTTACACACAAAATCTAGAAAAGTACTTGTTTGCATGTCAACATAACTCCCCAATACTTCTTATGCCCCTTTAACCTTAGAAAACTCTATCTGAAATGGCTTCTGCCAAACAAAGCATAGTGAAACATCACATCAAAAATCTGTCTCAGTGCTTTGAAAACAGGTTACAGTAGCTACTCACTTAGAATAAACATCACAGCGTCAGTTATTGCACTTCACATACATGCAGAAAAGGATGTTAAGACATTCATAATGTTGAAGTATATGCCTCAACACCGTCAAAAAAATAATAATGGAATGTATACACGCATTGGGTAACCTTAATGGGACCCTCTCAGTCTTTGAAGAAATGCAATGATGCTGCTTAGTAAAACTAATGCATGTCTTAATATAGGTTTAAGAATTACATGACTGCCACATGGGAGCTAAACTCTGCTATAAGTGTGTGTTTGAATTTTAATGTGAATTTATATTTATATTTAAATGAATGAAGCCATGTAATAGGTAAATGTTGACTATGAAAGAAAATAGTTTTAAAATCTCAGAGTCAGGTATGGAAGTACTGTAAATTATGCCAGCTCCTACAGAGCTTAAAGGACCAGTTCTAAAGGTCATATTTGGTTAAAGTAGTTAAAGCACCATTTTTACATAATATTTTAAGATAAATGGCAAAAAAACAAAACAAAAAAAAAAACAGAATTGAGAACTGTAAAATCAGAATTCAGACAGAAAAGTGATAAAAGATTTAAACTTCTTAAACTTAAAATTCTGAGAAGAACATTAATTCGGAAAAGTCTGAATTCTGAATTGAAAAACTCGCAATTGTAAGAAAAATGTCAGAATTTTAAGATACATTTTACAGAATTGTGGAATGTAACCTTGAAATTGCAAGACTCACAATTCGGAATTTGTTTCTGGCAATTATAAGAAAAAATAGTTTCTCTGAATTGTGATAAACAAATTGGGAATTGTGAGATAAACAGATAGATTTCCATGAAGATTTTTCTTTAGCAAAGCCTTGGTAAAACATGACAGAATGAATGAAAATTAAAGATTTGAAGCAATAACAATGAAGATTTGTGTACCCAGCTCTAAACGTATAGATACAGTCAGGATAAATGTGACTTAGTCTATACACACACCATATATAAATACATTTGAGGATAGGTACAAGAACAGTTTTATGACAATATTATGATAATTCAGGATTTACCATCAGGATATGAATATCCTTGTATTCCTTACTAGTGCTGTGTTCATTTCCTCTTACCTCTAAAATGTGAGTTGAGCCAATCGAGCTTATCAGGTAAATGAAAAGTAATAATATTATAAGTAATATTGCGCATGGTCCCATTAAATGAGGGCATCATATATATATATATATATATATATATATATATTCATTCATGTCTTGCCAGCTTTAATTAAAGTCTCTGTGACTGAGCAAGAGAAAAGCCGTTATCTGAGTGACGGCAGCTCTGCCTCTCAAGCACACACATCAGTTCCTGTTGCCCTGAACTTCCGCTCAGATTAAACAGAGGACGCTTCGGTCATGCTTACAGAGGCTTTCAGACTATACATTATACAAAGAAAAAATATTTTCAACAATGTAGCTGAAGATTCATCAATGCCAACCAAGACAGAAAGAGATCAAAGAGGTTTGTCACAGAGAGCATTATGGGAATATTCAATATAAATTACACTCAGTCGACAGGATTTGTGTTATAATTACAACAGAAACTTTTGACTTTTCACTCATCTCTTCAGTGAAAAAAAACAGCACTTCAGTATTATATCTTACATGAGACTATAAGATAGTACTGCTTACTAACTTTGTATATACAATGGATGAATGAATGAAATATGCATTGGCTCAACTTTCGAAAATCGACGGTCAATTGAGGTTAAAAAAAGAACATGAACATTTCCTTAAAATAACATCAATAAACTAAAAAGAAAAGTTTAATATTTGTAATCTGTATGTAAGTGCCAAAGTACTTTTATTTCATATCAGTTAAGTGGAGGTTATTAAAATATTTGTACTATGAACACAACACTTCAAAGAGCTAAAAAAGGAGGATATAATTTAAATAGAGAGAAATCTGCAATATGAGCACATACTTTGCAGATTTTCAGAAACATAAAATGCATTCAAATATTTGTAAGACATATGCTAATTAAATAAGTACAAAAATAAAGAGAAAGAAAGAAAGAAAGAAAGAAAGAAAGAAAGAAAGAAAGAAAGAAAGAAAGAAATAGAACTATTAAACTTGAACTACAAACTTTCTTACAGTAGTTTTGCAGAAGTATTTATTTTCTTGTCCCTTAGTTCATGCATCATGAAAGTCCATCATGATTTGCCTATGGTTTTATTTTCTGCAGTGCTCTGCTGGACCCTTTAAAGAAATCTGACCAGACAGAAAATCAGAAAGAAATCTCTGTCCATGAAAAGGGGATAGAGGAGGTTTGAAGATTAGAGTTTCTCATTAACAACAAGCATATTCATGCTTCTGGGAACAGGGTCCTTTTTAGATCTGCATCATTTGAACCGCTCAGTCTGCTAAACTGAAGTTCAAGATGCTCAGGCAAGTACCTCAGATCAAGTCCAAGGACTGGTTTGACACATAGATCTAAAGGACACATACTTCCATGTCTCCATCCTTCCCACTCACAGGAAGTTCCTGAGGTTTGCTTTCGGGGGCGAAGCTTACCAGTACCGAGTACTTCCCTTCGGGCAAGTCACTCACTGTCAAGCAGTTTCAGAGACTGCTGGGTCTGATGGCGGCTGCGTCCAACGTGTTACCTATTGGCCTGCTGTACATGAGACCCCTACAGTGGTGGCGCAAGACCGGTCACGCGCCGGTGCCTACGTGCCTTGGACATGTGGAGACAACCTTGGTTCTTGTCCCTGGGCCTGGTGTTGGGAGCTCCGTGTCGCCGCGTATGCTAGCGACGGACGCATCCTTCACCGGTCGGGGAGCGGTCATGAGTGGCCGCCCTGCCCACGGTCTGTGGAGGGGTCATCATCTCGCTTGGTCAGCGAGATGCTGGCCGTGTTTCAGGCTCTGAAATACTTTCTGCCAGACCGAAGAGGTTGCCATGTGTTAGTTCGCACCGACAACACATTGGTGGTCTCTTATAGCAACCACCAAGGAGGTCTGCGGTTCACGCCCCCTGTACAGGCTGGCGCACCAGATCCCTGCGTGGGCTATGAGGCTGAGCTCTCCTGGTTGGTCAAGCTGGCATTGCTCCCCTCAACTTTGAGGGTCACCTTGAGCATGCCGCTCCCTTCTGAGCGTCTGAGTTCCCTCTCATGCTGAGCGTTAAGTGCTCCACTCTCCAGAGCTCTGCCTTGGTAGAGCTAGCATTGCTCCCTCACTTTAGAGGGTCGAATATGAGCATGCTGCTTCCTCCCGTCTCTCCTGTTGGTCGAGCTGGCATTGTTCCCCTCAACTTAGAGGGTCACCTTGAGCAAGCCGCTCCCTTCTGAGCGTCTGGGTTAGCATGTGGGAGCAGACACCCTATCGAGGCAGGGGCTGTTATCCAGGGAATGGATGCTTCACCCCAAGGTGGTGAAGTAGATCTGGAGAGTGTTTGGCCAGGCTCAAGTGGACCTCTTTGCCACTCAGACAACGCAATGTCCCCTCTGGTACTCTCTATGTCATCCAGCTCCGAGGGGCTGGATTACATGGTACAGACGTGGCCGAGGCTTCGTCTGTATGCCTTTCCCCCGATTGCTCTGCTCCCCGGAGTTCTGGAGAGAGTGCGCCGGGACGAACTCCGGCTGCTATTAGTAGCCCCGTTCTGGCCAGGCCGAGTATGGTTCTCGGACCTGATTTCCCTCCTTGACGACTTTCCATGGGAGATTCCAGTCAGGAGGGATCTCCTCTCACAGGCAGGAGGCACCTTGTGCACCCCCGCCCGGAGTGGTGGAAGCTGTGGGTATGGCCCCTGAGGGAGCACAGCTCATAGCTTCCGGTCTCTCAGCCGAGGTTGTTGAGACCATTCTCCAATCCAGAGCTCCCTATATGAGGAGACTGTACGCCCTGAAGTGGAGACTCTTCACTTCATGGTGCGGAGATCGCCAGCTCGAACCAGTTAACTGCCCGGTTGGTACAGTGCTGGAGTTCCTGCAGGCCCGACTCTCCGCAGGGTTAGCCCACTCCACCTTGAAGGTCTATGTGGCGGCAATCTCGGCTTACCCCTCTTGGTGGACTGACAGTGGGCAGACAACCCCTAGTTACACGTTTCCACCATGGTGCACTGAGGCAGTCGGTTCGTGGATGCCACTCAGATGGCCTATGAGTCTTCTGACCTCCCCTCGCCATGGGAGTCAGAGCTCATTCCATGAGGAGTGTGGCGGCCTCCAAGGCCTTTCTCGCAGGTGTCCCTATCCAGGACATCTGCAACGCTGCGGGATGGTCTACGCCCCTGACCTTGTCAGGTTTTATGGCCTAGACATACGAGCCACTCCAGGTTTCCGTTCTCTCGCCCTAGCTGTTCTCCATTGGATACACACAGGGCAGGGACTTGGAAGTCTGGTGCCGTGGGTATGTCGTTCCCCAAAGCGTCTCCTGACGCAGCTCGAGTTCCTGAAGAGGAACGTCTTAGGTTATGTATGTAACCCCAGTTTCTCGAAGTTCACAGTTCACACTTCCGGCATCCCTGCCAGCGCTTGCTTGATTCTAGAAGCTGACGCCGGTTTCACCGCACGTGCTTTTATACCAGCTGGTCATTACGTCACCTCGCCCGTAATGTCCCTCCCATCCATTGGACAGATTTCATTGGTATTCAGAGCCAGTTACGCTGTAGGCGTTCCCCAAAGTGTCTCCTGACGCAGCGTCTCATTCCTTCGAGGAACTGGGGTTACATACGTAACCTAAGACGTTTTCTGATTTTATTTTTAAGATGTGACAGAAATGCAAGCGCTCACTCTCTATTGAGTAATTCTGACTGAACAAGACAATTTAAGTTATTTATAGTCCAGTCACTTTCTAGTAACCATTTGGATATAAATGTAAGCCCACTTCTCATGTAAATTAGATTTCATCATGATTAAGTATTTAGTAGTTCCCTTCCAGGAACTTCGAGCTGCGTCGAAAACGCATATGGGAACGCCTTCAGCGTGACCAGGCTCTGAATATGATGTGTAATCAGTCAAACAAGGGCGAGGCGTCACGGGCGGGGTGACGTCACGACCAGGAAGCATATAAGCACGTGCGGCGGAGCCGGCTTCAGCTTTTTGTCATTCAGCGAAGCGCTCTGTGTGTGTCAGTCTTATTTACTGTTGTTTGTCCTAGTTTTAAGTGGAAAGCATTCAGTATCATGCCAAAGCCAAGGGCAAGCTCAGGGGTGAAGCTTTCAGACCACGTTTTGAGTTGTGTGTGCATCCTTGCCCTCGCTATATCACGAGCGAGGACACACACGATTTGCGCGTGGTCTGCCTGGGTGCGGAGCACGCAAAATCGGTCTCCGCACCCGGAGGGCTCTCTTCGAGAAGGGAGCCTTTGCGAGCTCCCCACGCGGTGCCGGTCCCGCTGCTGCCGAGGCAGAGCGGCGGCTGCACTCGTGGGGCTCGCAGGCTGATCTGGCTGGCGAGTGTGAGACGGGCATGTCCCTATCTCCTCCCGTATCAGCCAGATCTGGCGCCCCGTCTCTCGGTGTGGAAGCTGTCTCTTCCCCCGAGACGAGGGCTCAATGCTTCGTCTCTCTTCCTCTGAGGAGGTTGATGTGACGAGCGTTCATGAGGTTTCGCCGCCTCTGTCACCCCAATATGATATAACTATGAGCTTTGTAAGCTGCAGTGTTTGCACAAGCATAAAATTAATAAAGCCGGTCCCGCTTGCCTTTAAATCAGAGAGAAAAAAAGGCAGAGCGGCGGCTGCGCTCGCGTGCACAAGCATAAAATGAATAAAGCCGGTCCCGCTTGCCTTTAAATCAGAGAGAAAAAAAAGGCAGAGCGGCGGCTGCGCTCGTGGGGCTTGCAGAGAAAAAAAAGAGAGAAAAAGGCTGATCTGGCTGGCGAGAGTCAGACGGGCATGTCCCTATATCCTCCCGCGCCTGATCTGGCGCCCCGTCTCTCGGTTCGGAAGCGGTCTCTTCCCTTCCCCCGAGACGAGGGCTTGACGCTGCGTCCTCCGAGGAGGTTGATGTGACGAGCGTTGACGAGGTTTCGCCGCCTCTCTCGCCCCAGAGAGCTACTTCTACACAGGAGCCTTCCGTTTTCCCCGATCTCCTCACCGAGGTGTCGAGATCGCGGGTGAAATTTTTTCGTCCCGGCCAGTCGTTCCCGCGGGAACTGAAAGAGCGCGGGTATGCGGCGATGCCGTGGGTTGAACAGAGGCTTGCGAGCTATCTGTCTCCCTCTACGGCATCGCCTTTGAAGGCTCCTGCTCTGCTTACAACATCTTTGGTGGGCAGAGGGTATGCGCTCTCTATAAACTCAGGTGGCTGCTGGGCGGGCGCAGCCTCCTCTGCATACCAGCTCCTCGCGCAAAAGGTCCTGACGGGCGAGCCCCAGGACCGCGGAGGGCGACCCCTACTGGGGTGGAGTGGCTTGCATCGCGGCACTCGGTGACCACTTCACCTCGGTGCCCTCCAGGGACTTGTCTGCTGACCCTGCCGCTGTTCCAGGGCACAGCCGGTCCCAGCGAGTATATTTCTCAGGTTTGTCCGCCCGGCAGCGCGGAGCCGAGAAACTCGCCTCAGCCGCCAGATTACGCGTCTCATCTGCGCCGCATCGAGACAGCGGTCTGGCCGCTTCTCTGAACCCAGAGGTCAGTCTCGAGAGACTGATTCCCTTAAGATCATTGGGCAGCGAGCTGCCGAATGTGTCTCTTTGGGTCCTGCCTTGCAGGGTCTGGTTCGTTCAGAGGTCCTGACGGGTGAGCCCCAGGACTACGGAGGACGACCCCTACTGGGGTGGAGCGGCTTACACCGTGGCACACAGTGACCGTCTCCCCTCGGTGCCCTCCAGGGACTTGTCTGCTGACCCTGCCGCTGTTCCAGGGCACAGCCGGTCCCAGCGAGTATATTTCTCAGGTTTGTCCGCCCGGCAGCGCGGAGCCGAGAAACTCGCCCCAGCAGCCAGGCCACGTGCCTTCTTCCGGTGCGCCGCTTCGAGACAGCGGTCTGGCTGCACCAGAGGTCAGTCTCGAGAGACTGATTCCCTTAGTAGAGCATTCGACAGCTTGGCAGCGGCTGCCGAATGTGTCTCCTTGGGTCCTGCAGACCGTAGCGAGAGGCTATCGTATTCAGTTCGGCGGGCCACCCCCGCCGTTCTGCGGGGTTGTTATGACTGCGGTCCGCCCCGGGCAGGCTCTGGTTTTGGAACAGGAAGTTGGTACTCTGCTGAGGAAGGAAGCCATCGAGTTGGTTCCTCCTCACGAGACCCAGTCCGGTTTCTACAGCCGGTACTTCATTGTTCCGAAGAAGGATGGAGGGCTGAGGCCCATACTGGATCTGCGTCTACTGAACCGCTCAGTCAGAAAGCTGAAGTTCAGGATGCTTACTATCAAGCAGGTCGTGACTCAAATCAGGTCCGAGGACTGGTTTGTCACGATAGATCTCAAAGACGCATATTTCCATGTTTCCATCCTTCCTTCTCACAGGAAGTTCCTGAGGGTCGCCTTTGGGGGGAAAGCGTACCAATATCGGGTTCTTCCCTTCGACCTAGCACTTTCACCCCGCACTTTCACCAAGTGTGTGGATGCGGCACTGGCCCCGTTGCGGCTTCAGGGCATCCGCATACTCAATTATATCGACGATTGGTTGATCCTCGCTCAATCAGAGCGGTTGGCGGTTCGGCATCGAGATGTCGTTCTCGCCCACATGAAAGAACTGGGGTTGAGACTGAACGCCAAGAAAAGTGTGCTTTCTCCGGTTCTGAGAATCACTGATCTAGGCGTGGTGTGGGATTCGACCACGATGCAGGCACGATTGTCCCCTGCTCGGATCGAGTCGATCCTTACTACAGTCAGGAGAGTGCGAGAAGGCCAGTCACTCACTGTCAAGCAGTTTCAGAGACTGCTGGGGCTCATGGCAGCTGCGTCCAGCGTGATACCTTCTGGCCTGCTGTACATGAGACCCCTACAGTGGTGGCTCAAGACCAAGGGGGTCTCCCTGAGGGGAAACTCACTCCGCGCTGTCAAAGTGTCACGCCGTTGTGTCCGTGCCTTCGACATGTGGAGGAATCCTTGGTTCTTGTCCCAGGGCCCGGTGTTGGGAGCTCCTTGTCGCCGCGTCTCGCTAGCGACGGACGCTTCCCTCACCGGTTGGGGTGCGGTCATGAGTGGCCACCCTGCCCGTGGTCTGTGGAGAGGTTGCCACCTGACGTGGCATATCAATCGGCTAGAGATGTTAGCGGTGTTCCGTGCACTCAAGCACTTCCTCCCAGACCTGAGAGATCACCACGTGCTGGTGCGCACCGACAGCACGGCAGTGGTCTCTTACATCAACCACCAAGGAGGTCTGCGGTCGCGCCCCTTGTATAAGCTGGCACACCAGATCCTTGTGTGGTCCCAGGGCAAGCTCCTATCACTGAGAGCTGTGCACATTCCTGGGCATCTTTATGTGGGAGCAGGCGTCCTGTCGAGACAGGGGCCGAGGCCCGGGGTATGGATCCTTCACCCTGAGGGGTGAAGCAGATGTGGAAGGTTTTTTGGCCAGACACAGGTGGACCTCTTCGCCACTCGAGAGTCAGCGCAATGTCCCCTCTGGTTCCTCCAGCTCCTCCGGGACTGGACGCTATGGTACAGACGTGGCCGAGGCTCCGTCTGTACGCCTTCCCCCCGATCGCTCTGCTCCCTGGAGTTCTGGCGAGAGTGCGCTGGGACGAGGTCAGTCTACTGTTAGTAGCACCGTTCTGGCCGGGCCGAGTATGGTTCTCGGACCTGATATCTCTCCTCGACGGCACTCCGTGGGAAGTGCCCGTCAGGAGGGACCTCCTCTCACAGGCCGGGGGCACCGAGGTGCACCCTCGCCCGGAGTGATGGAAGCTGTTGGTGTGACGCCCTGAGGGGGCACAGCTCATAGCTTCCGGTCTGTCAACCGAGGTTGTCGAGACCATCCTCCAATCCAGAGCTCCCTCTACGAGGAAACTGTACGCCTTGAAGTGGAGGCTCTTCACTTCTTGGTGCGGGGACCGCCAGCTCGACCCAGTCAACTGCCCCGTTGGTGCAGTACTGGAGTTCCTGCAGGCCCGTTTCTCCGCAGGGGTAACCCATTACACTGTTAAGGTGTACGTGGCAGCTATTTCGTCATACCACGCACGCCCTTACCGGTGGCCAGTCAGTGGGTAGACACCCCCTGGTTACACGTTTCCTCCGCGGTGCGCTGAGGCTGAGGCCTCCGGTACGATCTCGTCCCTACGTGGGATCTGGCTGTGGTTCTGGAGGCTCTGTGCAATGCACCTTTCGAGCCCATTCAGGAGATAACTGAGAGACTCCTCACTATCAAGACCGTTTTCTTATTGGCTATCACCTCTCTGAGGAGGGTGAGTGACCTTCAGGCCCTGACTACAGCCTCTATTCACTTTGCGCCCGGTTCGGCGAAAGTATTCCTCTACCCCCGCGTGGGGTATGTTCCTAAGGTCCCATCGGTCGTTCCACAGCCGGTCGTACTGCAGGCCTTCTGTCCTCCTCCCTTCGGGGAGCCAGACCAGGAGAAGCACAACCGTATGTGTCCAGTGCGAGCACTAGACGCATACATCCACAGGTCCTCCCTGTGGAGAAAGTCGGACCAGCTGCCTGTGTGCTATGGTCCGCCTAGGAGGGGTCTTCCTGCTACGAAGCCCTCCGCTTAGTAGGTGGATTGTGGGTGTCATGGCTTTGGCATACGAGGCCTCTGAGCTCCCCCCGCCGGTGGGAGTCAGAGCGCACTCAACCCGAGGTGTGGCGGCCTCCAAGGCCTTCTGGGCAGGTGTTCCATGCAGGACATCTGCAACGCAGCTGGGTGGTCCACGCCCCTGACTTTCGTTAGGTTCTATGACCTCGACATCCGAGCCACTCCCGGCTCCTCTGTCCTTTCGTCCTGACACCAGGCAGGGACTTGTCAGTCTGGCGGCGTTGGTATCTCGTTCCCATATGCGTTTTCGACGCAGCTCGAAGTTCCTGGAAGGGAACGTCTCAGGTTACGTATGTAACCATGGTTCCCTGAAGGGAACGAGACGCTGCGTCGGGTTGCCACACTTCCGGCATCCCTGCCAGCGCTTGCTTCATGACTTGAAGCTGAAGCCGGCTCCGCCGCACGTGCTTATATGCTTCCTGGTCGTGACGTCACCCCGCCCGTGACGCCTCGCCCTTGTTTGACTGATTACACATCATATTCAGAGCCTGGTCACGCTGAAGGCGTTCCCATATGCGTTTTCGACGCAGCGTCTCGTTCCCTTCAGGGAACCATGGTTACATACGTAACCTGAGACGTTCTCAATCGCCCACTCCTGGTAATCATTTAATTGTTTATGGCTGTTATCAAAATCCAGTTTATTTTTTGCATAGAGCAGCAGTTATGTTACTCTGTGGAGGAAACACAGTGTGAAAGCACAACAGGAGCCTGCTGTAGAGAAATGTGTGAAACGGTCATAAAATGAATTTAAACCAAATGCAGTACAAGTATTTAGAGATTGTGTGCCTCGCTACTCCTTTATCATCTAAAGCTCAGTCACTCCACAGAGTCTCTTACACAAAGCAAAAATCTAAATCTGTCATTACTGCTGATTGCTCTGAAACGTCTCTCTCTCCATTTGCCCATTAGAGAGAGATTGAGCTTTTAACTCATCTTTAAGTTTTTGAATGAGTTCCAGAAGATTGGGCTCACTCCCCAGAACACCTCTTATTACTGACAATAGAGCAAACGGAATCAGTATTACCACAGACATCAGCAAGACGTAATGTCGCTTATCTTTTGTTTAGACAAGAAACACTTATTGTTGAAGTTTGAGACTGTCTGAGGTCATTTGCTATCTGAAATGCTCACTGAAATGCTCCCCTGTGGCCACAGTAAAGATAAGAAAGATTGAAGAAATGAAGAATCTTGACTGAAGTACTAACGTATTAAATGTAAATGTGTTTTCGATTCAAAAAGGTGCTTTTAAAAGTTTTTAATGCATTTGCATTGGCATATGATGACATTAGCCTTGCAGTGTAAGAGAAGTGAATGCTTATTTAAAGAAAAGTGACATTTAAAAAGAAAAAATGCCTTTTCGTTTTGTTTTTAATGGAGTGGAAAGAGTTGGATTGCATGTAGCGAGAGGAGAGCAGAAAGAAATAGGAATATGTTTATGCAAATCAGTCTTGTGGCTCTTTTATGACTACATAGCGCAGTTCAATTTTATATTTATGCTGGATATTGACTCTGCTCTCTGGAAGCTATTGATTCAACTCCATTTTATAATGGAAACAAAGTAAACCCTATTGTTGCTATTGTTGTGTATTAAACAGTGCTGTTTTTGCTTTTATGTTAAGTGTTAGTGTTTGTGAAGCCAAAAGGCACAGAGGACAGATTTTGAGGAGGGTTTCTGTAGAACCTGACCTCTGGTTTTTGGTCTTCTCATCATTTGTCAGCCTGTCAAGAAACTGTAGCTAATGAAGCTGTCAGCATTGTGAACTAATTTCCATCCTTCACACCGCCACCTCAACTAATGAATTTGACAGAGCGAATACCACAGATGCTGCACCCTGATTGGTTCAGTGACAAGAAAGATATAGGTTTAGGCTTGTTATAGTCTGACAGGACCTGGTGTATGAATATTTTGCATACTCTTCATCTTATTATTATTCATTTGCCATTTCTAGCAGGGGCATGTACATGACCTGAAAGGGAGCGGACACACATATATAAATGTATCAGGCTGGCTCATGAATATTCATTTCTTTGAGTAAGATAGGCATATTAGAACAATTACATATTAGATTGACAATTGCATATCCATTCATCTGATGTCTGATAGCAGAGGTATATGCCTTTTTTTTTTTTTTTAGTTCAATATTTTAATGCTTCCTGCCTATATCTCGCAAAAACTTCCATAAAAATGGTTAAATCTGCTCTTAACTTTTGAACTCAGACTGACATTTTGGAACATATTTGGAAGCCAAGTGGGAGATAAAGTGCAATGCATGCTTAAAATAAAAATAAAAAGTATGTTATTATGAATTAATGTGAACCGTTATGTAGTTACAATTTTTTACCATGATTGTGTTGATACTTTAAATTAATCAGAATATTACATGTTATAGGCAGACAAACAATGCAATAAAATTTGCAATCATAATCTAAAACTCAACATATAAACAAGCAAAGCATACATTTTCTCCTCATTTATGAGCCGATTAACATTGCTCGTCATTCATTGCTCGAGCTGTAAATGAATAGTGACATTTAGATGGGCTTTATCATTATGAGCAGTTTCACAGAGCAGTGCTTCAGTCCCAGAGACCTGACCCTCTTAACATTTTGTACTTTTCTCTCAAGAACACATGTAGAAAGCCTTGATATGCTTTTACGGCATTCATTTCCTCCTCTTAGCTTCAAACGGAGCCATACGTTTGAAAATGCAGCAGACAGGAAATAAATTCTCGGGCTTCCAATTTTCACAGAGTTCAATTTCACTCCAGAGTCAGAATCAAAATACCTTTCGGGCTCCCAAAATGTGGAGATTATCAAATTGATTGTCCTGATGTGACCACTCAACTTTAGGGAGTCAGTCCTTACTTTGGGAAATTAAAAGACATTTGTACATTTTAGCAGCCTTATATGACAAAACAAACAAATGTTATGCTTTTTGGAGTTTTTGGATTATTTCCGTTGGAGAAAACTGTTTTTCTATCAAAACAGAACAATTTTTTTTTTTCCACAACTATTTTTTTCCACCTACAAACGTTTTTCACAGTTTTTCAAATGTTACTAAAGTCTGTTGTGCAGCCCACCAGTAACATTGTTGCATGCGGAGATAAAAATGCACATAGTCATAAAGCTGTGTTTGAGTTTGTATAAGCTCCTGGTTATTGTGCTGGGTGTATAATTTCCTGTAGATGTGGGCAGCAGCAGCAGAAAAGCTTGGCTACCGGTAGGAGTGAAAGGCTTTGGGGCTTGTCTGTGGAAATGCATGACTGAGCAGAGGTCTGAAGGTGATCTAACGCTCTGATGGCTAAAATCATGTTGAAGTAAAATAATATGTTTTTGTATTTGTCCTGTTTGACATTTACCTCAAACACATATAGAGGGATTAATGTTCATGAATACGTAAGGCAGAAATATTATAAATTCTGCACTAAAGTTGTCAGAAAGGTCACAAAGCAAACATAAAAAGAAGGGACCGTGTCATCACGTGTCGATCGCGAGCTCACTGCAGCTTCCTCCGTAAACTTCTTTATTTGGACGTCTTTAAGCCTTATGAATAAAAACACTCCAGCGAATTTACAGAATACAAGTATAAGAACATATTAAGTTGAGTGCATGTGAGCTTTATTTATGTTTTACTGACATCCGTCTCGCGCCGGGCTCAGCACTCGAATGGCAACAGAGGCTACAGACAGAAACGTACTCTGTTACTGTTGTAACCTCGGTTCCCGGAGATACGGAACGAGTATTGCGCCTTGATAAAGACGCATATGGAAAAAGCCTTTTTTCTCCTTTAGTATTATTCAGTCACGCAGTGAAACTGCAAGACTATTGGTTCATGCATTGAGTAAAAAATGAATCAATGGGTCGGCAGCGGAGCTGCACGAGCCTATAGGATCCTCAGGTTACTTCGACTGAAGTGACGATTGAGTCGTGCAGCTACCTGGTACGGCAAAGTACGCAGTACTCATTCCGTATCTCAGTGAACCGAGGCTAAGATAGTAACCGAGTACGTTCCCTGTTGATACTCCACTCGTACTGTGTCTTGATAAAGACGCATATGGGACCTCAATTCAATCACGCCGTTCTAAGGTAGAGGAACGACTGCATAATGTACCTCCATAAGCATTCAATTCCCATAGGGATAACTCCCGGTCCTCCTCGGAAGGAGGAAGCGCTGAGAGTGTGATGACCTGACAAATTCCAGGCAGGCAGGCAGGGTTAATGGAGAGCGCCTTTATGTAGGACAGCACGGACATGTTGTCTGTGCGAATCAGCACATGGCATCCTATTAGGTCTGGCAGGAAAAACTGGCAGGCTTGACATACTGCTAGCATCTCTAAGCAGTTGATGTGGAAGCCTTTCTCCGCTTTCGACCAATGGCCCAAGGTCGGTTTGTCTTCGCACAGCACCCCCCAACCTGTGTTGGAGGTGTCTGTTGTGACAACTTTCCTGCTGCAGACCATTCCCATGGACATGCCCCTCTCCATCCATCGTGGGTTCTTCCAGGGGGCCAGGGCTGTCTGTTTAAAAGAGAGACCCTGGCCCACCCTGACATGTAGGCGTCTGTGACACCATGCGTGGGGTGGAACCCGTGGTTTCAACCAGCGTTAGAGGGGCTGCATATGAAGCAGGCCCAGCTGTAGCACTGGCGATGCTGCGGCCATGAGGCCCAGCATCCTCTGAAATGCTTTGAGGGGACGAGCGGTGCCACTCTTGAAGGAGGCTGCGAGTTTCTGAATAGCCAAGGTGCGTTCTGGCGCTACCACAGCTCTCATCTGAGTTGAGTCTATAACTGTTCCCAGGAACTATACCCGTTGGCTGGGGGACAGTGCGCTCTTGGCGAAATTGACCCTGAGCCCCAGGCGCTCTAAGTGGCTGAGGAGGAGGGTCCTGTGCGATAGTAGCTCCACCTCTGAATGGGCCTGAATGAGCCAGTCGTCAAGGTAGTTGAGAATGCAGGTTCCCATCTGTCTTAGAGGGGAAAGAGTCCATGCACTTCGTAAAAGTGCGGGGGGCCAGAGAGAGTCCAAAGGGAAGGACCGTGTACTGATAAGCCACTCCCTCGAAGGCAAATCTCAATAATCGCCTGTGATGGGGGGCTATCTGGATGTGAAAGTATGTCTAACAGAACCAGTCCCCTGTGCGAATCTGCGAGAGGATCTGCTTCAGCGTGATCATCCTGAACGAACCTCCTCATGAGGGCATAATTCAGGCGTCTGAGATCGAGGATGGGCTGGAGGCCGCCATCCTTTTTGGGGACAAGGAAGTAATGGCAGTAGAATCCTGACTCCCTCTGAGTTGGAGGAACCCTTTCTATAGCTTCTTTTTTCCAACAGCGTCATCACCTCTCAGAGTAGAACGTGAGCGTTCTCGCCCTGCACCGAGGTGGAGACCATGACCCAGCAGTGTCTGAAACTGCTTGACAGTGAGTGACTGGCCTTCTTTCACCCTCCTAACTTTCGTGAGGATTGACTCGATCCGAGCAGGAGACATACATGCTTGCATCGTGGTCGAATCCCACACCACCCCCAGATAAGTGGTTCTCTGTAATGGAGAAAGCACACTTTTCTTGGGGTTCAGTCTTACTGTGCGTTCACACCGCCGCCGGCGAGAGCGTCAAAATTCGCCCTGGCCGCCCTGACTGCGACGCTGTAGAAAAGATTCGTGGACGCGCTGACGCTCTGACGTAGATCGTATGCTCGTCTTGTATTTAAAGGAGCCGCAAAGGAAACAAGCAGGTTGATCTTGTGCGGACTGACCACAAGTAGAGTATAAGTTAACCTCATGAAATATTTTAAATGTGAAAGTGACAAGTTGATCGATAGAAAGAACTTAATTGTAGTTACATGTTTGCTAACCAAATAAACGAATTAAAAGCCATTTGTGTGATGTGGATTTGTGTTCATGGTTAAGTGCTAGTCTAATTTCAACATTATAGGAGACATTTACTAGCCTTGGTCTTTAATTAACATTAATTTGTGTGCAGCCTACATTACAAACTGTCCAGATTGAAGTGTAGCCTTAATGCAATTAGTCAAATCGGTGTTGGTTTTGAGCAAATACATTGCATTCCCGCTGAAAAACAAACGTTGTAGCAGGAAAATGTCCCCTATCATTTTTATTTATTTATGTCCCTGTACACAAACAAGGACACGTCAAATATTATCGGGAAACCCGCCACAGCAATAATTAATCTCTCTTCCATTTTGCTTGGGAATGGGAACTAATGTGGTCGGAACCAAAGTTTACAAGGCTGCGTTCTCTGGAACCCTCTCAAGCGGAGGACTTCTACATTCCGATTGGTTGCCGCCCAACCGCGTCATAGCTCATTACCATAAAGTTGACCTGATTTCAACTCTCCTCGACGCTCTCACCGTCCAAAACGCGCCGCGCCGCTCTCGCCGGAGCTCGCCGCCGGCTCACATTGAAAATGAATGACTTCCGGCCACTTTGACGCTCTCGCCGCCGGCGGTGTGAACGCACAGTTAACCCCAACACTTTTATGTGAGCGAGAACAACATCTCTAAGTTGAGCCGCCCTCCGCTCTGATTGAGCGAGAATCAACTGGATTCTCTAGCCTCTCTCTACATTGCGCAGGACCCACTGAGACACATTTGGCAGTAGTTTCCACGCTGCGAAATAGTCTACTAAGGGAACCAGTCTCTCGAGACTGGCCTCTGGTGTAATCAGAGTGGCTAGTCCCTGGAACGGCACACCGGCAGGGAACGGCCGAACTAGCTGCTCCGAAGGGGTGGTGATTATCTCAGCTCCGCTACAGTTCCAGGCGGAAGAGAATGAGATGTGTGCTCGCCGGAGACCGCTGCACCCTGGAACACCATATGTGGCAGGGTTAGCAGATCGATCTCCTGAGGGCACTGGGGGGAGATGAGCACCGTACGTTGTGGTGAACGTTGCTCTACCCCAGCAGGGGCTACCCTCATAAGCCCTGGTCCATTTCTCATAAGGGCTTCTTGGCCGAAGACCTCTTTGCCTGAAGCATGGTCCGCAGATCCTGCTTAGGCTTGGAGGTCTTCGACCGCGCACCCTTCTTACCGCCCACCCCCGCTTACGGCGGAGGTGCACGGGTGGCGATGCTCTCCTTCTGCGCTTCCCTATATGAGGAGCCAGCCCGTGGCAGGGGCTGCTCTTGACCAGAGAGCGGCGAGGGAGAAACCGCTGGAACGCCGCCGCCTGCTTCCTGACCTCCTGGTGCCTGTCGACAACGGAGTCAACAGCGTCACCGAAAAGGCCGGAAATCGACAGCGGGGCGTCCAGAAGGAAGACCCTGTCGCGGTCTTTGATATCCGACAGGGTCAACCAGTGATGCCTCTCCGCCGCCACCAGGGCTGCCATGGATCGCCCAATGGCACGGGCGGTCTCCTTCGTGGCGCGGAGAGACAAATCAGCGGTTTTGCGGAGTTCACGAATGTCCTCCACACTAACGCCCTCACCCTCATCTAGGTCCTTGAGCAGGTCAGCCTGGTATGCCTGCAACACCGCCATGGTGTGCAGACATGAGCCAGCCTGACCCGCTGCCGCGTACCCCTTGCCCACCAGCACTGACGATGTGCGCAGCGGCTTGGTGGGCAGGGTCGGAGCCTTCAGAGACGACGCAACGTCAAGAGCACAACACTAAATAGGACTCACGGAGACACAGAGCGCTAGCTGAATGACAGAAAGCTGACGCCGGTTTCACCGCACGTGTTTATATACCAGCTGGTCATTACGTCACCTCGCCCGTGATGTCCCGCCCAGTCCATTGAACGGATTTCATTTGTATTCAGAGCCGGTCGCGCTAAAGGCGTTCCCCAAAGCATGTCTGGACGCAGCTTGAGTTCCTGAAGAGGAACAATAAAAGGCATTATTTCGCATTCAGCTAGCCAACACTGTTGAAGCTGTTGTCATAGCATAGTAGGCTTTTTTTTATTAGAATAGAAAATAGCAAGGGTCCATAGAAAATATTAAGAAAACTATAACTCTTGAAGGATTTTTTTTTTTTCAGCGGGGCAGCTCAAGAACGCCAGACACACAAGTACTCTGGCTCTTTTGCCCCAAAGCTGCACAGGCGGGCTTTGCCAAGCCAACATCAAAGTTCGTCTTCGAACGTTAGCTTCTAGTTATAAATTGTAATAATATTACTGATTTTGCACAGTTTATTATCAAATAAATGCAGCCTATATGAGCATAAGACATTTCTTTCAAAAACAGTAAAAAAAACTCTTACTGGCCCCAAACTTTTGAACAATAGTGTGTATTATTATCTATTACAGTAGCTAACCCTGCTAAAGGATAGAGAGTCATGTAAATGATAATTAAATCACTTTTCTCATGCATAAAAGCACACTTCTGTTTGAAACATGTATCTGATAATCCCATTTAACATTTTGGCATACAGGTGGTGAATGTCAAATCTTAATGCATCACAGAGACTTTGCTTCTGAAAAATTATCTCATAAGGTGAGGTGTATTTGAGTAAGATGATGCGTGACATGAGAAATAGATTGAAAAGAAAACCCTGAAAGCGTTTAATTATGTTTCAAGGGATTGGTTGAGAACAGCAAATATCAAAGTAGTCAACGTGTAATTCTTCTGACACAAAGTTTTATCAAAGTGTTGTCTTGATCAAATATTCATCCAGTTCTGTGACATTTCATTTCATCCTTTTCTTCTTGAGTAATTTCAGAAGTTTTCTTACACAGATCCTGTTTTTCTCTTTTTTTCTTTTCTTTCCTTTTCCTTTTTTTAAAGGTGGCCTCCCTCTGTTACCAGGAAAGCCTTGCTGTGACAGGGTTGTCATCAGAGTGGCCGTGAAAAGGGCATGGGGAGTGACTCACTTTGAAAAATAACCCTTTTTTCTTTTCTTTTTTGCTGTTATGACAATCCAAACAACGTCACACCTGGATTCAAAGAGCATCATGTTTACACAAAGACAGAGAGGGTGCTTTGAGGCTAGATCCGGCTCTCAGTGGTCTTGTAAACTTGACCTCCTTTACAAAAAGTATGCTAGCTAATACAAATTGCTTCATTACTTGGTTAACTAGCCATTAACCATAATAGTCTTCACATTTATATAGACCCAGAATTCAACCACCCACAAGTGCAGAGGGATCTTTAATTTGTTTGGAACTGAAGAGATGGTGTTTCTCGCATAGACACTGATTATACCCAAGGACTTTCAGAAGCTGTTAGTCAAGCAAACCTTTCTATTTATCACTGTTCAAAGAAGTCTCTATTCAGTGACTCCTCAACTTTGATATATAGGTGCTGCAGGATTTAGGCTTTAAGCCTTTTTGAAGGTAAGACCTGCTTCAGAAAAGCTCACTAAACTGGGTTAGTTGAGCACATACTGTTCTTCTAATTAAAATATATTTTACTTCAATGTATTTTAATTAGAAGAATGGTGTGTGCTCAAATATCTCTTTTTAACACCTTTTTCTGAACCAGATTGAAATAATATATGTAAGTATTATAATATTTCACACTATTACCATTTTACTCTTTTTTTTTTTTTCTTCTTTTTTTTGATGAAATTAATGCAGTCTTAGCAAGACACAAAAAAAAGGTAAAACAGTAATAGTGTGAAATATTATAATTTAAAATCCATATATATATATATATATATATATATATATATATATGTATATATATATATATATGTTCATAAATTACATTTTAAAACATTATATATATAATGTTTTAAAATGTAATTTATGAACGGTAGGGTGAGTGATGAAAACTGAAGAAACTCACTCCATAAAATGACAAAAAAAAATCACTCTGGTACCCCTCTAAAGCAAGGGTTTTTAAGACCTATAAATAAAGTATGATGATCTCCCTTCCAAAAAAATATAATGCACAATAGCCAGTTATATGAAAAAAATAATTAATTCATAAATTTGTGTGTGTGTGTGTGTATGTATAATATATGAAGTGTGAATGGAGTGTGAACTGCTGAGCTCTGAGCAAATAGCACTGTGATCTGTAAGCCATAAAAAATTTATGTTAACAAGACGTTTTCTGCACTGTATTAGTGCATGTTTGTCCTGATGTGAGAATATGCATCTATCTTAAGATTCATGTAAATTTCTTGTTCCCTATCGATACTCCACTCGTACTGCGTCTTGCTAAAGACGCTATGGGAAAAAGCCTTTTTTCTCCTTTACTGAAGCCTTATTCAATCACGCAGTGAAACTGCACGATCATTGGTTTGTGCAGTGTGATAAAACGAACCAATGTGTCGGCAGCGGAGCTGCACGAGCCTATGGCGACGGAGCCCGCCAGATCCCGCCAGAATGGGCGGGGTTATCTGGCTATATAATCAGCCGTCTCGCCATAGGATCCTCAGATTTCTTCTCCTTCAGCGACGACATCTCGCCTTCGCTGATCCCAAGAAGCCGCCTCGCCGTTGACACGCCTCGCAGCTGAGCCAGAGACCTCCTGCCAGCTGAGACGCCGCTTTCACCGCGCTCCAGCCCCGCAGAAGCCCCGGTCTGTTCGCTGCCGCCATCCGGTGAGTGCTATAAAAATGCATATTTATCGGCGTTGTTGCAAATGCCGCAACAGCGAGTGTGGCTCGTGCAGGGGATCCTGCACGATGCAAAAGAGCAGTGAGCGCGTGCCGCCTGTCTGGGTCTCGCCCACGCACTGACTGCGCGCTTACTGAGACAGCTCGTTCGAGTATGAGTCTCGCTCTTCCCGCTCGCTGTCCGTCTCTGTGGAGGCAGCTCCGCTCTCCCGTTTCCCCTCTCTCAGCAAAGCTCGGAGAATGAAACATCAGAGCCACGGAGCTTCCTGCAGCGCTCGAATCCGCCGGTGTTCACACGTGAGAATCAGAGCTCCTCCTTCATTGGGCGGCTCTATTCTCTTTGGCGGACCGGAGTGGAAAGTTATGTGTGTGCGTCACTGAGACTGCGCTCACACAGGCAGCCTGCTTTCACCGAAAGCCGGGCTTTACTCTGATTTGCTCGCGGTCCTCTATGTAGCAGCGCTTTGATCTGCCAGCGCGTGTGGATTAGCGCGCCTCATTACATTGAGTGGCTCAATCCTTCTGCGCGCATTGTAAAATGCTGCGCTGGGCGGCCACCCACTCACGTTTATTTTCTCCCAGTCACCTCGGAGAAAAAGACGGTAAAATCGCATGGCTGGGCGTTCAGGCTTGAGTGATTTTTCGCGCCGGCATAGCCCCGTGTGTTTCACTCTGCATACAGCGCTTTGATCTGCCAGCGCGTGTGGATTAGCGCGCCTCATTACATTGAGTGGCTCAATCCTTCTGTGCACATCGTAACATGCTGCACTGGGCGGCCCCGACTCTCGCGTTTCTCTTCTCCCAGTCACCTCGGAGAAGGAGACGGATAAAAAAAAAAAAAAAAAAAAAAAAGGCTTGAGTGATTTTTCGCGCCGGCATAGCCCCGCGTTTTTCACTCTGCATACAGTCTTTGATCTGCCAGTGTGTTTACACTAAGTATTAGCGCCTCTTGCAGCTCTTTGATCTGCCAGCGCTACTTTCATTATGAAAGCTTCAGTCTGTCCCTGCCGCGCTCACGGTCCCTTTCTTCAATGAAGGTGGCCACGCCTCCCCTGCTCTAGTGTTTCTACTCTCCCAGTTATCTCGGGGAAGAAACTGCAAGCTCCAGGGTTCGCGCGATCAAGCTTGAGTGAATTTACGCCAGGGCAGCCCCGCGTTTCACTCTTTGATCTCGGCTCGCCTTCTTCAGTGAAGATGGCCCCTCCCCTCGTCCGCTACGAGCGGATCTGAGAGGATGCGCGCGGCACTTTTGATCTGCTGGTGTGTTTACACAATGGTAATTAATACCCCTCTTCTAAGAGTGGTTGATCCTTTTAGGCAGATCGAAAGCAAGTTGTCACTATGATTATAACTGACAGCTTCAGACTCCTGACGCTTCTGGGCTGTGCCCACGGCCCAAATGGCCTCTGTCATGCCTCCAAACACCCCGTTTAGCTCCGGGTGCCGATGGCAATGAGTTTGTGGTAAATACTGTTGTGAACACTGGGCCCTTTCAAAAAGCGCCCACACAACTGATCGCTGTTATAGCAAGGAAATAAGACACAAACATTTTCAAAAGGGAGCACATTCCTCTCCCTCTTATCACGAGCTTCAGGTCCCCGCTTGGCGGCCTGCCACTCGAGTTTATCCAGCCCCTTGCCACGCGGGCCAAGGCCTGGAGGGCCATCCCCGGAGTGTCAGAATGGGTTATACGGATAATAGAACGAGGTTACTCACTCCAATTCGCTCGCAGACCCCCGCGCTTCAGCGGCGTGGTCTCCTCTTCTGTAGACGGCTAGAACGCTCACGTTCTACGTTCAGAAATGATGATGCTGTTGAAAAAAGGAGCCATAGAAATGGTTCCTCCAGCTCAGAGCGAATCAGGCTTTTACAGCCATTACTTCCTCGTTCCCAAGAAGGATGGCGGCCTCCGGCCCATCCTCGATCTCAGACGCCTGAATCGCGCCCTCGTGAGGAGGTCGTTCAGGATGATCACACTGAAGCAGATCCTCTCGCAAATTCGCTCAGAGGACTGGTTCTGTTCCCTGGACCTGAAAGACGCATACTTTCACGTCCAGATAGCCCCCCCATCACAGACGATTCTTGAGATTCGCCTTTGAGGGAGTGGCTTATCAGTACACGGTCCTTTCCTTTGGACTGTCCCTGGCCCCACGCACTTTTACGAAGTGCATGGACGCGGCTCTTTCCCCTCTCAGGCAGATGGGAATCCGCATTCTCAATTACCTCGACGACTGGCTCATTCTGGCCCAGTCAGAGGTACAACTACTCTCACACAGAGCCCTCCTCCTCAGCCACCTAGAATGCCTGGGGCTCAGGGTCAATTTTGCCAAGAGCGCGCTGTTTCCCAGCCGACGGGTGTCGTTTCTGGGAACAGTTTTGGACTCAGCTCAGATGAGAGCTGTGCTAGCGCCGGAACGCGCTCTGGCCATTTAAAAGCTCGCAGCCTCCTTCCAGAGCGGCACCGCTCGCCCCGTCAAAGCGTTTCAGAGGATGCTGGGCCTCATGGCCACAGCATCGCCGGTGCTACAGTTGGGCCTGCTTCGCATACGGCCCCTTCAGCGCTGGTTGAAACCACGGGTTCCACCCCACGCATGGCGACATGATCGCCTACATATCAGGGTGAGCCAGGCCTGTGTAACAGCCCTGGTCCCCTGGAAGAACCCACGATGGTTCAGAAAGGGTGTGGCCATAGGGATGGTCTGCAGCAGGAAAGTTGTCACAACAGACGCCTCCAACATGGGTTGGGGGCGCTGTGCGAAGGCAAACCGACCTTTGGTCGAAGGCGGAGCAGAACCTCCACATCAACTGCTTAGAAATGCTAGCAGTGTGTCGAGCCTGCCAGTTTTTCCTGCCAGAGCTAAGGGGACGACATGTGCTGATCCGCTCAGACAACATGTCAGTGGTGTCCTACGTAAATCACCAGGGAGGTCTCTCCTCGAAGCGCCTCTTCCTTATGGTAGAGCGACTTCTGGAGTGGGCTCAGCTCAACTTGCGCTCGCTGAGAGCAGCACATTTGCCGGGCAGATTGAACCAAGGAGCGGATATGTTATCACGGAGCAACGTCCCCTCAGAAGAGTGGATGCTCCACCCGCAGACGGTTCGAATGATCTGGAGAATCTTTGGCAAGGCCGAGGTAGACCTTTTCGCCTCCAAAGACAACTCTCACTGCCCAGCCTATTATTCGAAGGTCAAGGACGTGTTGGCCCACGACTGGCCCAACCTCCTCCTCTATGCATTCCCTCCGATCGCTCTGATTCCTCAGGTCATCAGGCGAATCAGGGAACAACGACACAAGGTCTTGTTGGTGGCCCCCCTGTGGGAGAACCAGCCTTGGATGTCAGAGCTGACCCAGCTGCTAACCGCAGCCCCCTGGCCCGTGCCCCTGAGACGAGACCTCCTCTCTCAGGCGAACGGTTTATTGTGGCACCCTCGTCCCGAACTGTGGGCGCTTCACCTCTGGCCGCTCAACGGGAGCCTACCAGCCTCCCAGAGCGAGTGCTAAATACCATTTCTGAGGCTAGAGCCCCGTCTACGAGACGCCTCTATGCCCTTAAATGGGCGGTTTTCTCCGAATGGTGTCTAAACCGCGGTGAGGACCCCCCTACATCTGAGTTGGCGGTGATTCTGTCCTTCCTGCAGGAGCTGCTGGATAAAGGACGCTCTCCCTCCACACTCAGGGTGTTCGTATCGGCTATAGCGGCCTTCCACGCCCCTATCGCGGGCCAATCAGTGGGCAGGGACAATGTTATCGTCCGCTTTCTAAGGGGTGCCAAGAGGCTGAATCCGTCTCGGCCCCTTACTGTCCCTACGTGGGACTTACCCACTGTGCTGAGGGCCCTGAGGGGCCCTCCTTTTGAGCCGCTCCAGTCTACGAACCTTCGGTCGCTGTCGCTGAAGACTGCTTTGCTACTAGCACTAGCGTCAGTCAAGCGAGTAGGAGACCTGCAGGCGCTCTCTGTGAGCCCTGCCTGCCTGGAATTTGGGCCAAACGACTCCAAGGTCGTCCTAAAACCAAGGCATGGATACGTACCCATGGTACTTTCCACTCCGTTCAGAGCTCAGGTCATCACACTCTCCGCGCTTCCTCCCTCTGAGGAGGACCGGGAGTTCATTCTGTTATGCCCTGTTAGAGCCCTACGGATCTACTTTGAGCGTTCCGCCTCCTTCAGGCGCACGGAACAGCTCTTTGTTAGCTTCGGTAACCGCGCCAAGGGGCTTCCGGTCACGAAGCAGAGACTCTCTAAGTGGATAGTGGATGCCGTTACGCTGGCTTACTCTTCCTTGGGCCTTCAATGCCCCATTGGAGTACGAGCCCATTCGACTAGAGGCATTGCCTCGTCGTGGGCCTGGTCTAGCGGTGTGTCCATTACAGACATTTGTGTGGCGGCCGGCTGGGCCTCGCCGTCCACATTTGCAAAGTTTTATAAGTTGGATGTACCGACCTTACAGGCCAAGGTCCTATCTGCTTAGATGAGTATGACTTATGTTGTGGGAACATCCCTAACGGAGATCTCTTGACTGCATGGGCACTCAAGCTCTCTGATGGGTTCCTTACATATCTCAGCCCTGAAAGTGCTGAGTATGCGAGGAATACATGGAATGACCCGGGCCGAGCGTGACCTCTATGAGCTCAGCTCGCTTTAGCCCGAGTATACTATTATACTTCCCTCTGAGCATGTAATGCTTATGGAGATATTTTACACAGTCGTTCCTCTACCATAGCACGGCGTGATTGAATTGTGTTCCCATAGCGTCTTTAGCAAGACGCAGTACGAGTGGAGTATCGATAGGGAACGTACTCGGTTACTATCGTAACCTCGGTTCCCTGAGATACGGAACGAGTACTGCGTACTTTGCCGTGCCAGGTAGCTGCACGACTCAGTCGTCGCTTCAGTCGAAGTAAACCTGAGGATCCTATGGCGAGACGGCTGATTATATAGCCAGATAACCCCGCCCATTCTGGCGGGATCTGGCGGGCTCCGTCGCCATAGGCTCGTGCAGCTCCGCTGCCGACACATTGGTTCGTTTTATCACACTGCACAAACCAATGATCGTGCAGTTTCACTGCGTGATTGAATAAGGCTTCAGTAAAGGAGAAAAAAGGCTTTTTCCCATAGCGTCTTTAGCAAGACGCAGTACTCGTTCCGTATCTCAGGGAACCGAGGTTACGATAGTAACCGAGTACGTTTTCTAGCTTTTACTTTCAATGTCTCACTTATAGTCTCTTTATCATTTAAAGTCATCCTTTTTTCTTATTCTAAAGAAGAACAAATGTCTTTGTAATCATAATGTAGCTTGCTTCACCCCTGAAATGGCTTTCCTTTTCTGCTGCCGTCACCAAGACCACTTTTCATGATACAGTCATTTTAACGATGGATATATTCTAGACCCACCCTGTATTTTTCTTTAAATTGTGGTTCTCAGCGAGTAAGTGCTGTAAGAACTCACAGTGCGTGAAGCAGTAGAGGCCAGCAGAAAGTGCATTAAAGAATTAGAGGCTTGGCACTCATCGGTCTCGCTGCTCAAGAGACCCAGAGCAGCTGCCACCAACCACGCTCAAGCCCCTCTCTCCCAGCCAGATATTTACTCATCCACCAGCTGTCTCAATTGTATTTTCTCTAATAGAGGTGCATCAGACACAAAAAAAATAACTCTGACAGATCACTAAATATGATCTCGAAAATGTGGTCTCAAAAAATGGCAGTCAGTGCCATTACTGCTCTATTAACTCTCATGTTCTGTTCATTTGCTTGATTTTATTTATGTTTGGTGTCTCAGAGATTCTACTGATGAATGTGAAATTATTTTTTAAATTTTGTTTACAAATAAATGCATTTTTAATTAGATCGGAGAAATGTAAATTGAATTGAAAGGAGGTAGATATTATAAAAGCTTTACCCTCTATTTTACAACAAAGTATATATTTATGTGACTTGTCCGTTAATAGTCATGTCTCTATATGTTTTTTTCTTATATATAAATAATATTTTCTACAAATATATTTTTAGAAAATGTAATAATATATTGATTTATAAATGTGATGTACAGCCATCTATAAACACACAATGAAGAAAAAAGTAATATAAAATAAACAACTAAATGATGTACAGTATATAGCATGTATACACCTGGCTGTCAGAGAATATCATCAAGGAAAATTCATTCTATTTATTCATGTTTTAAATATGGGGTATATGAGACCCTAAACATGCATTAAGTAATAAAGTCATTTTTAATGGAGCACTAAATCAGGAAAAAAATTTGCCAGATATCTGAAAATCAAGAAAAGAATCAGAATCAGAATGAGCTTTATTGGCCAAGTATGTTTACATATACAAGGAATTTGTTGTAGTGACAGAAGCTCCACAGCGCAACAGAAAGACAGCAACAGGACAGGACACAGATAATAAAAGAATAACAACAAATAACCAAATAGGCAATGTACAAAGCAGCAAAAACACAATATATAATATAGACAACTATGTATACACAGGTCAAGTATGTGCAAATTAGAAATGAGAAAATAAAAATTAGTGAGTGTGGTGAATGGATAGTATATTGTAGTTGTGTGTTCCACGTTTATTGTTGAGTGTTCATGAGATGGATTACCTGAGGGAAGAAACTGTTCCTGTGTCTGGTCGCTCTGGTGCACAGAGCTCTGTAGCGTCGACCAGACGGTAACAGTTCAAAGAGGGAGTGTGCTGTGTGTGAGGGGTCCAGAGTGATTTTACCAGCCCTTTTGCTCACTCTGGATAAGTACAGTTCTTGGAGAGTGGGGAGGGTTGTACCAATGATCAGTCCAAACTACCCCCTGTTTCTTCTGAGGTCAGATTTTGTAGCTGAGCTGAACCAGACAGTTATAGAAGTGCAGAGGATGGATTCAATGATGGTGGAGTAGAACTGTTTCAGCAGCTCCTGTGGCAGGTTGAACTTCCTCAGCTGGTGAAGAAAGTACAACCTCTGCTGGGCCTTCCTGACAATGGAGTCTATGTGAATATCCCACTTCAGGTCCTGGGAGATGGTGGTGCCCAGGAATCTGAATGACTCCACAGCAGTCACAGTGCTGTTCATGATGGTGAGTGGGGGAGAGCAAGGGGTTTTCTCCTGAAGTCCACTATCATCTCCACAGTTTTGAGCGTGTTAAGCTCCAGGTTGTTAAGACTGCACCAGACAGCCAGCTCCTTAACCTCCTGTCTGTAAGCAGACTCATTACCGTCCTGGATGAGGCCGATCAGTGTGGTGTCGTCTGCAAACTTCAGGAGCTTGACAGAGGGGTCTTTAGAGGTGCAGTCGTTGGTGTAGAGGGAGAAGAGCAGTGGGGAGGAACGCAGCCCTGAGGAGCTCCAGTCCTGATGGTACGAGTGCTGGATGTGAATTTACCAAGCTTTACTAGCTGCTGTCTGTCTGTCAGGAAACTGTTGATCCACTGGCAGACGGAGGTGGGGACGGAGAGCTGGGTTAGTTTATTTTGAAGGGTTTCTGTGATGATGGTGTTAAAAGCAGAGCTGAAGTCCACAAACAGGATCCTCACATAAGTCCCTGGTCTGTCCAGATGCTGCAGGATGAAGTGCAGTCCCATGTTAACTGCATCATCCACAGACCTGTTTGCTCTGTAGGCACACTGCAGGGGTCCAGTAAGGGTCCAGTGATGTCCTTCAGATAAGCCAAAACCAGTCTTTCAAATGATTTCATGGCTACAGACTTTAGGGCCACAGGTCTGTAGTCATTAAGTCCAGTAATTTTGGGTTTCTTTGGGACGGGGATAATGGTGGAGCGTTTGAAGCATGAGGGGACTTCACACAGCTCCAGTGATCTGTTGAAGATCTGTGTGAAGATGGGGGCCAGCTGATCAGCACTGGTTTTTAGGCAGGCTGGTGACACACCGTCTGGGCCTGGTGCTTTCCTTCTTTTGTTCTTCCTGAAGACCTGGCACACATCTTCTTCGCTGATTTGAATCGTAGGTGTGGGGGAGAGAGGGGTTGCTGGAGGTGTGAATGGTTGTGTGGAGAGGTGTTCAGGGCGGGTGTGGGGTGATCTTTCAAAATGACAATAGAACTCGTTCAAGTCGTCTGCCAGGTGTTGATTCTCCACAGTGCTGGGGGATGGTGACTTGTAACTGGTGATATCCTTCATTCCTATCCACACTGAAGCAGGATCACTGGAAGATAATGTTTTCCTTAGCTTGTCAGAATAATTCCTCTTTGCCACTCTGATCTCCTTTTCCAGAGTGTATTTGTCCTATTTATACAAAACTTTATCCCCCTTTCTGTAAGCATCTTCTTTGGCCTGACGGAGCTGTCTGAGTTTTGCAGTGAACCATGGTTTGTCATTGTTGTAGATTAGATGAGTTCTGTTAGGAATGCACATATCCTCACAGAAACTGATATAAGATGTTACAGTCTCTGTGAGCTCGTCCAGATCGGTGGCGGCGGCTTCAAAAACTGTCCAATCAGTGAGGTAGAAACAGGCTTGTAGATCCCGCTCTGTTTCGTTAGTCCATCTTTTAACAGATCTTAATACAGGCTTTGCAGATTTAAGTTTCTACCTGTAGGACGGTATAAGATGAACCAAACAGTGATCAGAGAGTCTTAAATCTGCTCGTGGAACCGAGTGATATGTGTCCTTTATTGTTGTGTAACAGTGATCCAATATATTACTGTCTCTGGTGGGACATGTGATGTGCTGTCTGTATTTTGGCAGTTCGCGGGAGAGATTTGCTTTATTAAAGTCCCCGAGAATGATTAAAACAGAGTCTGGGTGTTGTTATTCTGTGTCTGTGATCAGATCAGTGAGTTTCTGTAAAGCTGTGCTCGCGTGCGCTTGCGGTGGAATGTAGTCACTCACGAGAATGAACGAGCAGAACTCCCGCAGCGAGTAGAACGGCTTGCAATTAATGAAGAGCGTTTCTAGATCTGAACAGCACATCTTTTTTAACACAGTTACATCTGTACACCACCTCTCATTGATGTAAAAGCACGTCCCGCCGCTGCGTGATTTCCCCGTTGATTCTGCATCCCGATCTGCTCTTATCAGCTGATAATTAGGCAGATGTAGCACACTGTCCAGTATGTCGCTTTTCAGGCAGGTTTCCGTGAAGCACAGAGCAGCAGAGTTAGAAAAATCCTTGTTTGTCCGGGAGAGCAGAAGGAGTTTGTCTGTTTTGTTGGGTAGAGAGCGGAGATTCGCCAGATGGATGCTAGGCAACGCCGTTCTAAATCCGCGCTGACGAAGCTTCACGAGCGCTCCGGCTCTCTTCCCCCGCCGCCTGCGCCTCCTGTAGCGTTTGACCAGAGCTACGGCTCCGCCAACTACAATGTCCAGCAAAACGTCCGAAAAATCTAAATCCGGTAAAAGATTTTGTGGTGTGTTCTGCCAAATGTTCAGCAGGTCATCCCTGGTAAAACTGATCATATTTGAAAAACAAAAACAGTACAAACACTGAAGAGCAACGCACAATAGCTGCCATCATCGGCGCCATCTTGGTCTTATTAAATAAAAGTAATTATTTATTATTTATGAAGTCTTATTTTCATTCATTCAATTACTCAATCATTATTATTATTATTATTATTGGTTATTTGAGTATCATTGAGATACTATTGTATTTTATATATATATATATATATATATATATATATACTGAATTAGTTTTTGTTTTTATATTTTCATTTTAGTTAAAGGTTTTGTCATTTTTGTCTTTAAGTACATAAATTTAAGCTAATTAAAGATGAGAAATTGTGTCCTGGCAACTGGCTTAAATAAAATGTTTAACTTTTTTTGTATTTTAATTTATTTCAGATAAAGCTTATTTTATTTTTAGGTAATAAAAGTTTTATGGGTTCACTTTTAGGTAACTATAATAGCCCTGAACAGAACATGAGAGTTCAGTGAGAAACAAAAAAAAAAAACTAAAATTGGTGTATTATATGAAAGACATTAGTGTGTCTCCATATGGATGCATGTCCTATCATTCCGTCGTATCATCTTTGTCTCTCCTCTCAGCTTTGTGTTTTAGTAGCACTCAACAGGAAGGCAGCGGTGGGTGACAGGGACTGGACCGGAGCCAGGGTTTGTTTGGAGCACTCAGGGCCCCATTAAGGTGAATGCCAGGCGGAGTTGTATACTGATGGAGACGGTGAAGGCGGCTGGCATTTTTATGAGAGAGAGAAACAAGTGCTAGCACCGTCTCTGATCTTTAGGTTCACTCTTCACCTTTTCTCCCAGGCAGAGTAGACGCGCTGCCTGTCAGGAGCGATCACCAGCTGCTTGACTGCATCCTGTACCCCTGGCCTGAGAGAAGAGAGAGGAACAACAGAGGGAGAAACACGAGTGTTTAGCCAGATATGTTAACAAAAAAATATGTTATTCACTAACCACATATCCAGTTGAAGGTGATATCTGCACCAATATAACACAGCATTATATATTTTTAAAGTAGGTCATAGTCATTGCGTAAAACTATTTCCCTGTTGATTTATGCCGTTAACCTGCAGAAAGCATGAGGTAAAATTACACTATCAGTCAAAATTTTGTTTATTTAATTTTTTTAATTACAAGTGCTCATATTTTGCAATCTGATTACATAAACCAGATTACTTGTAATCAGTTACTACCCAGCACTGTCCGCTAGTAACTACAGCGAAGAATACTACATAAAATAACAGACTAAATGTTTTTAATGATTCCTAATGGGAGGATTCATATTGAAAATCTCATACAGCTTCATGCAGTTGTTGTTTTCAGCAAATGTGAAGTGAGATGAGATCTCACAATCACAGATTTGCACATTTTGTGGTGACCAAGATGAAAGATGGGCTAAAGTTCACCTAGACTGCGCTAGCAACACCAATGAATTCTCAAAGAATCCCTCCCTTAGTTTTTTATGTGAGTTTCTTCTTTTATAATAAATTACAGGCAACCCACATTTATTTGCATTTATCTTAAATTAGCTGAACATTCAACAAAAGTAACTTACCTCAAGATTAGCTGTCTATTCTCACCAGTTGCTCCCAGAACCACCCCCACATCTCTCAATGTTCACAAACTACTATGATTTTGAGATAAATCAAGGACATACCCAGGATACCCTGACATTTAGAGTTGAGGCTGAGTGTTTTGGCACCAGAGCAAAGGAGTTCACCTGTCCAGAGGGTCATCAAGGCATCAGAGCTTGAGGTCATCAAGATGTCTACACATTTAACTCTATTACGTCCCAGGAAATCTGCAATAGAGCAGCCCATTCCCCTTTTTGTGTAAAAACTATTCGGTTTTTGAACCACCAAGCCAGGAAGCGTATTAGCATTCGAGTGACACTCATAAACTCACATACACAATAACTTGTACATTGTGCAAATTCATAACGGTTCTCAGGCTTTGCAGAAGATGAAATGAGCACCTATACTTTTGTAGTACTTTTATTTAACTGAAGATGATGGTTATAATTGACCTTGAGCCATTTGGAGTGTGAAACATACATTGTTCTTTCAGCGAGGACATGCATAATTATGGAGTAAAGTGCACTGTTTTATTTTTTTTTTAAATCTCTATACTAATGCATACACAAAATGTTCAATGTTTCGCATTTCACAAATGTCCTTCACCACACATAGTCTTCAATCACTTAGCAACTGCTGCTCTATAAGATCTTAAATTCTCAAAAGCATTTTCATCAAGAAAGTAAACATGTTTTATGTGGAGAATTAAAAAAAAAAAAAAAAGAGTTAAAAAAAAAGAGTTAAAAAAAATAATACAAAAGTTATTTTCCTATGCATGAACCATTATTGTGTTCTTACAGAAGACCAAAAAAATACAAATAAAAAGTTCACCATGCATTAGTGTGATACAAGGCTGCTAATTAGAAAACTAAAATCCTCATCAGAGGAATGAAGGCTGCATTTCAAATAAAGTTCTGCCTTATGGTTGAAGACACATGAGGAACTATCTGACAATAAACACAAATTGCAGCCTGCACAGACTTTGAGGATTGCATGATATTATGAATATACTTAGTTAAATGGGGGGTCTAATGCGATTTCATGCTTGTTGAGTTATTTACACTGTTAAAGAGTTAGATTCTCATGCTTAACATGGCCAAAGTTTCAAAAAAACGATTTGAATGTAGAAGGAGTATTTCTGTGCCAAATACACTCTTTCTGGTTTCAAGTTTCGGAAAGTTTTTTTTGAGCATGGCTCTTCATGTATGGGTATTTTCCCTGGAAGAGTGCGTCCGCACACAAATCGACCAGGGGTGGTTTTCCCAAAAGCATCATTAGCTAACTATGGCAGTAAGTTCCATTGAACTCTATTGGTAATGACATAACTTGCAACTATAGTTGCTTTTGGGAAACGCTCCCCAAAGCGAGAGCGCGCTCATCAACATGGTTCATTCGGCAGCACTGCTCGGGACTTGCTCGGGAATAATGTCACCAAAAAACTGTGATTTTGGTTGTAAGATAAAGATAACCTTGTTTAGCTTCCAAAAGGAACCAACATTACGTAAACAGTGGATGCAATTTGTTTTTCCCGGGCAGCAACGGAGTTTTGCAAATGTGGCCCAGTTCAACGCTGGATTTGCACATCGTTTGATACTGAAAGATAAAGCGGTCCCAGCTAGAAAAGATCCCAGGCATGATGGAACTGCAGACGGTAAGTGAAACAGCATCAAATGTCTTTGTTTTGTTGGCAGTCGGCGCTCAAGTGCTCGTCACTCTTTAGCTTTGCCCACGGTGTGCCTCCACGAGCTCGGCTATTTTCGGAGAGAATCATAAAACTGTATCTTTTTTTTATAATTATGATAAAACTAAAGACTCTTTGGAGATATGAAGGATGCAATGCTACTTAAGTACTCAAGATTAGCATGGGATGAAGCTGTAATGGTGAACAGTGCCCTCCACTAATATTGGCACCCTTGGTAAATATGAGCAAAGGTGGCTGTGAAAATAACTCTGCATTGTTTATCCTTTTGATCTTTCATTAAAAAATTCACTAAATTCTAACCTATCATTGAAGTAAAACAATTGAAAATGGGGAGGAAATCTCATTGTGAAATAAATGTTTTCTCTTGTTCATGTTGGCCATAATTATTAGTGGAGTGCACTGTACCCTTAATGTGGCTGTGGTAGAGCCAAAACAAGACTGTAACTCACAATTAATTTAATCCAAATACGCTACCCTGGTGGAGTGCTAGGGAAATACAGGTGCATCTCAAAAAATAGAATTTGTGAAAAAAAAATGTTTTAACTTATTTCAAAAAGTGAAACTTTCATATATTCTAGATTCCTTACATGTAAAGTAAAACATTTCAAAAGTTTGTTTTAATTTTAATGATATCGTGAACATACACAAATAAAATTAGACTGTTTACAGATTCCAGTGATGTATTACTTGTATGTGTCTAATCAAAAGTGACAGAGCATTTTAAGTTCTTTTCTCTGTCATTTGGAAAATATGCAAGTCCTCCCGCCAGCGTTTTTGACGACCTCTGACAGTTAATGACAGAATTTTCATTTTTGGGTGAACTATCCTTTTAAGTTCATTGTCACGCTGTGTGTAGACAACAATACACACGATAGTGATGTCCAATTCTTGAATAAATCGTTCTTTTGAGTCAGAAAATCAAATTGAATCAAACCTATTTCCAGGTTAATGATGCAAGACGCACAGCTGAAGCAGCATGTCCAACTCAAAAAGAACCGAATGAACTAGTTCAGCCAAATGTTGTAGTTCGTTGAGTTTGAGTGAGTTGATACTATGCAAGCCTGAGGCAATTGTACATGCAAATTATGTTTTAAGTTGTTAACCTAAATCAAGGCGTTTATAAGACTGGTTTATTCTATATGTTAGAAATGTATAACATGTCCGTGTTTGTGCACCAGTGTTTGTAATGTGCCCTGTAGGTGCTAATTTTTTAGGAAACATAAGATGTAGGCTACTCCGTATTGGTCAGTTGTATCCGAAATGAGGGATCAGCACAAAAAATTAAAATAAAAAATCACCATTACTTTAAGTGAATGAAACGCAATAACCAGCAACATGCATTGACACACACAAATATTTCATTGATATGACACTAGAAGTGTCAAGAAGATGTGCAGAGAAATGTGTAGCGACATTGCGTGACAGGATCCAATAAATCATTTTTTAAACCAGTTCATTGAAACGAACTCGTTCACGGAACTGAATCAGATTTTGCATCACTAAAATTAATATTCCAATAAATTCAAAGTCTTCTGTAAAGAAAAAAATCAGTGTCTATATACAGTATGTAGCCTCCCAAAGCAACTAACTTGAGTTAATCAAGAGCAAACTGAAACACAGGAAAAAACTAGAACTAACAGAACATAATACTGATATTCATCTTTGTCTTTTCATTGAGTCACCACTCCATGTCCAGTGTAAAAGTTTGGCTGTAAAGAAAAAAAAATAGTTTGCTGCTGCTATACTATAAGCAAATGTTACCTTCAAACATTGAGTAGGCTATTAGCTTATTCAAGCATGCATCTGTATCTCGTGTCTAAGCAGAAACAGAACAGATTATTAAAACAAGGACAGATGGCAAAACGACACATGACAACGAAGTGCACTGTAAAAAAAAAAAAGCAGGCAACCAGCTTCAGTTTTCTCAACTTGTTGTTTTAAGTTTATACAACAAAAAGTTGAGAGCTCAAAAATCTCCTATAAAAATAAGTTGAGAAAACTTTCAATACGTTGAAAAATCTGCAGAAGCTGGTTGTCTTAAACGTTTAAGTTCTCAACTTTTTTTTTAACTGTAGGCTATGTTAAGAAGTCTGTGATCCTTTCTTGCCCCATAACATCTTAATGCTTATAGAAATCTAAGCGTTTTTTGGCACATGATTTGCCCAATACCCGGAATCATACATTTCTCAAGTGTTTCTCACCACGGTACAGGAGACCTTTCTTTAAAATGCTTGTTTGTTTGCTTATGTTCTGACCTACAGCAGCAAATATAAAAAAAAAACTGTGGATGGAGGAACATTTGAGAAATTTCTATCAGACATAAACAAGAAGCCGTTAGAAAGGAAATGGAGGGATCTGATTTTAATGTGGGTGGTCCCACATTCACTGAGGTATGATTTTTATTGTTCAAGGGTGTCAGTCATGACAGGGTAATTTTGAAGGAACAATGTCTGTTATTTGATGATAATACCATAACCGCTCTCTAATCTTGATAAGCAGCCCACATTTGACTGATGTTTTAATGCACCTTTTATTGTTCAGTTTGTCATGTGAAATATCAGTCTTGAGAATTGAGAAAAAAATCAGTGCAATCTGATGCACTCATTGATGTATCCACAACACCTAACACACAAACCTTTTATGTAGTTTGTAAGTAAGGTTTCTTAGTATTTATCACTCAAAATGTGCATTGTTTATAATCATTTCACTTGCTGGAGCCGACAACTAACAGGCACATTCACAATGAATTTCACTTTCATATCAAGAGCAAGCCGAGCAACAGGCTCTCATGTATTTAAACATCAGAGGAATATGTTAAGAGAGCAACAAAGCATTACAAGCCAATTAGCGCTTGAATTTTTACCAAAGAGGTACTGTGGGAACTGCAAGCTTGGCCGACCAAATGAATTAGTCACTCAGACAGCATGACTGATGGCGCTCGATGATCGCTGCCATCTCTTTCCGACATTTAAGTGACTCAAGGGGCTGCGACTACGTTTCCTCAATTCTGCCTGGGAGCCTTATCAGAGCTCTTAATGTGCTTTGTCACTGTTGCTGGGCTAATTAGTGCACAGCAGCTGCAGCAGATGGAGACTCACTCTGGGCTGCTCTACCATGTACCTGTCACATTCCCTCTGGCCCCTTACCATCATCAGTTTGAATTCCTGCTCTCCACACAGGTTTAATTGCTTTTTCAAAATCCTCTCTTTGAGAAAAGGATAAAAAGGAGCAACATGTGATCAGTTTTGTTGTCCTCCCAGGGGCTCCCTTAAATTCTGGTTTAATCTCTGTGGTAAATATAACCTCTGAAGGGGATGTAGTGTTATGTTGGTGCACAATATGTTGGTGCACAACAAGATATGTTTGGATTTTGAAGGGTTAGTGGAAACATGCCTCTCATGCTTTATCTGCTTTTTAAAGACAATGTCAACAGGAAGAGTAAACATGGTTAATGCTGGCCATTTCTGTGTGAAACGGTGATTGATGAGTAGCACGTTTGAAGGTGAGGGAGCAAGCAATGAAGCGAGTCAGCAAAAGGCCATTATAGGAGAGAGAACATGAGGAAATAGACTGAGGTGTATGCAATATTGTTGCAATTATTATTTTCATCACATTTACATTCATTAATTTGGTTGCCACTATGATATATTATATATTATAGCCCATAGCAGTTATGACTAGAACTCATAACAGGTTGGTGTTGAATACATTGAAAATTATGTAATGTATAACATTAAGCATTGTATAAAATTAATAAGCAACTATTCTAATGTATTTACATGCTTTGCTATACTCTTTATTTTGCAATGCAATTAAGGTATGTATTATTAAGTGATTATGAGCCGCTGTTCAAATGTTTTGGGTCGGTTTTTTTTTTTTTTTTTAAGAAAATGAAAAAGAAAATTACACTTTATTTTGATAGTCCACTTACACTGTAAAAAGTTGAGCCAACTTAAAACAAAATGTTGAGAAAACTCAAAAATCTGCTGAAGCTGGTTGCCTTAAAATGTTAAGTTTATACAACAAAAAGTTGAGAATCTCCTAGAAAAAGAAATTGAGAGAACTCAAAAATCTGCTGAAGCTGGTTGCCTTAAAATTTTAAGTTGGCTCAACTTTTTTTTTACAGTGTAGACATTCTACTAACTATAAGTAACTTTGTTACTGCGTCAACTAAATGTCAACTAATTCTCATTCATTTGCAACTACATGCAGTGGCGTAACTTTGCTTTGAAAAGTGGTGGGGACACCGCACAACTCGTTTTGCTATTTGTTTATTTAATAACCAAATTTACTTGGGCACTGAGTGCAGAGTTGGAAATGCACTTAATTTTCACTTTGATGTACACATGCATCACATTCACAAATATGTCTATAAACATCCAAATAAGCAAAACGTTTTGCTTATCACAACACATCCAGGGTAGCTAATATCAATCAAAATACGCAAGATAAATATGGTGAACTTACCATTTCATGGTCAGCTCAGCTGCAGCGTATTCATTAATTGCACAATTGTGTGTGTGTGTGTGTGTGTGTGTGTATTACGATTCATTCTACTTTGAATTACTTGCATATGTTATTATTTAATTAATAAAGGTAGTTTAACCATTTTAAACACAAACAAGCCCACAAAATGTTTCCTCATCCAATCAAATAATTTAACCAATCCTGAACTACGCAAAACCTTGTGTAAAACATGAATGAGAGTTAATTTGTGTTTAAAATGGTTAAACTACCTTTATTAATTAAATAATTAAATAAATGAAATTGTTTTGACGAATCTTTTTTTTATTACGTTTTTATAAAAGCTCTATTTTTTCCTCCCCCACCCCACATGTAAAGGCTAGTTAACGGTAAATGTTGCTACCTATAGCATAAATGTTAAAACATCAACAAAACGTTCAAAAGAAAGTGTGGAAGTGATATAAGAAGCTTTTTAGTGAAGCAGCCACGCACAGTAAGTTACTTTGTTTAACACGAAAACATATTATATTTAACTTACGTGAATATAGACATTGTCGCTAATCATGTTTTCTGGCGGCCACTGGAGCGCGCTGTGATTTAATACAAAACTGAATTAAAGGACTATGAACTAAAGTCATAACATAGAATTGTCCTGTTGCCTAAAAGTGCTTTAACTATTATTCAGCCTTCAATGATGGACAAATGCCAATATTGCTTATGATTGCAAATGTAAACATTTAGATCCTGGGTTGAACTAGTAATTTTTTCCCCAGAATCAGACAAATGTGCCTACTGACAAAGAACAAGAACAGGGAGCAGAAAATGTAGAGGTAAGAGTAAGACTAAAATACAGTATTAACATTGTAGACTACAAATAAATGTTAAAAGAGGTACAGGATCTGTAGACTAATTATAGGGAAAGGAAACTACATATCCCATGACGCATATCGCGTATCTCGCGATAGTTTCACAACGAGACTTAATATTCATCTTTGAGGACGTTGAAAAGCTTCTGACCGGCGGAAAAATGTGTTAAATGAATGAATTAATTATGAAGAGTGACGATTTGTAGATGGTGCTTTTCCTTTAATACATACCTTACGCAATCTATTTTTCAGTTACTTTTTAAAAGTGGTGGGGACAATATCGAGCCTGGTAAAAAGTGGTTGGGACATGTCCCATCCGTTCCACCCATAAATTACGCCTATGACTACATGTCTACTAACTCTCGGAGTAGAATGTTCGGTTTAGATTTAGTAGAATAAGTTGAAATATACTTGTAAAATTTCTCAGTCAGTATGTTGTATGTTGTGGACCCATCAAAATAAAGTGTTAGAAGATATTAAGCAGACAGTCTACTAATACTCTAATGATTGCTAGTAGGCATGTAGTTGCAAAGTTACTTACTGTTAGTAGAATGTCTAAAGTGGACTATCGAATACTGTTTTTTTTTATGTTTACTGTATTCTTTTTACTTCAGAAATTAGTTAGCGATCAACCAATAATGCTACAAAAGATATATTTTGTAATCAGAATAGGTTTAATCAAATTTGACAATGTATTAGTTGCCAGTATATTTAAAATAAAAAGGAAATAAAAGAAAGAAAAATAAACCATGTGTAGTCACGAGAGCAGATATGGTCCAAAAATAGTAAAACAAGTGCTTATTCTCAGTCATTTAAGTTTATCAAGTCCCTCTTCTTAGAAATGTTCAAATCATTTGATTGGGTTTAGAACATGCAATCAATGCATGCACTTGATTTGCCCTCCACCACATGCTGCTCCAGTGCTCTGACTAATCAGAGAAAGCAACTTAGAGAAAGAAAGAAAGAAAGAAAGAAAGAAAGAAAGAAAGAAAGAAAGAAAGAAAGAAAGAAAGAAAGAAAGAAAGAAAGAAAGAAAGAAAGGGCAAGACATTTTCTATGTGTGGGTCATGTTAACATCCACAGATGTATGTTATGGCTCTGTACTAACTGGAAGAATCAAATCAAAGACCGTTTCCATCTTATAAAGCCTGCCAAGCTTGGGCCTGTATTCTTAAAGATTCTAAGAATCCTCTCAGAGAGCTCCTAATTTAGCTGAAAAATTTCTAACTAGGAGTCTTGGCTTAAAAGTTATTCAGGACCAATCTGAAAGCAACTCTGAGCAAGGAAAAGACCAAATCTTTCATCTGCGTGGTGTTGGAGATATTAGCATGTCTGTAATAAGATCGGTCATAAACATGACTCCTGCACCATCTAATGTGTAGTGTCTTATTAACTCACTGTCATGCATTGTGTGCAAAACATTTCTTCTCCCTCTTCATGTTTCATCCATTTTCTCCACTGCTAAATAAACTCTTAAGCCTCGTAAAAGTCCTTGTCTGTACTCCTAACAATTTTGGACCTTAGACCTCTTTTAAGGGGTAAGATGCTTTCTGAATTACCTTTTTCTTTACTAGGATCTTTTCATTCATTTTAAGAGGAAACACCCACATTTCTAATAATTTTCTTAGAACTTTGTTACTTGGAGCAAATCTTAGCACTAAGATTTTTCATGAATACGGGACCTGGTCTTCTGCTATTTTCAGTACATCATCAACCAGACCCCCCTGACAGCTACATCAGCCTCTTCCTCTTTCACCATCTTTCTACATAAAGGAACTGAATTACTAAGAAAATGTTCATTACAAGTTAAGCTCTGTCAACAACATTTGTGACATTATATCCATTACCTTAATAAATTCTCTCTTTTTTTTCTTTCTTTCATTCTTTTTTATTCTTCCCATAAAAATAAAAAGTCCACTGATGCTGTGGATAGAGTTTTACTATTGTATTGAACTTACAGTTGTATTGAACTCTCACAATCACCTTTTCTATATAAAGTGTCACTTTGGTAAAAAGATTAAAAAGAAAGAATGCTTATTACCAACAAATGTATTAACGCCTATCAGTTCTTCCCTCTAGTTATCCCTTTCATCTACTCAACGGTTTTCTTTTTCTGGAAATAGAGACTTTATTCTTATATCTGAAGCTCTTCTGCCTCTCCTGTTCCCAGGGAAGTCATTGTTCTGCCTGAGATATCTCAAAACTGCCTTGTCATTGTTGCTCTGCTAATTAGTGCATCATTATCTTTAGCTTTAGTTCACAGCAGCTCAAAACCAGATATGCAGTTTTGTAGTCTAGGCGTGAGTGGAGGGGTTACATGAAATGACTTTCCTCCTGTGTACGGTTTATTGATTAAAATTCCAGCATGATGATTTATGCCTATGCTTTTTGGAGAGTGTAATAACAATGCAAAATGACACTTTACACATAATAATTTTGTTTGTAGGTTTAAAAACATATCTATACTGTTTTGTTTTTGAGACAGCCAATATTTTATTTGCTCATAATATTGCATTTAGGGATGCAAAATATTAAAATTATACAATAAATACTTTAATGTTGTTGCTAATAATCAATAAATGGCTGGTAGGAATTTTTTTCCCGGTAGGAAAAAAAAAAATGCATTCTACGGATGCGAAAACGCAGAAAATTTAACCTGATCCGAATTTTTTCATGACAGACAAAAGTTTCGGAGGCAGTGTGTAAATGTGATTGACACAACGCAAGGTCGTATTCATTTTTTAACGTGTGAAAATGTTCTGATGAAAATTTCGGACTCAGTGTTCAATGACCTTAAGAGTTGTCAGAAGCTTAGTGATGGTGATGTTGAAGTTTGTTTATAGCCTGCGTTAAAGGAACACTCCACTTTTTTGAAAATAGGCTCATTTTACAACTCCCCTAGGAGTTAAACAGTTGAGTTTTACCGTTTTTGAATCCATTCAGTTGATCTCCAGGTCTGGCGGTAGCACTTTTATCTTAGCTAAGCATAGATCATTGAATCGGATTAGACCATTAGCATTTTTCCTATTTAAAACTTGACACTTCTGTAGTTACATTGTGTACTAAGACTGACGGAAAATGAAAAGTTGTGATTTTCTAGGCCGATATGGCTAGGAACTATACTCTCGTTCCAGCGTAATAATCAAGGCACTTTGCTGCCGTACCATGGGTGCAGCAGGCGCAATGATATTACGCAGCGCCTGAAAGTAGTCCCCAGCTATATCATAATTAGTTACCTAGCTGGGGACTACTTACAGGTGCTGTGTAATATCAACTGTTTAACTCTAGGGGAGTTGTAAAATGAGCCTATTTTCAAAAAAAGTGGAGTGTTCCTTTAAGTTTTTTACTCCTGGCGATTGCATTTACGCTTAAAACTTCATTAATTTATGAAGATTATCATGATGAACAAAATATCTAAGTTGGTCAGAGAGCTTATTTTCTGTAAAATTCAAAAAGCCAATTGAAAAATTGAGTTTTTGTCTAGGGAAGCAGGGTGATGTTAACTTCCGGCTTGGCCTATAGAAATGCATCACTGTAGCACTCGATTGGCAAATCCATTAAGTCCCCTGAGCATCAAAATGTTCCTACACTTGCGTGAGTGTTGACATAAGCGATGATACACTGCACACTTCCTAATGTCATAATCTCTCAGAAACGTGCTTCACCCCAGACAGGCTCTATCAGCTCCTGCAGTCCTGTCTCTGTCTCATCTGTCTGCCCTCTTTCATTAGAGCTCATTAGAGCACATCACTTAAGCTGCACCTTGTCAAAAGCCCTCCGCTTGCAGCACACCACCAACCAGCTCTCCACAGCCAGAACAAGAGGTCACGCATTCAGTCTCCCACCACATGCCAACGCCACCTGACTGTCCATTATTATCTCTGATGCTTCATAACACAAGGATGGGCCTGTCTCTGTCTACGTATGAGACAAGTGAGAAATGCAGCTTTAAAAAAAGGCACAGATCCTCAGGGGCTGTGAGGCATCATTACAACCCGTCATTCTGACGCTGTTTTTTTCCTGATTCTGTTCAGATTGATGTTTGGTGCCGGGGGGGTGTTTGAATAGTCTGGGCTGCCAAATGTGGATTGGCGAAAAGTGTTTGCCGCTCAGTCGGATGTGGAATTACTGCGCAAGAGAGCAATGTATTTTGGGTAAAAACTGAATTTGTTTGAAATGTGGAAACACTTTACAATACTTTACAGCATTTATTTATGTTAATTTCTACATACTGTATACACTTTTTAAATTTAAATATAAATTCATTTATAAATGAACATTAACTTAGATTAATAAATACTAAAGCTCTGTTCACACCAAGGATGATAATTATAAAGATAACGATATTAGCGTATATAGTGAGCATCAACACCACTCACGCAATGTCACTGGTTTAATATTGCTGTATTCTTACAGAATTCTTAGCAAAAATCTATTAGCTTTTCCTTGTTAACCATAAATTATAATATATATATATATATATATATATATATATATTTACAAAAAAGCTAAGGACAATGTAAGATTATAAAGTGTTTAATGTACATTTATTATATGTGTGCTACAAAGCTGTCAATTAACATAAGTTAACACAATAGTTAACATGAACTAACAATGTAATGTTTCAGTTACAAATTAATATACTGAAATCAATCTAGTAACATTGATAAGTGTTTTATCTTTTTCACTTTTAGTTAATTTTGATGAATAGTTAATTAATGTTAACAAAAGGAACCTTGCTGTAAGGCAGTGGTTTTCAAACTTGTTCCTGGGGACCCACAGCTCTGCACATTTTGCATGTCTCCCTAATCTACACACCTGATTCAGATCATCAGCTCATTAGGAAAGAGCTCCATGAACTCAAATGTGTGTGTGTTATGAGCTGACATAATTTTACTATGAACAATAGTACTTTTATAAACATAAACCAAGATGTTGACCCTTAAAATAAATTGCTGTAAGTTTGATTGCAACATATAATCATTGCTGTTAATAGTGTTTATTGGCTGTTTGATTATGTCATTAACTGATTTTTACCATACATTTCTGCCATATGTAGATCAACTTGACAGTCACCACTGATATGCTACTACTAAACATATTGTAGAAACTTAATTTCCTGTAAAGCTGCTTTGCAACGATTTATATTGTGAATAGCGCTATACAAATAAACTTGAATTGAAAACTTAAACTTTTAATTGTCCATTTACAGTAGTTTGATACCTAATATTTTAATATTCTGTCTTCCAGACTGTATTTTCACAGTGGTAAGATTGTACCAATTTATGAATGAACCACTCCTTTTAAAATCTTCCAGATTTACAGACATTTCTTCAGACATCCACTTTAAATATGTAAAGTGTTACCATGTGCTTTTGGCCAAAATTGTTAAGGGACTATGTTTTAATAACTTTTTTATTGCCAGTTTCTGAACTGCTTGTGACGAAACTGCTTCTGCCGAAAAAAAAAAAAAAAATACCTTGCTCAACTTCCTAGGTTGTCTATGAAAGATTTTTATGTGAAGGAAGCATGATGTTTTTGTTGGGAAAATCAAAAGGATGTAATGTTTATGCGTGCTCCTGAGAGCCTCTAACATGAAATGAATGATTACAACGTTCAGGATAATACCGAAAGAGCCATTCTGTACTGTAATGTCAATGTATCATGCAAAGAAAAGAGATTAATTCAAAGTACAACTTGCATAGCCAGCTCTATAAGTTTATAGTCTCAAATATACTTTCTAATAAAAAATATCACAACAATGTCCAGAAACCTCATCGACATGATACTGGTGAAATGCAAAGTTGATGCAAACATATCCACATCGCTATGATCAAATGCTTTCTTAACTGCTGCTTTTTTATGCTGACATCACATTCACATCACATTCAGTCACATTCAGTCTTTTGTAAGTTATGTGTGCACAAGTGGCAAACACGAGCAATAAGCTGCTGGCTGCAGTTCACTTAAAAGGACACCGATGGCACTACGAACAGCGGTTTCTGAATTCTACATACAATCCCTTTAATTGGTAGGCATTTTGTTAATCAAAATTAACAATACTGCTTTTTCCCTTGAGACATTTGTATTTAGGCCTTAATTATCATTCAAGTGAAGACCTGTGCAGTTGTTCAGGAGATGAGATGAATGTTGTCCTCCTACGCTCCTCCACTCTGTCTAGCCAGATGTGTGACATTAATGTTCCTAACCTCTACTCATTATCTAGGTATTGAGTCAGAGCTACAAGGCAACTATAAAACAGGTGAGGTGAAAAGAGACCAGACTGAGGCATGGGCATCAATCTTATTAAAAGCTATAGGATTTCCTTACATCACTACATTCACAATAATTGGACTGATAACGAGTTTTCATTTAAATGTTTATTTTTTGTCTTTGTCCAAACCAGCACATTTAGTGAAAGTGAAGTGACATGTGGCCAAGTATGGTGACCCATACTCGGAATTTGTGCTCTGCATTTAACCCATCCAAGTGCACACACACACACACACACACGGAACAGTGGGCAGCCAATGCTGCCGGCGCCCAGGGAGCAGTTGGGGGGTCGATGCCTTGCTCAAGGGTCTCACCTCAGTCGTGGTATTGAAGGTGGAGAGAGCGCTGGACATTCACTCCCCCCACCTACAATCCCTGCCGGACCTGAGACTCGAACCCACAACCTTCAGGCTACAAGTCCAACTCTCTATGCATTAGGCCACGACTGGTATGGATATACACATATACCTGTACATATATACAGTGCACAGCATAAATGAGAACACCCCCTCTAAAACTCCGCAATTACTCTTTACTTAGATGACATGTTAGGGTTCTTTGGAGATATGTTCCAACAAGCCTGCTTGACCAACCAAAGAAGAATGTCAAAATTATTCAGCAAAATAAGATTTTCTTATCAAAGTGATAAAATGTTGTGTTGCAAAAATGAGTACACCCTCCTGAAAATTACTAAATAAAACAAAAACAAAAAAAAGGTGTGTATAGGTTTAAGGCTATTTTTGATCAAAAGGGAAATATATTGAGCCAAAACTGTTAAAGACAAGTAATTTGCTGACAATTTAAAGTGTTACATAGCCCACTGAATCATACTCACTTAATGACTTCATTAATCTATCAGACTTAATGCTGGCAACAGTGGAACCACATGGGAGAGAACTGCCAGGTGACTTATTTCTTACCATAAAAGAGAGGAATTACATTACAAGAGAAATACCAAATTATTGTTTTAAGTGTGAAAATATAGCAGAAGTAGCACCGACATTCAAAAACAATGGACTGGAGACAAGGCTCCTGAAATAATCAGGTCTTCGCTTTAAGTTTTCATTTAGCGATGAGTGAATTTTTGCTAGAAAAAGAGCAGGAGAAATAACATGCAAGTGTCTCAGAGCCCACAAAAACTATGAAAAAAGTGACACTTTATCTCACAGAATATGGCACAGCCTGCAGAAGAGACATACATGGTTGTTGTCACCACTAGAATTACCTACTGTAGCCAAAGCTAAATTAACTCATTTAACCTCTTCCAAGGCCCATATTTACAAAATAGAGACTTCTGGGAATCCATACTCTGGTTTCAAGAGACCAAGTCAGTCATTTCAGATCCAAAATCATCCAAAATGTTCTGGTGTTGCTATAGGAGGAGTACAGTGAGAAGTGCTTGGTACCCACAGTGACGTTCAGTGGTAGTAAAGCTTTTATATAGGGATGTATGAGTGCTGAAGGTGTGAGGAGGTTGTACTTTATCAATGCTGTCATGAATTCACACACTGTGTGATGTAATACAAAAACTTGAAACAGAAGATGCTACCCTCCCCTCATTCCCTGCATTATTGGGCAATTTTTCAGCATGACAATGAAGATGGTGAAAATACTTCAGTGGACATGTATTTCACTCAATCGTATCGCTCTTAAGTAGCTGTGGGGGATTCTGTAGAGACGAGCTGGGCAAAACCCTCCATTAAAGACCAGAGCATTCAAGGAGGTTGTCCAGGAGTTAAAAAGGACAGATGTGAACATTTGTCATGAACTTGTATACTCAGTGCCAAGAAGGGTCAAAGCAGTATACTTCAAGTCCTGGAGGACATATTAAGTACTAGAATATTATACATTTGCTGAATTAAATCTAGGGTGTACTCATTCATTTCCTTCATTTAAACAAAATTGTCTAATTGACTTATCTTACAGAAAATATTGGCATATATTTTGTTGTTTTTATTAAGTATATGTTTAATAAATTAAACTAATAAATAATATTAGTGATCATTAAGAAAATACATCTTTTATATTTATTCAGAGGGGGTGTACTCATTTATGCTGTGCACTGTATATACACATTGTGTGTGTGTGTGTATGTGTGTGTGTGTGTGTGTGTGTTCAGTTGATCATATTATTGATCATTTGTTTAAACTTTGTTTGTACTTTTTTATACAACTTGGTAGAGAATTTCAACTGAACTCTCAGCCATGAAAACTTTTTATGGTAAAACATTTGATTTTTGTATATAGTACAGACATGTTGAAAGTGGTGAACGAGGAGGTGACTTCACAGTTACAGACAGAAATAAACAAACCCAAACACATATGGAAATTTAAGTCCTAGTCCACTCTTTTGCCATGACAATCTGTATTTCTGAGAGTGAAGAAAACAACAGCCAGAAAAGATCAAATAAGTTCATTCATGCATTGACACACATACAATCAAATCAATCATTTGCAGGGATGAGACCAGTAAACACGAACCCTGAGTTCTACGAGACCTCCAGCTGTCAACAGAAGAAATACAGAGAAATACAATTAATACTCTACAAAGCCAAAAAACTGGTTTAAAAAGCAGCACTGCTCACACTTCAAAATAACTGTCCAAATTTACACACTAGCCAAGATGAATCTGGCCTGTCCTTTGTAATGGAGACAAAGGAATTTGCTTTCAATATACACACAATGACAAGCCTATGACATTTGATCTTTCAGTAAGCCAGCAATTTCCGCTCTGAAATGCAGGGGAATAACGTGACGTGAATGTGATTTTTTTTTTTTCAGCTATTGTTTTTAAAAGAGACTCTCTATTATAAAACACAAATTGAGTTTTCTTATCAGAACCATTTTTAGACTCATTTTAGTTTCTGTTTGAGGAGAGGCTTCCTGTGAGGATTTTGTATGAGAGGAGAGGTCTGCTGCTGACTTTAATAATTCAAGAGGTCTTCAAAACATTCTAATACTAGAGCGAAAATTCAGCCTTTGATAGCAGAAAGAACAGTTTAAAATTATTTACTTACTTCCTGGAAAAAGTAGCAAATACAATTCTAGGCTGAAATTTAGGTGAAAAAAAATGGTATAGAAACTTCACAAACAATTACAAAAAAAAAAAAACTCTAAAGATTTCTACAGAAATGGAACGTCCTTCATTAACACAACCTGTGCCTTATTTGTTTCTTTATCAAATGCTTATTGAATCTCTGATTATGTTTTCAGCCACCAGTGACACTGAAGTGCTCACACTCCAAAAAAATGGTGCTATATAGCACTAAAAGTGGTTCTTTGGCTCGTAATCATAGGGGAACCACTTTTGGTGTTGTATAGCACCAACTATTGGTGCTTCAGTGGTTCTTAAGCGGTTCTTCACAAGTTCTTTGACATGACTGAGGGTCTATATAGCACTGCTACCATATACAGAACCTGTTAAGCTCCTGTATGGTTCTTCAGCAGTTCTTCGGTGGTTCTTTGGGGTGATTAAAGTGCTATATAGCACCACTGCCATACAAATAACCTGTTAAGCCCCTTTAAAGGTTTTTTACGAGCCAAAGAACCACTGTTGGTGCTGTTTAGCACCATTTTTGTTGAAGAAATACAATGCAATATGGCACCTCTTATGGTTTTACATAGCACCATTTGACAAAGTTGCTGTATAGCACCTTTAAAGATATGGTGCTATATAGCACCAAAAGGGGTTCCCCTATGATTACGAGCCAAGAACCACTTTTAATGCTATATAGCACCATTTTCTTTAGAGTGTATGCAGTTGGATGCGATTCATATAACTTTTTTGTTTGTTTTTTTCAAACAATTTACTTTTACGACTGGCCAGACTAGGCAAGCTCTTCATTTGTAAATGTTAAATTTATACATTTTTTAAGGAAGAAATTATCCAGCCTCCTCCTACTCTATAACAGAGCTCAATTTTGGAGTGAATATTCAATTCTGATTCATTGAGGGTGGACTTACATTTTCAGTATGAAGGAATATGCGAGTCAGCATGTGCAAAGAGACAGGAGACTAAAAAAAAAGGTATATATTATCTAGTGGTCCTCTGCAAATCAACATTTGTATTCTCTAATGGGTGCTTTCTGGTTAAATGTCTAGTGCCAGTAGTTGTCAATTTGTCAACTGAATTGACGTTTGCAGCCCATTATTCTCCTAATGAGAATTTACGGTCCATTACTTCCAACATGAGGTTAAAATTTGGATTTCATGTAATCTTTAAAGTGTTCAGCAGTAGCCATGTTTACAACAATGTTCATTGTGTGTAAAGATTAAACAAATATGCCAATGATTGATCAAGGTTTTTTATATACCAGCTTCTCTCAAAATCACTGATGTACCAACCCCATTTTTTATCATCTCTATCAAATGCTTAACATATTTCATCTACTTTTGCCAAGTTGAAAATCTCTTGAAAAACACATATCATTCACAAAATATTAGCTTAGCTTATTCCCCAAGAGCTGTTTGATTGAATGATTACAGCTGGTTTATAGTGGTTGGAGACCCCTTAGGCAAAATGTGCTAATTACATGACATGCATGCTGTAAAACAGTAATCTGCAATTTGAAGTTTGCATATTCATGGCTTAGAAACTCTTTTGGGAAATGTGTATCTTCATGTTTTTTTATCATTGAAATTGTAAACTTTTTTTTAACCTTTTAAACTATTTAAATTATTTTTAATTAAAGATACTTTATTCTACTTAATTTGAACACTATGGCATTGTATGGAAAGCTTGTTAGTTTAGTTAACATTTTTGGTGTGCTCTTTAATGCATTTTTATCTTTAAATTTCACTGATAAAATATGATAAAGAGAAGAGGTGTGAGAGCATCATTAATTAATGATCATATAAATTTAATTAACCAATTTGTCGTGTTTTCCCATAAACTTCATCACTCAAAAGAGCCCATAAGAAATCAACAAGATTAGTTCTAAATTAGCTTTGTGATTGTGTCAAATATTTTTAGAATGATTTTACAAGGTTTAAATTTTTAACAGAACATTATATATCATGAACTAACAATAAACAGATTCTTACAGAATGTATTCATCTTAGTGTTACATTAACATTAACAAATTAACATTAACCTAGATGAATAATTTCTTTAAAAACTGTTAATTGTTGTTACACATGAACTAATTTGGAAAGTCGTGGCCTAATGGTTAGAGAGTCGGACTTGTAATCCGAAGGTTGCGGGTTCGAGTCTCCGGCCGGCAGGAATTGTAGGTGTGGGGAGTGAATGTCCAGAGCTCTCTCTTCATTAGCTTACCCTCAATACCATGACTGAGGTGCCCTTGAGCAAGGCACCGAACCCCCAACTGCTCCCCTGGCGCTGCAGCATAAAATGGCTGTGTGTGTGTGTGTGTGTGTGTGTGTGTGTGTGTGTGTGTGTGTGTGTGTGTGTGTGTGTGTGTGTGTGTGTGTTCACTGCTGTGTGTGTGCACGTTGGATGGGTTAAATGCAGAGCACGAATTCCGAGTATGGGTCACCATACTTGGCTGAATGTCACTTCACTTCACTTCACTTCACTAATTTCAAATAATTGAACCTCACTGTAGAGTGTTCCTGATAAAAGATGCAAGTATAATGGATATGAATATGTGAAGAAAACTGATGCAGGAGAAAGACAGTGTAAAAGAGAGTGAATGTAGACTCCAGCTGAGCACTGTGCCCTGTGAACCGTCTCTTTAAATGTCAACCAGTTGTTGAAATAAAACATGATTGCCATTCACACGATTGATGAACTATAACCATGCTTTATTTAATATGTCCTCTGGACCCTTAATCTGATTCAAATGGAATTGCATTGTCACTCTGATTTCTCTCGCCCTCCTTCCTGTACCTCTCATAAAACGCTTCTGTTCAAAAGCCACAATTCTCTCACATCCTAATGTTTTCAACTACAGTCACTAACCTTTTGTGATGAAAGAACTGAATTTCATACCCAAGAATAAGACGATTTACCGAGAGTGTTATGCTATAAATCGTAAATTAGAATATTTTTTACAAGGAAGATTAGCGATTTAATTTTAAGATTTAAAAACTAAATTATTTTCTATTTAAAACGCTAATCCACCATTCCACAACTTTTAACCACAAGAAAGCATATTTCCGTATTCAATATGTCTTGTGTTTTAAAATTAATGTGAAAGACGTTTGCAATGAAAGTAGTAACCTTTCAGTTTGTATCAGTATAGTTTAAATGTTAATATTAAATTATCATTATTAAACTGTTATTAATCATTCATTAGCTTATCTTGTCTAAGGGAGTGATTTATGCTTTAATGAGAGCTGAATGTTGTGCCAGTGAAACATGATGTATGTAAACACGGTTGCTGAAGTAAAACTACTAAGAACTTCTAAGGTAGAGAATTTCAACTGAACTCACTGCCATAAAAACTTTTGTAGAACATCAGTTGCATACTAAATTTCACGTACTTCAAAACAGAATTGTGTTTCATAAGCCTTCATGCTGAAAAGATGCACATACACGTCCAATTCCTTCAAAGGATTCTTTGAAGGGATGGACTTTATTGTCAGCAGGAAGCAAAATAAACTAGTTTTTGAGTTATTGCAGTTTCGCATCAAAAATTGACTTACAATGCAATCTTTCATCTTGTACATAGCTTTTTTGTATGTAGCTGGCTAGGACATTGCTAGACATAAATGACATCTCTGTCATATTATATAATGCAAAGCTAGTGACAATTATATAAAACACATTATAAACCAGTTAGTTCCTGTCTTTGAATGTGATTGGCAGAGCGGCGTTCCAAGAGTGTCGGTATAAAGTACAACATTGGGGTTCCAGAAGTAAAAATCCCACTCTTATAATCAATCTAGAAATTGGTCAAAAGAACTCTTTAGCAACAGCTCACTCCCATGAAGCATTGCGAATTACATAGAGTCAGTTTCTATGCACTCTCAAACTACTTAAATATTTGTGTTTGTATATATATATATATATATATATATATATATATAATGCATGCATGCATTTTTGGCAATAAACATCTCCATGTTTCGTACACACAATCAGCATTTTTAAATCAATGATTATATCACAATGTTTCATGGGATTGTGGTTATTATTTCCCTCATTAAAGCCATTAAGTTCACAGTCTTGTACCTTTGTCTTTTTGTTTAATTTTTAAATATGATTAGGTGATGTCAAGTGGTGAGTCATTTAAATCACTGACCGATTTACAGATTCACTGATTCACTCAAGAACATTGATTCATTCAAGAATGTGGCTCTTAAACAAGTGACTAATTTAATTGAGTCATTCAATCATTCATACACTCTAAAAAATGGTGGGTTAAATACAACCCAGCGCTGGGTAAAATATGGATGAACCCAGCGATTGGGTTGTTTAATCCCAGCGGTTGGGTTAATGCCCAGAATGTTGGATTAAACATTTAACCCAACTGTTGGTTGAAAACAACTCCGCATGTGTTCTGTTCAATATTTACCCAGCACTGGATTGTATTTAACCCAGCATTTTTAGAGTGTACATTCAATTCTTTCAAAAAACACTAAATGATTCAGGTACAAAACATTTAACTGTCTTAATTTTTAACCGATTCATTCAAAACCACTGACTCGTTCAAGAATGTGACATGAATTTGTGGGTGTTTAATTGAATCATTTACCTAACCAAGTGTTCAACTGATACTTGAACAATTGACTCTTTTTATGGGTGATTCACTGAATCATTTACGCATCTAATTCCTTCAAAAGAACAAGAGATGAAGAAGACAGAGATCAATCGAAACAGTAGACCTGAGATTCTGATTAGAAAATATAGACACACTGAATTTCTTGAATAATATTTTCAACTTCCTGTCTGCCCTGTCACTTCATCCTGTTTAAATGAGCAGGATAAGCTGCAATGTGGGGCTTCATACCATGATAACAGTAGAAATATGACATTAAATTAGTTAACCATTGGTATAAATCATCAATATTTCATTCCAGTAATACTTTTTTTTTTCATTTTGAAAGTAGTTAGACTTGAGTGGGTTTTTACATTGAAAACATGTATATATACAATGTATATATACAAATAATGTATATATAATGTACATTTTATTTTTTATAGCTGTCAGTTTTCACTTTTATTTCACTATATATAGTAGACTTGAGAATGATTGAATGTATTAATGCTCAAGATTTCTTCTTTCTTTACCAATTATTTATTCTTCTACAGTAGTAATTTATTTTAATGCACAATTTAGAACTGTTAACTTTTTGATTATTTGCTGATCTAGGTTCTGCAAACACACACTAACCACATGCTGCCACACTTCAGTATGTTTTCAAGCATACCACTGACACATGGAGTAAGGAAACCTAGATGTAAAAAGACGTAACAAGTCACTCTTCTGGCACTCTTTTGCAGGTTGTGACTTCAAACAGTGTTTGGGTTACAGACTTTCATAAAAGAACTAAAAGGCCCCATAGCTAATGGCTAACTCCTGCAAAGAAGCCTATCACTGTACCCCATGTACAACGTGTGCATCCGCGGGTTATTTCAGTGGTTCCGGCTTTAATACTGTACGTATCAAGTGCAGGAAAGCCAGAAGCTCAGATTATGTCACATCCATTACCATTGTCTTTTAGCACACTATACTGTCAAATGCTTGTCAAGCCATGTCTGAGGTTCCTTGGGGTATTCTTTTAATTAGCAGGAAAAACTGTAACCTTTCCTGGGTAGTTAGCTTTGAAATGAAAATAGTATAGAAAATAGCATAGCATTAGAAGGGAAAATTTCAAAGACACACTTGTGTTCACCTTAAGGCAAGTCTGACAGATAAAGACTTTAGAATCAGGTTTTATATCCAAAACCTGGCAAATAACTAATGGCTAAATATTTGTAAGCCTGAGTAGCGGGAGGAGTGAGGAGAGGACGCTGGCTTTACTGTTACCTCGTTCAACATCGGCAGAGTGTTCGTCATTCGCTGTTTGTCAGTGGGTAAATACTTGGATTTGTTTGTCGTCTGCTGCTTAAGTATTCCATCCCGCAGCTGCTAAATTTTAACAACCACACTGTGGCTCCAGCATGCATTGCAGCCATGAAAGGGCTTGGACTCCTGCACTGACCGCGTTACATCCACAGAAGTTCCCATCGAAAGTTTGTCTACCATCAGTCTGGCTGCTCTGCCTCAGAGATTCCATCCATCTGGACCGATGTCGCACGTTTGTCACGTCATCAGAGCAACATCGCTGCTCTGTGGTGTTAGTAAGATGGGAATCACCGCGAGACTTCAAAATGTTACGCTGGAATGCACGGGAAATAACGTGAGATCGCTTTACATTGAAATCCACTCCACGTTTTATGTCCTGCTCAGTGTACTACGGCCTCTACAGAGATTACTTCACCAATGCTCAAGAGAATCAAAAAACTGTTTAATGCACTACTGGTCCTGGCGGTGGCCTAGCTGTAATATATCGACAGCAAGTAGAGCTATACGCCCTCCCTTTGCCAACACTGTCCTCGTTTGAATGTTTTGCATTTAAAATGTAAACCTCCTTTTCCTATTACAATACTTCTCATTTACTGGCCCCCTAAACTAAACTCAGTGTTCATCTCTGAGATTCATGACCTTCTTACAACACTTTGCTCTACCACTGGTAATATTTTAATACTTGGAGATTTTAATATTCATATAGATACTCCCTCCTGCAACTTTGCGGTTGAGTCTGCCGGCCCGAGACTCGAACTCGCAACCTTTGGGTTTACGAGTCAGACTCTCTAACCATTAGGCCATTACTTCCCACAAAAAGGTGCCGTCCACGATTTAGTCACTTCCTCATGCACTTCCGGAAAGAAAGGTACTGGGGCGGAGCGCTGAGAAACCAATCGTCCAGCTGCGAGGGCTCAGGACACAGTGGAGGGTTCCATTCGAGCCCAACGATCACGGCGGCCCGGGAAAGCAAAGCAGCCATCTCTGGGTCGGACTCGGGCAACCCTGCCACACCGGAAGGGGGCAGCGCAGCAGAATCTTCATCCCCGGAGGACATACGCTCACCCTCCGATGCAGCGATCGACATCTGGTCCTTCGGGGGAGCCCCAAAAGTGACGACTGGTACCACACGAGGCGGATCAGCAAGCCCTCTTGGAAGCTCCACTGGCTGCAGTGTCATGGAGGAGTGAGGAGCCCGAGGAGGTTGACTCGGCGTGGTATTCCTCACTGTAACCCTCAGGTCACCTAGGTTATTAACTGAAGTAGGCTTCTTCTGAGCTGGCCCAGACGAAGGACTAGATCAGGGAATATACGAAGGGGCACCAGTCTCCTCAAGATATTGAGTCTCGACCTTAACACGGAGATGGTCATGTTCCCGCAGTCAGAACATGTACCATCCATGAGTGCCACATCAGCGTGTGCGAGGCCCAAACACGTGAGGCAGTAATCACTAGGGGGCAGGTAGCGACACGGTCTGAATGACATCTTGAAAAAGACGCAGAGTCAAACCTTGTGTGCTCTTTTAGGAATTTGCTCTCCGCTGGTGCTGAAACGCACAGGGAAATGGCCGCGGCTACACAACAATACAATAGTGCAAGCCTGTTGCGAGCACTCACACACGTTGAAGACGCAACTCTCAGTTGTATAAACAGCGATCTCGTTGAAGGAGCCCTCTCCACGAGCTGTGAAAACAGCTGTTTTTGCTCTCTCGTAAGATCGCGACCAACACTGTCAGCACTGTCACACCAGCACCAGACACGCAGAGGCTCTTTGCCAAACGAGCAGCTTGTCTTCCACCACTTCCGAAGAAGAAAGAAACACACGTGCAGGAACTGGAAAGGGAAAGGGAACTGCTTTTTCCCATTTTTAAATTTAAAATTAAATTTTAAATCACCACTGGCAAAAATGTGACAAGGATTACTAAACTTAACAGAATTTACTAAGACATCTTTGTGTAAAAATAATGCTCTTTGGCTCCAAATCGCAGGTGAAAATTTTTATTTTGACCCCTCTCTACAAAATAGTGGATTACTCAGTAAATGCTCATCCATGACATTTAATATTTTGGCTTTCTTATAAATATATAAATGCATGCATATACACACGTACAAACACACAATTGCATTTTGTGACACTAGCAGCACAGAAATTACTCATGTTACCTTTAAATCTATTCAAATGAACAGTTTCCGAAAAAAAAAAAAAACTCAAATCTAAGTTAGAGCATGGACAAATGAAAACCCTAATATGTGGCTGTTTTACTTACAGGGCTGCAGGGGGACCTGAGAAAAGGTCAGTGTCTCACAGGTTATGCTGTTAAAGTAATCAAACTAACCCCATGGTGTGTATGTTAGCTGCTTGCCATTTAGAACTTACGTTTGATTCAAAGTGACTTAAGCGTCACTAATTTAACAACACTTCCCCTGGAGCACGATGGTGAATACTGGGTCTTCTGAGTCACTCCTGCCTCTATCTGAACCCAACCTTAAATCATTGCATTTTTGTGTAAGACTCATTTTACTCATTTATTTTATTTTGCTCATATACACATTAAAGTTCCTCTGCAGTCAATCCATTTAATTTTTTTCCAATTTAATTTTATCTATTTAATTTTTATCTTTAATTTTTAATAACAATTGCAACCTTTTGTGAGTAGTTGGCTTTGAAAATTTCCCTTTTAATACTATGCTCTACAGAGCCTCTGTTTATATTTGTCAAATACTATAGACAAATTACAGGGATAGTTCACCCAAAAATGAAAATTATGTCATTAATTACTCACCCCCATGTCGTTCATCTTTGGAACACAAATTAAGATATTTTTGAGGAAATCGGAGAGATGGCCCTCCATAGACAGCAACGCTACTACCACATTCAAGGCCCAGAAAGGTAGTAAGGGCATTGATAAAATAGACCATGTGACAGAAGTGGTTCAACTGTAACTTTATGAAATTACGAGAATACTTTATCAAAAATTTCTTAATTTGTGTTCCGAAGACCAACAAAAGTCTTATGGGTTTGGAACAACAAGAGGGTAAGTAATTAATGGCAAAATCTTCATTTTTGGGTGAACTAACCCTTTAAATATCAAATGTATTCCATATCATTTTCATTTCAAAGATATGCCTGTGTTCACCTTCAGGCAAGTCAGAAAGATTTTAGAACCAGATTTTTTGTTTGTTTTTTGTTTTTTTATAAAAATTATCAATGGTGTTGACTGATGTATTTGCACATTTATATATATATATATATATATATATATATATATATATATATATATACATTGTGTTTTTTTTTACCACAGAATGACAGATAACATCAGACAAAACTGAGGTGTTGCAGGGTAAATTAGAAAAAAAACAAATACATTTTATTAGGTAATCCTAGAGACTAAAGCATGTTAGAATTTGGTTTGAAACAGTGCAGTGAATTGGAGTGAAAGCAATCTGGTCTAATTTGCAGAAGTGACCTGCTACTGATGGCATATACATCTTTACATACAGTATGCATTGTCAGACTGTCTTGACTTTTTAAGAAATAACATTTAGGCACTGATCTTTTAACCCATCCAACACTAACTGTAGCATGTGCACATTATAAATGTTCGTATTTATTTCTTTTTAAACATGTGCTTTGACATGTTTTTCTTTTTGACGTGCTTTATAGAAAATATGAAAGTCTAGAAGTCTATAGAAATCTCTCCTTATCCTTTGTTCACCATAACTTCATTCATGGCTATGTTCAGAATGGAATACTAATGTACTACTGTACAGAACACTGTGCTATATAAAGAAAATGTAATCATATAAAGTGAATGCAAAAATCTATTTTTAAATTTTGTATGAATAATTCATCACTCTAAAAAAATGGAATGGGATAGACTACCTCATGCAGTAATCTCGGTTTTATTTTTGCAAATGCAGTCATCATTCATACATTTCAAATCTTATACACACACACATATATATATATATATACATATATATATATATATATATATATATATATATATATATAATACACACACACACTACAAAAATTGCAAGAGCAGAAAACACTATGGCTGCGTCCGAAATCGCATACTACTTGTGTAGGTACTACTTTTGAATTCAAACGTACTTCTCGACCGTTAAAACAGTACGTTCTATATAGTATGAATGAGGGTAGTATGAATGGAATTCGGACGTACTACATCCGCCATGTTCATGTTGTCACGTGTCATGCGTCGTCACAACAGCGCGAAAATTTAAAGAGCCCACTCTTCAGCAATGTTGCTCATAATTCTTACCGTTTTCATCACCGTTTTAACGTTGATTGGGTCAACAGCTCAGAGGAGGCATAGGTCAGCTTCTCGCAGATCATGCCTTCGTCCACAGCTTGTAAAATATTTATCATATAATGCAAGTATAATCACCAATTTAGCTTGCAAGTTTTACCTCAGAATAAAAAGACACGTCTATGAACACCGTGACAAAGGCTGATTTGGAGCAACGAAATAAAGTAATTTATTGTTATGAATTAATACATATAAAAATACACAGGACAAACAAAAGACGCATGAATCAATGAATACACTTGAATGAATGCATACACATACATACATATATATATAGAGAGAGAGAGAATGAATAGAAACAAAAACCTTTTACAGCCGATTCACGAAGTAATCTCATCGATTTACAACGTTTAAACTTTAATAAATCAGCAGTTTACTTTGATTATTTTAAACAAGTGCAGTTTAACCACAATAAACAACGTTGTCCCTGAGGTACTTGCACTTGAAAACAGCCGCGTTGCCGCCTTCCGCCATTTTTCGAATATGACGCCTCCTCTCGCGTGGCATCATGGGATAGTAAAGTGTCCATCGTATGCCTACTACAGAATTCGGGCGGAAGTAGTAGGTCATCCGGGTACTTCTCGCCTACTGTTTTTCGAATACTATGAATTCGGACATACTACTCGCCTCGCATACTGTTTTTCGCATACTATATAGTAGGGAAGTATGCGATTTCGGACGCAGCCTATAGCTCAATCAATTTGGATATGTTAGGTTGCCATGGCAACAAGATCATCATTGTCACTCTTGTTGAGTGGCTAGAAGTCAATGGTTTGTAATCCGTCTTTGAGGGAGGTGTCAGTCTTTGGTAGGTTATCGCTCCCAACCTCTTTGACAGGCATGACAAGGGCAGCACAAGAATAACCTTAAACTAAAACCAAAGCTGACAGATGTGGAGGAAATAAAGTGTCTTTTCTGTCTCTACAACAATTCTTAGCATTTTTATCCATCACTCTGAGTATATGTTTCACTCTTTACATTCATTAATGAAGCTTATCAGACAACATGATCGACAGCAAAACAAGACAAATCTCATGAAATGAGGCCTGTATGATTTTGTCAGAATGTGTCTTTTTTTTCTTTTAGATAATTCGTGGTTTGAACAGATCTCATATTACTGCTTTTCAAGGTTAGAAGAACAAAGGACATCAGCCCTGGTCTCAATAGAAAGTGTTGCTCTGGAGTCTTGTTTTTACTTGAGTCTTCTTTAGAAGAATCAAACTCAGATCACTAATTCTTCTTATACTCCAAACTGCTCTGAGAAACCGCTGAAAACATGAGCCCCATGTGTGCTATTAGTATGTACATGAATTTGAAGCAGGCGGCACATGCAGACCATTGTTTATTTTAAATCACAGCATTTTGAAGTTTAATAATCGCTGAAGGCCATATAGTGATGTTAATTTAATTAATTGTGCAGCCCTCAGAGAAAAAGGCCTCCATTTAGCTCACTTGACAATAAACTATTGATTTTGGAAGTTAAAGTGAAAAAAAATAGACCTTCTTTACTTTCATGTATCTGGTATTTTTGTGAAAGATTTTTCAGTGAATGTTATTTCAAAGAATATTTTTCTTTTCCCTTCAATGTAGGGCATACAGGGCAAGTAGTCATTTATTTTTCATGGATATGAATGTATTTCTTTCAATCTTGTTTATTTTTATTTTTTTTATAAAAATAATACTTATTCAGCACATAGTGACAATACAAATATTAGTAATTTTATAACTGTGCACAAATGTAGCACAACTGTGTTAAACACTGATAGATTTTTTAAAAAAAACAGCAAATCAGCATATTAGAATGATTTCTGAAGGATCATGTGACACTAAAGGCTGGAGTAATGACTGCTGATAATTCAGCTTTGCATTATAAAATATATTCAAATAGATTTTAAATTGTAATAATGTGTCACAATATTACTGTTTTTACTGTATTTCTATCAAATAAATACAGCCTCAGTTAGCATAGACTTTTATTAAAAATATATATGAATTTTTTTTTTTTAAATCTTACCGACCCCAAACTTTTGAACAGTATTGCGAGTTGAGGATAGAAATTCACATTGAATTTAAGACTGTTATTAGACATTTTAACTAAATCCTGTAACACCAAATGGCACCGAATCTGAATGACCTGCTTGCAAGTTTGCCTTAATTGCCTAAAAGATGTTTTCACATTTATGTCTTGTCAGGGGTTTTCATATGAAGGCATCTTTACTCCAGCTTCGGGAACATCATAGAACTTTCGAAGAATGACTCTCAGACGTGGCCACAGGAAGCCAGACTGCTAACCCGAGAACAGCTCTCTCCTTGTCAGCACACATTATCTAAATGCACCTCCTCTACATAGTTGTCAAGCAGAAAAAAATCCGAAACCTCAAAAGGTCACAATCACCCACGCTGCCAGACAAGATCAATAAGTAATTAGCTCTGCAATACCACCAATTAATCATCCTTCACTTTTTACCTGAACTACACAGCACAAGCTCCTCTGACTAATTTGTCAATCCTTACTTCTGCTTCATTGAAAATTGAGCTCATTCACTCTCAATTGTTACAAAAATATCTATTTCAGACATTATAATGAAAGTGATAAAGTAATGCAGGCGTCTAATGGTGTAATTTTCAAGTCATCTCGTTCACTATTAAAGATAGTTAATATTTTCTGTAATGTTCCTTCAAGGTACAATGATCTCCATTGCTTGTTCGAACGACACCTTCTGTGAAGTGAACTGGATATGATATTCATTGTAAATTGTAATAAAGATTGATGATTAGGCCTGTGCTGTGATGCAAGCCCAGGTTTCATAATGATGGTTTCAATTCTCATTGCTCTGGCTCTGAGGTTGGGGCGCAAACCTCATTATAACCTAATCAGTTGAATAACCAAGCAAAGGGAACGAATACATCCTGTGTAAAGTCATTGACATTCATTAACGTCCGTTCAGCACAGGGAACAGGTTTTTACACACTGTTTAATTGGCCGCTAATGTGGCCTCAACAGGGAGGCTGAGAGGAGACTGGGGAAATTAAATTCAATCATAACAATAATTATTCACTACAAAACTGTCCCTAATGCAAATGAACAGATCCTTTATCACACATCTTTTTAGGATTTCCACTTCTGTAAGCAGCAAGTAATCTTTGACTTAATCCATTTGTAATAACTTTGTCATTGGATATTTAAAAGGATAGTTCACCCAAAACTGAAAATTCTGTCTTTATTTGCTCTCGGTGTTGTTTCACTTTAATGAATTACACATTAAGGAACAGCATTTTCCACAAGGAACACCATAAAGGAATCATATAAGCATGTTTTAATTTGAAAACCAAGCTATGTGTGATAACTCTCATTATTCACTGAGAATCCTGCCTTTTGCTGCAAATATTATTTGCATTTCCGTGTATGTGGCAGGTTTCATGAGCAGCAAGAACATACTATTTAAATGTACTTTATGTTCCACAGAAGATTGAATATGTAGCCTAGGCCTATTGACACGCAAGTTCTGAAAGCTTTACTTTATTAAGAGACCGGGTATGGATGTAACACACTAAATCTGTAACTCACTGAATTTTTGAGCTAGCGTGACTTGTAACTTTTATACAAAGCACCCACATTTGTTCACTACAAAAGGCATCAATTCAAACCTCTGCAAGAATATCACAGCCTTTATAAGTTGATGTTAAATACATGGAGTGCCTCTGTTACAATCTACCCCACTGCCGGGGTAGGTTGTAACACATGCTGAAGTTGTAACAGTTAGACAAAAGCAGCAAAAACAGCAGCCAACTCATAATGTTTGCTTCAAAAAAAAAAAGGGTTTATTGAAACAATGTCACACTTTCTACAAATGACCACATCTCCAATCCACTTTCTGTTCGATGCAGGAGTGTGTGCGCGTTTGTGTGTAAATTAGACTACTAGAACAAACCTCCTTAACAGTATTTATGCTTACTGAACACTCAACTCCAGTGTACCAAGGTAAAGAACATATAGATCTAACAAAAAACTGTGTAAATTTGTGTGTGAGATTGTGTCCATGTATGAATTTTCTGAATCAGATTCACAATGGTGTCAAAACAATGTTTTTAACCCTAGAGTGCAGGGTTGGTGCACCCAGAAACTGCATAGAGCACATTTTACCCACATTTCCTTTGGCTTTGAGCTGCCAAAAAAATCTGCTGCTGCTCCATATAGACAACATGAAAGTTCTCAGTTCTATGTTAGGGAATGGTAAATTGTGTTACAATTTACCCCACCCCTGTCATCCAATGTTTAGTTAGCTGTATTAGCATAATGGTTTGAAATTAGCCATTTAAAAATGCATCCCATTTTGCCTGAGAATCTACAATTTATTCTAATGAAGTTATATGATTTAATCTGCAACGGTTTAAGTACCAAGCAAAATAAAGTTTTGGTAAAAAAATAAATAAATCAGATTCTTACACCAAAATAAGTTTTTTTTCTTTATAAAATCTGCATTTTATATGAATGGTTGTCAAGGGTGTAAATAGATATTTACACCCTTGACAACCATTCATATAAAATCGGGGTAAATAATGAAATTATCATAGGACTTAGCTTATCCCTGATAGGTGGAAATGGTGCTGTTACAACTCTCTCCATGTTACAACCGGTCTCCCCTACTAAAACATATTACACACGCAAAAAAATGTATTAATAAATAAACTTCATTATATCAATCTGAGTTACGATTAATTCACATATGCAGACAAGTGAAATAATATGCCACATAGTATTTCAAAAATGAGGCAAAACAACATTTGTGGAAATATGTGGTGACAAATAGTATTAAAAAATAATAATAATAATAAAAAAATTAAAAACAACACTTTACAGACATCACATGGGGCAAAATGCTTTAAAGGCAGGGTAAGCGATTTCTGGAAGCCAATGTTGATATTTGAAATCACCAAAACAAGCACGCCCCTACCCCAAAAGTAGGGATGGGCGATATATCGCATCTGGTTGCATGCGCATCTCGTCAGTAAAGCCGGTTCCTTGATTAGCGCTAACTCTGCATCACCTGTTTTCAAATGGAGCGGCATTTAATACACTGAGCCGTAGTTCGCTGACAAGCTACACAATATCGCTTTCATTATTGCAGATATATCGCCTTCGACAATGAATGAAAATTGCGTAGCTTGTCAGTGAACTACGGCTCTGTGTATTAAATGCCGCTCCATTTGAAAACAGGTGATGGAGATTTAGCGCTAATCAAGGAACCGGCTTTACTGACGAGATGCGCATGCATATCGCATGCGATATATCGCCCATCCCTACCCAAAAGGGTCTCGCCCCTATTTTGATAGCTCTGCCCCACATATATGTAGCCTACGCAACCCAGGCAACGAAATCGTTCTGTGAAACATAAGCCGCTTTCCCACTGAAATTACCTGGAACAATATGTCCCAGGAACTTTTTTCCCCCAGACCTGTTGCTGTCTAAACTACCGAGAAGATTAGGCAAATAGTCTGGTAACTTAACGTTAAGTCTGCGCGCGTTCGGACTTGCATCCTTGGTAGTTCGGACTTCACGAGTTAGAATCGGGAGTGTGAGCTCACGCGTCGCAAGTCCGGTAATTCTGCAAAGAGCAGCGTACTTGATAATGTCAGTCTGCTCCAGGCTACTGCAATCTTCCTCACTGTATTTACAGACGAAATATATCAAACACCACTGACTCTATTCGTTTTCATTTAAACATATCAATAGCCGCAGAATTGTAGTTCAGGGGACGTACATGCATTACAATGAAACAAAATATTATATCAAACATTGCCGGTTTTCATTTTCATTTTAACATATTAATAGAACAATAGAATAAAGACCAAAGATCACCCGTTAGATTTACCCAAAACGAATTATATCTTATGTTTAGCCAGCGGCAAATGTCAGAAGGACTAGCTGAGGTTATGATCCTCTCTTCAGGATACATGAGCAATGAGCGCCCGGTGATCGTGTGGAGCTCACGTCTCCGAAATCGGCGAAGCACATTTTCAAATAGGCGCTATTTACACGGGTCCTACTTCTTGCCAGAGGTGGAATGTAACGAATTACATTTACTCGCGTTACTGTAATTAAGTATCTTTTTTGTGTACTTCTACTTTTTAAAGTAATTTTTAAAATCTGTAATTTTACTTTTACTTAAGTACATTTTGATTGAAGTATTGTACTTCGCTACATTTTAAAACACATTAATTACTGAGTAAAAAAACTAATTTGCTCCCTGAAAACTACTGCAGTAGCTATACAGGTCCTTTTAAAAAAATTAGCATATTGTGATAAAGTTCATTATTTTCTGTAATGTACTGATAAACATTAGACTTTCATATATTTTAGATTCATTACAACACAACTGAAGTAGTTCAAGCCTTTTATTGTTTTAATATTGATGATTTTGGCATACAGCTCATGAAAACCCAAAATTCCTATCTCAAAAAATTAGCATATCATGAAAAGGTTCTCTAAACGAGCTATTAACCTAATCATCTGAATCAACTAATTAACTCTAAACACCTGCAAAAGATTCCTGAGGCTTTTAAAAACTCCCAGCCTGGTTCATTACTCAAAACCGCAATCATGGGTAAGACTGCCGACCTGACTGCTGTCCAGAAGGCCATCATTGACACCCTCAAGCAAGAGGGTAAGGCACAGAAAGAAATTTCTGAACGAATAGGCTGTTCCCAGAGTGCTGTATCAAGGCACCTCAGTGGGAAGTCTGTGGGAAGGAAAAAGTGTGGCAGAAAACGCAGCACAACGAGAAGAGGTGACCGGACCCTGAGGAAGATTGTGGAGAAGGACCGATTCCAGACCTTGGGGGACCTGCGGAAGCAGTGGACTGAGTCTGGAGTAGAAACATCCAGAGCCACCGTGTACAGGCGTGTGCAGGAAATGGGCTACAGGTGCCGCATTCCCCAGGTCAAGCCACTTTTGAACCAGAAACAGCGGCAGAAGCGCCTGACCTGGGCTACAGAGAAGCAGCACTGGACTGTTGCTCAGTGGTCCAAAGTACTTTTTTCGGATGAAAGCAAATTTTGCATGTCATTCGGAAATCAAGGTGCCAGAGTCTGGAGGAAGACTGGGGAGAGGGAAATGCCAAAATGCCTGAAGTCCAGTGTCAAGTACCCACAGTCAGTGATGCTGGTGTTGGTCCACTGTGTTTTATCAAGGGCAGGGTCAATGCAGCTAGCTATCAGGAGATTTTGGAGCACTTCATGCTTCCATCTGCTGAAAAGCTTTATGGAGATGAAGATTTCATTTTTCAGCACGACCTGGCACCTGCTCACAGTGCCAAAACCACTGGTAAATGGTTTACTGACCATGGTATTACTGTGCTCAATTGGCCTGCCAACTCTCCTGACCTGAACCCCATAGAGAATCTGTGGGATATTGTGAAGAGAAAGTTGAGAGACGCAAGACCCAACACTCTGGATGAGCTTAAGGCCGCTATCGAAGCATCCTGGGCCTCCATAACACCTCAGCAGTGCCACAGGCTGATTGCCTCCATGCCACGCCGCATTGAAGCAGTCATTTCTGCAAAAGGATTCCCGACCAAGTATTGAGTGCATAACTGAACATAATTATCTGAAGGTTGACTTTTTTTTTTTTTTGTATTAAAAACACTTTTCTTTTATTGGTCGGATGAAATATGCTAATTTTTTGAGATAGGAATTTTGGGTTTTCATGAGCTGTATGCCAAAATCATCAATATTAAAACAATAAAAGGCTTGAACTACTTCAGTTGTGTTGTAATGAATCTAAAATATATGAAAGTCTAATGTTTATCAGTACATTACAGAAAATAATGAACTTTATCACAATATGCTAATTTTTTGAAAAGGACCTGTATATATATAAAATGGGCAAGAGAACAAACTGGCGCTAAAATCACAAGAAAGATGCAGACAGACAAGACAGGCGTTATGGTGCAGACCCAGCTGAAAACAAAACCCTGTCTTATTCTTGCTCTATTATTCAGTCTAAGCTGTGTTTGCCTAGGAAGACCAAACTAGTAGCTTATGAAATCTCGACATCACCCCTTTGCAAGCATGTAACTTAGAGGTAAGCTAAATACTTGCATCATTGCATTGGTGGTTAAAATGAAGCTTTGGCAGTTTAGCAAAAGGTTTTGCACAAATTAGCCAAAAAGACAGTAGTGCAGGGTGTGCAATATCGTCTGCGACAATATCGTAATTGTTTTAACGATGTGCGTTTTGACATTATCAATATTTAGCCAAAAACCAAACAAAAATCTAGTAGATTAGACTAGTGCGCGTTCATTTAGAGTGTTCTTTCACTGTGTGATTCAGTCTGTTAAAATGCATTTAAAATGATCCCAAAATTGAAGATATAGGGGCAGAAAATGTATATTTATATAATTTCATAAATCAATATCGCACGAGGAGTGCCATTTTTCTCCAAAAATCAGCATGATTACATATTTTTTTACAACAGTTAAACAAACAAGAAATGATTTAAGAGACTTGCGTTTTAGTCACCATATTGCCTGTTTTTGCTCTATTTCGACAACAAAAGTAATCCCAAACACAGCCACTGCACTGTTTTGCGTCTCTGAGCAACATGACCGTGATTCGTTCTTGAATGAATCAATTGTTTAAATGATTCGGTTCAGTCGCAATGAATCACTTATCAACAGTGACTTTCTGCCACCTACTTGCGTTTTTAATTTCACATTTAAAGTATCTTTAGATTTTTTTAAATATAATTTCAAATGAGTATTCAACATTTAATGTCTTATATCAAAACACTATTTCTGCATTTGTAACTGCAGGTTAAATGCATTCATGTCCTGCATTAAACAGTGTGTAAATACGTCTAAATGCCACTTCAGATGAAGCTTCTGTGTTTCCTCTGCATTGCAAAGATGAATTTTGTTGATACTGATTTAATTTGCCTGGTAACAGCCCAAATGTCTTATTATTCTAAATAACTGATTCCTTTAATTAAAAACAACTAATTTGAGATTTATAGGCCTATCCCAGTGGTGTCAACTCCTGGAGAGCTGCAGCCCTGCAGAGTTTAGGTCCAACCCTGCTCCAACACACATACCATGTAGTTTTCAAATAAACCTAAATGATTAGATTAGTATAGATATAACCCTATTTGATTAGACCTAAATGATTAGTATAGCTATAACCCTAATTAAACACATCTGATCCAGCTATAGCTAGATCAGATGTGTTTAATTAGGGTTATATCTATACTGTTGTAGGGCTGTGGCCTTCCAGGAACTGAGTTTGACACCCTTGGCCTATCCCATTGTTGCATCCCTCCCACTGTTAAAAAGTAACTAAGTAATTTTTACTCTGAGTAAATTTTAAATGGGCTACTTTTTACTTTTACTTGAATAGATTTTTAGACTGGTACTTTTACTTGTACTTAAGTAAAATTTTATTAAGGTAATGGTACTTTTACTTGAGTAAAATATTTTTGTACTCTTTCCCCCTCTGCTTCTTGCCTTATCGTTCCACAGACGTTTTCCTATTTTGTTTTTTGTCCGACATCTCCATCTCCGGGGAAGTTGTGGCCTAATGGTTAGAGAGTCAGACTTGTAATCCAAAGGTTGCGGGTTCGAGTCTCGGGCCGGCAGGGATTGTAGGTGGAGGGAGTGAATGTCCAGCGCTCTCTCCACCCTCAATACCACGACTGAGGTGCCCTTGAGCAAGGCACCGAACCCCCAAATGCTCCCCGGGCGCTGCAGCATAAAATGGCTGCCCACTGCTCCGGGTGTGTGTTCACGGTGTGTGTGTGTTCACTGCTGTGTGTGTGCACGTTGGATGGGTTAAATGCAGAGCACGAATTCCGAGTATGGGTCACCATACTTGGCTGAATGTCACTTCACTTCACTTCACTTCACTTCCATCTTTCAGTCACTCGGCTTGGTGACTTGGTGACGCTCTCTCCTCCACATCATGAGTAGACACGCCCCTTACTGTTGATTGGCTACAAGTTTGTTTTGGTACTCGGCCCTGACTCAGTTTTCTAAAACGTTTTTGAAAAATCGCTTACCCCGCCTTTAACATTTTAAGAGAAATGCAAACCGGAACGGGCCTGAGTGTATTTTGCTATCTGGGATAGTTTTATATCATTTGAAACTGTTACAGCAACGGAGAAGGTGCGTTGGCATTAATTGCGTTATTTCAGATGCAGAAAAAAGATTCAAATGCAGAAATGACCACATGTAACCATTTTAATGGCCTTAATCTGAGCTGATTTAGTTTACAAATAATGGCCTGAGAATGTCACAAGACATTCATGATCTAAATATGATTTCCCTTTACAATGATCAATACTAAAATTATTTTGTGCCATCAGTCATAGGTACATTCAGCTCCGACGATATCCCAGTTTTTGCTCTTTTTTTGACCGGATTGTTGAATCAATGAGTTGCTGACTCATGCTGCAATCGGATCAGTTCTATTCGCGAGTGAATCGTTTAGTGCGATTTGTGAACCAATTCAACAGGTTCATTGGAAAGCAGGCCTTTCAAAAAATCTTATATCGCTCCTAAAATAAAGATACAGATACTTGAACAATGCACTTGAGCACACTAACAAAGTAAAAATAGTACTTACTATATACCACCGTGGGTTTGGAACAACGTGAAGGTGACTAAATGATAACTGTCACATGTATGTTTTGTTTTGGTTTTCTGTGCTTCTGTTCTCCTGCCTTTTGTTTCCATGGTTTTTGATTAATTATTTCCAGACCTGTTTCTGTTTCTCCCTGATTGACCTCTCCTATAATTTAAGACCTATATTTTGCCCTAGCTCCTCAGTTCTGGTATTATTGTTGTTTTGATGTTTATCTACTGGGGCCTGTTTCATAAAACAAGTTTACCAAATAAGCCAGGCTTATTGCAGTTAGTCTGATTTATTTTGAACCACATAAACTGTCAAGAAGTCAGACTAACTGAAATAAACCTGGCTTATTTTATGAAACAGGCCCCTGGATTCTCCTGCCTGTGGATGCTCTTGTATATTTAAACTGTGTTGTGTGCTTTCCATAGCAACATGTGACAATGACAGAATGTTTTGAGGTGATATAGGCTAGAGAGGACAGAAAATAGGATTTTATTTTAAATGACCAAAGATTGACTTGTTTCTGTCCCTCCAAAGCATCGTAAAATTAATCCATATGAATCGATCAGTTAAGTCTAAATCTTGTGAATAGTTAAAATTGCTCTATGATGAGCAGATTTAATTTAGACTTTTATTTACATATAAACACACATATGTAGAGCACCACACATATGGTAAACATGGAAGCTTGTGCATGCATCACATGCTAAAACAAACCTCATTGGTTCTCATGCATCTCCTGCGCATGTTTATGGTGTTTATGGTTCTGTGTTTACCATAATAATTGAACTATAGCGCAATGTGTCGATAATTGTTTAGATGTAAATACAAGACTAAATTAAATCTGTTAATCATATAAAGTGACTCTCTACACAAGATTTAAACCACTCTATTAATTTGTATTCATTTTAAGACACCTTTATGACCTTTTTGAATCTCCTCTGTTTTGGCTACCTGGACTTTCAATGGGACAGAATTAAATCATTCAGGTTTTGATGTAAATATCTTAAATTGTGTTTCAAAGATTGACCAAAGTCTTATGGGTTTGGAACAACATGATGATAAGTGATGAAATATATATATTTTTATTTTATTTAATTTTTTTGGTGAACTAACCCATTAAGTCTACACTGCACACAAACACACACTGAGTTTGCACTGGTGAAGCTCCAAACTGCCTCATAGAGGGAATCTGTTGAGCAACAGTGTCACCTGCAGGGTGGTTTCTGATCAAGACACATTTTACAGTAGAATATGCACTAACATGCACTCCTTAACATTCTCATTTAATAGATGCTTTCCTTAAATAGGGTACAAAATAAGATAACGTTAAAAAATGAAGTATTTTCTCCAACAATTGGTCAATGAAATGGTCAGTTAACCTCTGGAATATGTTGAATGTTGCTCTCGTGAAGTCAAGCTAAACGAGCTGTTTTACATTATATTGTTGTGAAGGGAGTGAATAACCAGCACTCTCTTCCACCCTCAATACCACGACTGAGGTGAGACCCTTGAGCAAAGCACCAAACCCCCAGGTGCAACAGCAAAAAATGGCTGCCCACTGCTCTGGGTGTGTGTGTGTTCACTACTGTGTGTGCGCACTTGGATGGGTTAAACGCAGAGCACAAATTCAACTTCACTTCATTTTTGCAAGTGCTTATTTTGCTCATTTTATTTATTTATTTATTTTACATTTATAATAAGTGTAAAACTGTGTGCTCTGAAATTCAAGACATATCAGTCGCCTAAAGTAATAAAAAAGCTTTTTATTTTAGTTGAGTTCAGAATTGACTATGAATATTCCACAGTTCATCAACTAGAAACTTTTGCTGCATTCAGCATACTAAGTGTCAGTCCAAGACAACTGCCATAACGTTGCAATTTAAACAAAAGTTTTCTTCTGTGGCAAAGTCCGTAATGTTTTTCAGTATAATAACACAGGAAAGTACCTGTAAGTATAGTAAGGTAAGAGAAAGCAGAGTGCATAGATTCTCTGGAGCCATGTGCCAAAAATATGCAAACACATGCAAATTAGATTGGATACCACATAAATAAACATAGGTTGTTGTATGTATTTAATTTGAATTTCAGGTGAACTCCCCTCAGTGTTTGCATAGGGAAATCACAGCAAGGCTTTTACTTTGTCCCAGAACCTCACTGTTTTTAACAGACAAGAACAGATGGCATGCTACAAGTGAAGGTGAGAGTTTATATTGTTACTTGATTCTTGTTTGAGAATTTTTATCATCTGAGCTACTTTTGATTAGAAATGGCTGTTAAAAAATTTTATGCTGGATACCAAAAAGTAAGAGAGAGTGTGCTGTACATTTAGACTTCAACAGAACTTTAACCTTCCTTTAGCCTTGCGGTTTTTCACACAACAAAGTTTAGATCTTCTTTGATTTTTCTTGTTAAATCCACAGTATTTGATAATAGGAAAGAAGCTGTTTATAGAAAGTCACAAGACATGCAGCTGTAACGGCCGGCATTTCTGAACTGAGCCTCTGTGTGTCAGTGCTGCCCGAGGCGATGGGCTGCTGCAGCTAAAGTCACTTTGAACTTTCTGAAGTTACATACTTTTCACTTTCAACTGCCCAATGAGACATCACAATCCTCCAGTGTTTTGTCTGAGACAAAGCAGTTGAGCTTGTTTGGTAGGGTTTATTTTTCGTAAACATGGTTTGACCTGGGACTGATCTGAAAAAAAATCTGACTGATCTGTTTTCAACGTTTTTCTTGCATAAGAAGGCGTTTAATTCCATGTCTCTTTAATCTGAATTGAAGCACAAATATAGACCCTAAACACCCTCAGATCTATAATAGATAGATCAATAATAAACCATTACAAAAGTTTAGAAAGATATGAGATCTGTGGTTCCTCTTTGCTTAACTTATCACAGTGCGCTGTTAAGTAAAGTTTACACACAATAAACTTAGCTATCTGAAACTTGCTTGAGGATTGGGATACTATACATTATTAGAGGAAGTAAGCTCAGAGCCTCAGGCTATATTTTCTTCTTTTTTTACACTAATTCATCTGTCTAAAAGGATGGCATTGTGACTTTTTTTTTCTATTCTTCTACGCTTCTGTACCAACAAACCCACCCAGACAGCGTTATTATTTTTTCAAAAGCAGAACTTTTTCCTATTTCTGCTGTCACTGTGCGCTTTGGTGCCTCAGTTCCTCAGAAACTATTCAGAGTGTCTGAATCACGTCAGAGTTGATGATAAAAGTAAAGCTTGTGCTCAATGTGTCATTTTTAGACCATCTCTTAAGGAAGTACATGTGCAAAAACTGCTGTAAAACTTTCAGTCAAGGTAGGTTTGGATTTTTGTTCTCTCTACCAGGAAAATTCTACAAACGTTTTAGATAAGTAAGCAAACAACTATAGTTGTGTTGAATTGATAGTAATAATGTAATATATTCAATGCTTTTTTAGATGTGGTAGGGTGTGAAGGCAGAGATGGCAGGATTAGTGCCTTAGAGAGATTTGATGAAAATGTTTTCTGTCCCGACAAGTTAATGGGAGAATGTCTTTGGCGTGAGTCATGATAGTCCAGGTGGAGACAAAGAGAGAAAAAAAGAAGAAGAGAATGTGTGCTGAAGCAAGCTGTGGAGGAAAGATCAATGCAAACAATATGTACCAGGTGCACTTTTCTCATTTGCAGCTAGTGCTGAGAAAATATTAGTTGAAAATACTGTGCTGTAACTTAACGTGAAAGTGAAAGAGAAGAGGAAAAGGACATAGAGTAGCTATAGGAAGCTTGTAGTGCAGTGCACAAAAAGGTCAATTTATTTGCTTGAAGGCACAACAGCAGTGGTCAGATGAGAGGCCTTGAGTGGGCTTTGATCCAGCAATCTTCTTTATAGCACTGAGATGCCTACTTCTCTCTAAAGCCCTAATAAACACCACACACACACATATCACTCCCCCTTCAGGTTGTTTTGAAAAATGAGTGACCTAATGTCTCTTGTCTTTCTGTAGAGTGACCAGTGATGCATGTAGAGGCCAATCAGACTCAAAGAGCAGACGGTCAAACCAAAGAGCCAAGCACTGTCATGGAAGATGCTGAGGTATCAGAGAAAGGTAAAACGCGCCTAATAATTATTCATTTACCCAGATGTGTACAGAACTAGCTTTGTGTGCAAACTTTTTTGCATTAAAATAAGTCTATTAAAGGACCGTTAAGATGTTTTGCATTGAACAGTCTGAAAGACATGAATAGTCTTTCTCTTTTTTTATACTAATTAAATTCAGTACTACAATTTTACAATATTTCGTAATATACCACTACCATTCAAATGTTTGGGGTCAGTAATTTAAAAATGAATACTTTTAATCAGGAAAAAGCAGTAAACTGATCAAAGATAAAAAATATTAAATAAAAAAGCGACATTTGTACTGTTATAAAACTTTTCTATTTCAAATAAATGCTGTACTTTTACACTTTCTATCCTTCAAAGAAAAAGTGTCATGGTTTCCACAAAATATTAAGTAGCTCAACTATTTTCAACATTTCTAAAGGATCATGTGACACTGAAGACTGGAGTAAAGATGCTGAGAATTCAGCTTTGCCATGACAGTAAATACATTTCTAATAAACAAATGAATACAGTTTTAAATAGAAAACAGTTCTTTTAACTGTAATAATATTTCACAATATTACTCTTTTTTTACTGTATTGGTGATCAAATAAAGACTATTCAGAGAAAAAAAAGCTATTAAAAATCTTACCAACCCCAAACGTTTTAATGGTAATATATTTTACAGTAGGCTACTTATAATTTGTCATGCAAGGTTTAAAAAAGACTTAATTTTGTTAATTGTATTTTCTTATTTTGATTTTGGGGTGAAATATGACCCAAACATTTCTTGAGAGTTTTCATGAGATTCATGCATTTATTGTAGTTATAAATTAATGCAGCTATTATTTCAGTTATTTTCAAAGAAGCATTTTATGCTATATCACACTGATTGGTAAATTGTATCAGGGCACTTTCTTTCTTCTACAATGATAAACCTCACCGTAACAGTACCGATATATGTTTGTATTAGAAAATACATTTTCCTTGCAACTGCTCCCACTTGGCATTTATGAATTAGATTTTCCACATGAAGAAACCACTGTGTATGGCCTTTAGCGAGATGGTGGACTGATTTGCACAACAGTTTCACAGGACCCCATAAAACATACCAATTTAGAGCTGCACTTGAAAGCACAGACCATTAATTACAAAGAAGAGGAGTGAATAATTCATTATGCTTAGGTCACTACAGGAGCAGCCTGAGGTTGGAATTGTACTGATGGACAAAAGGCCTGGAAGAGAAGCTTTTAGCAAATGTTTCAGTTATGGCTGAGAAGAAAGTGTGCAGATAGAACCTATTGGACATGTATGGGAGAAAAACCTCAGTTGAGTCACTGTTGTATACTCCTGAGTGCTCTGTTTTGAATGGAGCATATCGGTGCCATGGAAAAAAAGGGCTTCTGAGATGGAGTTTGTAAAGGCATGTAGTACTTACTCTGCTGAGTGCTCTCAGAATAAAGATGCAGAATAGAACTCCATTTTCACTGCATGTTTACAACCGAGTTCAGACCTTCATGATGGACATAATACTTCTCTGTATATCAATGAAGCCTCGTAGTTTACACGTCATATCCTAGAGTCAGGTAGATACAGTAAATGGATGGACAGCGGAATTGATAGATAGATGGATAGATAGAGAGAGAGAGAGAGAGAGAGAGATAACGTGAATAGATAGAAAAAGTCGGATGGATGGATGGATGATAGATAGTGTGTGATGATGGATGGATACATAGTTGGATGAATGGATGGATGGATGATTGTGTGATGGATGGATGGCTATAAAGTCAGATGGATGGATGATCGATAGGCGGGTGGATGAATAGATAGATAGTCAAATGGTATGTGGATGGGTGGATTTGTAATGCCCACACACATTTCTAAATACTCACTGACTGTGAAAATGTCAGACATCCTTTTAATTCACACACATTCATTCTCTCAGCTAAAGTGCAGGCATTTCTTTGATTAACGCACGTATTTACACAACGTTTTGTGTGTTATCCTCTCACATCCATGTGCACATATTTACAATGTAGATTACAAAGTCAGAACATTCTCTGTCTCCCTTTCTCAATCTCTCTATCAGCCTCTCTCCTGTATGACTCTGAGTAATTGTCATTTGAATTGTAATCAGTGAGAAATTGCATATTGGATATTTCATATGGAATCAATGTGTCCTGGCATTCGATCAGTACTGGTCACACAGATTGCTTATCAGATTGCGCACATATTCAGGGACATTATGCTCAGGCCTCGCAAACTTTATTGGAAGTAGAAACACAATGCCAGTTTAATAACATTTATGCTCTTTTTATTTTATATTAATCAGATAATCACATAAAATCTCTCTGAGTTTCTTTGGCCACCAGATGTCAGCATTGCAAAAACTACATCGGCACCTCAGAACACTTATTTTGGTCCTATGTCTGAGAAGTGTATTTTCCTGTTGTTCTCATTTTGCATGCTCATTTTAAGTGCTGTTGTTGGTTTTTCTCCTCTCCCACTAAGGTTAATGTACAATATAATGGCATGTAGCAGTGCTACCTTTCTTCTTGTACTGAAGAATATTAACATGCCTTAAAACTATTGTAATAGGCACACAAACAGTATATTGTGGGGATGTCTTTGGAACATGTCATCAGGAAAACAACGTGCTGCATTTTAAACATCATATTACAATTACTAAATTTTTAAAGGAAGAGTTCATCCAAAAATTCTGTCATCATTTACCCTAATTTGACCCTTATGTCTTTCCAAACCCGTGTCACTTACTTTCTTCCACAGAACACAAAAGGAGATGCTAGACAGCAAACAAGTCTGTTTTGAATGGTAATGAATGAATGTGCAACATAATTTTTCCTTTCAATTTCAATAAAATAAAGATGTTACATACAAATTATTTTTATAGACTACAAATACAAAGCTAATGTGTTAGGAGACACAAAAATAAAAGTAAATTTAAAAATAAAAATAAATAAATTCTTCATCCATTTTCTTAAGCTCATGTTGTTCCAAGTTTGTATGACTTTCTTTCTTTGTTGAGAAAAAAAGTGTTTTTGTTTCCCCCTTGAAAGGCAATGCTAAACAAAAATTGGTTGCCAATGTCCTTTATATCTTCTTTTGTGTTTCACAGAAGAAAGAACGTTTGTGAACAACATGAGGGTGAGTAATGACTGAATTTTGATGGCAGAATTTAAAGTTTCTGGTGAACGATCCCTTTAATCACTCAAGATTGTATAGTTTGCTTTCACAGTTTGCAATAGAAAATAAAAAGTTATATAAAAATCTAAAGTAACACTACATTTGCCAGTGTCCTTGTTACATATGTAATATGCAATACCAGTAAATTTTGCATAAGTACACTAAACTAACCCTAAACCAAACCCTAATCCTGACCCTGACTCTATAGTAAGTACATGTTGTTAATTAATATTACCCAGTGCCATAATTGCATATTTAGACTGTAACAAAGACATCTTAAAGTAAAGTGTAACCAAATCCAAAATGTCTGAATACAAAAAAGTAGCTGAAAAATGACCAGATGATTTTGGCCTCCATCAGTCCAATGTTCTGATGTTGTTCTTTCATCCGTCAAGGAAAATTTTTGCAGCGTAGTCTCTAAAAATATTGAAAATGCTCAAATATTCAAATAGCATTCAAATATAGGCTTATTTACGCCACTATAAATTGACAAATATTTTATTCCAAAACTTTTTCCAGAGAAAATTAGTCTCACCACCATTACTGAAGTAACCTTCCTACAAACTTTAACTGTGTGTACATCAGTGTGGAATTGTGTGCTGTGTTGACGGCTAACTCATTAAGCACTAAATGAAAGTGATGAGATGTGATTTTAGACCGCATCTGGAACAAATGGCCCAGGCGTTCCCTGTTCTGTCTGGCCAATTTCGGAGGCCCGTCCCAACCCGCAACCCCCCTCTCCACCCGCCGACAGACACACACACACACACAGGTTTAGATCTGATATTTATTTCATCGGGTTTGTGTACGCAGTTGGTCTGATATGAATGTGATTCCACGCTTTGATGCAGAGACAGATTGTAAAGTGTGATTTTATTAAATCCTTCATTAGGATTCATCAGTGAGATTGGATCAGAAAAAGGTCACTGTGCAAATTCGGCCCACTCACCCCCCAACGGCACCCCTCGCTCTCGCCCTCCCTCTCGTTTGCCTTCGCTCTCTCATTTCTCTCTCATTTGCTCTAGTTGGAGGGGGGGATTGGCCGCCGCTACTGAAACGAATTTGCTGTGAAAATGGGGAAAAATTAGCATTATGGGCTGGCGGAGGAATACAAGGTGAAAGTAACATTATCTCCCCCTCCACGTCTCCTCCCTCTCTTCTCTTTCCCCTCCTCCTCTCCTTCCCCGCTTCCGTTCTCCGGCGCCTTTGCGGGACGATGGTGCCACAAATCATTTGTACGCTCTCATTTGGGTCTACAAGCCACGATGGTGCTTACTGCTCATGGAGCAGATGACTTTCAGAGAGGGGGGAGTAAAGGGGGAACGGCTATTTTCTGGCACATGAAAACATCAGTTGGAGTTGGAGCTGAAATTGAGAGGGAAATTGCTCGCACCATATGTCATCTTTCGCTGAGGGCTTTTTTTTCCATTGGGTGCATGTTGTGCATGCGTCTGCACACGAAGCAGTTTGCTCGGTGTTAATTGTTGTCATTGAAGTGTAATGTGTGCCCTAATGGGAATGCCAGTTTATCTATATCTGTAGACCTGCTGGAGTATAGTGTTCTTTAAAGCTTATGCTAAAGAAAATCTGTGATTATGTGATCTTTCCTCACATTTACTGATTCAGTGGCTTAAGTTATTTTATTTAGCATACAGGCTGTGGGACCATAGCTTCATCCTACTTTCGCAAGCTGAAAATATCAGTTGTTGTGGAAAAAAATTAAAACTATCAATATTATTTTTGCTCTGTTGACCCTGTTCTGACACTCAATCTAACCTAGATCAGATGTATGTACAGTATATTAGACTGCCTCTGCTTTCTCTCTATTGATTAGTTAGTAAAGTCATTTGATTCAAACAATAGTGAGTCATACTGGGGATGTGGTTTATCAAAAAATGGGAATTTATTAATTTAGTTGTTTTTTATGTATTATAAATTATATTTATAATACATATAATATGTATTATATTTAAAAGAACATATTTTATTTCTCCAGTGAGTCCGAGCTACTTTTGGTTTAAGGTGAAGTTTGGTTTAAGCCTCAGCAACAAAAGAAGCGTGAGTGTGTGAGTGTATAATCCCTGATGTGTCTTTGAATGTCTACTTTCCATTTTCCCAGAACCCTCTTCTCCTCTCCCCATACATACACAATTCTTCCAGGACACTGGCTGTATTACCACTTGTGCCTGAACTGATCATCCAAACCCTATGAATGACATTACAGAGAGGGATTATCACCACACACACACACACATATATATACTGTATGCACTTTCACACATTGCTTGAATAGTCTGCTTTAGTTCTCAAATAGAAATATACCTGACCACTCAAGCGTGATTCATCTGTTACAGTCACACGCTCTCGCACATGTAACACAGACATATGCGAGATCATTCACACACTGTCGCACAGCCTTGCCCTGGAAAGCATGCATATACACACACATACACTGCGAGTGTGAAATAAGAATCATGCCCTAAAGCAGACTTCTGCACTCTCCATGACGGTTCCAAAGGGACCTCCATCTGTGAGATTCAAATGCAATATTTATTTCCAAATGAGACGGCCGTTATTAAAAAGCATGTTTGTGTGAAATGCGTGTGCGTGGGTGCACAGGTGTGCATGCACACGTACATGTCCATATGTATGTTTTACATTATCTGCGTTGTGCTCCCTTTCACACAAATGAGTTTTCGATTACAAACATGCTGATTTATGGAACCCTGTTTTCACTTCAGAGTAAAAAACAAAAAGGTAATTGTAAGGTGAAGTTTAAAATAAAATTTTGTAACAAAGTCACAGTTATGATGTTTACTGTAATTCTTATCGTTTTATCATTAATATAATTAATAATTATATGCAATTAATAATTATATAATCCTATATTATAACCTATTTTATAATTGTTATAACATTTATTGATTATCACACAATTTTATTTTTACTCTTCACTTTATTACAACTTAATATCATTGTGTTCCATCCTTAAATATATAGAACTGAAGACTACTTAAAGCATTTGTGACTACTATTTTTATTACAATAACTGAAATGAGATGGGTGAACTTTTAGCTCTCAGCATACTTTGCAAAGGACTGAATTGTGAGAGTAAATGTGGAAATTATTTTATGGATTTTTTTTAATAATAAATAAATTCATAGACTTGTAAGTGTTTACTGTTTAGTTATGTTGTACATTTGGAAGTATTTCTGTTATTGAACCTTTTGAGGTTACCACTGCACTGAAGAGGATGTGGTTAGACTGAAGGATGGTTATATGGCTGTGGTGGAATGAGGAATTTTCTTGCAAAAGAAAAATTTAGTTAATTTTGCCGTTTTTCAGTGTAATGCAGAAATTAGCTTCCATATTCAGTAAACCCATTGCATTGTGGGAGTTAATGCAGACACCTTCCATAGGGTTAAAAAGTCATGACACACAATTAGCAAACCATTTATTTGCATAATGTGACATATTTCTGAGCAAAATGAGATTCAAGTAAAAATGTAGGCCATTACTTGATTTTATTAATCTGGACTTAACTGGATTGGGAAAGGTGGGTGTGGCATATGACTGTTGGTTGGAGGGGAGGGGTTAAAATAAAGAGGGCTTGATAATGTCAGCGAAACAGAAAGACTTTATGTTTTTTCATACAATGTTTATGAAAACTTTTTTTTTGCCACTGAAGTAACATAGTGTGTTGTTCACAATTATACCAAGAATGTCTATTAAAAAAGGAAATGGGTCAACTTTTCGTATCGACTTCAAAGTCTGTGACAATAGAAGTGAGGAGCTCAAACTTGGAGAGCTTCACTTGCTGTGAAAACTTTTATTAAAAACCAATTTTGCAAAGCCTAGATATGGCTATAAACCATTTTGCCTCTTGCTTTCGACAAGCTGGAAATGAATAAAAACTGCTGATGGTCCATGTTCTGTAAGTTCCACTTCAGTTCAGCCAGTTTAGAAGATTTATCTAAATTCAATTTAAAAATTAAAATTCACCAATATATAAAAATAAAAACACATTTACTGTAATGAATTCAGGAAATTCAACTGTTTTAAAATCTCTCCAAACCCTTATGTATTTCTGCGTCTTCATTTTCTGGCCATTCTTGGCTTGATGGCTAAGCAGTACCGCACTGATTCTGGTATGTGGAACATGGCATGTCTTTATAGTCTAAGCGCCCCAGTCTTATCTGCTGATTATAGGGTCGTGAAGACTGATGGTTGAATATTTAAGGTTTAAAAAGATAAATTGAAGGCTGCAAGGTATGAAAGAACGGTGAGCTTTCGTTTTCTGCATCTTTGGACACAGATAATGGACTGAAAGGCTGAATCTGAAAGGTGAAGCAGAATGGATATACTTGCTAAAGAGAAAAATAAATAGCTGAAGTTTTACATGTATCTGCCTATTCCACTCAACATCTACTCTCATTTCTTTCCTTTCCCATTTCATTCATTTTCCCTCAGCTGATTTTGAAAAGAAACACTGGATGTGTGGGCGAAAAAACATGCAATTCAAGTACACTCTGAAGTGCAGCAACAGTGAAAGCAAAAATTATACTAATCAACTATGCCGAGCAAAAAATAAATCCCAGTGCTCTGTAAGTACCCATGCGGTGGTCCGCACATTAACGACTATTGAATAAATTGTCAAGTTGACCACATCAAATAACCCCATTGTAAGGCCTGTTGCTTTCATAGCAACCTTCTTTGAAAACTCATTCTTGACCTTTCAGTTCTGGCTCCCGATAGAGGCCAGATTGGCCCCAAGTAAGGGGTCCAGCACTAAGATTATCTCCCTATAATTACCTCGGAAAGATGAAAGGAAAGAACATGCTGTTTTGCCTGCCTGTCGATATACATCTCGACATGTGTGTTCTGCCAAAGACTTGAGTAAGGTTTGTATGTATGTGTTAATGGTAACTTGTATGTCTTTTTCCCTTCCAAGTCTTCTGAAAGCACTATGCTAAAAGCCCCTTGAAGCTCCTAGATGATCACACGCTAACAACCCATTCAAGAGTTTGCCCTCAACGTGTATTTCACCTTCCTATCCCATGTGTTGTGTACGTGTAACATGGTCAATTATGTTATGATAGTGCAGTTATACAGTATGCCATGCATTTCATTTGGTGTTTTGTGCTACTGTGCTGCTTCCTGTGGGCCCTTGAGAGTAAACAAAGTGCTTCACTTCACATGGTACACATTATATAGCACCGCATGGAGCACAGGTTTACTTTGCATGGTAAACATAATCAAACTCCACTTAAATATCGTTATATGTTCTCTTCCGTCCTCTTTCGCCCAGGGAACATTTTCTGTATTAACTATATGGATCACATGGGTTTGATGGAATTTGAAAACTGAAAACATGAAATTTGAAAACATGTGCCTTATGCAACACCCTATTAAACACCTTTGGGATGAAATGGACCCCAAATCAATGACTGATCTCTATGATGCTCTGGGGTCAATGTTTTTAGATCAAAAGTGAGTTAATGATTAAAACAACGGAAAAATAAATCTAGTTTGAAACATGTAAATGTGCTCTTTGTATTCTTGTTGGTTTCATATTATTTAAAAAAAAAACATGCCATTTTTAAGAAACATTTTTAGATCTCTTTTGTTGTGCAACAATCAAGTAATGAAGTAATTTGGATAACACTTTATTTTAAGGTGTCCTTGTTACAAATGTTTCATGTACTTACTATTATAATAACAATAAATTATGCATAATTACATGCAAGTAACCCTAAATCCTAATCCTAACCCTATAGGAAGTACATGTAGTTAATTAATATTACTCAATACTTAAATGTATAATTACACTGTAACAGGACACTTTAAAATAAACTGTAACCCCATTTTTTTAAGAATGTAATAACTGATTTGAATGAAAACGGCATGTTGTGTAACAATTAAATATATCAAAATACGGTTACACTTTATTTTAAGGTGTCCTTGTGTCCTTATAACAAGGACAATTTAAATCCACATACTTACTATATGGTTAGGATTAAAGTTTGACTTAGGGTTACTTGCATGCAATTATGCAGAATTTATTGTTATTATAATAGTAAGTACATGTAACGTGTAACAAGGACACATTCAAATAAAGTGTTAACAAAATATATTATATATAATATTTTATAATATTATAAATATATGCTTAAAGTACTGTCCAAAAATATAATTAATTATTCATTCATAAATACCATTAAGTTTCTGGGAATTTGCACAACATTGTACAACTTTAAAAGCATTTCATTGTTTTTATTTATCTTCATTCTAGCATCACCCTGACCTCTTGACCCTCTTGTGTCTGAATGAGAGCAAATCCCTGCATCCATGTTCCAACATCTAGTGAAAACTCTTCCCAGAGGGCACATATGAATGTGTTGTTCAGGTGTCCACATACTTTTGAAGAAGACTGAAGAAGACTGGATTTTCCCATTATTCAAATAATGTGTTCTCATCCCATCAAGTCACTGGAAATGATGTTAGTACTTAAAGGTTCCATGTGATTCCGGTAAAGACCGTAAAACCCATCTGCATCCTTTATAGCTGCATGCAAGACTCCTCAAGGAAAGGTTTTCGCCTACAACAGCTGTGTTAACTGCGTTTTTCATGTCACACCGCCTCTGTACATGTATGCGCGCGTGTGTGTGCGTGCGTGCGAGTGTGTGCACAAGTGCATGAGCGTTAGAAAGTACACCTGCTCTGGAATGAAAAAGTCCCTTGTTTGCAATTTACATGCAAATCAAAACACATCCACTTTCCAGCACAGAAATGCATTCTGGGATATTCAGTTTCCTCTGGCCCGTACAGGTCAAGCAGAAGTTATTGTGTGTGTTTGTCACATTAAAACACATTAAATTGCCCTTGTTTCTTTCTCCTCCCAGCAAGACCCAAAGAGTTTTTACTCTCCGGTCCACATTGTGGGGAGAAAATGGCCAATTCTCCTATTTAACCTCCATTGCCATATTTATACAGCTATTTAACTAGCGCAGGCCTGCGGTTATGATTTGATGGTGTTTGCTCGACCTCAGGCTCTGAATTATGGAATATCATTGAAGAGTCAAGTTGTTTTTCATCTTTGTAGTGAGGCGCTATTTGTTCCCCCTACAGTTCCACATCGCTGCCTCTGATTGAACAGAAGGGAAGAAAACTGTCAAACTATCATGGATCTCTCTCTCTCCCGCCCTTCATTTTTTTTTTTTTTTACTATCTCGCTCTTTAATATAGTATCTCTCACATCCGCACACCCTCTCATTCTGCTTCTTGTCGATTTCCCCAGTGTGCTCTTAAACTGCTAGTGTAATTTAAATACGGAGCTCCGCGTTAGCGGGAGGCACTTTGCCTCTATGATGGGGGAGAGGATAGCAGAACAATAAGGCGAATGAGATGGGGAGGGCGGAATGGGAATTGGCTTACATTATCACACAGCATCTAAAACCAGAGTGCAGAGGGCTTTAAACACAATGCGCACTAACAGCCTTGCCCTTGAATGCTAAGCAGACCTATATAAAGCAGCACAAAGAGAGCAATTTGTGTCGCGTTTTGTTTCGTTTGGGCGTTTTTCTTGCAATTTCACTCCGCCGCGGAACTTTATTGTGGAACGAAAAGAGATTCGACATCAAAAAGCACCGAGCATCAGAGGCCGAACATCAACGGGGCCACTCAGAGCAAGGATTGGCTGAGATTAGAAACGTATGGCTCTCTCGGCCCGCAGTGGCACCTGTGTGTGTGTTGCAAGAGGGCCAAAACCTTTCCGCAAAGTGCTGCACTGGAAAGATAACTGGAGTATTGCGCCTGAGGGTCTTGTTGTGATGAAGCTTTTCCTTCGCTTCTGTCGCCAGCTGAGCGTTTTTGAACATTTCAGGAGGACAGGAGTCTTTTTTGTGTTGTTTCCTGTTGTTGAAACAAAGCAAGTGTGTTTTACAGCATGAAAAAGTGCCACTTGTTTTGTGATCCATCCTCTTCTTCTACTGTGTGGTCGTTCTTTTCCCTGATGTTGTCTTTCGTTCTGTCTTTTTCTCTTCCGCCCCTCCCCCGTTCCTCTGTGGCTTGTTCAGCATTATGACTAAGAGTCACTTTGAGTCGCTGACCTGCTCTTTATTGACCGGGTCGATCTGACTGTATCTCCTTCCCAGTTTCACTCAACTGGACCTCATCAATAAACAGATTCTCAAAATGGGGTAGTCAGAGAGGCGTTCTTTTCATCTTCTTAGTCACACAATGGCTGGTCACTATTGTTTTGTGTCTCTTTAGACTGCTTTCTTTGATTTCAGTCCTATTTCTCAAAGCCCTCATAATTATTGATCTGGGAAATGTATTCTCTTTCTCTCAAGCTTCCTGCTTTTTTTGTTATTCTGGAGCGCCGTGCAAGTCTATATGTGCCTTTTGTCTTAGTGACACTAATACTTCCTCTAAATGATCCAGAAGCTTAGATTTACAAATATACTGTTACCGAACACTGGTTCACTTTACTCAAGAGCAAATAACCTCTGTGCAACCTCCTAACTCTTGTGTTATGCCTGCTATTATCTTGAAGAAGATGGACTTGGACTGGATATGATAAAAAGCCTTATACATTTGAAGATTTAGAGCACAACCTGGTAGAAAAGATGGAGTTTGGAGATTTAATGTATGTATGAGTTGTGACCTTCTGGACTGTTGGGGTTTGAGGGTCTTGTGTCCTGTTTCTTGATTTGTTCCCTCCGTTTTCTTTCTACTCAACTTTGTAACTGTAGTACTGATGTTGTAAAAGGGGACAAAATAAGCTATTTAATCATTCACAAGTCATACTTTTACAAAAGAAATTCAGGAGCCTAAAAGTCCATCTGTTTTTCACCAGTAGAGGGTATAAATGGACACTCTCTGAAGAGTTTATTTGTATTTGATCTCTTAACAGGATGTGGACTCATGTAGATAAAGTCACTTCCCATACTCTCAGTCTGTGCATGATTACATTTCTCAGTATATGATATATAAGGGATATGATCTCACTCACTCATATGGTGGGGAAGTAATCTTTCTCTCCCTGCTGATTGGACAAGAGAGTGACTTCTGTCATTAGATCAGATTAGAAGGGGGATGGGGGTTTTGCCTTTGATTTTTATTGACTAATAAGACTAATTAACTAAATAACACTTTTTTTCTTAGTTCAAAGAACAAATTATCAATTATTAAAGTACTGTTCATGCATAAAAGCATCTGCTGGTCTGCAGCCACAGGCATTAGTTGGCTGGTTAACCTCCCTCTGAATAGAATTTGACCCTGACTGGTCAAAGGTAGAAGAGGACAGGGATCATGATTTTGGCCATTACATTATATAGTGCATGGCCACTATCTCTGCCGAGTAAATTGCTAAAGCATTTACACTATTGGAAAGTTTATTTGCAATGTTACATATTTTACACAAAAAATAGAATATGATTAATTAATTTAATTGGTAAAACTTTACATGAAGGTTCTATTAACATTACTTAATGCAATAGCTAACATGACAAAAATTAGCAATATTTTACATTTATTAATCTAGGTTATTTTTTTACATATACTTTTTAGCATTTCAAGTTGTATACATTAACATTATTTAATGTATTATGAATGAATATGAATTAAAAATAATAATACAACAATAATACATTTATAATGTAACATTATCCTAGATTAATAGATGCTGTAAAAATTGATGTTCATTGTGAGTTCATGATAACACATTAACTAATGGTAAATAATTGAACCTCACTGCAACTTGTTTAATCACAAGTTTCTCAAATTAATTCTGCATAAATGTATTAATGAATTACCTTTATCCATATTTTCTCAATTTTTTGGGGGGGATGAATCATATAAAATGAGAAGACTGCACTAGAGGTCCTACTAATTTTTTACTAATGTAATAATGTAACGTCTGACCATGAATGTAATGTGATGACCATTTATGAGATTAATGAAAACATGTTTTTCTCAATTTACTTTCTTAAATTCCTCTCTCTCTCTCTCGCTGGAGCCATATATCAGGGGAACAGCAGAGCTAATTAGTGACTTGTATTGTATTAGTCTTACACTGCTGTTCGGCCTGACTGTGGGTTCTGTTGTCTGCAGCAGGAGGTCTTTCATTGCTCCTAATGGGGTTTACCCCTCTATCGCTCTCTGTTCCATTCACCAAATCTACCGTACTACCCCCACCCACACCTCAGACAGTCCTCACTCACATCCATTGATACACATATCCATTCAGACTAAATCACCTGAAAAATCAGTACTATATCCTTAGCCTGTTGTTATAAAGTTTTGGGAGTGACAAGTACAATTAGATTCAGGAATGAATCCTCTAAATTATTGTTCTGGTGTGTACCGAATAAAGCTGGGACTTGAAATATATAATGGTAATATAATAAAGGATGTAACAAGAGACATAGTACCCAGAATTGAGGAATTTTCTTCCTTTCTATTCATGAGTTGGAAGTTGAATTGGAATGACAGGAAGGGGAATGTGCTTCAGTTCAAATATTTTAACTAAAAGAAAGTCAATATATCTAATGCATTCTAGCAAATTAAGTGGTTTATCTATATAGATAATATCTAATAATATCTAATAATATGCAATATATATCTAATAATATCTTTATATTCACCCATCCTCCCATCATTGTTATTTTCCCAGCTATCACTGGCTCTGTCCTATGAACCTTAGGACATTTGCGCTGGCCTGTAAATGTTCACAACTTAAAGGCTTTTAAAACTTTTCTAGTTAAAAGTCACAACTATATGAACTTATTTTTTAAATGCTACCTCAATTTCAATATAAATATATAAACAGGTAAATAACTCAATTAAATTCTGAATAGGGAACACATAGTCACTATTAACTAAGAGTTTAAGTAATATATATGTTGTAATAGTTACATTTATGGGTAGGGATAAGGGATCAAGAATATGCAGAATAAGACATTAATATATGCTTTATAAATATACTAATAAACAGTTAATATGCTAGTAAAATGCATTCTAATAAGCAGCTAGTTCATAGTGAATAGTGTTCCTTAATCTAAAGTGTTAGCACCCTCATAATACTAATTTTTATTTTTATTTTTGGGGAATTAATTTGATTGTACAATGCATTTGTCACTTTGATAAATAAGCAAACATTGCATTTGTCACTTTGATAAATAAGGAAACATTGTGTTTATTGAATAGGATTACGCATTTCTTTTTCTTTTTGACAATACTGGCCCACTCCTCAGATTTCACTCAGAGGAAGAGATGAACCGGCCCAAGAGGAGAATAGAGAAGCAGCAGTTGTAGTGTCCTCTTCCTGTCCCCTCTGGATTCAAACTCTGAGCCCGGGGGCGGGAAGATATGTGAGTGCACATGTCAAAAGTCACTGCACCCGAGGGGCCGCACTTCTCCAAGCCAAGCTGTGTCTCTTTTCTGACAAAGGCAGTGACGATTGTCCTTTCAATGCAGCATTAATTGCATTCGAGCTTCACGCCACGCTCCTCCAAAAGAGACAAAAGCACAAGTTTGTATCTTTGTCTCAATCTGTAGAGTCTGTTGTCTCACTGAGGTTTCGGCTCCATATCATTTTGTCATTTCTTCACATTTATATTCCTCTGCAGTCTTGTGTGTTTAATACAGATCTGGTCACCACAGCAACTGAACTATGACCTGCCCCCACATCCTGTCCTTCATTTCTCATCTCCATAGCCTCACATAATCCGAACCGTCTCATTTTCTCCTCTTCCTGCAGTATTGATACCGTAGAGTATTGTGGTCTTGTAAGTGTGTTTTATCCACTAGATAAATGGCAAGCAGGCCATATGAAGGCTGAATGTGTATTAATATTGATTTAGTTGTTGAAGATGTATCTAACTCCCTCATCACAGATGAAATATAATAAGTCCAGGCCAAGCTTTTTAATGTTGGCCGCCTAATATAGTATTCAACTTTAATCTTTATGAATTATGAATTTCGCTCTCTGGTCGAAAATGCAAAATTTACATAACCCCGCTGGCCAGCTCATGTATTTTTAAAAAAGACCAGGCTTTATTTTCCTCTTCTCTTTCTCTTCCACTTTGACAATCAAAACCGTCGTTATAATATTAAACAAGGTCATTTACATTTCGCTGCTGAATTTAATGGTGCTGTATTGATCTGCGGGTGTCACGCTATCCTCATTAAATCACTGAAGGGGACGAGGCGCTCGCATACACACGCTTTCCTCGGCTCCTCTGATCTGTGCTCTATTTATGATGCGCTTGTAAAGGTATTTACAGATTCCTGGAAAGATGTTTTTAAAATTGCAATGAGACACTGAAGGCGAGTGAAAGGGTGAAAAGCACTGATGAGCACACACGCGCACCTATCATGTCAACCTTTTCAAACTGCAACAGACTCTTTCCGCAGCCTGGTAGGCATGTTGTCATGTTGCTATGCTACCTCAATGTCAATATGCAGGCGGAACGGAAGAGTGATGGACATCTGCGGCGTGTGAGAATGAGAGAATTCCCTTTTGCAGTCTTTATTTTTCATCTCTCTTTGTTCTTAAAGGAATAGTTCACCCCAAAAGCATATATATTTTTTCATAATTTATATGCTGTTCAAACCGTGTTTTATTTAAATTTTTCTGTTTAAGATTTTAGGCAGCAAATCCTAGAAGCTCTTTTCCACATGGAAACTAGAAGGTGTTTTTTATTCTGCCAAACTTCTAAAAGAACAGAAAAGCAACAAATGGTGCCATTTTTATTGGACAGAAGTGCGAATAACAAAGATTAATGAATGAATGAATGAGGCATTTATACAGCGCTTTATTGTGTATTGTTGTACACCCAAAGCGCTTTACAATCATGTGGGGGGGTCTCTCCTCAACCACCATCAGTGTGCTGCATCCACTTGGATGATGCGACGGCAGCCACACTACAACGGCGCCAGTGCGCTCACCACACACCAGCTACAGGTGGAGAGGAGAGAGAGATAGATGCCAATCAAGTGGATGGGGATTATTAGGAGGCTATGATTGACAAGGGCCAGTGGAGGGAATTTGGCCAGGACACTGGGGTTACACCCCTACTCTTTACGATGAGTGTCATGGGATTTTTAATGACCACAGAGAGTCAGGACCTCGGTTTTACGTCTCATCCGAAAGACCGTGCTCTTTTGACAGTATAGTGTCCCCCTCACTATACTGGGGCATTAGGACCCACACAGACTGCAGGGTGAGCACCCCCTGATGGCCTCCCTAACACCTCTACCAACAGCAACCTAGTTTTCCCAGGAGGTCTCCCATCCAGGTACTGACCAGGCTCAACCCTGCTTAGCTTCCGTGGGCAACCGGTCTTGGACTGCAGGGTGATATGGCTGTGATGTTAACTGTGAATAATGGCTTGAAGTAAAAAAAAAAAATATGAAAAGTAAGTTATACTGTTCAAAAGTTTAGAGTTGGTAAGATTTTTTTTTTTAAAGAAATCCTTGTGCTCACCAAGGCTGCATTTTTTTTATCAAAAATACAGTAAAAACATTAAAATTGTGAAATATTATTACAATTTAAAAGAACAGTTTTCTAACTGAATATATTTTAAAATATAATTTATTCCCGTGATTTAAAGCTGAATTTTCAGCATCATTACTCCAGTCTTCATGTCACATGATCCTTCAGAAATCATTATAATATGCTGATTTGCTGCTCAAGAAACATTTATTATTATTATCAGTGTTGGAAATGGTTGTGCTGCTTATGTTCCTTTGATGAATGGAAAGTTAATCAATTGAATTTGTCCTTGCTGAATAAAAGTATAAATTAATGTATTTCTTTAAATCTTACTGACCTCAAAGTTTTAAATGGTAAAGACAAACATTCTAAAACCACAATAACATGATATAAAGTCACACTGCAAAAAAAGAAAATCCCAATTTTAATTATTTTAAGTGGAAGTGGGCTTTTATAGAAGGGGTGAGTGGATGGATGGATCGTTCGTTCGTTCGTTCGGTTGTTCATTCATTCATTTATTTTAGGGTGAACTGTTTCTTTAAGAGTACTAATAGAAACCAACAGTGGTATAGATGTTTATGCTGTAATAAATAAAGTGGTCTCACAACAGCACTATTAGGTACAATGAGGCCGTGGGTGTATTTGTTGTGGGTACTTCGATCAAGATGATGAAAGTGGCTGTGATCACGGTCATGATCTACAGTATGAGATTCTTGGTTAAGTACAGCCTAATGATGGACCATGTCATGTATGTGCACTTAACCAAGCCCTGTGTCACATCCACTTATTTGGATTAATTAAAAAATTACCATAAGCAGAGTGTCATTAAAGTCATTATAGCTTGATGGGATGTGAAAATCAAGCAGCACCATCAGAGGAGAGGAGAAGGATGATTTAATGGGGAAACAGAGGGTTAAGTTAACTGGAGACTAAGACCGACAAAGACTCAATCACTCACCAAAGACAAGATCAGATTTACACAGTAAGTAAGAGAAATGAGAGCTGCAAACACTCATGCAATTGTCTTTTATTAAATGTAAGCAAAGATAAGGAAGATGTGAACGAACACAATAAATATGCATCAGCCATACATTCTAGTCTAGTTTTATAAATTAACAGAGATGTACGCTTGCAAAATCAAGTATATTTATGGGTATTTCTTCAACATTTTTAAAATCTTAAAATGAAATACATGTTAATGGAAAAAGAAAAAAAAAATGGTACCACTTGTTACACATTACATGTACATACTATTATAATAAACATAAATTATACCCTAAAACAAACCCTAATCCTAACCCTAACCATATAGTAAGTACATGTAGTTAATTAATATTACTGAGTACTTAAACGTATAATTTTAAACAAGTAAAACAAAATAAAGTGTAACCAAAACGTTTCATTTCAGCTGCCAAGGCAACATTTCTTAAGTTTAACTTGATGTTCTAAAATAACTAAAAAAAATGTATTTCTAAAAACATAGACAACCCCCCACCCCCCAAAAAAGAAAACACTACAGTTAAATTACTAAAACTTTAACAAAAATTTAAAAGAAACTGAAAATGATATTAAACTTGCTTACTTTTGAGTTTTTTGTTGATTTACCCTTGTCCCACAAACAAGTAATATATCTATTTAATAAATTAGAATTTTATACATTTTGAAGACTTTAATAAATTTATTTACAAATTAATACATTTGATAAATTATGAAAACAACGAGAACTCTGAATAAAGGGAAAAATAAACAAACCTTTTTTCGAATTTGTTGTGTGAAATTTATTTATAAAAAAGTAAAAAAATAAAATGGAGTGGAAAATGGAAAATAAAGTGCCAAGTCATAATTTTGTCAAATTCTAAACAAAAACAAAACAAACAAAAAAGTCTGCAAATATAAATTATTTGTATCTAGTATGCATAAATACTATAGTATAATTAGCCTTATGAAGACAAAAGAGTCTTCCAAACATTCTTCCAAAATGTAATTTCTATAATTGTCATTTAACTACAGAATATTATTAAAAAATAGAAATTGTTGTGACACATCAGCATGTTCACTGCTGGATATTCTTATTAGACAAAAAAAAAAGCAATGTCTATACAATCACAGCTTTTATACACAGTGAATATGACTGTAAAAGTTTTTTTTTTATTATTATTTTTTATTAATATTGCTGCGTAAAACCTCCCAAAGTGATTACCAACATAAAACATGCCAGTCTGTTTTCTACTTCTCTCTTTAGTCATCATGTTGCTTTCTGAGTTGGTTTTGCATCATGGATTTCAATCTCATTTTATGCTCTAAATTATCACTTAATGAATTTATGGCTTGGTTTTTGAGAACATTGGCTCCCTAATAAGATTGTTAGTCTGTCGAAAAGCATGCCACACTCATTATGTTTTCCAATGGCGTGATTAAGTTGATTTGCAGAGCAAATCCATCAAAAGGGACAAGAGCATATACAAACCAATACACATAACACGCTATAACATGATTATATGATTTAATAAGTTATTAATGTAGTACACAGTGAAAGTAAAGTCATAAAGCCGTGCACAAGAAACACTAATACAGGAGAGCCGATCGGCGAGCAACCATGCAGAATGCATTTTATCATCTGGATACTTGCTTAATTCAATTCATAAGCTTTTCATACATTAATATGAACAAAATAAGCAAATAATTGAAAAGTGAAATTGTTCAGTGGTGCTGCGCCTAAACATAAACTAACTCGGGGTCGTGGAAGCATAAATCAGCCGGCATAGCGTCTTCTGTGAACCATAGACTAGCGTTGTTGTTCTGATAATTAATGCGGATTTGTTTCAAATGCCATTTTTTTTTCTGCGTAATGTTTTGCTTGGGATTCTATAAATAAAAAAGCAGCCCATTTTATTTGGAAAAGTGCATCTATAAAAGTTGCCTTATTTTTTACTCTTCAAAAGACAGTCGTATTATCCATGCCTGGCTTTGTTTCAAAGTTTGTTTTGATGTGAACCCAATTATTGTGCTGAACTTATGGCCCTATGATTTTGTGTTTGGATTCTAACAATACAACCATGTAACGGAGCCAAACACTCAATCTATCTGTGCATAAATAATTAATGGCCATTGAGGAGGAGGAGGAGGAGGTTCGATGGATGGCATGTTGCTTTCTGTCACCCATCCAGAAGTTAACTAAAATGACAGCTTAAAAGAATGATGAAAAGAGATGTCATTTCAAGCCAAAATGCACCTGCACTTCACTCTCTCTCCATTTCTATCCCTCCCTTTCTCTCTCTTTTTCTTTCTTCCTCGCTCTCCTAGATATGTCACAGAAAACAGCCCAAACAACGTCTTAATGGTGTCAGTGTTGGTATTATTGACCGCTGCCACCTCCTCTTAGCGTTGAGTCTGTTACAAAAAATGTCACTGGCTTCCACTGTCACTACCAGGTGTAAAAAAGAGAGAGAAAAGGAAAATGCACATGTGTGGAGCAGCAGGGGATCACTTATGTCACACAGACTTATGCTTTAATCCATAGCTGTGTGGTCCTCACCAATAAATGGCTTCTAAGAGGATACTACAGTTCGTGACTACAGCAGTGTTTCTGAACAGCTGCTTGCCATTACATTTTCTGCAAAACATTTTAGTGACCAAGGGTCAATGAGGAATTTTAAAATCACTTATGGATCACCCTCAATCCAAGGGTTGAAGATTATTTGAATTTTTTAAATTGGATTTTGAAAACATTACTTGCGTTCCAAATTTTCTCAGTTATATATATATATATATATATATATATATATATATAGTGTAACCAGAGCTGGGTATTACTTACAAATTACTGATTCCATATGACATGACAAAAATTGTAGTTAGTAACGTAATTCATTACATTACACATTTTAGGTAATATAATCAGACTACTTTTAGATTACTTTTGATCTAACTCGTTTATCACATTGATTTAAATATGATAGTCTTGAACTATACTGATATAAACATGCAAAGAATAAGAAAATATATTCAATTCGTTGAATTGAATGAAAACATGAATTCCATTAAACATTACGTCAAGATTTTCCAAATTAGGGTTTGTGAGTTTAATGAAAATCTAATAATTAATGAAATCATACAAATGTACAATTAAAATAAATAACATAAATCAAAATAATGCACTAAAACTGGGGTGGGATAGATAGATAGATAGATAGATAGATAGATAGATAGATAGATAGATAGATAGATAGATAGATAGATAGATAGATAGATAGATAGATAGATAGATAGATGTTATTATGTAATCAATAAAAAATAACTGTAGTCTGATTACAAGTACATAATTTTTGGAATTTGATTACGTAATCCAGATTACATGTAACCAGTTACTACCCAGCTCTGAGTGTCACATATGGGCATCATATGGGCTTTTAATGTAAGTCAAGTCAAGGTTTTTAAAAATGCAAATTCTGTCAAAGCAGCTTTACATCAGCTTGATATAAAGCTGGGTGGCTTTACATCAGCTTTACAGTATTTAGACGGGGAAATAGTGTGTCGAAATAGTGTCATTCTTCCCAGACAAAATCAGCAGTTTAAATGTAGGCTGCAGCAGAGTCAGATTGTGCAAAGGACTCATCTGGTTCCTGTGGTCTTGTCCCGATGACCGTCTAAGAGACAGGGTCTTCACTGGGGATCAGTCTCTTGGGCTCATCTAGGTGTCCTGGTCTCCACTCACGTTCAAGGCTGTAGAGGTCATCTCTAGGTGCTGATCCACCATCTGATCTGGATACGGACTAGATCCGGGTGGCTGCAGTGACCTTCTGATCTGGAAACAGTCTGGATCTGGGTGGCTACGGTGACATCGGAATAAGAAAGAAACAGACTAATATTAGTGTAGATGCCATTCTTCTAACGATGTAACAAGTACATCAGGTGTTATGGGGAGTGTTCCCGGTTCCGGTTGACCTAATTAATGCAGCCTAACAATCCTTTAACGGATTTGAATTATAGAAATGCGATAGTGTATTATATGTAAGCCAGGTTAAAGAGATGGGTCTTTAATCTAGATTTAAACTGGCATAGTGTGTCTGCTTCCCAACAGTATTAGGTAGATTGTTCCAGAGTTTGGACACTAAATAGGAAAAGGATCTGCCGCCCGCAGTCGATTTTGATATTCTAGGTATTATCAAATGGCCAGAGTTTTGAGATCGCAGCGGACGGGAAGGACTATACTGTGATAAGAGCTCACTCAAATACTGAGGTGCCAAACCATTCAGGGCCTTATAGGTAATTAGCAAGATCTTAAAATATATACAATGTTTAATAGGGAGCCAGTGCTGTCTTGACAGAACCGGGGTAATGTGGTCATGTAAGGAATGTAATTCTAGTGATGCTGTTATTAGGTATTGAGGTTCAAATGTATTACCTTTAGATTAATTATTTAAACTAAACCAAATTATTTAAACTTTTACTTTTAAAAATTATACTTAATTACTAAACTTAATTACTTAATTATATATTATATATCATTATATTATAATTACTTTATTAATAATAATAATAAATAAAAGTAAATAATAAAATTAATAATTATTATTAATAATAATTATTTATAATGAATTATAATTATATATGCATCACTTGACTCAAATTGAATTGGCATGAGAATCAGACACGATAATTCTATGCTTTTTTCAAATGCAATAATTCAGGATAATTATAAACCAGGAGCATATTATATATATATATATATATATATATATACTGATTTGACAATGTTAAAAAAAAGTACTAAATAGTTGTAGTGTCATGAACTGTTGCATTTATTCCACAGAAATAAATAATTTGTATTGTACATAACTTGTTTTAGGCCCTTCGATATGTTCAGAAATCTTGTCATGTATACTTATACTTTTTTTTCATACTCTCAGCCATTTTTAAGAATACACATGTATAGTCAGTTTCTGAATAAATGCTGTGATAATTCATGAACTCCCTTTTAAATAGTTGTAAAGCCCATAAAAACGCTATTGTTAAAAGTTCGAGTTAATAACAGTTTCAGTGTGGAGTTTTTAATTACATCTTTACTCTTCTTTGTTGTTCTTTTGTCACTTTAACAGACTGATAAGCTCTTCTTGCACTACACATATATCTGCACAGTTTTGTTTTATTTAACTGGTTTGCACTCTATCTGCCATGTGCCTTATGCCACTTTATCTATCTCTTTCTTTATTTTTCAACAATGTCCTCATTTGTATATCTGTATAGTTGTATGTACATATGTTTAAACTGTATTTATCTTTATTTGAACGTCTACTGTCAGTGTCTTAAATGTTAACTGTATGCACCAAGTGTCTGAGAGTAACGCAATTTCAATTCTCTGTATGTATGTGCCGTATATGTGTAAGAATTGACAATAAAGCAGACTTGACTTGACTTGACTTCAACTTTAGTGTTCCCTCTTAAATGTGAAGGTCAGAACAGTGTTTTGTAGAAGTAAAGTCTTTCTCCTCGCTCTCAACCTCTCTCACACACACACAAACCAGCCTTGAAGCACACACACTCACGATAACACACAAATGAAAGTTAAATCTGCGTGGTGCGCGGTAGCTCTTTTCACCTGTCATCTCCCATTAGAGTGTGCAGCGAGTGACCTTGGGCCGTCTCCCCTGCATTAGGGCCGGAGGGGAGTGAACATTGTCTCAGTGTTGAGTTAACGTAATGATAACTCTGTGAAATCAGGCCCGCGCCCTGCACCGGCTGCTATTACGCCTCCCCAAATTAATTTGCAAGGTTGATTCTGCCTTGCTAATGCATATGGCGCATGCTAACCTGCCCACTCACTGCTATTGAACGCACTTGCATCCGAAAACACGATCAGGGATGGAGACATCCAAGGTTTAAAGCAAATTCATCTAAATGTGAACAATTCACGTCATACTTTATGTACATTTTAGATGTTATAAAAGATGCTTTTAAACAGCCATTAATAAGTCTCTGAGCTAAAATCACCCGAAACTGACAACAAGAAAAGACTTATGTATTGAGGTAGGCCTAATAGTTTTTTTTATTTATTTATTTAAATGAGCAGGCTTTTAGACATGGTTGTCATTCATTGATGGAGAGGTGGATGGATTTTTAAAACTAAAGTGATAACGGAAGAAGGGACAGAAGAATAGAGCTGGTGCAAGATTCGCGTCAGCACTAATGCGAGCTGACAGAGAGTAGCCTTTTCCTCTGTGCGCTTTCTTCTCTTTCATACTAATCCAAATAAGTCACCAATCAGCACGTATTAGACTTGTTTAGAGTTACGTGCCTCTCTGACGGGCAGGCCGGTCAGCTTAATGATTGATTCGGTGGTTACGGGAGAAATGAGAATGAGAGAGAATTCGTGTGGTTGAGGGGGGTGTGGAGGAGGGAAGGACGAAGGAAGGGAGGGAACGGTCATATTAAAGTCTTATTTACTCTGTCTTTTTGACAAAGAGGCTGATGGGACGTGACATGGCGCTATGAGAGTGTACGAGGGCGTCTGCATCTCGGGTGTGGACAGAATCTTTTAGTGTGCAAGTGTGCAGCTCTCAGCACATTTCTAGGTTAGGTTAGGGTTGACTTGAGGGTGGCAAACTTTTGTGGTTAACTTATTCTGGTCAAGAATTGCCCAATTAAGGGCTGTTCACCACCCAATATTAAAGAGCTTGAGCATTATAAACAAACAGACAATCTTATAATGAACAATGTTATCGTCCATTGGTGTGGACGCTAATGTAGTTATTGTTATCGTTCTTGATCTAAACAGATCTTTAGAAAGCCAGGGGAATGGCTAATATGTAAAGTGTGCTTTGGTTTAAACTTTGGTGTGCTTCGGTGTGACGTTTAGGGGCAGACAAATCTGAAAATGTATCTGCTACAGGAGTAGACTAGTGTCATACAAGATCAAATCAACACAATTATTCTGTTTAGACAACTGGGTAGTCTATGGGTGCTTGATGTGAAATCATAGAAAATCACTTTATGGTGTATTTAAATTACATATCAAATTACATTATTGAAGCTAAAAGGGTCAAATTATACATTCCCCTTGCTTTGTGCTATCAGTGAGTTTTATGTTAAGCTTAGCAATGATAACTGTTTAAGGAAAGCTCTCCATTACTTGAGTGAAAGTACAGATACTGCAGGTCAAATATTACTGCATTCCACATGAAAGTTGTAAAGTAAAAGTACAGAAGTACTTGTTTTCAAGAGTACTTAAGTACCAAAAGTACAGCTCCTGTTTTATGTCAGTGCACTGTTTTATTATTGTCATATGTAATAACTGTATTACCTTATGCCTCTGAAGCAACTTACAATGCATTACGCAGTACCCTGACTAGTTTGTAGTATCATTGAAATAAAGCGCTTTTAGAATGTTAAAAACCTATAGAAACAAACAAAAAAAAATAACACCCCTACCGACCCCCACAAAAGCTCATGATCTCACACAGCTCTGGCAATGTGTGCACACATCATGTTTAGCCATTCATCCACATTTGAACCGAGTGGACAGTGAAATTGCTGTAAATACAGACTAATAAATGAAATCAAATATGCTTTCAAACCCAGCAACACAACTGTAGCTGTTGCTATGTGTTTTCCTGTAGCTCAAATAGTAGAACATGGCGCTAGCAACGCTAAGGTCATGGGTTCGATTCCTAGGGAAATCAAGAGCTAATAAAATGTAAAATCTGTAACTTGAATGCAATGTAAGTCGCTTTGGATAAAAGCGTCTGCTAAATGCATAAATGTAAATGTGTATCTTTTCAACAGCAAAACATCAAGATTTATTTGACCAAACATTTGTATCTAATATCACTCTTTAGTTTGATGCATGCACAGAACGGTCTGTGCAGTAGGCTACTGCTTCAAGTCAAACACCTATTGTGTTTTGTTTGGAGACACCCAACAGTTTTTTGCAACACAATTTTGCAAAATAAAACAATATTTTGTTGAATATATACCACAATATTAAATTCTTATTATTGAATTGTTGTAAATAAATATCACATTTGCAACTGGTCAGTGTTACAAAAAAAGCTGTGAAATCACTTCATGTAACCCTACAAGAGTGATTACTGACAGACTGTCTGAAAAAAAGTCACCCACTGACTTTCAAAGTGACATAGTAATGACTTTGTACTTCGAGGATCTTGATAGAAATGTAGTGAAGTCAAAAGAATGATATCCCTGCTTAAAAAAAAAAAAACTATAGAAATTATCACAGAACTTATTAATGGTTTTGGTGGTTATAATGGGAATTGTACTGGTTTTAATGGAAACTGTTATGTGCCTGTTGGTCTCTACTGGTAATTGGTCATCTTCTATTGGTGGCTTGTTAAAACCACTAAATCCTAATGGAATATGTACCAAAACACACTACAGAAAACCATTTTTTAATGGTTAAAAGTTTATGGTTTGTAATCTTTGTAATGGTATTTGTAGTGGAAACCATTAGAATTTCTGTGATGGTTTCTGTTGTTGTTGTTTTTTCAGCATTTGTCCTTTCAAATGTAGTGAAGTTAAAGTCATAAGTTTCCAGAATAAATACTAGAGTACAGTAGGCCTACTCAAGTAAATGTACTTTGTTACTGTCCACCTCTGTTGATTACCTAGAACAAGATAGCTCGACAATTAATCTTTTCTCTTTCTTTGTGTTTTCAGTTAGCCTGCAGTTAGCAGGCAAACGACAATTAGCCTAGCCAGTGCTAAGCTCTTTTGAGTAGCTAGAATGAGACATATTCAACATTTCTCTTTCTCTGTTTCGTTTGCCTGCATTAAACAATAGCCTATCATTTAAACTACATCAAATTATATTATTGAAGCAAAGTAACCAAATTGAACATTTCACTTGCTTTGTGCTTTCAGTAAGTCCTCTGTTAGCTTAGCCTACTAGCTTAGCATAGTGTTAACTGTTTAAGAAAATCTCTTTTGATTAGTTATCATGATTAACCCTTTGTGCTTTCAGAGTTAGCAATCAGACCGCTTAGACTAGCCTACCATAATGTTAGCTTATAAAGCTATTTTGATTAGCTATAAGACATAAATCATTTTCAGTAGCCATTTAGCAAGCAAACAGTTTAACCTATAGCCTAGCATAGTTTTAATAGCTTACAGCTCTTTTGATTAGCTAGAACAAGATATCATGACAAGTTAGCTTACTAGCCTAGCATATTGCTCAGATATTCCCCTTTCTATTTGTTTTTGCCTATAGTTAGCATTAGCAATATCATGTAAATTACATATCAAATTATATAATCAAAGCTAAAAGGGTCTAAATACTCCCTAGTGAGTGTCTCGTACAAAGTCATGCATATTTTTTCAAATTACAAATGTTAAACAAGAAATCACAATAACGCATGTTTTGATCAGGCATGAGATGAGGTGGGCTAGAATTATGCAACAGAGTGGTAGCTCATCATTGAATAATGGTAAAGACATTTCCGTGGGCGTTTGTACAAACATCACTGAAGAAATTACATTGGTGATTTATGACCGTAAAGGTGTTTTTTGACAATATTTCAAGGACATCTGTAAATAAAGGAGAATGCACTGTTGTCCTTGAGGATATCTTGAATATTCCGCTGATATATTTGTTCAAACACCATAATACGCTACTTGTGTAATATTAATGGCAATAACAAGTAGCAGTATTATTTAAAGCTCATACTTTTTTTTTTTTTCATATGTTTCCAGTTTGGAGGCAGCGGTGCCACACATACACCCCAAGTGTTTTGCCTATAAAACAATCTCTCACTACATTGATTTACAGTAGCCTATATAACAATTTTTGATGTTCTTGCCTCTCAGAGACATGTCAGCCGAGAACATCAGTATTCTGATCTCATCTTTGCCCCCTCACGCTCTCTCGCTCTCTCTCCTCTAACACATAGAAATAGTTTATGCTTCTGACAAGAAAATGCTTCTAATCCAGTGGTTTGTTAGAGAGCAAACACGCACAATTGGCCAGTTATTATTCAGTGTGGAATTTTCTTTGCAGGGTGTTTGTGGTCTCCATGACAGCCTCTTCCCCTCACAGTACCACGCGGGGTAGTGGAAGATGGTAAAGATAACACTCAAAGGCTTGCACTTTTACTTGGGCTAGCTCTAACCTGCCACTCACACACAGATAAAGAGAGTGTGTATTATTCATGCGATTCGGTATGCAGATGTTTGCATTGCGTACATGGGATTTGTATGTGTTTGTGTTTCATTTATGCATACTTTTATCTGAGTGGGGGATATTCATGGAATTTGAATGTATTTCAGTCCATTCGCTGCGAGATGGCTGTTATTTAATGCCTTACATTTATTTGTTGAAGAGTGTGTGCCTGTGGTTTATGTTTGTGTTATAATAAAAGCACAGCTATGAAATCATCCGCTCCAGCTGAGCTCTGTACAATGGAGATGGGTTTCATTTTATTCTGATGTTTTCAGTTTGTTTTTCTTTCCGTTATTATTTTAATTTACAGGTTATTCTTTAGTGGGTACTTTTGACCCTGTGGACTTTCTAAAAGTAAACTCTTCTAAAACACCCTTTTCACACTCTTAACATTTTTTTTTTTATTTTCTTCCACAATTATTTCCTCTGGAGTGTCATTTCCAGCACATCCCAAATGATTTATTGTGTTTAAAAATATTCTCCGGTGGAAATGATATTTTAAACATTTTTGCAGTAAAATCTCTTAATTTCACTAGCATTTTATGTATCCTTTATAAACACGTTTTTTTGTTTTTGTTTTTTAACTTTTTGCATAATTTGACCAATTTACAGCTTGTTTTAAAAAATGCCACATTGATGAATATTCAGCTCTTTTTTTCTTCACACATCACATCTAATTTTTCATTTCAAGCTTTTCATTAACACTGTCTCCTTGGTAAATAAATGTTTTTGGAAAACATTTGGAAAAACTTTATTAGGGGGAAGTTAATTCATAAATCATAAAAATGGTCATTTCTGAAAAAAATGCTATAGTTATTTATTAAACTGATATTATTTGACTCTTTGCTTAGATAATGTGTTTTCAGATGAAAATGTTTAAGGGGGAAAAAACAGTGTAATTAATTGTATAATGAATTATTTGTATTAATGTATATAATGTATAATAATTTATAAAAACAGATTGTACATAATTTAAATAAATGGATAATACATCTAACAGTACAGTACTACTGTAGAAGTAGAAATAAAATGTAATTATATAATGTAATAAAAACGAAATATTTTCCAAATGCTATTTTACACGTTTATATAGATTTTTCACAGTATGAATAGCATGTAGCTGCTTTTTTTTTTTTTTTGCTCAAAGATTATCACATTTGGGGGTCCGTGGCATGTAAAATTTGAGAACCCCTTGCTTGGATCATCGTAGTTTTAAAAATGTATTATTTCATATTTTTATGATGTATTTTATTTTTATTCCTGAAAGCCTTGGACAGAGTTAAAACTATGAAATCTTAACATAAAAGGCATTTGAAAAGCAGTGTATATAAATAATGAAGATGCCATGGTGAAAAGTCCCTTTTAATGTGACCTTGCAACAAAAAGAAATAGTGTAAACATGTTAGTTTTAGTCAGAAAAGTGTCAAATATTGAAAAAGCAAACCCTTATGTTCTGTTCACTTTTGTCATGTCTCTTTTTTCTTTCTAAGTGAAATGAAAGGTGAGTTGTCACGGTTGGTGACCTTTTAGAGGTCAGAGGCCAGGGTGATGGCAAAGACCCTTCTTTATTCATCAAAATGTGATCTGTCAGATTGCCACTCTTCTTTCTGCATGCTCCATTTTAACCATCTACTTAACTGTTTGCACTGCATGCGTGAGCGTGTTTGTGCATGTATTATCTTATTTAATGCCTTCTGGAGACGCCAGAGGGAACATCTTTCAAAGGCCCTATCGTCTTCTCATCGTCTTCTCATAGAGGGAACCCCCTTTCATTCCTCCTCGCACTCCCTTCTCGGTTTCACCTCAGACAGATAGAACAGAGGACGTCTCCCTTTTAACCCGCTCCCCTGTGTAACTCCGCTCAGCAGACCTGTAACAAGAGAGCAGTCGATGAGAACACACAGCTAGTGACATTTTCCGTAAATTCCCAGCAGAGTTCTACTCTGTTCCTGTTTATTTTTGAGATATTGGAAGCCCCTGATTGTTTGTTTGTTTGCTAGCGTGTTCGATGAGCAGCATTTGTGCAGTCTGTTTTCCATCTGGAGGGGCATGTTTGCCCTACACGCTCAGTGGGGGTGTGATGTCATATTAGTGTGTGTGTGTGTGTGTGTGTGCGAGTGTCTGACTCAGTGGTTTTGATAGTGTGAGGGATTGTAGGGCAGAATAAAAGATTCTCATTGGGCGAAATTGACACAACTGTGCACAAATTTACAACACATTGATTTTCCATTGGTGCACCACACATTGCCCACTCTGCTGCCTTGTCAATAATATCTTTCTCTTGTTCAAAGCTGATAGCTTAGTTTTCCTGTATCTTTCTGTTTGTATGTTTTTTGCTTTAAACATCCGCTGACAGTTTTTCTTTAAAGGGAAAAACAGTATGAGAGATCTCCTTTCAGCTTAAAAGGGGTCTAAAGAGCTCATGTAAATGGACTGTCTTGACTCTAAATGGGTATGCGGTTTATTTAGCTTTTCATATTAGCAGCTTTTTCCATTTTTGTCAGTTTCATTTCGCTTTCCATCAACACTTCCACAAACACACACATAATCTTTGTGATAAAAAATCTACCAAACTAGCATTTAAAGACACTTTAGGTGTTTCCAACATGAAGTCTGAATTGTGTGTGTGATAGGAATATTTGACAACAGGCCATTGAATTACTATACAAATAATGCACACCTTAGGTGGTAATGGAGTCAGTTATTCTGCTTACACCTGAAGACATTGTTCATATGTATTTTAAGACTTTTGTCAGGTTTTTACCCTACATGCAGGACTAATTTCTTATACATCTCATCTCAAGCCTCCATTTCTAATTCCAAAATGTCATTTTAGAGCTATAACGGTGGCTTGAGCCATTGATAATGCAGTTATTAAAGGGACAGTTCACCCAAAAAGGAAAGTTCTGTCATTTATTACTCACCCTCATGTCGTTCCAAACCTGCAAGACCTTCGTTCATCTTCGGAACACAAATTAAGATAATTTTAATGAAATGCGAGTGCTTTCTGACACTCTATAGACAGCAATGTAACAAAAAGTATTCTTGTAGCTTCATAACGTTACGGTTGAACCACTGATGTCTCATGGGCGATGTCTTTACTATCTTTTTGGGCCTGGGAACATTTCAGTTGCATTGTTGTTGTTTGGAACAACATGAGGGTGAGTTCAGTTATTAGAAAGAGAGAGACAGCGTCTCCACTAATAGGGAAACTGTAAGTTTAACTGCTTCAAGAACAGAAATGTAATTGCCAGTGCTGACAAGTATCTGTGCCTTCATTGTGTGTTTGTGCATATTATGGGAGAGAACAGGAAAACAGTGTGCAAACAGACAATAATAAAACATAATTTTGTGGGAAAATGTGGAAATAATTTGTCATTTTTATCCTATTGTTTGTTATATTTATTTGTTTGTTCAGTGTCATTGTGGGGTTTAGTTCTTTTGTTGTTGTAGGCTGTAAGGACCTTTGAAATAACTGAAATTGTTTGGCGAAGTGATATGTAACTGCAATGTGGTCAAGGTCAAGTAAGGAACTACTTTATCCGTGTGTTTCCCTGAAATTAACTGCACACCTTGAAATGTTTGTCAACCAATGATATGAAGCATTCAGTGAAATAAATGGAATGGTTTTGAATATATATCTGTATTAAATCTGTGGAAGTCAGTTTGACCACTGACTAAAAAATTTAAAAATTAATTGACATTTTATCTCACAATTCAGATTTTTTTTCTCACAATTGGAAGTTTACATCTCACAATTCTGATATTTTTCCTTTAGAATTGTGAGATATAAATGCACAATTCTGACTTATAAAGTCAGTATTGCATGATACAAACTTGCAATTGCGAGGGAAAAAATCTCAGAATTGCGAGATATAAATTGCAAGGCAGTAAACAGCAAGTCAGCTTAATAAGTTTTGTAATAGAGAGATACCAATACACTCTCACTTTTTTTAATTGAAAATTATATCGATGTTGGGTTTTTGCCACTTTTTTAATAGAAACATGATGCCAAACTCATACTTCCCTCACTTGAATGTAGAAATGTAGACAAATCTTACAAGGACATATAGATGTGTATATGTTACAGTGAAATGGACAAAGCTATAAAAAGAGTGATTAAATGAATTTCTGCATTTACATTCCAAACATGAAGCTATTCAGATCCCAGAGTGTGTACCTGACAATCACAGGTCACACACTGACTACACACACCCATGTTTACGTTACACACACTCACACAGGCACTCACAAATTTACATATTAAACATTTATAAATGTAACCTAGCCCAGGCATACACACACACACACAAACCTCTACATGCACATACAGACCCTCTGTCCTATCCCAGCATTCCCCGTAGCATTACCATTGTTTTACATTAGCATTCATATAGATTCATCACCTCAAACCCACACTGACACACATACATAATCAGAAACACACTGCAACAACAAATCAGTACTCAAACATCCATATGAACTTAATCACACCAAATACAAAAACACTCACACACGCATGTAAACACAAGCCGCAGCTCAGCATACATAAACGGCTATAAAGATCAATTTAGCATTTAAAATCTGATTCACATTCAAAATCTGCTTGCATACTCACAGGAGGTCCATGGGAAAAATATCATATGATTCATTCATGCGCACATAGGCCAGGCACATATACACACTCACTCTCATGTAAATCATACCTTCCTGTATCTGTTTCATGAATTATATAGACGTCTCAGAGGTTAGAAATAGGAATTTAAATTGAAACTCCATTATTCATGGCCACACCTCTTTCTCCTTACACCGTAATGTGTGTAAAACACATGTCACATTGGACACTCATAAATACACCTGGGTACACCTTAACACCTAACATGGGGACTTGCACAGACTCCCTCTCTCTCTAACCAGTGTGGGGAAACTAGTGGAGTTCCCTTCCTAGGATTTCAATGGACAGATCTCATACATCTCAGTGAGATCCAGTGAATTTAGAGACTGAAAACATGACTAAAGACACCTTGAAGTGTTTACTATTTAATGAAGCTGGGGAGTCACGTCTCACTTTAGATCTTTAGATTTAAGAACAATGTGTATGTGTATATATATATATATTCTGAATATTTCATGTTCATGTGTATATATATATATATATATTCTGTTTGAATATATTTTAAAAATTATTTCTGTCTTCAGTGTCACATGATCCTTCCAAATTATTCTAATGTCCTTATTTGCTGCTCAAGAAACATTTACTATTATTACCAATGTTGAAAACAGTTGTGCTGCTTAATATTTTTGTGGAAACTGTGATATTTTTTTCTGGATTCTTTGATGGATATAAAGTTCAAAAGAACAACATTTATTTATAATAAAAATATTTTCTAACATTATAAATGCATTTACTGTCATTTTAATTGGTTTAAATTCTTTCAAAAAAATAAAAAATAAACAATTACTGACCCCACACTTTTTAACAGTAGTGTAGTATATGATAATAATGTTGAAAAGAAACAAACTTGAACCTTTGTGCTTTGGGCGCACACATTGCCAACAACACTGACGACTAAACCAAAATAATGTGTTTTCATATAAAGCAATAGGAGGAATCGCACTAACAGTTATTATGCCTATAATATTTATATGAGTAGCCTGCAGTGTAGTGATATTCAGAGTGATTTGACAGCACTTGTTTTGACTCAGTAATTTCACCCTTGAAAACACACATGATAAGGAGCCGTACTGTTATGGGTTATTTAAAGATATACACAATATAAATGTTCGGTCACAATACAGCACCATGCTTTTATGTCTTTACAGAGTCTTCTAGGAATATTGTTAGGAATAAACTAGCAGGGTCAGAGTTGTGGTGTAGTGGTTGTTGCATGTGTTCTGACACATTGAGTGGTGGTGCTCATGTGGTAGATAAGAGTTTGAGTCTGGCTCCAGGTGTGTTTCTATCTTGCTCGATAATAGGTGGTAGAATGTTCTAAAAATCATTAAAATTGTATGAATGTATATTTACCCTTGGTATATTTTACCCCAAAAATTAACATTTTGTCATCATTTACTCACCCTCTTGTTGTTTCAGACTTGATTGCCTTTGGTTCATCTTTGAAACACAAATTGAGATATTTTTATAAAAACCTGAATGATTTCTGTCCCTCCATTGAAAGACGTCATAAATGTAATCCACATGATTCAAGCTGTTTTACCTTTTCTAAAGAGTTATAAACGCAAATCAACATACATACATAGAGCTCATCAAATATGGTCAATGGAAGCTCAAATGTGCTTGCTCGACTCGCAAGAACCAATGAGATTTGTTCTTGTGCCTCACGCAAGTGCAGCTGACACTTTTAGAGCAACACTTTTTACTGACACCTAGTGGCAGCCTCATTATTACAAAAATGTGAATAACGTCTTAGGTTACGTATGTAACCCCAGTTCCCTATCTGTCAGTCACTACGAGTTATGTCGTGACGACATAGGGGATTTACTTGGAAGCCCCAATCATCTCTGACTTAAGAGAAAACGCCAATGAATATTGGCTAGTGGATTTTGCATAGCTGAGCCACTCCCCGTGCATATGGGTATAAAAGGTCCACTCATCAGATTTTTGCTTCGGAGCAGAGTGGATGAACGTGTTGATCTCCACAAAGCCATTCATCATTTGTCTGGAAGCTGTTCTGGTTGGCGTCACGGTGCGATCAGTGGTGTCCTGTCTGCAGCGATTCCCCTGGGCACTTCAACTGAAAGAGCAGATTTCCTAAAAGAGCAAATCATGGTCAGTTCACGTCTTTTTAAAGACGCTGTTCCGGCCGTATCCTCTTGGTTGCGGTCGTTTCCTGTCCTCCGTCAACAGCCACGATCGTTCTCTTCAGTGTCTGGGCTTCCAGCACGCTGAAGCTGCGTTCGTGGATGGTTTATGCGTTCATTGAGCATGTAACCATGGCAGCGCTGCGATCGCGCCCCTCTCTCCCCCCTCTGTCACTACCCGCGCTGGCTTCTCTGCCACGAGCAGAGAACCATCGGCCAGTGCTCTGGGCAATCTGAGGGTTACAGTGAGAGCCTTTCCGCCGGGCCAGTCCCCACGGACCTTTCACTCCTCCTGCAGTAGCTGTTCTGTGCGGCTCCCCAGTGATTCTGCTGTGCTATCTTACAGCGTGCCCAGCATTTTCATTCGGTGCGCCGATAGAGGATTAGATATCAATTGCGGCATTGGGGGATGGGCAATCGTCCTCTGAGGATGAAGGTTCGGCGAAGCTCCGAATCGGACCCAGAGTTGACGGCCGTACTTTCCCGGGCCGCTGCAAGATCGGGCTGGAGGCGTGCACACCTCCCAGTCCCGAGCCCTCACAGTGAGATGATTGGCTCCTCGGCATGGGCTGTCGCTCGCGACACTTCCAGGAAGAAAGGAACCTGCCCTGGTTCCTTTCTTCCTGGAAGTGCACGAGGAGCTGATGAAGTCGTGGACGGCCCCTTTTTACAGCCAGAAGCGGCGCGTCTGCCTCCTCCATCCTCGCTACCCTCGATGGCGGGGCGGCTAAGGGTGAAGCTGACATTTCCCAGGTGGAGAGAGCGGTCCGCCACTTGGAGGAATCGTCCGCATCTCCCATCCAAAGCCTATGGGCTGACGGCTGCTCTTGCGGCCAAAGCTTACAGCGCTGCGGGCGCATGCCACGGCTATCCTGCGAGTACACAAGCCAAGGCATTAAATGCACGAGGGTAGTACCAACCCGAGGTTGACGCAGGAACTGCGCTCAGTGACTGACCTTGCCCCACGGGCAACGGAAGTCACAGCGCAGTCGATGTCCACACACTTGTGGTCCAAGAGTGCCGTCTATGGCTCAGCCTGCTGAGAGGGGTGAAGTCGACAAAGTACACTTTCTTGACGCTCTCGCCTCCCAGGCTGGACTGTTCGGCGACACTGTCGAGGACTGTGCCCAGCAGTTCTCGGCAGTACTGCAGCAGACCGAGGCCGTCCAGCACATCTTGCCCTGGCGTGATGCACCGTTCCACCGCAGGGCAAGCCCCAGTCTGCTGGTCGACGTGGGCGCCCTCCTGTGTTCCCCTGAGCTGCTCCGCCTTGTGCTGGTGCGTCGAGCCTCTTGCAGGAGCGTGGCGCCCCCCGTGTTCCAGCTGGCCCCGATATCGTCCAAGGAGGCGATAAAACGGCCCTGACACAGGCAACCCGGAGATGTGGGAAGCTGCTCTATCTCAGGAGATGGTGAGGTCAGCGCCGCTCACTCCCCCAAAGAACTGGGGTTACATACGTAACCTAAGACGTTCCTCTTCAATGGCAGACCGCCCAATGGCACGGGCAGTCTCCTTGGTGGCGCGGAGAGACAGATCAGCGGTTCTGCGGAGCTCACAAATGCCCTCCACAGAAATTCCCTCGCCCTCATCCAACACCTTGAGCAGGTCCGCTTGGTATGTCTGCAACACCGCCATGGTGTGCAGACATGACCCAGCGTGATACCTGCTGCCACGTACCCCTTGCCCACCAGCGCTGACAATGTGCGCAGTGGCTTGGTGGGCAAGGTCGGAGCCTTCAGGGATGACGCCGCACCAGGAGACAGATAGCCCGCAAGCATCTGCTCCACACACGGCATCACCCCATAACCGCGCTCCCTCACCCCCGTCACATTGCTATAGAAACCAACCGAGGGGGTGAAGACGCGGGCCGAAAAAGGTTCTCCCCACGACCTCGACACCTCAGTGTGGAGGTCGGGGAAAAACGGCAGGCTCCGATGTGCAGGTGAGGTCTGAGACCGCAGGAAACGCTCATTCAGTTTGCCTCTACGCGGTTCCACCGAACACTCGGCCGGCCAGTCGGGTCTCAACTTGGCAACAACACGAGTGATCACCTCCACAAGCTCCTCATACTGGGGTGAAAGAGGGGGTGCGACGTGTTCGGCGCCTCCCATGTCAACCTCCTCAGAGGAAGACAAGAGAAGCACCGCGGCTGCTGCCCGAGGGGAAGTAACCGCCAGGCGTGCTTCCGGACTCGGGGAGCGGTCGCGGGATCCAGCAGGTGAGGATGGAGATAGAGACTCGCTCGTCTCCGATTCCTCTGCAAGATCCCGTTGCGAACCCCACGAGCATCGTCTCCGCTCTGCCTCAGCGACAGCGGGACCCGCGCCGCGGGGAACGCCAATGAAAGAACCCTCTCCTGAAAAGAGGGCCTTTCGGGAGCGAAGCACACGCAGAGGAAAACCCTCGCCATGCGGACAGTCAGCCCCCTCGCTCCCAAGCAAAGCACACACAAGCTGTGTGTATCCTCCGCACACAAATAACGTTTGCATGGAGGCACACACAGGCTGTATTGCGCCTCACTCCTCCCAAACTTTGTTTTACAAAGCCTCTTAGACATTGCAAAACGGACAGACAACAGTAAATAGGACTTACAAGACACAGAGCGCTTAGCTGAATGACAGAAAAGCTAATGCCGGTTGCACCGCACATGCTTTTATACCAGCTGGTCATTACGTCACCTCGCCCGTGACGTCCCTCCCATCCGTTGGACAGATTTCATTGGTATTCAGAGCCGGTTATGCTGTAGGCATTTCCCAAAGCATCTCCTGATGCAGCTCGAGTTCCTGAAGAGGAACTTATTCCGCAACTGAAAGTCTCAAATATAGTGGAGACTTTCATTATGTAGTCTTTGTATTCATTGGTTTTGAAGTGAAATTGAAAATACTCACCGAGTTAATGGAAAGAGGAAAAACCCAGCTCGCATTTAGTCATACTGCCGTTCGGTTTGGAGTCCTGCAGTGTGTGCAAAGTGAAAAATAGAAAAGAGGCACAAAGAGGTGAGCAAGGGTTAATGGTTTTAAAAGAGGACTGTATTCTCTTCTGTAAACCCTGTGCGGCAGGTGCAGGTTGAAGTCTTTGTCTCCTCCACGCGAGCGCTATTTACTTACACTCAACTCCTCAGCACAAAAGACTAGAGAGAGAACACAAACTTTCCCTCACACAAAAGGTGTGCCACACTTACACACACACACAGCTCTCAAATCTTGCACGCTCACCTGGCAAATTGAATCTGGGGGTAAAGTTCACATTTTTTTCTCAAAATGAACTCTTATATTCAACTAAAAACAAGTTAAAACTGACTTGAGAGAACATTTTAAATGTTCCTCACTATTTAAAAATGCATTTAAATTGACTGATATATGATTTCTTTGAGGTTTTAGTGTAAAATAGCTGTTCCAGAAGATGTTTTTTTTTCTGCAGTGATGCTAGAAGAACCATTTTTTGTTCCCCAAAGAACCTTTCAGTGAACCTTTTTTGTGTGTGAAAATCATTTTTAATAATCTTTTCCATTTTAAAGAAAGGAAAATTTCCATGGACGTTAAAGTTTCTTCATGGAACCATAGATACCAATAAGGAGCCAGTATTTTTAAGAACGTATAGTAGATTATTGTAAATATTAATGTCTTAGTGTGACAACCATTGTGTCTGTGAGTGGTCTTTACTAATATAGCTTTCAAAGTGTGTGTTTGTGTGTGTGTGTGTGTGTGTGTGTGTGTGTGTGTGTGTGTGTGTGTGTGTAAATATAAAGGAAGAGAGACCCATGATGGTTTGATAGTTCCTGTTCAATCAGAGGCAGTCATGTGGAACTACAGGAGGAACAAATAGGCAGCAAAAGATGAAAAACAACCTGAGTTGTCAATAAACTAGAGGGAAAAGTGAGAGAGATGAGGGGAAAATACTTTGATCATTCTTCTGTACTCGAATGAAAGCTTCTGATTCCTAAAAGAAATGAAAAAATACAGCTAAATTTCCTCAATGCTGATTTAAAATTTATAACTGGCCTTTTAGAAGGATGAGAGCAGTGGGGCATTTTAATGATCCTTTGTTTTTGTACTTTGCTTTGGCCACAGCAGCAGCATCAATAGAGCAAATATTAGCCTTGCGAGGTGTGTGTGTGTGGTTTGGTGTTGACCACAGCACCAGAACAGCTGCTCGGTGTTCTAGGATGGGATTAGTTTAGTTTGGAAGTCTCCACACAATCTGCAGCCCCTTCACTGACCAAACAAAGCTGCTATTTCAGGGTCATGCTGGGGGATTTATAGCCTGCATTTCCCTGATGCTGATTTTTAGATACCAAAGGTCTGTAGTTTAATGTCAACATGAGTTCAGATTTGACCTTATTTACTTTCTTAATGCACATCCCTGGTTTTATTGTGCATTATTCATGCAGTGCATTTTATTCCAAATTTAAAAAATCGCGTTTGGTCTCATACTGTATCGCGTATCTTGTCAGTGTCTGCACTTGCTTGGCCATTTTTAGTGATAAACAGGGAAGTGGGTTCAGCTGAATTGTAATAGTGATTTATAAGACGGGTATAAAACAGGTTATTATACCGCGGCAGCCCTCGTGTAAAGCCCTCCTAGTGTGAAGACCGAAGAGTGTAAAGACCATCGACTCTACCGTACGACTCCACCGGACAGGGACACCAGCAGAGGACATAAGTATCGACTTTTAATTATCCTATAATTATACTTATACTTGTTTCACTTCTGTTTTAGTTTATATAACCTATTCTTACTATGTGTTTCCAGATCAATACTATCACTACCACTCGCAAGCCACGCATCACACACTGTAGACAGCGCAATCCTATCAACCTGCTCACTTTGCCTATGTCTGCTAATACATTACTTTCTTTTTCTATTGGTCTCTGGAATTGTCAGTCTGCTGTCAACAAAGCTGACTTCATTACTTCCATTACTAGTCATTCAAGGTTAAACCTCATGGCCCTGACAGAGACCTGGATCAAACCAGAAGACAATGTTACACCTTCAGCACTCTCCAATAATTTCTCCTTTTCCCACACCCACCGTTTGACTGGAAGAGGTGGATGTACTGGTCTGCTCATCTCTAATAATTGGAAATTTACTCCTTTACCATTTCTGAGTATCAACAGCTCTTTTGAATCACATTTGGTTACTATTACCTACCCTCTAAAAATCAATTTTGTAGTTGTTTATCATCCTCCAGGATTACTAGGTAACTTTGTGGAAGAATTAGATGTATTGCTCTCAACCTTTCCTGAGGATGGTACTCCCTTTGTTCACTCTCACCCTCCCGGCTATCTGCTATGGTTTCATCTTCACTTCCTCCCCCTAAACAGTTATCTTCTCTTGATGCCAACAGTGCTACTGATACTTTCTGTTCCACTCTGACGTCTTGTTTAAATACTTTCTGCCCCTTATCGTCCAAGCCAGCCCCGTACCACCCCTTCTGCCCCTTGGCTATCTGATGTTCTCCAAAAACATCGTTCTAAACTCAGGGCTGCGGAAAGGGTATGGCGCAAATCACGAAATCCTTCTGACCTTAATTTATATCGATCACTCCTCTCTGACTTCTCTGCTAATGTTTCCACTGCTAAAAGGACATACTATCATGACAAAATTAGCAATTCAAAAGCTCTTTAAAACATTTTCCTCCCTCCTTTGTCCTCCTCCTCCTTCATCATCTCTAACAGCTGACGACTTTGCCACATTCTTCATTAATAAAATTACAAACCTCACTGCACACACTCCTCTTCCATATGCACCAGGCATGGGTTAATACAGTGCAAGATACTATTCAGAGCTCACTTAACCAATGCCCAATTGGCCAAAATGTTTCCAGACAGGAGCGCTGCCTGCAACCGTTGCAAACAGTCACCTGCCAATCATCTGTATATGTTTTGGACATGTCCGAAGCTAGCAACCTTTTGGTCTTATGTATTTGAGACACTTAAAAAAGCTCTTAACATTAACATTGTCCCTGATCCATTTTTAGCCCTCTTTGGGGTTTCTCCTATGCCAGATTTGATGGCCCGAGATCGCAAAGTCATTGCGTTCACTACAATCTTGGCCAGACGGGCTATTCTGCTTAAGTGGAAGCATACTTCTCCTCCATCTCATGACAGGTGGATACAGGACATTTTCTATTGTGTTGGGCTGGAGAAATTGAGGTGTTCACTCTCTGATTCACTTGAATCTTTCTATAAGACTTGGGATCCCTTCTTAAATTACATTAAAGGTTTACCTTGCTCACCTCCAACTGGAAACGACCCATACATTTTTAACTATTAAAAGACTGACTTCGGGAGGAATTTAAAGTTTATTTCCTTTAATTACTGGTTTATTTTATTTTATTCTTATTTATTTATTTTATTTATTATAATTATTAGTATTTGTTTCTGCAATTTGAATCATTTAGGGGTTATTTGGGTTGAGGGAAGGGTGGTGGGAGAGATTAATGTTGGACAGTTTCTTGTGATCTGCTTTTCTTTCTGTGATGTACCATTCTGTAACTGTCACTGAAAATGCTAATAAAAAAGATTTGAAATAAACCTCACTGCACAATTTTACACACCACAATCTATCAAACACATCTTACCAGCAAACATACACTCGTTCACATCCTTCTCTCCACTCTCTGAGGCAGAGGTCTCTAAACTCATCCTTTCCAGTCATCCTACTACCTGTCCGCTTGATTCTCAGCGTGTCTAACAGACATTTCTTGCTGGATGATGGACCATCACCTTCAACTCAACCTAGCTAAGACAGAACTGCTTGTAGTTTCAGCTAACCCATCGCTTCATCACAATCTTCAAGGTTCAATCAACCTTCCAGTTAGGCTCATCTACCATAACTCCTTCAAAAACAGCCAGAAACATTGAAGTTGTGATTGATGATAAGCTGAATTTCTCAGACCACATTGCTAAAACTGCCCGGTCCTGCAGATTTGCATTATACAATATTAAGAAGATCAGGCCCTTTCTCTTGGAACATGTAACACAACTCCTTGTTCAGGCTCTTGTTCTGTCCAGACTTGACTATTGCGATGCTCTCTTGGCAGATCTTCCAGCCAATTCTATTAAACCTCTACAATTAATCCAAAATGCCGCTGCAAGATTAATCTTTAATGAGCCGAAAAGAACGCACGTCACGCCTCTGTTCATCAATTTGCACTGGCTACCAATAGCTACTCGCATTAAATTCAAGGCATTAATGTTTGCCTACAGAACCACCACTGGCTCTGCACCCCTTTATCTAAATTCATTACTTCAGACTTATGTGCCCTCTAGAAGCTTGCGTTCTTCAAGTGAACGACGCATTATTGTACCATCCCTAAGACACACAAAAACACTTTCACAGACTTTTTCATTAACTGTTCCCATCTGGTGGAATGACCTGCCCAACTCAATCAGAGCAGCCGAATCCTTACCCATCTTCAAGAAATGGCTAAAAACTCATCTGTTCCATCTTTACTTGACCCTCTAACTCTAGCACTCTCTTTTCTAATTTTATTTTATCTATATGTCTTTTTTTAAATAAATAATAATAATAATAATTGTCTGTACCGCGTTAGGCTAACCAAGACTTGTAATAGCACTTGCACGTTGTTGCTCTTTTGTTTGCTTCTTATGTCCTCATTTGTAAGTCGCTTTGGATAAAAGTGTCTGCTAAATGACTAAATAAATAAATAAAAAAATAGGTTTGCAACTGGGTCAGTGATGTATGAGAGTGCTGATTGTCCTTTTAAAAATCTGGTAAAACTTTGCTTTAATATGTCATTGTTACACATGTTGCCTGCATTTAATATAATAAGAACGGTAACATATGTAATTAGTAACAAAAGGCTTAACCCTAATTGTAAACCTATATTTTGGTAAATAATATTATTCATTACTTACTTTTACACAGTAACACGGTCACATTAACATAATAAAAGTTTGTTTCTGATTTTCAAGAAAATTTTTAGTTTAATAAAAAAAAATATATATATAATGTTGTGTAACCATATAGTGAAAAGCAATAACATATTTTCCTTAGACCTTATATATATATATATATATACGTGTGTGTGTGTGTATATACAGTATATATGTCACACCACATGATTTTTTACAGCCATAACTAACCATACCTTGTCATAAAAAGGTTACATTATTTATTTATGTATTTATTTTGTGTTTTGACCATGATACACAATCATGAGATTCTGCAGCGGTCTGATGACTTTCGCACCACATGACTTTCATTTGATGTACAAAATCTTTTTCAAATATTAAGCAATGAAGCATTTTTTCCTTATTCAAATAAATAATATAAAGCATTTTTCCAGAATTATTACTGCTTAAAACGTTGTTGGTGTTTTTCAAAATTTTTCATTATTTTCTTTTTTACATTTATGCCTCTAAAGATATCAAAACTAATTTTAAACATTGTAAAATTTCTGTATTTTTTTGAATACCCTATTGCATTGAGAAATGTCACATTACAGAAGTAAAATGGGTTGCGAATGCTATTTCATGTTGACTTTAAAGCAGCGGGATGTGTAATTATTCCAAAAGCATGCTGCCAAGTTGCTGTCACATGTTCCCTGATCATCGCTGCATGTGGAACAAATGCATACGTGCAGAATGAATCACAGAGATCTGAACTCTGAGCAGCTTGTGCACAGGATGCAGTCAACTTCAGGCCAGATGTGAACATGTACACACCCAACCTGAAGTTCTCCTAATGAACCCCCCGCTGCGCACCCTTACGCATACGTCCTGAATCACAATAGTCAACATCACCCTCTCTCTCAAACTCCTCCTCGTTTCTCACCCCCCACCGTCGGCTCTTCTCTTTAAACACGCTGCTGTGTTTGTTGTTTAAATGGCATTGAGAAAATTGCCCACTTTGGCCACTTCGAAACTCCAGCAGCTGTCGGTAATCGCCTTTGCTGGTGTGTGTGTGTGTACAGAGAGGGTCACAGCAAGCAGCCCAGAAAGCGCCATTAAGAGAAAATGATAGCTGTGTGTCTGAAACTCCATTACACACCAAACACTTTAAAGAGTGGACCGCGCTTCATTATAGGCCACCATGAATTATTCAAAAGTCTCTCTCTCTCTCTTTCTGACTCTTTTCACATCTGTCTTAAGACCTTAACCTGGACAAAAGCTTTGAAGAGAGGGCTACAAAAAGAGATAGAGGGCAAATCTGTTTGCATCCGGTGTCTTACAGAGATTTTGTCAAAATAAATGAGAGGTTATTTTGAGTGAGAACCAAACAAAGTGTAAATGTGAGGAGAAATACAAATATAAAGAGTATAAAGAGTATAAAGAGTGCTAAAAATATAAAGAGTGCTAAAAATACTATGTTAATGGAGGGCAGAAACAGGACGAGATGTGTTTTCCAAGTGTAGATTTTAATGATGTTGGCCATTTGTTAAGAGGAAATAGGCATTCAAGAGTGTGTCAGTGCTTATTCGCCTGGCCGTCTGTGTGTGTGTGTGTGTGCTGGCATGCTTAAGGCCACGGTGACACTGTCCCCCATCTGTGTTGTGACTATTGTAATTACCCATCAGGCACTGCTACTGAGTACATTAAGTTCAAGTTTATTTGTATAGCGCTTTTTACTATACAATTCATTGCAAAGCAGCTCTACAGGAAATTAAGTTTCCACAATATATTTATATATTGCAGAACCTTAATATATTTAACTTATGGCAAAATTTGGTAATTCTGTATGTTGTCTGAGCATTGGCATCCTCTGAGGTCCTCTGAGGGGTTGGCATTATCTTTTCTCATGTGTTCGGTCATCTCAGATCATTTAAGGGTTGGATCCAGACTGAAGCTTCTGTAATTCCTAGTTACCACAGGATGTTAATCCCGTGGCAGAAACAGAGAAACAAATAGAGACATAATTAGCGTAGCTGCTGTTCCATCTAAGCAAAAATTATTTGTTCAATCCAAGCTAAAGAATATTAATAATGTACATTTGATCAGATATAACTGCAGTACAAGATTATCAAATGCATTATGTGAATGCTTGGCTAAAGAGATGTGTCTTTAATCTAGATTTAAATAGATAGAGTGTGTCTGAACCCCGAACGTTATCAGGAAGGCTATTCCAGAGTTTGGGAGCCAAATGTAAAAAAGCTCTACCTCCTTTAGTGGACTTTGCTATCCTAGGTACTACCAAAAGTCCAGAGTTTTGCGACCTTAGGGAGCGGGTTGGATTGTGGCGTGGCAGAAGATGAGTTAGGTACGAAGGAGCTAAACCATTTAGGGCCTTATTGGCAAGTAATAATATTTTGTAAATGATACAGAACTTAATAGGTAGCCAGTGCAGAGACTGTAAAATCGGGGTAATATGATCATATTTTCTTGACCTGGTAAGAACTCTAGCCACTGCATTTTGGACTATCTGTAGCTTGTTTATTGAAGATGCAGGACAACCACCTAGCAGTGTTTCACAATAGTCCAGTCTAGAGGTCGTGAATGCATGAACTAGCTTTTCTGCATCAGAAGCAGGTAGCATGTTTCGAAGCTTGGCAATGTTTCTAAGATGGAAGAATGCTGTTTTTGTAACATGGGAAATATGATTTTCAAAGAACAAGTTGCTGTCTAATATAACACCCAGATTTTTGACTTTTGATTGTGACAGTACATCCGTCTAGTTGCAAATTATAATCCAAGAGATTCTGTGTACTGTTTTTTGGTCCAATAAGTAATATCTCTGTCTTATCTGAATTTAATAGGAGGAAATAATTGGTCATCCAATCTTTTAAATTTTTTACACAATCTATTAGCTTAGATAGTTGAGAAGTTTCATCTGGTCTTGTTGAGATATATAGTTGAGTATCATCAGCATAACAATGAAAACTAATCCCGTATTTTCTAATAATATTACCAAGGGGCAACATGTATATTGAAAATAGCAGAGGACCTAGGACAGACCCTTGTGGTACTCCATACTTTACTGGTGATAATTGAGATGACTCCCCATTTAAATGAACAAAGTGGTAGCGATCGGACAGGTAGGATCTAAACCACCTTAAAGCCTGCCCTTGAATACCAGTATAGTTTTGTAATCGATCTATGAGTGTGTCACGAACGCAGCACTAAGATCAAGTAATACTAGCAATGAGATGCAGCCTTGGTCTGAAGCAAGAAGCAAGTCATTTGTAATTTTAACAAGTGGAGTTTCTGTACTATGGTGAGGCCTGAAACCTGACTGAAATTCTTCATAGAGATCATTTTTTTGCAAGTAGGAACACAATTGAGCAGACACAACTTTTTCTGAAATTTTAGACATAAATGGAAGATTTGAAATGCGTCTGTAATTTGCCAGTTCATTAGAATTGTGGTTTCTTAATAAGAGGCTTAATAACCACCAGCTTGATTGGTTTTGGGACATGACCTAAAGATAACGATGAGTTATTAATAATATTGAGAAGCGGTTCTTCTGCTACAGGTAACAACTCTTTCAGTAGTTTAGTGGGTACAGGATCTAATAAACACGTTGTTGGTTTAGATGCACTAATACGTTTATTTAGCTCTTCCTGTCCTATAGTTGTAAAGCACTGCAGTTTTTCTTTGGGTGTGATGAATGAAGCTGAAATACTAGACGCAGTAGAATCTACATTTGATATTGTATTTCTGATGTTACCTATTTTATCAGTAAAGAAATTCATAAAGTCATTACTATTAAACTGTAAGGGAATATTTAGATCGGGTGGCGTGTGTTTATTTGTTAATCTAACCAATGTTCTAAATAAGAACCTTGGATTGTTTTGGTTATTATCCATGAGTTTGCGGATATGCTCTACCCTGGCAGCTTTTAGAGCCTGTCTATAGCTGGACATACTGTTTTTCCATGCAATTCTAAAAAGTTAGTTTTTCTCCATTTGCACTCAAGATTACGAGTTTCTTTCTTGAGAGAATGGGTATAACTGTTGTACCATGGCGCAGTACGTTTTTCTCTAACCTTTTTCAATTTGAGGGGGCAACAGCTTCTAATGTATTAGAGAAGATAGTGCCCATGTTGCTAGTCATTTCGTCTAGTTCATGCGTATTTATGGGTACACAGAGCAGTTGAGATAAATCAGGCAGGTTATTTGTGAATCTGTCTTTGGTGGCTGGAACAATAGTTCTGCCCGGACGATAACGCGGAGCCATATAAATAATATCAGTGATACGCAGCATGCACGATACAAGGAAATGATCAGTAACATCGTCACTTTGAGGTATGATATCTATATCGGTAAGATCAAGTCCATGAGATATAATTAAATCTAGCGTATGATTAAAACGATGAGTGGGCCCGGTGACGTTTTGCTTGACTCCAAAAGAGTTTATTAGGTCAGTAAACGCAAGTCCTAATGCATCATTTGTATTATCAACGAGAATGTTAAAATCTCCGACAATTAGCACTTTATCAACATTGACCAATAGATCTGAGAGGAACTCTGCAAATTCTTTTAGGAAATCTGTATATGGCCCTGGCGGTCTATACACAGTAGCCAGAGCAAGAGACAGGAGAGATTTATTTTGCATATGTAACAGTGTAACATTAAGCAGAAGTATTTCGTACGAGTTCAACCTCCTGTATCCTGTTTTCTGAGTAACATTGAGAATATCACTATATATTGTTGCAACACCGCCGTCACAACCAGTCTGAGGGGGCTCATGTTTATGAGTAGCTTCAACAGTAGCTTGGTGGAGTAAAGTCATTTAGACCAAAATATTCATTTGGTTTAAGCCAGGTTTCAGTCAGGCAGAGTACATCAAAATTATTATCTGTGATCATTTCATTTACAATAACTGCTTTGGGTGCGAGTGATCTGATGTTTAGGAGCCCAAGCTTTAAAAATGGTTTTTGTTCATTTATTTAGCATTTTTCTGGTTTAATCACAATCAGATTTTTTCTAGATCCTGCATTAAATTTATATTTTGACCTCGCTATTCGGGGAACAGACACAGTCTGTATAGATTGGACAACGCAAGTACTTCTATCTTTTAAGTGGGTAGAACAAAAGTCATCATAGTAGTTATTTGAGAATTCAAGATTCAAGATTCAAGAGTTTTATTTGTCACATACACAATTATACAGAGTATAACCAGCAGTGAAATGTAAGTCAGGTCCACTCCAAGGACAGTGCAATTATAAAGTATACAAATATTAAGAAAGAAAAGTAGAAAAAATTAAATAAAAGAATAAAATAGAGATAAGATAAAAAATATAAATACAAATGTGCAGGTCAGTATGTTGTTGACTTAAATAGTAATAAGAGGAATGTGCAAAAATAATGTGCAAAAAAGTTGTACAGGGAAATTGTACAGGGAATTGGCTTGCTAGTCAGATGGAGCGTAACGTCCTGGAGATGTTGTCCGACAGGAGTTCCGCTCCGACTCTGCTGGGGTGCAGGCCATCATCACGGAAAAGCCTAGGACGCTCCCAGAAAATATTCCAATTATTAACAAAGAGCAGTTTCTGTTCTTTACACCATGACAATAACCATTTGTTTAAAGCAAAAAGTCTACTGAACCTTTCGTGTCCTCATTGATACGTGGGAAGCGGTCCTGACACGATGATCGTCGTCGCGGGCGATGTGCTGCGTACCGTCTCGATCAGGCTCCTGAAGTCTCTCTTCAGTGTCTCCATATGCCGCAGCTTGGTGTCGTTAACCCCCGCGTGTAGCACGACAGCACCAACGCTCTCGTCGCCCTTCAGGATCGCGGGTATCTGCGCAGAAACATCGAGAACACGAGCACCGGGGAAACAGTGAGTGTGCACTTTACTTTCAGCTAACGTAGCACGGACATGCCGGACGATGGAGTCTCCGACGATCACAGCGTCGCGTTCCATCTCGCGGAGGGGAGCAAAGCGGTTCCGGGTGGAGATCTCGAGGACCGGAGGCGGAGAGGTCGTCGCCCGGGGCCTGGCTCGCGTCTTCCGCTGCTGGTGCACCCAGAGTCTGTGGCGTCCCGGCATCGGAGTGAAGGACATCTGGGAAGATCGCTTCCTGCGTGCACAGGGCCTGTGTAGAGAGCACTTACCCCGGACTTGCGAGCATCAGCCCGAGATGTTTCCAGCGTGGCTCTCCGCTCTCTCAGCTGGGCCTGCTTCTCCACCAGGTCACGGATCTACTTCTCCACGGCCTCCAGCTCCAGCTGCACCAAATGCAGCTCGAATGTGTCCTCACCTGCATTCAAAGGTAGACACAAATCCGCCATTTAAGCAAGTAACAGTGAAACAATGGTAATGTGTGTGAATAGAGTATTAGCAATGTAAGTGAGATTCTGCCGATGCTAACGGGCTATAAGCTAATAGCAGACTCAAGAAATCAAAATAAAACTAGTGATAACAAGGCGCTCTGATTGGTTTTGTTTTAGAATGCTATAGGGGATATATTCACACGTTATAGAAACGAAAATGATAGTGTATAAAATTGTTTTTAAAATAGAAAATAGACGATATAGAATCAACTTGATGGAGCTCAAACTCAAAACACGCAGTCACAAATCAGCGCATGCGTGTAGTCAAGTGAGAGCAGCACATAAAAAAACACCTACTGCTGTCTTTCTCTCTCCCTCATTCTCTCTGGAAATACGTCTCACTAAAGGAATTCATTAGAAATGTGTGTAAAACTATTTACGTCAGCTCTTTTATTGCATACGGCTACTTTCTTTTCCTCGTAAGGAACGAAAAAGACTCTTTCGGCTATCTGTCATTAAATAGCTATTGCAGATGAAAAAAGCTGTTAGGTAATGACTCACTCCATACAAATCTCCTTGAACGAAGAGTTAAAAGCTGCTACACGTTATTAGCATTTGTACCAGCTCTGGAAAAAAATATCATTGCTTGAATTAGTGGGAAATGTATTGCATCACATGCTTTTTTATTGCGTGTAGGAAAATCTAATTACTTTGGCAGAGATTAGCAGAGTCATAAAGGAACACTGTTGATTTGATTTTGGAGTTTACTTCCGTAGGTGGGATAAACTGAGCGCACACGCATGCAAAATTACACAATACAACAGAAACAGGCCTCATTAGGCCTCATTCATGAAGCACAAGCAGAATTCATTTCTTTGGGAATCGTTCATGAATCTGTTCTTGCATTAATTGCTGCATTAAATTAAAAGCCATTGATTAGGTAATATTATTATGATCATTTTAGACGGACGCTTCACAAATACAGATGAGAATCTTAGAATCTTAACAATTCTGGTTCTGGTTCTCAGTGTAACGATTCCTTCAGGAATCAATTATTCTTTTAGTAGCGCTAAGGAATTTGGAAAAAAGAAATGCAATTCTGTTGCCAAATTAGTGAAACAATTCTTGCAAAAGGTGCAAGATGACTTTTTAGAGGCTGCACAATTGGCCTTAACAAAACATAATTGCAGAAAAAAATTATTCATTGATATTTATATAATACTGTTGACATGTGTATTGTTGTCTTATGAACAACAGCAACTACACTGATATAAGTCTGACGGTTTAGAAGTCATTCATTCATAAATTGGACTATACACATCGTGTTGTATGATTTTGATTCACTAAAAATTTCATTAGAGTCATTCGCTTAGGAATTGGACTAAACTGGTCACATTTTTTGATTCACTTAAAAGAACTGACTCATTAAAGTCATTTGTTCAGGAATCAGACTCTGTTCACACTGTTTATTTTGTGCTGTAGATTCAGTATCGCTTTGTCACTGAATAAGTGGTGCAAGTTTTTCAAAAAAAATGGAACCGGTTCTTGGTTTCCAACCCATCCCAATTCATAAATGAGGCCTATTCGGGTTTTAGTAGTTGTAGGAAATCAAATCAAGCGAATGTGTCACAGAACAAAATGCTAAATATATTTCATTTCAGGAGTTTATGGCTTTATACCTAATCTAATATAAAGTTAACAATGTTTCGGTATCTCTTTTTATGAGGCAGTGTCTAAAATATAAATGAGGTTTTATAATGCAGGTTCATTATGATCGTATATTGTTACAGAATCTTTTCAGAAGTCTGCTAATTTGATGCCGTATGAGGCCTTGTAAGTGAAGTGTCTTATTTTCTTGATGGATTCAGATTGCAGCCAGCAGCATCCGTTGGAGTGTTTCTGTAGATACTAGACATTCATCCGTCAGTCCATTCGTCTCTCTACCCCCCCCCCCCTTCTTCTCCCCGTGGCCTCTCCAAACATCTCTATACCATAATGACATTTGCATACAGATGCTTTCCAAACAAGCACCCCCTCCGCACCCCATAACCCTCAATCAGCTGAGTCCTGTTACCAAGGCAACCACACACTCACGCACGCACACTGCAGCCCTGTTATTAGTCTACAATAACCCTCAGTGTAGAGCACTACAGGGTCCTGCTCCAGGTGTCCCCCTTTCATTCACACTTTCACTCACTCTTGTCTTAATTCTTCCTCTGTTCTGTCTGGAGTGCGGCGGAAGGAGGCGGTGGAGAGGTGGGGCTTTAGGGGTCCTGGGGATGCCGAGTTGTGTTGAAGGGGATTTACAACTTTACAGTTTTAGAAGGGTTTTTACAACCTCTCAAATCTCTTGCAATTTCAATTTACTGTGATTCATGGGCGTGACACAAAAAGTTTACTTTTCTATGGCCATTGTGGCTTATATGAGATATTGCACAAAATACGTAATAAAAATGTACATTTAAAAGTGAAATATGCAAAGTAAAGTAAAATACAATTAAAATTACAAATACATTTATTTATATATATATATATATATATATATATATATATATATATATATATATATATATATATATATATATATATATATATTATATATTTTTACAATATATTTTTAAATTCACTAAATCTTTTTTTTTTTAATGGTACAGTAATCTACACTTGAATAACAACAAGTTAAAGTTGAATAACAACAATAAAAACTTAATAGTATTAATAAATAGAATTAAATTGCTTTATTTTTTATAAATAAAGCTTCAATTAAGTCATTTTAAAGATTAAGTTTAAATAATTTGGTGACATTCTTGCTCTACATGAATCATAAAGAATAGCCAACTTAAAATAGTAAATAATCAACAAAGTAAATTAAGTAAAATAAAAAAACAATCAAATAAAATAGCAAAATAAAATAAAAATATAAGCAATTATGTAAATGTAATTTTAAATAAAAAGAAAATAAAAGCTTAGAGCAGACTGTTTTTGTTGAATAAAAAACAACAAAAGAAAAGTATTAAACCATTAAAAATAAGTATTAAATATACTGTTTAACATTAATACAGTTAGATTTAATAGATTTAATTAAGAAAAAAATTAGGTGATCCTAAGGCTGAAGTTCAATGGCTTTAGTGGCATTCTTGCTCTTTATAAATCTCAACGATCAGCTACAACTGTAAAATAAGATTTAACAAATAATAATAATAAATAATAATTATGAAATATCATGTAAATTATGATAATCTACTTAAATAGAACTTTACTTAAAAAGATGACAAAAAAATCTGACTAAATCACTCTATATATGCCTAAATAGTTGTGTCTTTTTCTTTATAATTACATGTATGTACACAAAAACTCTCACACACATACACCTAATTTGTGTGTGTTATGTGTCTGGCCGTATGTTCTTCTTGGGAGTCCTGTGAGATGTGGGGAGTGTCATCCACAGAGAATAATCTTTGATTCAGTGTCTGGCCTCCTCTCTTGCGCTCCTAAAGGATGGTTGGTTCAGGAGGGGGGGTCTTTAAAACAAGGCTCCTCCACGGCAGGACATGTGCTAAGCTGATTTAGCAGGGCTTAGCAGCAGCCCACCACAATCACGCAGATTATACAAACAACAGCACACATTTCTGGGTTTCGCCACCTGCTTTGTGCTGCAGCTCGCAAGCACAGACTATTGTGTCCCAGCATATGTACACATAAATATGGCTTTACTCTGTCTGAGTGTCGGTCAGTTTAATAATAAAAATGAATATTATGTAAGGTGATCCTTGTTTCAATTTTAGTGAATTTGTTTGGCTATATATATATATATATTTTTATTACATATTTTATAAGGTAATTACTTTAATGACGGACGGACGGACGGACGGACGGACGGACGGACGGACGGACGGACGGACGGACGGACGGACAGACAGACAGACAGACAGACAGACAGACAGACAGACAGACAGACAGACTAGATAGATAGATAGATAGATAGATAGATAGATAGATAGATAGATAGATAGATAGATAGAAATTTAAATGGAAATTGTATATCTTTCTGTAACTGGTCAACATTTTTGACAATTTGTAAGTCACTTTTTGGCTTTCATTTGTTCATTTTAAATGGTCCTGGTTGTGAAAACTAAAATACAACTATTCCAGTAAATATGAAGCTGCATGCTAAATAATTAGCAAAAACAAATGCGCAAAATAGTTTTAGATGGCGTATACAGTAGCAAATCACATCAAAAATGTCAACTTCCCAAAAGGATAGCATGTCAGCTACTCATTTTCAGAAACGTTGAATTTGATTTGAAGTTTTATATCCAAAGATTGATGTCTGAATACAAAACTGTACTTTAAACAGTACTTTTACTGTTTTTAAAGCTGTTTTAAAGCTGTATAACTCCATTATAGTTGTGACTGAATGAGAAAATTGTTCTTCTGGAACGTGTTTTGTTCAGTATTTTCTGCCAGAGAGTTCAGTCTCTGATGTGCAATGTAACCAAATGTAGAACATTCAGCGAGGAACGTACTATTTGATCCATATACTGCACACACAGCTCTTTTGTGTATGTGTGTGTGTGTGTGTGTGTGTGTGTGTGTGTGTGAGGAACACATATGTGTTCCCGTCTTTTTACCCTCAGACACTCGGTTTCCTGTGTGTCTAAAACCTTACCTCAGCAAAAGAAAAAAAGGAGGGGTAAAAAGTGGAAGAGTGCTTCTGTGGCAGACTGATATCTAGTGTGCTGTGACAGCTGGGCCTGCTCTCTTTCTCTCCCCTTTCACTCTCTTTTCTTCTCCTACACAAAGCCTATTAAGTATGCCACTCACTTAAAGGCCCCAGAGCCTCCCTCGGCCACAGGCTCCACCCAAAAGTGTGGCAGCTCTTTGTGATTGTAATGAGGCAGCAAGCCGGGCCGTGCTTGCGGAGCTCTGTCTGTGTTTACTCATCACCCAGCCATCCGGCGTGCTGCGGACAGGGGGGAAAGGAGGGGAGAGTGAGGGGAGGGAGGGAGGGAGAGTGGTTTTGGGGGTGGCGGGGTAGGACATGTCCTAGCAAGAGAGTGAGAGAGAGGGGGAAAGGGAGGAGGGAGGCAGACAGACTGTGGCTCTGTGCCCTCTGGCACCTCTGACCCTTCTCTGACTGGCGCTGGGGTACCAAACCTGCTTCTGTGAGATCGAGGATGACGATCATGTAGGCTGGCACCCAGACCACACTGGGTTTTGTGAGTGGGAATGAATATGTGTACGAAGGAGGGGTGAGTTTTCAAAGCTTGGGGCTAAAAAAAGTCATTTTTACTCTGTAAGCATTTGGGGGAATATGAATAGACAATGATGGACATGGAACTTAAACACAGAGCAAACTTGTTTTTCGAGCATATATTGATTTGCATATGAAGGCAAGGAGTCTGCAAAGCTTTTTTTGTTTTTCCCCTATAAGAATCATTGAATAATGATGATACTAAATAATGTAAATAACTAATAAAATGTAATGAATATCAATAATGATGATCTTGGAATTGAAACTAAAATCAAACTAACAAAACAAAAGACAATGATGAAGAATACAGCACGTAACAGAAAAACTTGTGTGATTACGTGATAGGAAAAAAAAAAAAACTCATAAATAATAAAAAAAATACATAAATAATTATGTCGTGAGTATAAGACAATGGTTGATTTCTATGAAAGCAAGTGTCTGTATGTTACCCAGGGTTCTTATCGTTAACTAAAACTAAAACCATAAAAACAACACTTGCATTACTTGAAATAAAACAAACATTAGCTGAAATAAAATAAATTAAAAAATGTTAAACTGGTTTTATTTGGGCTAGTTGCTAAATCAACATTTCTCATTTTTGTTTAGTTTAAGTTGAAGCACTAAAGTTACTACTAAATCAACTAAAACTTAATTGAAAAAAAAACTATATAGACCTATTTAACGAAATAAATAAAAATGACAAAAAAACAAAACAAAACTACTAAACAAAAATAAAAAAAAATCTAAATATTAATAAAGAGTATAATAGTATAGCAATGATACTAAAATATGCTCTTACTGTGGTTAAATCACTTTTATTAAAGTGATTAAAGAGAAAAGACAGGATTTTATTAAAAGTCAGCAACAACAACTAATTTGCAATAAGTAATTGAATTAATTAATATTATTTTCATGTTTAATTATTATTATTATTTAATGTTTTTGTATTATTACAATTTATTTATTGGAATCAGCTTCATGTATTAATTCATTCATTCATTTTACTTGCATAAATCAGAAAATATGAACCAATTTTATAAAAAAAAGTTTTTAATTTCCCTCTAAATTATCAAAATCACATAAGAAAAATTGTAGTAGCATCAAATTCAGTATGGTAATTTATATTGGCTTGTTTAAAATGTTTGGTAAATTTATATTGGCTTGTTTAAAATGTGCTCAGCAGCAGACATGTTAGCGTTCTTTAATTGATCCATACACTCACTTCCCCTCAGTGTATCCACACGTTCAGCGTCACGCTTCTCAGCCTGCAGTTAATCAGCATTATTTCCCGTTCTCAGCCTCAGCGACTCTGAGTCATCTGTACAGCCCTGCTTTTCACGTCTCACTCCTCATCGCTCGCTCATACTCGTGCACGTTCCAGGCCGTTTTTTGCATACGTTCACTTCTTTCTTTTCTTTCTCGTTTCTTTTTGTGCAGCCGCAGACAGCTGTAGGGCACATCACGGTTCAGCGGTGGCCTCTCCAGCTCTCTCTCTTATGTGCAGCAATGATGTCGACAGGTCGGGGGGGTCAGAGTGCGCAGAAGACCGAAGGGGGGGTCGTGTAGTCCTTCATAAGCGAGGGGGGAGGAGGCAGCCATGAAGTTAATAGGTCAATGAGTGTATGCCGTAGTGGAAGAATACAGCAGGGCGTCTGGTAGTCTGTGATAAAGAGAATCGGGCCTGCTCTTCTCTGCTCGGGCCTGCTCTCATTTTTAAGTGAGAGCCTCTCTTTGTCAGAAGACAAATTTAATAAGCAGCAAATGCATTACATGTTCTCTGCCGGCCCCCTCGCCATGGCAACGCGGAGTTGGGGCATGGAGATGGGCCTAGAGAGGACACGATTATCAGAGGAGCCATCTGCTAAAGGAGAGCCCAGACCCTGCCAAACCCACTGGGGGACTTCCACACCCTTCACTTACGCTGCTCATTTCCCTCTCGCTCAATTCAGACCTTGATTTATTGGACTTTGTTTGTTTTGGGTGAGCGGGTGCTTCACATTTGAAAGAGGTTGAAGGAGAGGTATGTGTTAATGATGTAACAGAGTGCAAGAAACAAGTGAGCGAACTGGGAAGGGAGAAATTTCGCCCCAGAGGAGGAGTCGTAATTCCATTGAAAAACAGATAATCCTCGCTTTCGGGCTGCTTGCTGTTTCCCACAGTTTTGTTGCAGTTTAAAACATGACTGTGAACTAACACATAGGTTTACTTGCTCTTAATGCCCCATAAAGATGAAATTCAGTCTCAGAGAGAGAAATTCAAAGAGAACAGGGCCACACAAAGACTGCTTTTTCTAAACGGCTCACCTAAAAACATTTAGGCTCATGCATGTGGGTGTTTCTGCTGGCACTTTTGGTCTTGTGAATATAAATTACACTTTTTATTTCATTTGTCTGATAACAAGGTCCTAACATGCAGGAGAATTGTCTTTGTTTTTGATTTGTTTTTCTGAAAGTCGGTAATTTATACCAGTGTCATTTCCAGCACATTAAATGTTTTATTGTGTTTAATATCATTATGTGATGGAAACATTAACTGACCTCACTTTTTTTTTTCTTTTAAATAAAGCTAATTGTAATATTGTATGTATTCTAAATACACAAAAAATTTAAATGTTTTCTTTTAGAAAAAACATTTATTGTTTTATATGACTGTATGTAATATAGATGTTATGTATTTACTGTTATTTACTATTTATTAATTTTAATCACATATGTCATATTTGATCTCAAGCCTTTGCATTGACACTGTTGTCTCCTTAAGCTTTTTAATGTGACAACTAAGTCATAATTTTGATATTTTACTTGATTTTCATGATAATTATAGTTTTGTGATGGACTTTCATTGTTGGGAGGTGTTGGTTTGAGACTTGTAAAACATATTTTATGTTTATTGTGTGTGTGTGTGTGTGTGTGTGTGTGTGTGTGTGTGTGTGTTGACTCCCACATACCAAAAAAGGCGGTTTTAAAAGAAATCAAAAGCCTTACTGTTTGTTTCAAATTTCTGAATTCATGGTTTATTTCTTGTACTGTTATGTGCGATTTCTTGAATAATACTGTTCTTTTACAAAACATAACTAGATGGGGTCGTTGAGTAATTGTTTTTTATTATTATTATTATTATTATTGTTAAATGCCAGATTAAATGTCATCCACAGAGGATGAAAGAAGAAAGCTTAAAAACTATTAATGTTGTGAGGGAGACATTTGGTATGTTTGTGCGTGTGTGTGTGTGTGTGTGTGTGTGTGTGTGCATGTTTATGTGGTTTATGAGGACACAAATTTGTATAATGACATGGGTATGACAGAGGTATTACAATATGAAGGTGGTTTATGAGGACACTATGTCCCCGTAATTCAAAAGGCTTAAAAAACACACTAAATGGTGTGTTTTTTTCATCTAAAAATGCACAAAGTCTCCTGTGAGGGCTAAGTTTAGGTGTAGGGTTGGTGTAGGGCAATAGTACACACAGTTTGTTCAGTATAAAAACCATTACGCCTATGGAGAGTCCCCATAAACCACAAAAACCAACGTGTGTGTGTGTGTGTGTGTGTGTGAGTGAGTGAGTGTGTGTATGTATGTGTTTATGACACACATTTTTCCTTTCCTTAATAGATAATAGTTTTACATTAACTTATTTAACTGATTTAAATAAGTGATCACTAAGAAATCTAGACGTAAACATTAGAATAAAATGCCATTTAGAATATAGGTGGTTAAATAATATTCTTAGTCAGATTTACCAAAACTACTCTAAAGTTTGATATAGTTTGTTCTGCATGATTTTCTCCCTCAGCATTGTTGGGACACTTCCTAAGCTGAAAGCGCACAGCTGCCGGTAGTCCCTTCTGTTGGCATTCTACAGGCTTTGTTGTTGAGAACTGAAGACAATTGTTTTGATTGGCTGAGAGTTTTGCAGCGGTAGGATACGATTACCCACATGCTGGTCTCTGATTGGCTGGGCTGGATTTTGACGTCAGTCAGCACCCCTCCTTTGCTCCTTTCAAAGAGAAGTTGTAGTAATTTTGTCCTCAACTTTTCCACTCAAGTTTACTTTCTCAGGACTTGCCAGACGCTTATGGGAAACTCGGAGCCGCTACCATGAAGCTGTGTGGGACTTTTTTAGGTCAGTCAACCTTCGCTGTCTCCTATTTGACTAGTTTAAATATAAACGACGAACATTGCTTAATTAACAGGTGTCTAAAAAGTTGTTTAACCTGCTGTTACTGCTCCCATATGAGATTTGGTAGTGTATGAGCATTTGTTTTATTTGTATTATTTATATATGAACTGATAGCAAAATATATTTGTTTAATTATTTATGTAACACTCATCTCTTTAAGCAGACTTGAGACCGTAATAGTGTAGTATAGTGTTTAGTGGGATACATATCAGATTTCTTCTCGCTATTGTGAGGCTTTATAGTTCAGCATGCCCTCTTCTGTCGCTTTAGGCAGGTGTTGAAAGCTTGTCGTATTGAGGTCTATATATAGCACATTGATACAAATCATAACTTTCGGGAACCTCGTCTAGACCTTTTGTAAACTTCAGAGCTGTTGAAGTGTCGAGACAAAGGGCGGTTTGTTTCCTGGGGGACCGTGGCGGACACAATGCCAGCCCAGAGGCTCATTCAAACTTTCTCTCTGTTGTTGTCTGTCAGCTTGTTCCATCTGTCAAGGCCATTCACGGAGTTTGGGGCCCCTGCGGCCCGCTCTCTCAGCTGACTCCCACTCCCTTATGCAATATTTATACAGCCACCATATTGTAAAGAATGTGTAGCCTATTGTTTTCAGTGGAGTTGCAACACGATTGGACAGTTATAACGGTTGAGGATTTCAAAACAAATGTGTTTATGACATTGAAAAATTTTAGTTAGCCTATGATTTTTTTGTATTATTATTTACTCAGCTGGCTAACATCTAGGCCGATTTACAGCTACATGCATTAGGCTGTTTTTCCATCTGTGATTTTGTTCTAAACACTCTGATGATACACTAGTGTAAAACTACTTAATTTAAAAAAATAAGCTTAATTGCCTTAAATTTGTAAATAAAAAGTTCAAAAACCTTCAACGATAGAGTAGCCTAACTTTTCCCACCACTGTAAATGAAATTAGTCTATTAAAGAAAAATAATTAAGTTCTTAAAACTGAAAATAAAGTGGCATACATGATTGTGTCAAGTTAAATGAATGCAAAGAATGGTGCTGCATGATGATGAAAACATTTTGCACATACATCTTTGAAATATCATTTTAGCATTTAAGTTCCAGATAGTCAGAGTACACTTTAAATAGACCCTCGCGAAAACAAGTAGGGTCGGCCTGTCGTGGTAACCATAGCAACAGTACATCGCTTTCGGTCAAGATCCCTATCGGACCTTTTTTTTTTTTAATAACGAACCTATCCCTGTTATTATTATTATTTAATTTTGCATATTAGTAGATTTAAAATATTTGTTTAAATATAAATTAAGATAATTTAGTTTTTGTTAGAGATTTTTGGCTGCGAGAGAAGAACCTCGCCATATTCCTCCCCGAAACTGCTGACAGAATTCCCTTAAAATATCGACCCTGTTGAAAGTTCCGTGTAATTTCATCATAACTCCGATCATGTTAGGCTAGCCTATATTGTTTATCTTTTCAACATTTCTATTGAAACGCATCACAACTGACGGAAGTCTCGCGGAGGAAGGCAGTCGGGTGTGAGTTTCCTCCGGGTCGCTGTCCATGGTACTGGGGTCCTGAAGCCCAGCCGAGCGCAAACTCCGTACTTGTGCTCCTTCTGTTTACTCTTACCATTTATTCTCAAAGTTCTCAATGAAAAAACAATAATTCTCGCTCCTGTGAATCTCATTCCGAGTACTTGTGGCAGTGGAGTGTAACTTATTTTTTAGGTGTGTATGGTTTCTATTCTGTCTTTTGTTTATTGGATTGTGTCTCGGTTAGTGAGGCAACTCAAATCATATTGATGCTGCGTGGACACTTCGTGATTGATTTCAGCTCCAATGCATAACAATGGGACAGCAAAAAAAGAGCCTGCCGCAAAGAGATAAGAACTTAATAGAATTTCTGAAAGGCGAAGGTTGGCTTTTTGAAAATTCCCCCCGTGTGCAGCATGGAGACAGCAGATAAAGAGTGGCATTTGTGGAGAATATTCTCAAATGGCTTGTAATGAATGGTTGTCATTTTCACTAATGGTTACAAAACAACAAAGCACAACAGCGGTGTGTGCAACATTTAGGAGTCATTCCAAGTTACATTAGTCTGTTTTGAGTGAAGAAGACAGTACGGTGTTGAAATCCTTTTATTTGTTGCCTTCCACTCTTTCGGCAACATAGTGTGTGTGTATGTGTGTGTGTGTGTGTGTATGTATATATATCGTCAATGCAGATGATTGTAAACAAAAAAAACTAAAAAGTTTTTTAGCTTTTATCTTGTTATTTCTTAATCCATACACCCTAATGCCAGCAGTCTGATCATAATATATTAGGCTAACTTTACCAGTGAAGCATTGCCTATGAAAAGTGTGTGAATCACTGGACAGTACCATTTGGAAAGAGTCAGGAGGGAGGGTTCAGATAACACCGGCGACATATGCATGCTTTTGTGCAATATTAAAGATTAATTACTGGGCGTAAAATAAGCAGCTTACGCTATTAGAGTTTAAAGTAACAGAGACCCGACGCGCACTCTGAACTATGTTTGAAACACGCATGTCCTCTATTAGTTATCCGCCAGCGTTTATCTGTCACTCTCAAAAAATAAAGCGATAGAAGAACCGTTTTAAGAACTTTTTTGTTCTCTAGTTCTTTTGAATACCATCTTCTGGTGCTTCAAGTGATACTAAATAGCCGATATTGCAAATCCAAAATGCTTTTAATCTCTAGAACCATATAAACAACCCAAGAACTATATATAGCCAATATGGTCTTGAGTAATAAGATGGATCTTTTCTGAGCCACTGAAGAACCTTTATGATTATCTTGTTTCTGGCACAAAGGAGAACTTGTATAAATCCCTTGTCGTGCGTGGGTGTGGGTGTTAGAGAGAGGGAGAGGGGAGCGATCATGTGTGTGGTGTGTGTGTGTGTGTGTGTGTGCACTGAGAAAGACAGAGTATGAAATAGAGTGTGCATGGCTGTACACATGTCCGCTGAGTTATTGCGGGGGGATATTCAAAGCCCAGCCCATCGATGTTGTAGGTTTTACTACAGCTTTCGTGATGTCATGGCAAAGGGCGGAGGGAGGAGGTGGGGGACAATGGCTCATGAGGGAAAGGTAAGTCAATATTACGTTTTCTCGCTGACAAAGGCAAATGAAGCCATGTTTTTGCTTACAAACAAGTAGCGTTCATACCGCCCCGTTCTGGATCCTCGCTCGTCCGTAGCAGCACCAGAGAAGCGCCGATCCTCTTCCCCGCTGTCACTGAATCTTTCGGGATACTACTGAAGAAGTAGAGTTTAGTTTTCTTTTAGAAAAATCTATAAATGAGATATTTTACCCCAAACTGTCTCACAGCTTACTGAATACACGACGAAGACGAGAGAAGCGTCTGGCGAAGCAGATTTCGGGATTATTATTTTTTTCACTCAGGTAATCATGATCATGATTTTTATTTGTCAAATATAAAATAGTTTTGGTTCTTTTTGTTTGTCACCAAAAAAATCTCTCAAGAGGATCTTTGAGATATGTAGCTAGGTTTAGAGTCAAGTGTTGAGTTGTTAGAAGATATTCTAAATGTTTGACGCTGTATTATATCATTTGCTAACCAAGGATGTAGACTACATATCTAGAGCATCCCATTCCGAGATGCCCTACAGATCAAGGTTAATGGCTTTTGCGTTGAAGGATGCCGCTTTATTTTCATATTTCATCCTTATCGCACTTGTATGATCGATGATTGATTTTATAATCTTCGAAGTAAGATGTTTGTCTCGGAGAGGATAGTGTGAGTGTGAGTCCACGCTTCCCTGCTAGAAGAAGCTCCAGCGGAGACTGTGTGGAGTTGACATGGAAAAAGTGATGGAGAAACAGTCAGCTATGGCGCTCTCGTACGAACACAGCGATGTCTATTTGTTTTCTCACTTTGCCACAGAAATCCTGCGCGCGTTTGATCCTAGAGTTGAATCGGGAATGCCGAGTCCATATTCCCCAGCCGCCTGCTTATTCTCGCGCATAGATGCTGATAAATGCGCGCGGCGTGCGTTAGTCAAAACTGTTCATCTCTCAATCCACTTCATCGCGTTTTGAGCTTTATGAGCGTTTATGTGCTTGTGTGTTTATAATTTACCCGTTCGCTCGGGCTCGGAGTGATCGCACTGTAAGTGCTCACTGTCATGTAGTTGTATAATCTCCATCTTTTTGGCACACATACGGAGTTGCTTCCATATGGCTCAGTGTAATTAAGGTCGAACAATGGGCGTAGCGCAGGACTCCCGGCCGAGTGCACGAATGGCGTGGAAGAAGAAGGAGGGGTGGCCATTTGATTTTCTGCAGCAGAAAACAGAGTGGAGAGATGCTCTCTTTAAATGTCAACCGCCCCTGGTGAGATGCGCAGAAGAAAAGTCATGAGAGTTGAAGCAATAACGCACATCCTCTGCATCCATCCCCCGCCCCTGTTCATTTCTAATGAGTGATTAGTGCGTCTGTGCCTCATATTGCTCAGTATTCCGGGGCTAATGTGTTAGACATTCACTATTGTATGAAGTATAATATCAAAGCACCTGCAACCAAGATGGTGGACGAAGTGAAAGTGAATCTGTTTCATCTGAGAGTCAGTTATGTGATCATGTAATCAAGGTGGACCTACACTATACTGTGTATAGTTTATAAACTATATATATAGTAAACTATATATAGTTTATTATTGTACAGTTTATTATTATTTTTAAGAAAATAATATCTGGTTGTTATAGAGCCAGAAGCCTCATAACATGAGAAAAGTAACTGGGGTTAGTGAGCTTTGAGTGTGTGACTAACTTCTCACAGTCTGAGGCTTCTGGCTCTCTGACAGCCAGCACTTCCAGATCAGATCAGTGCAGTGGAGGAGAGCAGGAAGTGCTGTAACACAGGTGGTGTAACACCATCAGTTTAACCAATTACAAATGAGCTACAGGGGTGAAATCACCATCATACATGAGATGATGATAGAAGCTGTAAGTCTCTATGTAAAATATAAAGGAGTTACAGGACCAACAATACTTATATTTCATCTCTGGTTTATAATTTGTGTGTGTGGCGGTTTTTTATGACTGGGATTTCAGGTATTATCTGAATCAGCAAGTTATGTTGTTTAATTTGATATACATCTAAATAAAAATAACATGACAGAGCTAACTTGGAGGCTTGTAACACTTTTCCATCATACTTCTACTGAACCTTAAAGATTGCATATAATGAGACATATAGATGAAATAAGTCTTATTGAGAGTGACTATCACACTATATTGTCAGTTTTATGTATTTGTTTTCAATTTAATTTGCTGATTTTAATTCAAACGTTTTCCACTGTGAATTAACATGTTTATAATGAAATGAGAGTGGGGTGTGGTGCATAATGATTATTTCAAAAGTACATTTGATTACCACCACAATAAATGCACAGTATTTAAAATGGCCTTGTTTTCTGTTAGTGGTACAACCTGAAGGTTTTTTTCCGTTCGTAAACTGTATCAAAGTATGTATGAAAGTTTGAGAAATATAGCGAAACTGCTGTCTCTCCTACTGTATTTACTGACAAATAATGCAGCTAATGTTGTTTTGGACTAGCCTACCGCATTTTAGTGACATCCACTTGTCAAGATATTCAGCACTGTATACAGTGAAGGTCACCTGAGCGCAACATTGATTCATGGAGTCGTTTATTTTATCTCGCTCGCCTAGAAACTGGTTTTAGTAATAACTTTCACAAGATCCTATCTATCTGTTAGCGGAAATTGTGCAGAATTGCGCAGTCGTCAGGAACCTCCAGAGTTTAATAAAAGGAGATGCTGCTATCTGTGCAGTGGGGGGAATCCTTGCAAGTTTTCCCAATTATTTCTGTCAGCCACGTTAATATATAACCGAACAATGTGCTCAGTCTTATAAATAAATGAGAGTATAGTGGATCATCTGGTGCATGCAGCTCTTTCACCCGAATCATGAAATCTAGGTCTTCACAGATCGCCGTTTAATCTTATCCGCGGATTAATTCCTATCATATTCAAGCAGGGCTGTTTGCAATATACCAACGTCAGTGCTCATTTTGGTTGTCCAAAGGTGCTAAACGCTCGAAATAGGCACTTGTTTATCACTCAGTTCATTGTACAGAAAAAAAAAGTGATATAAAAGTGGGAAAACATAAAGATGTAGTGCTGCAGCAGGTGCCACGGGTTTTCCGGAGAGGAGAGAGTAATAAACATGTGGAATGGAGCAGCTGGGCCAAATTGCGCTCTTCTCATTCAGAGCACAGCAGAAAGCCACGCCACCAGGGCCGAGGGTCAGGGTCGCCCCTATCATTAGTGAAGAAAGGTGCCATTTAGAGCAGCCTTTAAGCCTTGAAACACTGAATTGCGTGCAGTTGAATTGGTCGGTGATTTAGAATGCATGTTTATGCTGTTTGAGTCTTGTGCAACAAGCGCGTCATTCTTTGTTTACTCCGAGCTTTCAGGTGGTGCTGTCTCGTTCGGTGTTTTGAGCAAATCTTTTAAGAATCATTCACTCACGTGCAGGCCCTTTTCTTATTTTAAACAACTAGCTACATGAAGTAACTGAGTTCACACTTTTAAAGTTTGTTGTTTTGAGAAGGGGGAATTTTTTTTTTTTTTTTTTTTTTTATAATTTTTTTTATTAAAAGTTTGCTTTAAAGTTTGTTTTGAATTCTGTAACTGAAATTTGCCTCTAAACATGGCCGACCGTCTTATTTTGCAACGCGGAAGTATTTTCTATTTGAGCTATTTTCTTTGAATGAGACTTTTGATTTATAAGTTGCTTAATAACTAAAAGAAAAACAATGTATGATGAAACCTTTTGCTCTACAAACCAGTGTGTTTTTGATTGTGATAGCTAATACATTAAAATAATATGATGATTCTAATGTTATTTTATGATGCTAAAAATAAGATTGTTAGATTGAAAAACAAGAATCTGTTGAGTGAATGATTCAATGACCCACTCACTGAACACTAAAGACATGCAAAAAGCTTGCCACCATCTACTGGCATAACTATGTAACGTACAAACAGAGGCATTGAACTAATCTGAATGAATCAATTTAGAATCAGTACCCGGAATGAATCAACTATTTCTGCGTCCGGCAGCACTTTTGAACAAACAGTACTGGAAGCACTCCTGAGCATTGATAGTTAACCTCTTTACTTGTCCGTAACCTTGAGAGCATTTCTGTCTATTTAAGAAACTCTGACAAAGCCAAATTCTGCCATTGCTCCTTTAACGCAGAGTCACTCTCTGAGTGGGGCTCTTTCTGCCGCTCGTGGTTGTCATGGTGTTTTCCGTGGTGCGTCATAAAGAAAAAAAGAGTGCCCGTAGCTCTCAAAGGCACTTTGAATCGTTTTGACATGAAGGAGAGTCTAATTTTATTACTCGCTGCTGACTTTCAGGCACAAGTCGATTTTTTTGATCTCCCAGAAGGAAAACTACAATCCACCGTGAATGTTAAATATTTTTTGATGGTACTGTTGTTTTTATAATAATTAGGTTTGGGTGCGTCTCGCAGGCTAACGTTATACGTTCACCTTTGCTCTTGTTAAGAGCTTTCTGTTTGTTCTCTAATCACAAAGTTGAAGTTAAATCTGCTTAACTGGAGCAGAGAGTGCAGATGTGTCACCCGTGGATTACCGTGAAGGCATCCATCCCTGTTTAATCTAAACTATGGATTTATGTCTGTCTCAAACAACTCTGCATCACTATGATGGATTTCAGCTGCATAACATGATTTTCTTGATTTGTTTACACTCATCTCTGTCTCCTTTGACTGTCTCACAGTAGCAGAACTATCACAGATCATTTATTAATCTCTTGTTCCTCCTGTAGTGTAATACTTTATACTGAACATCCACAGAAGCCAATCACATAATAGTCTCTCCGGCCCATCTGTAAATGATGAACTGTTTAGCTTTATTAATGTTCCATCTCGCTTTAGAATAAGTGGCACCTGAGCCATCAAGGTTATTGAGAGCCACGGGGGTGGATTATGGGGGCCGTGCCATTTCAGAGGGCCCGGAAAGTGTGGAGTCTGCTATACGGCCGGGTTTATGGTGAGATTTAAAAGAGCCCTTTGCGCCTCGCAGTTCTGTTTATTTGGCTTGAAATTTGTAGAATGAGAAAAAGCGAGAGAGCGTTGGGGGGATGGATGCACAGTAGTGCTGTTGTAGTCACTTTTTAGAAGAGGGCTGAAAGTTGATAAATAAGCGTTTTGTTCCGTGCCGACGTGGGAGTGTGTGTGTGTAAGGGGCATTGGAAATGCTTTTACTGACAATGCCCTACAGCTTTCTAACTCTGATGACTGGCATCCTGCCTGTCTTTTTCTAGGTTATTGCTGCTGCACAGAGTTTTAGGAGGCAAATCAGATCTGCCTGCTTTGTTTATTTTGTGCTTGCTAAGAGAGAAGGGCAGATGTTAGAGGGGGAAGCAAGTCAGAAGCTAGGCATGTTTAAGGGCTTCTCATTTACTGACAGCAAACTCTTTCTCTTTCGCTCTCTTGCTCTTTGGCTCTCTCTCTGAGAGTGCGAGGTGAGTTTTAGTGCCCTATAAGAAACAGATGGAAGCCTGCTTTAAAGGAAGAACACACCAGATTGAGATAAAGGTAAAGAGAGGAAATGAAAGGACAGAAGTAAGGGGAGAAGAGGCAAAATGAGATTGGCAGTCTCGTACTACAATATATCAAAACTGAAAACAATCATTCTTATAGAGATGATGATTCTACTGCAAACAAATTGCATATGGAAGCAACAATAGCTTTGAAAGTGTTTTAATATGAGTTGAGTTCATTTCAAGTGTGTGTGTGTGTGTGTGTGTGTGTGTGTGTGTGTACTGTATATACTGTATATTATTTGACTTTTCTTGTATTTTAGTCTTTATACATAACTATATAACAACCTTTCACTTAAATTATTTTTACTCAACACTACAAAAATGTTACATGGACTTTTATGCTTGACAGAGAGATTCAAGATCTTTGTGATTCAACACAAAGTTCTCTGGTGGCCTCTGATCATTTTAAAGGCAAAGCTTGACAGGTTAGCGTAGGTTTTTGTGCGTTTTGAACGCTGAAATCCTCAGAAGGATTTTTCACACAACTTTGAGAGTTTGTTGCCTGCGGTATTGTTGATGGCTAAACAAAAGTGAGTTATGAACTGGAGTCTCAGCTGTGAGATTTCACAAACAATGGCTGATCCGTGCTCATTGATGAATGTAATGATTATTTTAATGTTCTGCGTTTGATGGCATGAACATGTTAGAGCTTGAGCGGAGGGGATATTTTTGCATCAGATTTTATTGACACTCTTTTATCATTCTATCACGCATGTCTATCATATGTGTGCTGGAGGGGGTGGGGGAAGGGTTTATGGAAAGATGGACTATTACCCTGATGAAAAAAAGAGAGGAGGGAAAAAAAAAATCAGATTTATGGTTGATTCATTATTTACTGACCAATTTCCCTCCCCCAGCACGGGCCTGTCTCTGTGACCCCTCCCCTCTCTTACACTCCTGCCTGCTAAAAAGCTCAATAAAAATGCACAAATGTGATTGATTCTAATAGCAGACTGACAGAACTTCCAGCTGGGGTGTTTTAGCATGCATATGCATGCGCGTATGTGCAAGTGTGAGTTTTTTTAGTTCTTGCCTCTCTTTAATTAGAAGTGCATAGGTCACATGTGTAAAAGGCCCAGCCCCCATCATGACCTGTCAAACTGTCACTTCACACATTTGACATTATGCACCTTTCAGTCAACACATAAATGTGCTATATATGTGCTGTCTATATATTATATTAGTTAATGCATTTACACCCACAGATAAATGTCATTTTTTATTAATTTTTTTTCTACTGGTCTATATGTGGGTCAGTGACAGGGCACTCATGTATTTTATTTTATTCAGTTCAAAACCAATTTATACTGAATGACTTAAAGGTGCCATAGAATGCATTGATACAGTATTTTAAATTGTTCTCTGATATCTACACAGAAGGTATGTGGCTTAGGTAAGGGCAAAAAATCTCCAGAAACGATTTTACATGTCCATTTACAACCCTAGGATTTCTCCCTAGAATGAAACGGTCTGTTATTGGCTTATTTGGCAGGGTCATGAATAATAATGAGCTCTGCTCTGATTGGCTGTTTCACAGTGCTGCTCAATGTTGAGCTCTGCTCTGATTGGCTGTTTCACAGTATGGCTCATCAGCAAGAAGGAAGCACAGGGAGGAAAATATATATTTATATACTTTCTCTCGCAGTTATATCGTCGGGTAATTATACTGTATATAAAACGCGGGCATAGTTCACTTTCTCGATCGCGTTATAGTTCACTTTCAAGAGACGCGATCACACAAACTATGTTTACATTATGGAGCAACAGTACTTACCACACATTTCACAAGATCAGATGCTTGTCAGTGGTGCTCAGGATCTGTAAGTCATTCGCCATCATCCTCATCTCTCCTTACTGAGAGTGAAATCTTATGTACTGTCACAGGCTACCGCTAGCAAGGAGCTAACCATGTCCCTTTAGTGGCTCGCGTTATTTGCTTTCTGTGCCTTTCTGAATACAGACACCAACCCATCCCTGCACTTCACACCCCCTGCACGGCCTGGAACATAACATTTATTTTGTTATTTTCGCTGTTGTCCGCGCTTGTTTATTTACAATACCTGCAGAGCTTCTGATGGTTCGGCCGGCTTAGAACAAGGACGGGTTTATGCAAATGTTGGGGGCGTAGTGATCCCGACTGTTGCGTCACAGTCGGTGTTATGTTCTGATTCGCCTGTTTTTCAGTGGTCTTTTTTAATCACGAGATTTACATATGAAGGAGGAAACTATGGTGTTTGAGGCTCACTGTATGTCATTTCCATGTACAGAACTGTTATTATTTAAATATGCCAGGGTAAAGACAGTTTTTCATTCTATGGCACCTTTAAATACATCTTTTGTGGTGCATGAAATGAGAAATGTTAGGGCAATACATGGAAATAAAGCTTAATTAAAATAATTTTTTTAGCATCCTTAAAATTATTTATATATATATATATATATATATATACACACACACACACACACACACGTGTGACTATATGTGACTATACGTGTTTATAAATAATTTAAAAAATTCATATTAATATTTGAAAAACTTTTGTCTGCCAAATCAATTATATTTTTATATTTTTACTAATTAAAATGAATCCTTTCTTTAAAATGGCAAAAGAGTTTTAAAACCACATGAAACCAACTTGTTTTAAATTTGTTTTTGTTTTTTAAAGGTTCTTCCTTTTCTTTACCATGGGCGCTCCTATATATCATTGACCCAGGTGTGTGTTTGTGTGATTGTACACTTGTGAGTGAGTGTCTTGCTGTTTGGACGGAGATTGTGTTTCCTATGCTGAGGCTGCTGGTTTCAGATGCAGGTGGACAGGTGATGAGATGATCTGGCCGTTTCACTGCTGAATCAGTTCGTTACAGCATCCGAACCGAACTCTCCTTTGCCCTCGCTCCGCAAAACTCTTCCAACTGCCAGCGCAGATGCTGACATGACTGTCTTTTCCCCTCATTTTCATTTTTTTCATTTTCACTTATTGCCTTCTCTCTCAAACAGAAAATGAGTACCGGGGGAAACTCCTGAACCAGCGCTGGACGCGAGGAGACAAGATCAGCCGCTGCCGGCCCTCTCTCAGACTGCAGAGCCAACCAATCAAAGTGAGTCACACAGGTCCGCCCAGCCAATCATCACGCAGAAACACGGGCTTGCTGCCAAGTTGGCACAATTAGAGGCGAAAGAGGGTTATACATTTATGACATTCATCAGTTCTGTCTGTCAGCACACTGTGAAAGGAAGTCAGCGTTGTATTACCGCAATGTACGCAGTTCATGCCAGCTTGACCTAGAATGGGTTTTGGCAGAGCAACCTAAGCCCCCTCTGAATGAGCCGAGATTTTAAAGTGTCCCGCGTCCTGTAATTATGAAGAATTGGGCTGTTCGGCTCAACCTAATTTCATTTTTAGAGCTTTCTTGCATTATTTAGGAAAACTGGAGAGGTTTGAAAGCTGGGATGTCCTTGAGCTGCTTTTGTTTGCTATCTTTCATCAACATAAAAGAAAGTCTCTCCCTCTCTCATCCTATCGCCTCCCCCCTTCTCTTTTTCTGCTTAGGTGTGTGTTTTTGCCTTTAAGTGGATGCATCCCCTTTCCTCCTCTTTCACACTTTCTTCTTCATGCTTTTTATTTGGAACAGCCCATATTTTCAACCATCTATCTCTTTCACGTCTGCATTGGGAAATTCATTGGAAAAGATTTCTAATGGGGGCACTGGGATGGGAAGAGAAAACAAGAGCGAGTGAAAGCGCGCTCTCTCCCGTGGGCCCATAAATGTATTTTTTTTCACTCTGATGGAAAGAGTTCATCTGAAGCGATTGATTTATCGATCTAATTTGAAATGTTTAAAGGGTTGCAGTTGCAGGCAGCTCTTTTAAGAGCATCCAATTAGATAATGCCAAACTCCGACTGATCAGCGTCATCCAACTGTGTGCAGAGGAATCAGAGCCAAGCTTATTCTCATGCTACCACACGCTCTTAAAAGAAAACACACGAGCGAGTGCGCATTTATACACACGCACAAACATAAAGCTCTCTCGGTTGTCAGTCAGAGCATTAACTCCGCTTCCCTGATGGATGGCTCAGATCTCCTTGGCGACCGTATCGGCCTCCTTTAATTGGCCGATGCTTTCCGCAGGTAATTTTGGAGATGTCAGTAGCCTTGTCACTCTAGCGACGGTTGCCACGCGAGGCCCAGTTGCGTCCTTTTCTTGTAAATGCGAAAATGAATAAAAGCCTCATTTATGCGCACCGGAGGAGGAGGGGTGACCTTCTTTGTGAAGTCATTGCCCCCAGCCAGCAATTTACATAGAGCTGTCAGAAGAGCACGAAGGAGCGACTCCGTCCGCTTGTATGGAGAAGAGAGGGACACAATTAATAATGTAGCACGCGGCCCAAAGGGATGCGTAGACGTTCTCGTAAAAAAGTGGTAAAAAAAATGTTGGCTTTATCTTAGCGTTTGCGTTTTTCTGCCAATGTTTCTGACATCCCCAGTTCTCAAAATCACTCACTCATTTCTCCGCCAACGGTCGTAATTAAAAACGCCGGGGAAGGGCAGGTTTGAAAACATTAAAAGGCCTTTGAACGATATTACGAAAGAAAGATGACACCGTCTTGCTCGTCGCAAACACCTTCGCTCCATGCAGATTTAATGAGGCAGAATTCGAAATAAAAAAGCAATGCAAACTCTGAAGCGCTCACCTATTCGAAAGAGATGCGTAGCTATGGTTACACAAACATGAAAGCCACACGGGCCCTGTTTGATTCATGTGTTGACACTAAGGAGACGGCAGTGGAAGACCAGAGGAAGCTACAGTGGGAAAAGAATGAAACGACACGCATCTGCCCCTGGCTTTTGTGCTGGGGGTCAGAGTGGTCACAAAGCTTGTTTCGGAGATACAGAGAGGGCATAGAAGCCTCGCAGATGGGCGAACCGCACACAACACAACGCTCAGTGTTTGTGTCCGCCGTCTCCCGGGGACTATTTGATCATCAATGTGAGAAAACTTTCCTCTCAGGCCGGCGAGTCGAGCTCAGAATGTGAGAAGCGAGAATCAGTGCGCATAAAGACTGCTTGTTGCTTGAGAGCGCGTGTGCTTGTGATCAAAATGCTCCTGGGAGAGGAAGAGAGACTCTCTGTGCACCTGTCTGCCCGGATACACACACATACACACACAGCCAACTTTCATCGCCCCGTACGCAAACTCCCTCAAATCGAACACAACACACTCATTATCCGCCCGTGCTGAAAAGTCTGCAATCAACAGGAAGTGGCACTGCCAGAGAGAGTGCGCAGGGATAAAAAAGAAAGGGAGCGTGTGAAAGAGAAACTCCTCTGTGAAAGTGCAGTGTGCCCTTGCCAGCTCCAGTGCTGTATTAAAGGCGGCAGCTGGGAGCGGGGTGAGCAGCGCTTGCCGAGGGTCAAAAGGAGAGAGTTTCGTGGATTTTCAAGGATTCCGTTCCATTTAAATCACAGTAAAGTAATCAAAGCTAATGGCGCCATTGTGCCGCCAGAAAAGATCCGATGGCTTTACAGTGAGCAGACTTCCCTGCATCTGTGTGTGTGTGTGTGAGTGAGATTGAGAGGATTGACACCTGCTCCTTTTGTGCCAGAAAGCGCAGCGAGTGTTGCGATCGGGGACTCTATGCGGGAGGAATTATAGTGATTTGGAGTGCCTGTGTTTGTATTATTTCTGTCACTGCGGTTAATATTGCTATTGTAATTACCACTCGAGCTTGCCATGGAGCCATGAACGCAAATGGGCTCCTCTGTCAGATGCCATGCTCTGCTGTGTCCGTCCAATCAGATTGATTGTTTGGGGGCCTCTAAATTATAAGCTGATGAGGGGTACAGAAGGGTTAGAAGGGAGAAAACACTGAAAATGTACTGAGATTTAAAGGTTGTTCCATCCATCCATCCATCTATCTATCTATTGTCTGTCTATCTGTCTGTCTTGTCTCTGTCGTTTCTATCTATCTATCTGTCTGTCTTATCTATCCGTCGTCCGTCTATCTATCTGTCTGTCTGTCTGCCTGTCTCATCTATCTATCTATCTATCTATCTATCTATCTATCTATCTATCTATCTATCTATCTATCTATCTATCTATCTATCTATCTATCTATCTATCTATCTATCTATCTGTCTATCTGTCTGTCTGTCTGTCTGTCTGTCTATCTGTCTGTCTGTCTGTCTGTCTGTCTGTCTGTCTATCTGTCTGTCTGTCTGTCTGTGTATCTGTCTATCGGTCTGTCTGTCTTTTGGTCTCTGTCTGTCTATCCATTTGTCTGTCATTCTTTGTCTGTCCATCTCTTTGTTGATCTGTCTATCTTTCTGTATTAGTGTTTGCAGTATAAAAGAGAAAAAAGTGCTCAGTGAGTATTTACAGTATGAAAGTGTGCTTCTCATATATTATTCAAGACTTTATTAACCTGAATGTATCGCGTGTATGTGTGACTCTGTGTGTGTGTGTGTGTGTGTGTGTGTGTGTGTGTGTGCACGCATGCATGTGTTAGCTTGTCCTACTCTCTTTCTCCTCCATCTATCACTCTAGTCTTGACTCTCTCCATTTCTCTCTGACAGATGAGTTTGGATACTGATGACAAGCGCACTCGCACACGGTCCAAAGCAGGAAGAGGTCAGTGAACCCTCTCTCTTTCTTCTGCTCTGTCTTTCTCTTTTTCTCTCACCTCTAAAACTCATTTCTTTCACTGGTCAGCTGAGCATGTCTTATATGTTCGCTCTAGGCATATCTAATATTTTAGCTTCTCTCAAATAATCCTGCTCTTGGAGTCTCTAGAGGTCCTTTTGCAAGAAAATCCTGTTCACTATGTAGCATTCAGTAAGTTTAAATGAAGCCTTGTCAGGAAAAAAAGAGCATTCAACTAAATGCAATGTCGAAAGTTAAAGAAATGCTTTGAAATGTTACAATTTTATATGCATGAGCAGACTACCCAGCTGTTTGTTTTTAGAGGAATGATCTGGGTTCAGTAAAAGTTCAGCTTCATGGACAGCATGAATTTTTTTTATACACATGCAATAAAACCTATGGTTATGAATTATTAATTTATGTAGGTGGAGTTTCAATTACAAAACACAAGAGTTCCATACTATAGGCTAGTACTTTACAAAATAGCAATGCCACATTCATTACTAGTATCCGGGTGCGTATAATGTTAATGTTTACACTTTATATGGTCATGACTAGAGTTTATTTTCAGTTTATGTAACAGACTGTTTTTCCAAATGCATTGAACCCAACATTTCTCTATAGCTAATATATTGCATTTATTTCTTCTTTGCATTACTTTTCTTTGACAGTTTTTATTGTTTTAAAATATTGTTTTAATATAAATTGATTCGAAAAAGGCTGTTCTTTTAACCGTCTGCAGTTTTGTTCTGATTTCACCATTAAACTAAACTGGGACAATTAATCATATTTTTGTGCTGATTTGTGCATATTGTACATTTTTTCCATAATCAAGGCTTGATGTTTTGGCTGACTCAGGTGTTTGTGTCTATGTATATACTGTATATATATGTACTGTGTGTGTGTGTGTGTGTGTGTTTTCTCTTGGACATAATGCAGTCATGAGTCTTACTGCATATGGCCTCCTGGGCTCTGTATATATTTGTGATTTATTGATTGTGGTTCTGAGCAATTATTTCTGCTTAATTTTCTGTTCCTGATTGTCTCTCTGTCTGCAGTTCCCTCAGAGATTGTTGGACAGGAGCTGAGGTAAGACAGATTAGTTCTGTAAAGTTAAATATGCCATTTTTTTCATGTTTTAAATCCATGTTTGATCATGTTTTGACATTATTTGGTTCGCAATGCACGCTGCTTTACAAACAAAAACCATTTTAATGTAACAACCAAACTCATTTTCAACAGTTTTTATCATCAATAATTTTACTGACAGCAATAGAAATCTTCTAAATGTGTGAGTCCACGGATTATATACACCTGGTGCTTTTTCTTTGCCTGATCAATCATTTGTTTCAGATGGCCAGTGTCTGCTAGTTCCTATAGACCCAACAACACAAAATCTGTGCGTGAGGGATATTAAAGCCTCATATTCTTAGCTTATTCTCCACATTTTCCTCTCACGGTCAAGTGCACTATGAAGTTTACAAGAGTGTAATTTATAACAGCATCAAAAACACTCGCTAGCCATCAGGGTCACTGAAGCTGTTCACGGCTGTCTTCTGTCACAGATCTTAAACAGCTTAAAAGACGATGCTTTCATACTGCAGCAGAACAGAATAATAAATATTTCAAGACATATGTTATGTACATAATTGGATTTGTTAGCCATAATATTGTATTATTGTTCTTGTGTATTTTTCTAGTACATACAAGATCGATATTATGTTAGTAGTTAATAGTATATATTCTATTGTAAATATTGTATAGCTATTAAAATACAAGTGAACACAAGATTCAAGTTCAAATCTCAACCCTCTCTGCAGGTAATAAACGAGAATGCCAATGAAACAAAATGTACAAAATACTAGGGATTTCTACTAAAGACAGAAGGGATTTCATGAAACGAAAGAAGGGCCGCCACAGGAAACGAAAATCAATCACAGCTCCATCGTATTGACGAAACAATTATTTTGCTAAATTTAAAAATCTATGTTTGTTTGTTTTGTGCTGGCCGTGGAAATGTGGCTCCTGATGAACTATTTAGCACACAAGCACCACAAAATAACAAAAGCTATAAAGCATCTCTAATTTGACCCCCTCTATCTGTTCAGCTGCCCTACTCCAGGATGCAATGGCTCTGGCCATATCAGTGGCAAATATGCCCGACACAGAAGGTACGACAGATGAAATGCCTGTGTGGTGCTCCGTAGCCCCTGATTCACCCCCCTCTGCAGCCACATAGCCTTTCCTGATTCCAAAAGCTGTTTAGCCCTTAGACTAGATCATCTTAATCTTCATCTCTTCCTCAGATAATGACAATCTCTCTCTCTTACTTTCACTCTCCCTAATAGAGGTCTTTAGGCAGGGTATTGATTATTGGAGAGATATTACAGTTATGTTTATTTACACGTATATACATTCAGGAAGCCATTTGAGATGCTTCATGTTTATAGATCTATCTCTGCTGCCCGTCCAATAGCGAGGCTTTCTAGGTGAGGGCTTTATTGAATTCCACCCTCCACCAATCCCTCCTTTCTCTCTCTCTCTCTGTTTCTTATTTTATTGTGGTATAATTAAGTGTTCCAGTCAACTGGCTGTAATTTATAAAAATTTCTAGCCAGCACACTGCCCCCTACAGGTCAATATCCAACATTGTTCCATTCCTCATCTGAGTTTCCATAGACTGTTTAGCATGGCATGCTTGGCTTGCATGTGTGTAGTTTGCATGTTTTCATTGTTTTTACACTAGCACAGAAAAAGTCCTTAGTGTTGTATTGCTTATAGAATTTTCTAATTAATGATCTTTCTTCTTCTCTTATAGTGTTGTGAGTTGCCCATTGGCCAGGAAAAGGCGCCTACAGGAAGCAGAGTCAGAGCAACCTGCCTACAAGAGGAAGTCTCACCCGCTGAAGCTGGCGATGGATGAAGGATTCAACGTAGAGAGTGAGGGGAGCGGAGACGAGACGGAGTTGAGGGAGGAAGAGGAGGAGGATGAAGAACAGGCCAAGCAGAAAGCTAACGATCAAGAATGTGAAGAAGAGGAGCAAGCGAAACAGAACACAGAGAGCGCCAATACAGAGGAGGACGATGGTGATGAAGGTGAGTGATCAAAAATGGCCAAAAAATCGGACTATGTTTAACTTTCTTGTTTTGGGTAATAAATACAGTTATATTTATACACAGATTGGTTATACGCTCTGTAAAAGTGACTGCTATACATTTTTAGAAGTCAACCTGATTTAGCGAGCACATTTCATTCAAAGAAACCGTACTCAACAACTATAGTTGACAGCCACATCATTGACATTGACACACAAGCATTGCACCCTTTCTGGTTGGAGCTCCATACTCTCTCAGGTGAAAATAAATGTTAGAAAATAAGGTTTTGTGCAGTAAGAAAGGAGTCCTGTTAAATGTTGAAGGAAAGGGAAAAAACAGAACCCGGACAGTTTTTACAGATTAGCTGAGAGTATAAAAGCAATTGTCAAAAACAGTTTGGAATAAAATCAGTCACTTAAGATCCAGTTCAAAGTCTTGAAAAGAGATACTTTCGTTCTTCTGTGAAACAGAAAAGAAGATATATTGAAAAAATGTTGTTGTTTTTTTTGCACATACAATGTACATACATTGGACCCTAATGACTTTCAATATATAGAAGAAAACCCTGATACATCAAAATATCTTCTTTTATGTTCCACAGAAGAAAGTCATACTGGTTTAGAACGGCATGATGGTGAGTAACTAATGACAAAATGTTCATTTTTGGGTAAACTATACCTATAATATTTAGGCTTTACTTTGGACTCTGTACAGACAGTAGTCAATCTGCTTCTGATGTTGTTGTATGTACTGGACAATTTGAGAGTTAAGCCTCTGACAATGTACATATATCCTTAGAAAATTACAGATTTTAACATTTGTGTCTCTCACACAGAAGAATGCGTTATCATTGAGGCGTCCAGCACAGAGAAGCCCAAGCTCTCATCCTCTGAGGATTTCTCTAACTATCAGCACATAGTGGCCAACTCAATGACACACCTCAACAACCACAACAACTGTGCCATGTCACCCCAACAGCAACAACAACAGTCTGTCACAGTGGAAACACAAGATAAAAGCCCTTTTATGGAACCAGAAGACGAGAAAGAAGGAACTGAAACAGAGGAAACAAGGACCCAAGTAGGAGTTCTGATGTCTAAAGAGAATGGAGTGATGAAAGGTGAGATTAAAGATGAAGAAGAGAACATGCATACTGAGAGCCAGAAGGAGTCAGACCACCAGTATTTTACTGAGGAGATGGAGACACAACAGGCCGAAGATGAGGATGATGATGATGATGATGATGAGGTGTTGAGGTCTGAGATTAAAAGAGAAGAGACATTCAAGGAAGTTAAGTCTGAAGAGGAAGGGGAGAGAGAAACCGCCTCTTCGATTATCACTGCCACTCAGGGATCACACATAAGGGAAGACTATGTTTCCCACAAACTTACATTGCCAGAAATCTACAGCTCTAGTAAGGCTGCTACAGCATCTCCTGTGGTTATCGAAGTGCAGCCTGAGGAGTCTGAGAGGGATGCTGACATGGAAGGTAACGATGACGATGGGGACGACGACAGCTTGTCTCAACGATCAACGGTGGCGGACGAGTCTGAGATGTTCGACATAATGCGGGGGAACTTGGGGTTGCTGGAGCAGGCCATTGCTTTGAAAGCCCAACAAGTCAAAGCTCATCGTGAGCTCAGCCGCATTCCCGAACACCACCGTTTCTTTCCTCTCGACGACCGGTCCGGCAAACACATGGAACATATCCGCAAGAGCTGCTTTGGAAAAGGTCAGATATTTGTCATTTTGCCTATCAACCCCTATACAATTTCTGTGTAGAGTCTTCTTAAAATTCAGTTGTGACAATTTTAGTAATAATGTTTGTACAAAGTCTTTACATAGTCTTCACATAATTTTTGTCTAAAACCATTCTTACGCAAACTGTCGTATCAATGCGACTATTTATGCATGCATGGTTGTCTTTACAGTGTTACAAATTTTTGCATAAAGTTATGTTAAAATGGTTTTACATAAAAACAACAGTTCTTACATAAACTTTTGCAGTAATGCGACCATAAAAACAATTTAATGTAAAACCATGTAAAGGTGCTACCCAACGACTTCCTCATCAATTGAACTGAAGTTTACAATTAGCACTGAAATTCGTTCTTTCATAAATGGATTCACATTGGAAGTATGCAAAGACTTGTGTATATTGTGTATAATCTGATGCAATTTATATAAGAACTCTTATGCAAAGTCTTTCCATAGTATCTTCATAGTTTTTAGAGGAAAAACGTAAACTGATGCATCAATGTGATTGTAAAGTTTTCAGTACCATTTTTAAGTTATGTAAAAATGCTTTGCACAACCATTCTTACACATTTTTTGCAGTAATGCGATCATTTATCTGCAAAGGATGTAAAAGGATGCAAAGCATGTCTCGTTAACATTTCAACATTTAATTAAGGAGCCACTGGAGCGTACATGCAAGCTGTAAAGATGTTGCACAACCATTATGCATCAGTTAAATTGAATTCTATGAACAATTTGCACAAAAATTCAGTTTTAGATAAAACTGTTACGACTGTTCACTATTTTAACAATATTCTAGTGTAAATTGTATCTGTAATCTTACATAGTTTATATATAGACTTCTCAAAGTATCTTCATGGCTTTTACAAAAAAAAAACATGGAAATTGTTGCATTAATGCGACAATTTGCAATTTATGTTGCATTAATGCGACAATTTTCCATTTATGTTGCATTAATGCGACAATTTGCATAATAATGGTTGTATTAATTAGATTGTTGTGTTCAGTTGAGTCCAGTTGATTAAATAATTTTTGAGCAAAATCCTTACATAGTCTTTCTGTTAAGCTTTCTTTTTATCAGTTGTTGCATCATTCTGAAATTGTACACAATACTCATTTTGTGTACAGAAATTCTTCCTGCTTGTGTTTGAGCGATGAATTTATACACACTCTAATGCCACAAACCATTTCATAAGTGCACTCCGAGTGCTATTTAAACTTGCACATATGCATTTTTCAACACACCCTACACAAGTGCTCAAATATCAACAAATTCTCATAAATAAACACCCACACATGATTAATCAGAAAGAAGATTAAAATGGCAAGCTCTCGCTCAGGCAAAGAACTGCAAGATTAATAATGGGGGAAGCAATCTGGAGAGTATAAATGGGTCAAATGAATTGGTTTCCATAGATAAACTCCAGCCTTAGTCTATAATTACTGAAGCACTTAGAAAGAGAGAGAGTGCGAGAGAGTTGAAGGGGAGAGAGGGTGTGTGTAATTAGATTGGTTTGGCACGTGTTTATTTGTTTATTGGTTTTGTTTGTGGTGTTGTTCTGCTCTCGGTTGGCACCGTGCCCGGTCCGTGTGGCACTGGATTCAGCCGAGTGCTCGGTAGGGCTCCACACCCCCTCTATAACTGGCCTCCTCACGCTCCGACCAGTTTTAATTAGTAGGTGCATGTCTCGTTAACATTTCAACATTTAATTAAGGAGCCACTGGAGCGCACATGCAAGCTCTTTCTCTCTCTACGTCTCTCACTTTCTCTCCTTTTTCTTTTTTTTCTCTCTCCCGTCTGTTTTTCATGTTTTTCGCTTCTGCCTTTGTCCTTGCACCTTCGTTCATTTACCTTGGACCCCGCATACTTTTTCACTCTCTCCTCCTGTATAATATGGAGATGTGCTTTGCCAGTGGTAAAGTCTGTTTAATGAGCTCCATTTTTCAGTAGACAATCCAATAAACCCCAGCGCACCCTCATTGAAGATAATAATCCTGTATGGAAACATCCACCTGCCCAAACGCATAATGACCGTAATTATCACCGTAAATGTGCCCTCTCATGGGTCCAGAGGCAACTTTAACAACTTCCAGAGAGTATGAAACCGGAGAGCGTGTTTGTGTGCAATGTGTGTGGTAATATTCCCATCTTTTGTACGTTTCTGTCCTGACAGAAGTGATAATGTCTTCAGATAAGGTTTGACTGACAGGTGTTTTGCTGCCCACAGAGAGTTCTAGATCAGAGAAGCGAGAGATCAAATGCCCAACCCCCGGGTGTGATGGAACGGGTCACGTGACAGGACTTTATCCCCACCACCGCAGTCTGTCAGGCTGCCCACACAAAGATCGGATCCCTCCAGAGAGTGAGTCAACATCAAACTACAGACACATCTTTTGATTGTGTGATAATCTGCAGCAGAAAAGACAAAACACTGTACTTTAGACATCTAGTATTGTGCACGTCTCTTCCTAAACCTCTCATCTATTAGTTCAAAATTGATGCTGGCAGAATTCGTTTTTTGGGGTCATGAAGTCCTTTCATTGGCTGACTTTTTCCTTTTTGTGCTCTGATTGGTTGTTCTCAGTTTTGGCCATGCACGAGAACGTCTTGAAGTGCCCAACGCCAGGCTGCACTGGTCAGGGTCATGTCAACAGCAACCGAAACACACACCGCAGGTACGGAGTCTCCTTTTTCAGGATGCTTTTCCTTTTGGTGACCACATGGTAGATCCCCAAATGTACTTTCTTGGTACATTTGGTCCACATAATGACAATAAAGGTTCCAAAAGGTGATTTTTGTTGCGAAGAACCTTTCAGTGAACCATTTTCCACTATAAAAAAATGGAAATGTTTCATGAATGTTAAAGGTTCTTCATGGAACCATCAATGCCAATAATGAAGATCTATTTTAAAAAGTGTAGTGTATTTTCCTCACACATTCTTTCACGCTTCCTCCTCTTTCAGTTTGTCCGGATGTCCCATCGCTGCTGCCGAAAAGCTCTCAAAGACTCATGACAAGCAACACTTGCCCCAGCCCATGGGCGAGCACATCAAGGGCAGCCCAAACTCTGACCGTGTTCTCAGGTGAGGCCTAAACCCCAACAAAACAAACCCAGGAACTGAAAACATCAGCGTTTATTCCTGTTTTTCCCAGCAACAGCAAACATACCCCGTGTTCGGTCTCCTCCTGTCCTTCAGCTTCCATGTCAGCAGTATGTCTTCGTCAAACGTACCTGCTGTGGTTGGTTAGCACAGCTGTCAGTCACCGCAGGACTGAACTCACTTACCACAGCACGATTGGTCAGGCATTTCAGAATGTCGGTCCTCCTTTTCCTTTGCCCTTCTAATAGAGCACAGCCTGCCATTTCATGCTGGGATCGGGCCTCAAACCTGCTAGTCTAATTACGCCACTGATAAGCTAATTATGGGACTTACAGGGCATGGAGTATTGGCAAAATAATTACTTTCCTTCAGGAAGCATGTCTGTGGTCAGACAAAGCAATGCGGGTTATGAAAATAATAAGCAGTCCTCTCTTATTAGTGTTATTCTGATTTAAATGAGCGTCAGTTCACTGAGAAAGCCCATTAAGGGAAGATGTCGACAATGAGAAGTCACCAGAGAGACCTTTGACGGCTCCGCATGCCACCCCTGCTAATGGGATGCACTGACTAATGAAGAGACAGGAAGCAGAGGGTAATATACTTTACATGCCATTGTCACGCAGATCATAACACACGTAGGTGTGTGTGCGTGTTTTCCTTCAAACCGTGTCTGGTTTATGCCCGAAATACGTTAATGATGTTAAATACAGAGCACAGTGTCATAGTCCGCAATGACACGCACACGCTAGCATTCTTTAGCTAGTTTCTAAAACCTAGCAAGCCACCTACTGCCTACTTATAAAACAGCATCCTAACCCTCACTGAAGCATTTAGAACGCTCTACATAAGCAGCACTCCGCACTGCAGACTCAACTCGCTATGGAGTTTGACCAAGGAAGGTCATTTCAGGATTGCAAGACCAATTCCTTCCTACTTGAATAAGGTACATTACTAAATCTTAAAAACTGCCTGCCAAGTTCACATTTCAAATACCTTATTCCAAATCATCAACACAATCTGATATGAAATATTCCATAAACTTTGTTTTGTTTTTTTCAGTCAAATAGCGTTAAAAAATGCATATTTAAGGATGGTCCAGCCAATGCACATGTACAGTCTCAGGATACTGCCTTTTATGGCGACCGGAGCTTCTAATGGCAGCTGCAGTGATGTAATTACTTAACCAATTGGTGATTGGCTTTTTCATTTAGAAGGCAGAACCGTATTTCTTTCTCATTCATAGTACTATGAGTGAACCATCTTGGTATATAGTTGCTAAGCTAATAGCTCAATATTCTAGTAAGCACAGAACTGCATAGCATGGACATATTCAGTAAAATAATCAATTTTAATTACACTGAATAATATTTCTCGCTTCATCTGCCATTGCAATTCCTTCTGGGATTGCCTTCCCTGTGAAGGACACATGCACTGCAGCCTTAGAATGTAGTTAAAATGTGACACATTAGGAAGCTGCTTACATTTTTTAAACAGTGTTCACATCGGGAGTATCTATGATGCCTTAAAATGCCACCTCAGTAGGCAGCTCACTAGTTTCTGGAGCACAGCAAATGTCTTTTCAGAGTTTTTCTTCAGAACAGAGAAAGGGCCGCAAGGGCTCACAGTTCTTCAGGAAAAGGAGTCGGTTTTAGGGCTTCAATTCTATGCTATACGATATGCTAATGTGCTCAGTGCTGATAAGACACTATTTAATCCTCTTCTCCTTCAGTCACCCTGCTTTAAAACGCGCTTTCTCTCTCTCGCTCTCTCTCTCCCATTTACTCTTTTACTGGCTATTTATCTGTGGGACTTTTCCTTCCTTTTTCTTTTTCTCTGTATCTTTGGCTCATTGTCAGTCTTTCAATTCCGCTTCTCTTCTGCTGTCTAATTCCAGCCCACTCTTTCACTCTTGATCTTTTATGCTCACTTACACTTATCCTTTTATGCTTCTTTTTTCTTCACTGCAGGGATATTGATTCTTTTGTGGAGGAAAAAAATGATGGAACCTTCTCTCTCTCTCTCTCTCTCTCTCTCTCGCTACCCATTTTTTGCAGGCCCATGTGTTTTGTGAAGCAGTTGGAGATTCCTCCGCACGGCAGCTACAGGCCCAGCCTCGTCCCCGCCACGCCACGCGCTAATCTGGCCAAGGAGCTGGAGAAGTACTCCAAGGTGTCCTTCGATTATGCAAGCTTTGATGTGCAGGTGTTCGGCAAGCGCATGCTCGCCCCAAAGATGCACATCAGCGAAACTTCACCCAAAGCCTTCAAATGTGAGCAAGCTTAGTCACGGTTAATGAACGTTATGTATAATACACTCCTTGCAGTGCGGAAATGTGTGTAAATGGTGTGCTTTGTGAATAGTACGGCTAAGGTTTGAGATTCATTATTGTCGTAAGTTAGCAGTAAGTGAGTTTGGTAGAGTGCTCTTCAATGAAAGGATCAAGTACTATTTATAAGTACTAAAGTTACTATTAACTAGAGCAATGTTCTCTTTTCTCCATAGCCAAACCTCCATTCCCCAGGGCCTCCCCCCCAAGTCCCAGCTTGCACAGTGGTTATGGAAAAAGCTCCTCCAGCAGCTATGATTATTCCCATGATGCCGAAGCTGCCCACATGGCCGCCACTGCAATCCTCAACCTGTCCACGCGCTGCTGGGAGAGACCAGAGAACCTCAGCATCAGACACCAAGATAAGGTACGGAACATAATCTCATGTAACAGACGAATGCAACTGGAGTTATTTAAAAAAATGTCCTGGCTCTTCCAAGCTTTATAATGGCAGTGAATTGTGGACGTGATTTTGAAGCTCAAAAAAGTACATCCATCCATCATAAAAAGTGCTCCACACAGTTCCAAGGGGTTAATAAAGGCCTTCTGAAGTGAGGTGATGCAAAAATATTAATATTTAAAACTTTGTATAAACCATAATCTTTAGCTTCAGCTAACTGTCATTCATGAGAGAGTGGCATTTCAGTAGATGACGTAGGATATAATAGGATACAGTTTAATTCTACTGAAACTTCTGTCGTTTACTAGGATAACTAATTTACTAAAGACAGCACTCACTACAGCTGAAAAAGCTGGCAAACATTAGCTAGCACCCAGACATTTAGACATCTAGTAACCAACTGAAAGTAGTGATGCTAATAACTAAACAGAAACAATTTTAGTAGCTTAGCTGTTTTGATAATACAGCAGTATTAGCTAGCAAGCTAATTTTTCATACAAGTATTGGGTAGCTTTGACAAAACACAAGCTAGCTGAGGCAATAATCAAACTTTTTTCTCAAGTAGCATTAGGAAGTCATTTGAGCAATTTTGTTCATTTGGATTCATTCTCATTTCATTGCAATAAACTGACTCCAAAACAAAATCACAAATTCTTTTGATCCAAGTCTTTTATCAACAGTGTTCTCGGAAGTCTCTATAAAGAATTTTACGTCTTTTTTGTAGTTAAATAAAATGTAGCTTAATGCAGCTATTTTTGATTCATTTATTCAAATTAGGCTGTTTTCTAGTATTATTAGCTACATGTAGTTTAGTATGTGTTCAAGTGTGATGCTGGCACTCTAATTAAATCCTTATTGTTTCTATTGTGCCAGATGAATGCTGCTCTGATTTACTCTGATCTACTTTAGATAGCTTAACTACTTTAAATTATGAGTAGCTTAGCAGGCTAGTTTCAAACTAGCTTCTACTACGTCACACCATGTGCAGATGTATAATAGTTAATAAGAGTGGTTTATAATGGTTAGCATCCATCGATTGAAGAAAGTCCGTCTCTATGTGTGATTGATCTTCAGCAGGGTTTGTATCAGATGAACGTAGCGTGAGCGAGAATGCGTTTGCTTGCTGTTGGGAACTTATTGCGTCATCTCTCCTCCCTTTCATCTGTCCCTCCGTTCGTTTCATCCTTGTCTCCTCTTCATGTTGTTATTGCATTAAGTTGATAGTGAGCTCCCTTGATAGGGCAGGACCAGGTGCTCCATGTTCTTTAATTCAATATTTCCATGGTTAATGCAAATGAGGGCATCTCTCTCTCATTCTCTCAATTTCCTGTCCCTTTTTTCTTTCTTTTCTTTCCTTGTGCCTTTGCACACCCAAAAATACAATCTATCAGCCTCTCACCCCCCTCCATCTGAGAACTCTGGGATCTATACTGTAATTGGAGAAGCTCTGTCCTCGATATTGTGATTTTTTAAAAAAGCTTTCTCCTCAGACCAGGGAGTGACTACTTCATCATTTTTCGATTTCCTGACATGTTTTTAGCAGAAGGGGATAAAAGGGGAAGATTAATGGGCAGAAAGGCCCAGTGGCTCAACGCTAATCAGACTAGGACTGCTCTGGGATCAGTGCCTACTGTGTGTGCACATCTCCGACTTCATATTCACACACAAATATGTAAACATGCCCATTTTAGCACTAATCCATTCATCATCCATCTACATACAATAGGAACGTATGTAATTGCTGTGTTTTAAAATGTGTACTTTGTTGTTAAGCTTTATTCCATGTTTGTTATACTCAGATTTTAGTTCATAATTTTACTTTTCTAAGCAATAGCATTGCACTGCCTTGGCAAAGACCCACAACACCCTACAAGCACCCACTATATTTACAAACACCCACCGCACTTACAAACACCCTACAACCAACGTATTTACAAACACCCACAACAACTAAAAAATACCCACCACATTTACAAATACCCACAAACGCCCATTGCATTTATAAACACCCACAACACCCTACAAACACCAACAAACAGCCTAATACACACACCGCATTTACAAACACCATATAACCATATAAACACCCACCACATTTACAAACAGCCATAAAAACTCACCTCAATTACAAACATCAACAACACCCTATAATCACCCACTGCATTTACAAACACCCACAACACCCTACAAACACACACCCACTGCATTTACAAACACTCACCTCACCTCATTTACAAACACTCACAACACCTTAGAAACATGCACCACATTTACAAACACCCCACAAACACCAACCGTATTTACAAGCACCCACTGCATTTACAAACACTCACAACACCCTACAAATACCCACCGTGTTTACAAACACCCACAACACCTTGCAAACACTCACCGCATTTACAAACACCCACCTCATTTACAAACACACACAACACCCTACAAACATGCACCACATTTACAAACACCCACAACACCTTAACCACATAGCAAATTGTAAAAAAAAAAAAAAAATACAGCACACCCAAGTATCTGCATAGCAACACCTTGGCAACTACTAACAAAACGCTAACAACCAGTAATGCATTTACAAACACCCACAACACCCTTGTCAGTCGCATAGCAACGCCTTGGCAACCAACCTCAAAATCCTAGCAACAATGTGCTTAAAAAACATGCAGAACAACATAGCAACACTTTGGCAGCCACCTACAACATCCGAGCATTGTGACAAAGAGTTTTGTACTACTCTTGATTATTTTGTGAAATGTAAAATAAGATTTAAATTCTGTAAAAATATGTATTTTTTTAATCATCACAAACCCAGTTATTAATTATAAATTATTTATTTTTTTTCTGTTGTAGAGTATGGAAATTGAGGTGGATGAGAATGGCACCTTGGACTTAAGCATGAAGAAGCCCATAAAGAGAGAAACAGGCATGTCTTGCGCCAGCCCTGAAGTGCGTTCCCCTGATCTGTCTTCATCATCTTCATCATCATCCACATCTCTTCACCATGGCAACAGCAGCATCTCACCCCATTCTTTACACACCTACAAACAAGAGGAGTGGGAGGGGCCTCTGGACTACACCAAACCCAATCGGCAGAGAGAAGAGGAGCTAGAAGAGGTACGACCATTTCCTGTTTCATTTCATTTAGAGGCCTGATCTATCTATTGTTGTACAAACCAGCGTAATATACATTGTATCTTCGCACAGATGGACCACAGCACTCAGTCATTTGCCTCTTCCGACCCTGAGGATTGCGACATGATGCAGGACAGCCTTGAGGACAGGAAGTACCCCGGAGAGGTCACAACCCCCAGCTTTAAGGTCAGGTTCCAGCCCAAGGACAACAAGAAAGAGCTCCTACTGTAAGTCACATCTAATTTGCATCCATTTCTGCGCACAAATGGATATTCAGCACAATGGAATCATTTCACTCAGTCAGGCTTTTGTGTTTGTCCCTTGCAGGTGTCCCACTCCAGGCTGTGACGGCAGCGGACACATCACCGGAAACTATGCATCGCATCGCAGGTATACAGTGTTCAGGGGTCTCTGTGCTTATTTTGCTTTCAAAGGGGAAATATCAAATAAAACAAGACATCACATAGATGTTATCTTTCTCTTGCTTAACTCTTGCCTGCTCTTTGCTTTTTACACTCACTTGGGACGTTCTGGGTTCTTTCACTTTATCTTCTCCTTCTCTCTTTTTTCCCCCTTGTTTCTTTTCAATATTTTTAGCCTGTCTGGGTGTCCTCTCGCTGATAAGAGTCTTCGGTCCCTCATGGCAGCACACACAGCCGAACTTAAGTATGTCTGCTCTACTTCTGATCTTGTCCTTTGTTCTTGGTCTTGCTAAATGCTGCTTTTACTCTTTTCTTGATATGAAAACAGTACAGTACTTAAGACTCAACTTAATATTATTCTAAAATTCCACCGTGGCCCTGCTCTTGGTCAAGTTTATTTCAGGTATTATAAACCAACACATTTAATATTTGACTTCACTTTCCCAGATGTCCAACTTCAGGATGTGATGGTTCAGGCCATATCACTGGTAACTACTCGTCTCACAGAAGGTATGGCCCATTGAACAATCCCTCCCACATCCATATCAATACACAAACAGGACAGAGAAGTTTAGTGATAGCTGTATGTTAGACACACACAAGTATATGCCACACTTCAGTTATTACCCGTCCCCATTATTGAATAATATTTTAGATAGGAAACAGACCCCAGATCTTGTGTAGTTTTCTTTCTTCCCTGTTTATCTAAAAGCTTGCTGAGGCCACTGTTTCCTAACCAGGCACGAGATATCAAGCAGTAAATCCCATGTCTTGCATATGTTGCTCTCAGTAGCCCTGCCTACACTGAATTATCATTGGCCCAAACTCCTACTCCACATAGCTTGATTCAGGTAAATTTGGCCACTTTTTGCCATCTCAATTAGGAAAAGTCTCCCAATTTACCTAAATTCACCGTATATTACATAGCAAAAATGTTTCGATTGGCTGTGATTTTGTCGCATCATGTAGCATTTCGCTTTCAGTAGGATTAAATTGCTGGAAACCCGTCCCATCGTCCCTGGTTAGGATATGGTGTCTGCTTGCCTCTTTCTTAATAGTATTTGAGTTTGGTTTCTCCTGCATTGCTTTGGGTCAGTAGTGCTGGATCCTTATTGTTCTGAGTTTCTAGCTCCTCTGATCATGAGCTGCATACTCTCTATTTTCAGTTTGTCTGGGTGTCCACGGGCCAAGAAAGGTGGAATAAAAACAACTCCCATCAAGGACGACAAGGAGGACTCCGAGCTCTTAAAGTTCGTACTGCATAGAAAGCCCAAGGCTTTTCCCCCTTTCTTACTGTACGGTAAAAAAAGACACAATTTAGGCGGGAATATTGTAATGGAATGATCAAATGTTGGAAAATAGGTTTGTCCAACCACACAGTCATTTAACAACAGTGTAAAGCAGTTTAGAAAACCCCTCTTCATTCAAACAGGAGTGATTTAATCAAGCATTTCCATGTAGAACCACATGTGATCCCAAAATACTGCTTGTGTTCTACTTTGTTAAATATCGCCTTGGCAACCTTCCAAATAACTCACTCGTACATGAACTTATGAGTGAGTGCATGGAGCCCCGCATGGCCAACTAGTGCTAGTAATGTTCAAATTATTTTGGGAAAAGGCCTTGTGTGTTTTATCCCATTGTACAACTTCTAAAAGCAAGAAGACAAAGACGCCTAGTTACACTGCTGAGGAAATAAAAACTGTGAACAATATATTACAGCACAGATGGCTCATGGGGTATTGAAATATTGCGCATGTTTTTGTTAGTAAGTCATCTGCAGTGCAATGTGTGGGTTTTTGTCGTCTTGTTTTTTTGCGACTGCCAAGCGTAGGAGCTTTTTATCTACATGATTCCACTCCAGTCAATGAGGAGCCGGCATATGGCGGCACTCAAGTTCCCCAAAGTGTAAAAATTTCTTTTTTCAGTTTATTTGAATGTTGTAATATTCACAGTCACTGTTGGGCAAAGTATGTAGCTAAATATGGCCCTCTTTACAAAACTGAATAGAGACTCGAGTGAGACAGAGAGTAAACAGATGGTAACTGAAGTCAATAGCAAGGTGATATTTCTGCTCTCATAAAATCTAACCACACTCATGTTTTATTCCCTCTATCTTCATCTTTTTCCTTCTCTCACAGATGTCCAGTGCCAGGTTGTGACAGCCTGGGTCACATCAGTGGGAAGTACGCCACTCACCGCAGTGCATATGGATGCCCGTTGGCGGCCAGGCGGCAGAAGGAGGGTTTGCTGAACGGGTCTCCGTTCTCATGGAAGGCGTTTAAGACAGAAGGGCCAACATGTCCCACACCAGGGTGTGACGGATCGGGACACGCCAACGGCAGCTTCCTCACCCACCGCAGGTACTTGAATGGCGAGAATATGGTTTTGACAGCTATGTTAATAAAATTAATAATAAAAAGTAATAAAATTAAAGAGAGCCAATTTGTGGAAACTTTATACTGGGAATTTTAATATCAGTGTCAAGATACATGTCTAGATTTCTCTGCTCAGTTACATGGTTTATTATATGCAGATACTTCTATAAACTCATATAAATGAGTTGATAATGTTTTATAATAAATGGAAATTTTATTTGAAAAAATAATTAATTAAAATATTAGTCATACTTGATGCTCGCAACCACAGCACATGACCTTCTGTACTATTGCCCACATCTCCCACTTCTGCAATGAACATCGATATGTAAGTCCCATGTGAATCTTATATAAAATTACAGATGTGGGTTTGATACGAATTGTTACTAAAACGGTTCAGAAAACTAGTCTCATCTGAATAGTCAATAATGTAGCGATAAACATTGTTTACTCAAAAGTCACCGCCAAACCAAGCAGCTTTATATTGGTAAACATATTGAATTTGTGTGTTCAAAGTTCAACAAACTTGAAATTTCCGCCTCATGTTGAAATTCCCAGATTCATTGATTTTCCCAAAAAATGTAACCATACAAATGTAAATGTGGTCGCAGCTAAATAGCACAGAAATTACACACTTTAGGTTTAAGGGTACTGGCCAATCTGAGTCATTATGGGACTGCTCGTGAAGCTGTGATGTGAAATGTGATGTGTTTTGTGTATAATAATGAATCAATTGTGTTTGGCCCCAGTCTCTCAGGCTGCCCCAGAGCCTCCCTCAACAAGAAGAAAGCCAAGTTCCCTGGAGAAGAGTATCTCAGCACTAAGTTCAGAGCCAGTGATGGTGAGACATCCCACATTTCTTCTAACATTTTACCTCCAAGACACCAAAAGTGACATTATTTCTCTTTATATTTACAGTGTTAGACAATGATGAAGACATCAAGCAACTCAATAAAGAAATCAACGAGCTCAATGAATCCAACAATGAGATGGAGTCAGATATGGTCAACCTTCAAACACAGGTTAGCCACACATCTCCTGACAATCTAAAAGAAGATAGACTAAAAACCACATACGTATATATAAAAAAGCAACATCATATCACCAAGTTTTTTTGGAGCATAGGAAGTTGAAATAATCAGTTTTTTTGTTTTGTTATTTAGATTACATCCATGGAGAAGAATCTGAAGAACATCGAGCAGGAGAATAAGATGATTGAAGAACAGAATGAGGCATTGTTTATGGAGCTGTCTGGACTCAGTCAAGCTCTTATACGGAGTTTGGCCAACATCCGTCTGCCTCACATGGTGAGTTACACAAACTCCTACAGCAGCTTCCATTACTTTCCTCTCCTACATGAATTAGACACACCTTTTTAAAACCACCGTTCCCATTCCTGTTTTCCTTTGCAGCAGGAGCCAATCACAGAGCAGAATTTTGAGAGCTACGTGAGCACCCTGACCGATATGTACACCAATAAGGACTGCTACCAGAACCCAGAGAACAAGGCCCTTCTGGAGACCATCAACAAGGCAGTGAAAGGCATTAAGGTCTGACTAAGCCAAAAGACGAGGATGAGAAGCAGAAGCGTGGAAGAGAAATAGAAACGTAGAGCCATTGGGAAGAGTATACAAATGACACAAAAAGGGCATTCAGGTTTTTTTGAACAACAATCTAAACCTTCATCCCAGGGAGCATTCTGTGAGTTCAAAAAGAGGTATATAATATGTATATTACTATGAGGACCAAAATCCACAAAAGCTGCTGGATTGGAAGGTGAAGATGGAACCAAATCCTTTATTTACGGTGGAAAGGAGAGACACAAACATAGTTTTCTTTACAGTTTTTTTTTGTTTTACATTCAAATGGTGGGCAGTTTTGGAGGAAGAGGAAGCTGGGAGTAGAACTTCCAGAAGATGTGCAGCCCAGGCTTTAGGTGAAAGAGTCTTTTACTCTTATTTGTGAGGATGCTGCTCCTCTGAAAACAACAAAAGTGACGCTCCAAATACAAGTGATCCCTACGTGAGCCCCAGCAGAACAGACATATGCAGTGTTTGCTCATCCTTCCTTTTTTCCTGAAGAAAACCGAAGTGTTTTGGGGTCATGGGGAAAGGAGAGGATGCTGTACTAGCATACAAAGTGAGCGAAATGCGTGTGCAACCTTATCAGTGCCATGCGGTTGACTCTGTAAATTTCACCTGTTGAAACACTATTTTATCTCGGCAGCCATTTTTTGTTTTTTGGTTTGTTTTGTTTTAGAGCTACAGCCAGGAACATTAGCTTGCTCTCATTTATTTGTAGTACTTACACTGTAGGAATATTTACCCAGCGTAGTCATATCTCTTACATATGAACAATGAGTTGCACTTCATTTCAGTCCATTCAACATCAGACAAGATGTTGGATTGTCACTGATCTATAAATTATACGATACTTGTCCAGACACTACTGTAATTTATTTATATTTTGTTATAATTTAATTTTAACTGTATTATTTATTTGAATTCGCCTATTTAAATATTCACAACCCCTCTGTTTATAAAAGGTCATGAAAATGTGACAAGAAACTTGCCACATCAATATTTGGAAAGAGAAAAAGAAATGTACCACTAATTTTTATAACTTCTTTTCATTTCACAGAGTTTTTAAACATTTTTTAAGTGCAAATATTTTTAACCAACAATGTTTTGATAATTTTGTACATTTTCTTTCTCTTTCTCTCTACCTGTATAACTATCTCTATCTTACTCTATTTGCATTTTTTCCCCGAAGTTCCAACACAGCTGAAGGAGAAGTATCATCTCTATTTATTATTTATTTAATATTTATGATGAAATTATGAACTGTGATACGGTTGTAATGTATATTTATTTTGTAACGTCTCGGTGTGTTTGTGAAGTCATAGTAGTCTTGAAGAAACTTTGACGATATAAAAAAATAAAGACAAAAAAACATGTTTTGGACTACAGAATAAAACATGATGATTATCGAGGGTTTTCCTTATACCAGCATTACTTCCTATAGGAATGTAAAGAGGAAAAAAAGCAATTCCAGTACTGTGGAACCTACAGCTTTGACTCTTACCCCATCCGTCTCGACAGGAAGAAGACCTTCCTCTGGATCTTCTTGTGTTTGTTTTTTTCTTTATACCTCCTCAAGCTCTCAGTAGTGGCCAAAAACTGTTTCCCCTGAACAATCCTAATGAATTGCAAATGGATTATTTTTTGTTTTCTTGCTAAACTTATCTTTGTCGGACCATGGGAAGCGGGCGGTCGTTTTTGCGGTGGGGCACAGAAGACGAATACCAACCATCCTGACAGAAACTCTTGAACCACAATGTCCTTACTCGATTAGTATCAGACAAGCATACACCCGTGTAGCCTTATACTAGATTTTTATTTCTTCGATGAACAAAGTGCCACTGACCTGTGCTTTCGTTACCGACTCCGCCCATTCAGCAACCACACTACCCTCGGGTCATGTGACCGTGGCATAAGTGGGGATTGTTACAGATGCCTTTATTCCTTTGCCGTGATGGCCATACCTACACAATATATTCCTTCTGTATTTAAAAGAAAAAAAAAAAGAAGACAAAAAGCTATAAATAGTATATAAACATACATATATTTTTACAGTGTAATTGTTAACTCTTTTTCTCTTATAATAGCTGAACAGAAACAATATCTTTCCAAAAGCTGTGAGTACTACTATCCATAGAAGACTAAATAATATAAAAAAAAGACAGACCCAGTTTACTGTGGTTGCAGGATACGATGTGTTTTATAATATGTAAACGTACATTTCTAAAGCGAAGAATACGAGGATGTTTGTAGAGTTTCCTATTTTCTGGTCCAAACTCGCTGGGCCTCTGTATGTAAGTCAGCCACATTAATGGGACAATGGTTAACAGATTAGTCTTAGGCTGTAATCGTTTAGACGCATTGTACTGTGCTGAAAGTTCTCCTCGGTGGACCTGTCTTTAATATTGTATGGTGTTGTGCAGTTCTGGTGGGACACGCCACACTTAGATACGTGTGTAAAATGCCAATCATCGCAATGACATCTGTATGACTCATAATAGCGAGTTGTGAAATTAACATTGTGCCTCTATTCAGCCGGTCGTTTCGTTAAATAGTACACAGCAGTCATGTTGTTCATTTGCTATTATGGCAGCAATATTGTGATGGACAGAACATGTGTACACTTTTCAAAAATCTTGAATGCCAACTAATGACCTTTCAACCAAAAGGTTTTTCTTTATGTGCGCGCGAGTGTGTTAGTGGATTATTTTCATTTGAAAAAAGGTACAAATGGCTAACAGATAACTGTTTATTGCACCAACAGAATTGGGATCAAATATCACAAATGTCTTTGACTTGTTTGTTGTTGTTTAATGTGAACCTGTATCCTGTCTGAAATGTCAAATGCCCTTTGACCGACATGTTTTTGCCTTGTCGCCAATACAAAAAAAGTCCAAAATCGGATGTGCGGTATCAGATCTGTTAGCTTTCGGCAACAAGCCCTTCGTTACAACGAAGAAAAAAAAAGTGGTTTGAGCTCTGAGATTGTCATTGGCGTGCCCTCGCACACGGAGAAAACGAAGGAGACGCTAGTTGCATAAATCTTTGTCCATTTCCACAGAATGTCAGATCGGCCTCATTCACCTCGTTCTATGTAACCTTTCCGCAGGAAAGATGTGTGTGTTGCATTTCAATACCACAGTGTTTCATTTGCTTTAAGAGCAATCTAAAGACGATGTCTATCTGTAACGGCAGAGTTTTCATTAGAGTTCTTCCTTCTATTAAATTGCGTAGCGGGAATACTCACTACAGATGTCATATCGTCTTATTATGATGGGAGAAACATTTCTATCTGCTTATTACTACTGACATGAGATAGCCTAAAGCATGTGTGAATTATTCTTCCTTGATGCTTGCTTCTTAAACGCCTGCTGTCGGTGATGATGAGCAGCTACGAATGTTGCGTGGCAAGGTCGAGTGTGTTGAATCTGCCTAATAATGTAGCATGTTCTCTGGAGCAGTGTAGCATCTGCAAATGCAAGTTAGCATATGTAACCCCTCCCCGTGGAACCAAATAAGGCTTGATTTAGCACCTTGTACTTGAGAGTCCGGCCTCTCCAAGACTTGTGCCAACTGTAGGTCAATTAAAACGGTTCCTCTGTCATTTCATGAGAAACGATAACAGCTAAAAAGTCACTGTTTGTCCCATTAAGCTGATAGAACCAAAACGGCCCTCATTCTGTAGGTACTGTAGCTTACAGCTCTGTGGTTTTCTCATGTGTGCCTTTTCTCGCTTCTGTTCGCTGCAGGAAAGGGTGTGTTTACATTTAAGGACTGGGTTCAAATCCCACTCAGGATGCCAACTTTTTCTCCTTTTTTTCTTTCCTTCCTTGTTTTGAGGGGGGAGAGGTAATAGGAATTCAGCAACGTGGTGAACACCAAGAGCGAATCGCATTGAAATCCAATAGTCAGCTTATCGTTCGACCTGAAATAAGTCCCAATACGTAACACTATTCTTCCCAAAACTGTGATTCTGATTCAGGTATGAAATTGTGTGGTGGGTCATTTCATCGAGTCTGAAATAATCATGGAACGTATCAAAGATGAAGCATTTATGCACAGGGCATTATTCTGACAACAATGGGATTCTGTACATTTGTAATAAAGGACAGTGTTGTTGTATTCAAGAATATTTCCAAGTAAATGCCGAAAAAAAAACTTGTATTTTAACCCACGGCCAAGGCTTGTCCTCTTGCGTCCTTTTTACAGAGATCAGCTATTTTTACTGGTGATTTTGTAGCCACAAAATGATTCTCCTTTAGAAAATAACAACAAAAAAAGAAACGGTACTTCCAAGAATAATAATAATAATAATAAGCAATTTCACAGTGATAGACTACATGTTTTAGTCACTTTTGTAGCAGTGGTAGTTTCCTTACTGAGGTTTTGTTTCTGAGCAGGACAAGCTATGGCTGTGCGTGATTCGAGGTAACTTCGGAAATGAAGTGTGTAGTTGGTTTTGGATTGTGACCGTGTTTGTGTATCCTTGTACCTGTGCTCATTGATATCAGTGTTAAAAGAGAACAATAATGTCTGTTTTGTGGAGGTATCGTTCATTTCAGTGTTATATATGGAAAACATAAATAAAGAGTCAATAATGTGATCTTTCTGAGTATACACTTCCTACATGATGTGCGTGCGAGTCAAAAGTTCAGATACAAACACAAGTTAAATGTTTTGTTTTACATTTTTTGGTCACTGCATGGTTCCATCTGTCTTGATTCATCGATTTGATAACTGAAATTCAGAAAATAATAAGCGTATGCCAATTGACTAGTATTTTCTTTTATATATTTCATCTTTGTCAGCATCATGATACTGCTAGCTGTGATGAGAGATGTTTACAGTCTGTTTGGCTTATAAATTAGTCTTTTTATAGACTGACAACAAACAGATAGAAGTGTGCCACCATTTGTAAATCTAAGCTTTTTACATTCTGACCTCTGCTGGAGACACTACCACATTCAAATTAATACTTTCTCAGCATAATAAGGATTCATGTGAAACTTTACAACGGTGTCTAATAACGACACTCATTTTAGAAATGGGATGAAATTATATATTGCTAATTACCAGATATATGTATAACTGCATTTAAGCTTGAATGAATCTACAGGTGCTTGAAAAGTTTGGAAACATCACTTATTTGCGCCAAATGCTTTTCTTTAATCATTATTGTTCATAAGAATAAAGAGAAAATATAAAAATAACTGCTTTGAGTGCTCTGACATGAATATCAAATTGTGTATGAGGGATTTTGAACTTCGTAAATATGTACTTGAATGAATGTTGTTAGTAAACTAAACGTTCCTGTTCCATGCAGTGGACGCATTTTGTTCACTGTTGTGCCCTACCTTTGATAAAGAGCTGTGAAGAAGCAGTTGTCAGGTCGGCGAGTCTGAATAAGATTCGGAGCGGAGCTGAACGAGGAGGCATCTTTGGATCTTTTGACCGACTGAACGAGTCTTTGTTGTCTTGCTGGATATAATTGAGAAACAAAATTGTACAGTAGATGTTCTATTATGGTGAAAACGCTTATACTATTTCTAAATTTTAAGAAAGTATAAGACAGTCGCAAGGAATGACAGAATTGAATGAATCTTTTAAAGAATCGATTGAATGAATGATTCATTGACTCACAACACAGAATCAAAACTCAATGATTGCCTCAGGCGAAACAATAAACGCACTATTATTTCTCCTTTTTTCTTGTATTTATAAATTCAATGTGTGTTTTATATGTGTTTATGTGTATGTGACGTTTATATGTGTCTGCTTTTTGGGGTTTTTTTTACAAACCAACCCTCGAATCTCAATTTAAACAAATCTTTTTGGTTAAAAGATTTAAAAGAATCGAGTCACTAAGACGAATCGAATCTCCCGCGACAATGCATTTGACGTCTTCGTGCGTGTGACGTCAGTGCGTCAGCTGGTTTATGTTTACATCGCATCAATTTTTTCGCAGTCAGGTTATTGTGCCCGGATCCAAATATACGACATACGCGTTAATGTAATCGATGGACATTGCTGGTTTGCACGAGACAACCAGTGAGGTCCGACATAACACGGTAAGATGTTGACTGCCAGTGTGGCGGAGACTCTTTTGTTTATGTCCGTTGTTTGTGTAAAGCTTCTCCTCGTGCATCGACAGACTGCAGTTAACTGTTGTTAAATGCATAATACAGACGTGACCTACATAGGACAGTTACTGGGTTAAAACATTGGGTCATTTTTGCTCGAATACGTTTAGGTTTTTTCGCTGCTTTGTGTTTTTCTCGTGTCTTGTTTTGCTGAATGTGATGATCGGCTCAAACAGTGCTGTGCTGTCACATGTTCGTTATAAATAGTTGAATGGTGCCATCACGACCTCAATAGTTCATCTGTTAGATTAAATGATAAAGAGTAATATGATGTACATTTTATAGCGCGTCTCGTTGAAATTGATCTGGCAAGTGAAAGAAGCGACCAGCCCACCATTTTGGTATTCGTGATATTTTAGTCTGTGGTGCTTTTGTTGTTACCTAAGTTGACCTATAATAAGTATGTAATATTTAACGTGTTTTGTGGATTGTTAACATTTCCTGCTATTGTTTTGTTAAAATCTATATTAAACAAAACAATACTGAACACTGCTATTTTATAATTATGAATGTATCTTTTGAAAGCTCATATTTTCCCCACCATTTTATTTATTTTACTTCATTGATAGCCCAGTTGAAACCAAAAAGTAAAAAAAAATAAAAACTATTAAGTATTTGTTGTATTTCTGGTCACAATTGTAACTGTATGGAAATTACAGAGTCAATAATTACTGAGTTGCTCAATCAGACCAAAAGTTGCCAACAATGAGGTAGTTTTAGGGAAAGGGTAAGCCTCAGCCATGTTTGTTTTTACTGTTGATTTGTTTCATTTATTTTAACAATACTTTGAATTCTGCAATTTTATATTGTCAGTCAGTTATTTATTAAAAGTAAGTTTCCTGCAGTTTACAAATGGGACCATTGATATGTTAGCATGTGCTGTGATCATGGTTTACGTATTATGTCTTACATATTATTAATAACACATTACTAATAGTACCTTTATTAAATGTAGCAAAAATGTAACAAAATATGGGGTATGTTTTTAGTTTTTTAATAAAGAAATCAATACTTTTATTCAGCAAGGACTCAATAAATTGATAAAAAGTGACAGTACAGACATTTATAATGTTACACAATATTTAGCTATATTTGTTTTAAAATTCTTTTGAACTTTCTTCTTTTCTTTTTCTTAGTGACATACGGCCAAGTATGGTGACTTGGAATTCGTGCTCTGCATTTAACCCATCCAACGTGCACACACACAGCAGTGAACACACACACACCGTGAACACACACCTGGAGCAGTGAACACACACACACACCGTGAACAGCCATTTATGCTGTGGCGCCCAAGGCCACATCAGTCGTGGTATTGAGTCGTGTACATTCACTCCCCCCACCTACAATCCCTGCCGGCCCGAGACTCGAACCTTTGGATTACAAGTCCGACTCTAACCATTAGGCCACGCCACGACTTCACCATACTTGTGTGGCCAAGTATGGTGACCCATACTCGGAATTTGTGGTCTTTATATTTAACCCATCCAAGTGCACACACAGTAGTGAACATACACCCGGAGCAGTGGGCAGCCAATGATGCAGCGCCCGGGGAGCAGTTGGGGGTTCGGTGCCTTGCTCAAGGGTCTCACCTCAGTCGTGGTATTGAGGGGGTTATTCAGGTTACAAGTCCAACTCTCTATCCATTAGGCCACGACTGCCCTATTCTATTCATCAAATAATCATGGAATAAGATAAAAATCATTGTATAAAATAATTGAAATGGTACAAAATTTACAAGAAATGATAAACAGTAACAGCTCTATAAATATACACTTTCACATATGCATTCATCTAAATTTGAGCCTTTTTTTATGTGTCAGCTACCCATGTGCTCTTTGTCTGCTTGCCAAAATGACAAACAAACCATATCTCTGCTTTAAATGGAGGTGCTGCCAAGAGTTTGAGTCAGACGTAACAGTGTGCCACTTTTTACTTGGCATTGTCCGACCTCTAAAAACAGAGAGTGAGAGAAGGAGTTGAAGGCAAATGTGAGTCTTATTGTCAAGTTTGTTGGCATATCAGCTCACCTCAGATATCCGACATGCTGGGATTCATTAAAGATTTAGCTGTCTTAATTATCATTCTTTGCTTTCTTCCCACCTGCTAGACAGCAGTCTGTTGGAGGTGTCATTTACAACTAAATAAAACATGATGCTAAAACAGTTTCATTATTATTAATGTATAGGTGTTGTTCGATTAGGAATTCTTCATGTTTGTTATATAATATATCAGATTCTATGTTTGTTTATAAATAGTATAAAGCTCTGTAAGAACGTTCTACCATTTTACTAACAACTTACTCTGGGTTTGATCTGAGATGCTTTGCTTTTCCCTCCAGACAGTGATAGGCACACCTCAGGACTGTCCTTAGAAGCACTTCTGCTTTCATCATGGGTGGAGCCGTGAGCGCGGGTGAGGATAACGACGAGCTGATTGACAACCTGAAGGAGGCCCATTACATCCGCTCAGATCTGGTGGAGAGGGCCTTCAGAGCCACTGACAGAGCGGACTATTACCTGGAGGAGTACCGTGACAGTGCGTATAAAGACCTGGCCTGGAGGCATGGAAACCTCCATCTGTCTGCTCCATGCATCTACTCGGAGGTGATGGAGGCCTTGGACCTGCAGCCTGGACTGTCTTTTCTCAATCTGGGCAGTGGGACAGGTTATCTCAGCACCATGGTGGGCCTTATACTGGGTAAGTGTTTTCGCACTGCAAAAAAAAAAACGTTTTATTTATTGGTTTTTGTCTTGTTTTCCAGGAAAAATATTAAAACATCCTTTAAAAGATAATATTTAGGGCTGCAAAACAATTAATTGCATTCAAAATAAAAGTTTATGTTTACATATTATGTGTACTATATAAAATGTATATTATACATAAATATAAATATTTTATATATAAATCTAACATATTTTCCTTAATGCATACATGTACGTGTGTGTATTTATATACACATAATAAATATACTCAGTACACACTCATATAGTATGCAAACATAAACTTTTATTTTGAATGCGATTAATTGTTTTGCATCCCTATTATTATTTTAATTGAATTTTTTATGCTGGATTTATTTAATCAAAAATACAGTAAAAACAGTAATATTGTGAAATTCCATTACAATTTTAAATAACTATTTTAATATTTTAAAAGGAATTTAGTAAAAGAATTTTCAGCAGTCATTCCTCCAGTCTTCAGTCTTACTTGATCTTTCAGAAATCATTCTAATATGCTGATTTGTTGCTCAAGAATCATTTATTATTATAAGTGATGAAAACAGTTTTACTGCTTAATATTTCTGACTTTTATTCTGGATTGTTTGATTTGTAGAAAGTTCGAAAGAACAGCAAGTATTTGAAATAGATTTTTTTTTTATAGCATCTTTACTGTCACATTTGGCTAGTTTTATTTGCCAAAATTATCAATTTATTATTAAAATCTTATTTTGAATTTATTTATTACCCAATTCAGTTTTTCTTTTCTTTTCCCATGTTTTAAGCTTAAACCTGCATACAATTGATTTACTTGTCATTTGTCACCAGGTCCATTTGGTGTGAATCACGGTGTGGAACTGCATGTGGATGTGGTTGATTATGCATATCAGAAACTTGACCACTTTATCAAAAACAGCGACAGCTTTGACAAGTGAGCCATTTCCTGTAATGTAGCTTTAAAAATGCTTTGCAAATCCTTTTTTTATGACTTGATTTTGTTTAATGGCTACAGGTTTGAGTTCTGTGAGCCGACCTTTGTGGTGGGGAACTGTCTGGAGATCCCTCCGGAGAGCCGGCAGTATGACAGGGTGTACTGTGGAGCAGGAGTTCAGAAAGAGTATGAGAACTACATGAAGAACCTGCTAAAGGTTGGCGGGGTCTTAGTTCTCCCCCTGGAGGAGAAGGTGGGTACATGTTTATTCATCAAGTTAATGTCTTCTTATTGCACAGCAGGTTTTAAAGGAGACTTTAATTGTCTAGAAGTGGATTGATGAATGTAGTTTTCTTTCTTGTGTTGGCATTTCCTGACATACAAAATGGCTTTAGTCTCACTTTATTGGGCAATATTTAGAGAAGACCATGTGGACAAAATGAGCATTTAATATTTTTGGCCCATTTTTCTGTGAGGAAAAGACTGTGAAGTTTACACATGTGTGAACATAAATGAAGAAATGCAAAAGCTAAAAGACATAAAATGAATCCTTTGATTTCATGGTGTCCTAAAGTGACATTTCTTTATTTAAATGTATTTGTGTTTTACTCACAGAAAATCAATGTACACACAAGTGTAATTAGTATTCACATGGGATGATGTGTAATTAGTGTAATTAATTAGAAACTCTTTTGCAGTTGACCAAGATCACCCGCACAGGTCAGAGCTCCTGGGAGACCAAGAAAATCATCGCTGTGACCTTTGCCCCGCTCGTCCAGCCCAAACAGAATGTCAATGGCAGACCTAGGAGCGTTCCTTTACGTGAGTCCAGAACAAACAAGAACACTAATTGCAAATGATTTTCCACACCAAAACTATTTACACCAAGGCCAATGAGTATTTGTATAACCAAATTAAAGCAAATCTCTGATCATTTACATGCTGTCACACAAAATACAACTCATTACTACAGTGTAAGGGGTAATTTACACCCACAACTATAAATATAGCAATAACTATAATTATAGTTTTAATGACCATGCTAAGAGAATAGTGAAATCCAGACCACAACTATAATATTAACACAGAGATACGATATTGTTGGAATCAATTTCATAACAACTTTTTCCAGCTGGTGAATGATAAAAAAAAAACATTGACAGCCAATCAGAATTCAACTTTTAAAAGCTCCTGCATTTAAAGCAGTCGACAACAAAACCACAGCTCACGGTTATAATAAATGGAATATTATTGTCTGTTGGTGTGGATGCTTATATAGTTTATCGTTGATGTAAACAGGCCCTATCTGGAATTTTTTTTAAAATCTCAAAATAATTTTTCCCCTTGTGAATCCTTTATTTTTTACACTAAGACTTATCCCCCTATTCTGAAAAAAAAAGGAAAATACCATTGTGAAAAACGAATTTACCTAAATTATTATTTACAAAACTTTTGTTACAAATTCTTGGTGTGAAGAGTCCTTCATTCTCTTCTATTAGTAATTGTGACTATTTAATCAAATGTGATGATTTACATTTTTTTTTTTCAAAATCTAAAAGCAGTTTGTATTCCAAAACCAGTCTTAAGTCACTGGGGTATATTTGTAGTAATAGCCAAAAATACATTGTATGGGTCAAAATTATTGAATTTTCTTTTATGCCAAAAATCATTAGAATATTAAGTAAAGATCATGTTCCATGAAGATATTTAGTAAATTTCCTACCACAAATATATGAAAACTTAATTTTTGATTAGTAATATGCATTGCTAAGAACTTAATTTGGACAACTTTAAAGGCGATTTTCTCAATATTTAGATTTTTTTGCACCCTCAGATTCCAGATTTTCAAATAGTTGCCAAATATTGTCCTATCCTAAAAAAACATGCATCAATGGAAAGCTTATTTATTCAGGTGATGTATGAATCTCAATTTCGAAAAATTGACACTTATGACTGGTTTTGTGGTCCATGGTCACATATAGTATGCAATAATTTAGTTATATAAACTTATCAGACATGGTGCTATCAAATTAAGGCATAAAACATTAACAGTTAATATTTGAAAAATAAAAATTTAAGAATTCATTTCATTTTTTGGCAAACAAAGTACTGCATAACAGAGACATGGATATTAAAACACGGAAGACAAATTGTGTGATATTCTGTAATAAAATAAAGTTCAAATTTTATTATTATTATCATTTTGTCATTATTACAGGGTTTCTGCAGGTTGTAAAAAGTCAAAGTTTCCCCTTCTACTTAAAAAAAAAAAAAAATCTTAAATCAGAGCAGAAAGTCTTAAATTCTTAAGTCAAGGCATTAAATCTTGCAAGCACCGGAAAAAAAAAATCCAATAAAAATATTTAACACTGTATCTTATTTAAGAAGTATTCTTAAATCAGGATGCATTTACTTAAGATGCAAATATAAAATAAAGTCTTGAAAAATGAAAGTTAAATTAAAATGAATTAATTAAAAATTAAAGGCAAAATGAAGTGAGTTTATGCTTAAAAGAACAAATATCTGCCAATTAGCAGATATTTGTTTTTATTTCAATCATAAATTAATTTTGATCAGTTACAGAAAACAGGACTATGTTTATATCTTAAGTCATTTTGATTCTTGACTAAATGTATCTTTAGATATTTGAACTGGAAAACAAGTAAACAAAAATTTACATTGCATGGTTTTAAAAAAATATTTGAAATGGTTTAAATTGTAAATCCTGCAGAAACTCTGTATTATTATTGAACTTCAAAATGCTAAACAGGAAACTGTGCATTGACAAAAACACTATCTCTACTTTCCTCCTCATTTTCTACATTGCAGCCATTTTTGAGGTGCGGACATTGCAGGACTTGTCCAGGATTGCTATTCGCCACACTCTGCGGCAGCCCATAGCTATGGAGGAAGGACGCACAAAGAGACGGGTGTCTTTCCCAGGGGCCCGGGCCATGCACCGCTACGGGCCCCGATTCGAACGGCGCCGCTTCTGCCGCCGTTTCTACCGCCAGTGCGTCAACTCCGTGGTTCTCCACGACTCCATGATTCCCACAGCCATGGACGACTGCAACTATCCCGGAGGGGTGGAAGAGGAAGAAGAGGAAGTGGAGGAGGAAGAGGAAAGGGGTTGCCGCCGAGTGAGAGAAGACCTACCCGAGGAGGACGAGGAAGGATGCAGCGGCACCGAAGAGGACAAAAGCAAAAGCGGCTGCGCTCATGCAGAGCCTCCCGTTAATATTCTGAGGGAGAAGATTCTAAGACTCCCGTTACCTGAACCCCTGAAGATGTATCTGCTGTATTACAGGGAGAAATGAGACGTGGCGAGAGATAATACGTGCAGTGTAGCGCTAAGATGTGAAGAAAAGCCTTTCTCCTCTTCCTCCTCCTCTCAACTGGATTAGCATGACAATTAAGTCCTCAGTTAATGGCATCATGATATCCATATCCCTTTGAGAAGCAAAGCTCCTTGATTCGGGATGTACAGAGATGGAACTGAAGGACTGAGCTCATTTCCTGAATAATCAACATCGCCTGAGCGCATGCAGCTCTTTTTTCAATTCAGTATTCCCCTCGATTGAGATTATCAAAGTGTACGATACCATACATTGTCCCTGTGGGAAATGCTTGTTGCTGTGAGCTCTTTTAGAGTAGCGTCACTTTGGGAAGTGGCATAGTATGACATGGCAGATTGAATATTTTTTTTATAGCTTTAAGGTGCGGTCACAATTACCCTAGCTTGGTGAAATCCAGTCATTTCAATAGGAATCTGCACAACTGGGAGTTTCGCACAAGGATGCAAAAGTTCCTCACACAGATTTCGCTCGTGTTCATGTTGGTCAAGTGAATTCCCCACAGCTGCTTGGTTTGAAGTGACTTCTGTGTGAGGGGTGCTTCACGCAATTGGAGTTTCATGCAAGTACGAAAAAGTTCTTCATGCAGATTTCATGTCAAAGTTGGTAACGCAAGTTTGCCATGTTGCTTGGGTTGAAAGTGACTTCTGACATTGGAAACTTCCTGTGAAATTTCACTAATATGGCCGCACCTTTACACGAGACCCCAAACTTGGCCCTTCACTGTTGAACTCTTTTCCTTGCCTCTACTGTGTTCTCCAAAATACTAAATAACATCTGCATGTGTACTGCCGTAGCGCACCCGCATTTTGTCAATATTGAAGTTTGTGGTCTTATGATGCATTTTATCATGTAAATTCGATTACCGTTGCTGGCAGCGTTACATTTGTAACGCTGAGGCATTGTAACTTTATTCCACGCTTGTATGAAGGCAGACATCGTTTTTTGCACCCCGTTACTACAGAATCATTGTCATATCGCAAGCTTTACAAATGATATTGTAAAGGTTGTGTGAGAAACATTTTTAGTAAAATTCTATTTATTGGTAATCACCAAAAATTGAAGGTATATGAAGCACTTGAATATTTTTCACGAATTCCAATCGTTGTGCTCAGAATCTTTGGCCCTACTCAGGAATACTTTAGAAAAACATTTTCACAGAACAAAAAGAGCAAAATGTTCTATTTTTTGACCAAAAATTTTGAAACCGATCTGCTTTTTGTATATCACATTGGTAACACGACCTCTGTACAGGAAGACTATTCTGAGCATACAATGGTTGGATCTTTCAATTCTATGATCCCAGGTTCCATTTCTACACATTTCATCAGTTCAGGAGCATTTTTCTTTAGTTCTCTTTGATGAGACCAATGCTTAGGTAGCCCATAAAATTCAGGATAATATAAGGAAAGTCTTTACTCATCTGATGTACAAGCATATCTACCAGGTTTTGCTTGAAACGATTGTGCGCTTGTAGGTGGCAGAACCTTCAATAAAGTTTGAGTTTGCACACTGGACAACACATTGCTTTGTTCATTTTGTGTATTGTAGTTGTAGTATGTAAAAATGTTTTATGAAGTGGAAATACATAATTTGAACACTGGCATTTATTGTAGATTGGGAAACCAGGATTGGGATGTTTAGCTCTCGAACCCTTTCAGCTTCACTTATTCTTCAGCTCTAATAATACTTCAGCAATGTAACATTTTTTCCACCACAATGTGCATATTAAACAATAAAAGAAGTGTAAACTTGTTTTTCAATTTTCTGTCAAGATTTGTGTCAAGGTTCTGTCAATTATTCCTCAAAATATTTACGACTAAAAGAAGTTCTACTAGGGAAAATTAAATGGATTATCTGTTTTTAAAAAAGAAAAATCATAAAATTGCTTAATATATAAATAAATTTAAAAATGTGCATTATAGCAACCAGAATTGAAATCTAATGCTTCAGATTGCTAGATCATTGTGCTACCATAAACTGGAGCAGGATGACATTAAAAAGTCCTGGTTATTTTTATTACTTATTGAAGTCATATTGTGATATGGGTGGAATAAAAATGAAAGCAGAATAAATGGGTGAAAAAACAGCTCTTACACCATTCAAATAGATAATCATCCTTTAATTAAAAGATGGTTAACACATTGAGGACATTTGCATTCTAAACTCAAATACAAATTCAAAATTTTAGTACAAAACAAAATCTGTGTGAACATTAAAATTGTTTTCTCAGTGTGGTTATTAGCACTGAACTCATGCATCACATGGAAGAAGGTGAAAGTGGAGTATTAGACTGCAGACATACAGTTTCATTTGACCTATAATGCTTTAGATGTTCTTATGTCATGCTAAAACCTCAAAAATAACGTAACAGCAACTAATGACTTATGCATTAATATAGCCAGGAGTGGCAGCATGAATATTGATTAGATAATGCATATTTAAATTAAGAAATTCACACTGATTTCAATGACCAGCATCAGGATTTGCAGTACACATTCTGAAAATCCAAAAGCTGTACGTTTACTATATGATGACATTTCGCTCAAAACAAATTACGCAGTGAATCACGTGAAAATGATACTTAAATCTCATATGCAAAAATAAATTTGTACACAACTTTAAATAATACGTATTCAAAAATAAACCATATAAATCTAAGCAAAGAAAATACGACTTAAAAACTATCTACAATTGCTTGAATATAAAACCGAGTAGTATGTCATAACTTAGCCTTTTAAAATGTTGCTCTACGACTGTATTTATTATTTTGGATTTTAATACAGCTGCAATGATAATGCAGATTTATTTGCTAACATGTCTCAATATACATAAACCGTATTCTATGACACAGGGGGTAAAAGAACCCTACAGTAGCAGCAGGCAATGGTATTACCTTCACTAGTTCAAGGTTTGACAGTTCAACAGAAATAAGACTTACTGTGAACTTTAAATACAAGCCTGCCTAACACAACAGACTTGTAGTGTAATTCAAAGCATTCAGGAACCATCCACAGGGGTTTTGAAGTGGATTACAGGTTCTACTGTCCAGCTATCAGGTCAAGGGACAAGAAACTTCTGTATGTAAAGAGAATCTAAGGCACCTTGGAACCCTGATATTTTTAGTATGCAATGACCTTTAAACCCCCAACTCCTGTCCTTACTGGATACAGCGCTGACTGCGATGACAACCCGGTCAAGTGTGTGTGTGTTTCTGGGCCCTTCCCCCAGCCAAAGCGACTCAAAGAGTCTTCGAGAAAGGCTTAGAGGTTGTTTTGGGTCTTAGCCAATGACGTAATGTGCTTACTCTCTCGTCAAACAACAATACAGTGCTTTTGTGGCCCAAACCAGCATAAATCTCATCTCCAACTACTTTATGTGAGAAAGTTGTTAATCCTTCAACTGGACACAGACAAAAACATTCCCACAATGACGTAACTAACACGCATGTTCAATTCCGAGACCATCTTCTGTCTCAATGACCTCACACACAAAACACATAACATTCTGCTTGAGTGCAAACTAAATCTGTGGAACTTTATCTTGCGGTGAGCTTTAAGCTTTAACTTTTTTGTGCTATAAACGGGATGTTGAAGCGACATCTAAAAACAAGGTAGTTTGAGAGCCGATTGGTGGGTTCAAATAACACACCAAGATGTTCCACCTTCGTAAATCTGTCTAAAACTGACAACTTTATTGCCAAAGCCGGTCAGTTTATATGGAGCAGTGAAGGTTTTCGCTATTTTCACTTTGGCACAAGGCCTCGGGATTGTGGGTAAAGAGGGGACCCTGAGCCGGACAAAGGGCTTTGAGCTGAAGTTGGAGTGCTCACCTTCTTGCCAGTTTTTGGGCGGCTGTGAGAGGATTGTGGGGAAAAACGAAAAAGTATATTAAGGAAGGATAAACAAAGAAGTGAAAAATAAACAAAAGGGAAGAGGTTGGAGGGACAATTTCTCACCCTGACTTTGGTTTCTTGGAAAACCCAGCAGCTGAGGCATTGAGGCCTGGACTGGAGCCCAGGCTGGCACGAAGACCAGAGGCGTCCACCTGGATTTCGTCCTCCTCCCTCAAAGCGTCCTCCAGAGCCGCAGCCACTTTAGGTGCGATCACCGGCCCCTCATAGTCTTTTGTGGTCCGTGTGGGCAGGTCCAACTCCAACAGCAAGATATTCTCAGCCTGGAAGACGGACGGGGAGAATATAAAAAGATGAAGGCAAAGGACCAAGGACGCGATGTGCATTTGACTCTCCTGAGCTCATCTGTGTCATTGTAAAGAGTGAGGGAGTGTTGTAACTGAAGCCTTTGAGTAGTGCCATGCGGGGAATTATGGGAACAGTGTCAACATACCTTGTATCTTACATCAGGCCGCATCAACATGGCCATACGGGCGTGCTGACTCAGAGGCCGTATGTAGCCCACAGCAGAAACAGGCCTTTTCATCATCTGCTGATCACTGAGAAAAAGAAAGAGAAAGAAGGAACATTATAGTGAAGCATGTTAATGGCCATAAACTTCAGCTTCCAATTTTCGAAATTAAGTCTTCATACTTTTGAATACGAGTGATGGGGGTCATTTTCCAAAGGTCATCTTCTTCATCAAAAGTGGCTCTTATCACAATCTTGTTCTTCTCCTCCAGTGGGATGAAGTTCTCTATGATCAGATGTCTGGTGGGCACAACACAAATGTTTACGGGTCAATGAAATGACATTCTTAATTACTCACCCTCATGTCGTTCCAAACCCGTAAGACCTTCGTTCATCTTCAAAACACAAATTAAGATATTTTTGATGAAATCCGAGAGCTTTCGGACCCTGCATAGACAGCAAAGCAACTACCACCTTCAAGGACCAGAAAGGTAGTAAGGACATCATTAAAATAGTCCATGTGACATCAGTGGTAAAACTGTCATTTTAAATAGCTACAAGAATATTTTTTGTGTGCAAAGAAACAATTTATCAGTCTTTGTCGCTTGTTCAGGAGTGTACCACGATGCATGCGTGTGATGCTGCTGACATATTCGTATCGTGGACATGCATCGATGACTGACACGAAGGAGAAGAAATTCTTAGTCGTTATTTTTGTTTTCTTTGTACACAAAAAGTATTCTTGTAGCTTCATAACATTACGGTTGAATCACTGATGTCACATGGACTACAGGTCCTTTTCAAAAAATTTGCATATTGTGATAAAGTTAATTATTTTCTGTAATGTACTGATAAACATTAGACTTTCATATATTTTAGATTCATTACAACACAACTGAAGTAGTTCAAGCCTGTTATTGTTTTAATATTGATGATTTTGGCATACAGCTCATGAAAACCCAAAATTCCTATCTCAAAAAATTTGCATATTTCATCCGATCAATAAAAGAAAAGTGTTTTTAATACAAAAAAAAAAAGTCAACCTTCAAATAATTATGTTCAGTTATGCACTCAATACTTGGTCGGGAATCCTTTTGCAGAAATGACTGCTTCAATGCGGCGTGGCATGGAGGCAATCAGCCTGTGGCACTGCTGAGGTGTTATGGAGGCCCAGGATGCTTCGATAGCGGCCTTAAGCTCATCCAGAGTGTTGGGTCTTGCGTCTCTCAACTTTCTCTTCACAACATCCCACAGATTCTCTATGGGGTTCAGGTCAGGAGAGTTGGCAGGCCAATTGAGCACAGTAATACCATGGTCAGTAAACCATTTACCAGTGGTTTTGGCACTGTGAGCAGGTGCCAGGTCGTGCTGAAAAATGAAATCTTCATCTCCATAAAGCTTTTCAGCAGATGGAAGCATGAAGTGCTCCAAAATCTCCTGATAGCTAGCTGCATTGACCCTGCCCTTGATAAAACACAGTGGACCAACACCAGCATCACTGACTGTGGGTACTTGACACTGGACTTCAGGCATTTTGGCATTTCCCTCTCCCCAGTCTTCCTCCAGACTCTGGCACCTTGATTTCCGAATGACATGCAAAATTTGCTTTCATCCGAAAAAAGTACTTTGGACCACTGAGCAACAGTCCAGTGCTGCTTCTCTGTAGCCCAGGTCAGGCGCTTCTGCCGCTGTTTCTGGTTCAAAAGTGGCTTGACCTGGGGAATGCGGCACCTGTAGCCCATTTCCTGCACACGCCTGTACACGGTGGCTCTGGATGTTTCTACTCCAGACTCAGTCCACTGCTTCCGCAGGTCCCCCAAGGTCTGGAATCGGTCCTTCTCCACAATCTTCCTCAGGGTCCGGTCACCTCTTCTCGTTGTGCTGCGTTTTCTGCCACACTTTTTCCTTCCCACAGACTTCCCACTGAGGTGCCTTGACACAGCACTCTGGGAACAGCCTATTCGTTCAGAAATTTCTTTCTGTGTCTTACCCTCTTGCTTGAGGGTGTCAATGATGGCCTTCTGGACAGCAGTCAGGTCGGCAGTCTTACCCATGATTGCGGTTTTGAGTAATGAACCAGGCTGGGAGTTTTTAAAAGCCTCAGGAATCTTTTGCAGGTGTTTAGAGTTAATTAGTTGATTCAGATGATTAGGTCAATAGCTCGTTTAGAGAACCTTTTCATGATATGCCAATTTTTTTGCAGATAGGAATTTTGGGTTTTCATGAGCTGTATGCCAAAATCATCAATATTAAAACAATAAAAGGCTTGAACTACTTCAGTTGTGTTGTAATGAATCTAAAATATATGAAAGTCTAATGTTTATCAGTACATTACAGAAAATAATGAACTTTATCACAGTATGCTAATTTTTTGAAAAGGACCTGTATATGTTAACATGTCCTTACGACCTTTCTGGGCACTGAACGTGGTAATTGTGCTACTGGCTATGCAGAGTCAGAAAGCTCTCGGATTTCATCAAAAATATCTGAATCTGTGTTCCGAAAATAAACGAAGGTCTTACAGGTTTGGAACGACATGAATGAGAGTAATTAATAACAGAATTGTTCATTTTTGGGTGAACTCTCTCTTTAAAATGCAATTCATACATAGCTAACTCTATGATGAACGTTTTTAATTTCAGAATTTGTGTCAGAGTGATACAACTTCTCATATTAAAGAAAACATTTCTCATTAAAAGATTAAAAAACTGAAAACAAGCAAAAAACCTTGGCATTATTATTATTATTAAAATAGAGAAGCAATTTCGTTAAAATACGAATATTTAAAGTCATATGGTACGAACAAAATGCTGAAAAAGTTACATAGAAAAAAACTCCTGAAGACCCTCATGACTGTGATTATATATATATATTTTTAAAGTATTACATACTATTTACCTTGAAAAATGAAAATAATTTAGATATTACACTCACGTATTGAATTGAATTGTAAGGAAAATATGTTATAGCTATTACTCGACGGTTACACCACATGACATTTTTAAAGTTGTTCAATTTCAGCTCATCTTCAAAATGGTACAACAAAACTTTATGAAACTAACATACAAAAAGTACATTTCTAAGAACTTAGGGAATGCTATGCAAATACCTTCCCTTTTACTATTTTCTTTATTTTGAATGCTCAAGCTATTTGCCATTAACATGAAACCTATTCTGCTTACTGTACTCAAAAGCAGCCTGTCAGATAAATCTTCCCTTAATAGACACTCTACCTCAGAGATCGCTTAGTACACTAGAGACTTAGTGTGTGTGTTAGCATCCGTAATATAGAAGTGCTGAGTCCAGATTTCCAAGCAGTCAGACCAACACAGCTTAATTAGGTCAGAATGCTTTTACAAGTAAAGTTTTTTAATTGAGCCTCCACACTAAACCAAACACTGACCACTGCACCCACATATGACAAAACATGCTGATTTTATAGTGGCAATATAGAAATTATGGGAACTACCCGGCAGGTAGAGGAAGACGTATGTGTCAGTATCAGTTTGATTCAGGATTCACTGGATTCACTTTCGATTCAAAAGCAATTCAGAGTGATTCAACCTGACTCTATTCAATTAACAGCAATATGAGTCAGTACGTTTTAAAATGCATTCACAGCAAGGATTCAAGATATACTGGTAGCATCTTGGTTATCAGGTGATATCAGATTATTGGATCATTGATATTGAATATATACACTTTTAATTTAATTCATTATAATGTTGTGATGCCTTCTGGTAATGGTTATAATGACTGACATACTTAAGCTTGAGTTCTCTAGTCAGCTCATTCTGCGTCTGCTCCAGCTCCTGCCTGTATTTGACGTGTTCGTCCTGGGCGTCCTGAATCTCCGCCTTCACAGACTGCAGCTTGGAAAACAGCTACATGAAAGAGACAGAAACAGATGGGACATTCAAAAAAGATGAGGCTCTTCAAAGGATTAGGTAAGGCATTTCTCTATAAACTCAAACAAAAGGAGGTCAAATTCAGTCATGTGCAGAATATTCTCAACAAGGAGGATGGAGATCTGCCATGAGAGCTGTCCTACTACTAATGACTCCAGAGAATACAGCTGGACTCTAAAAATACAACTGATCACATGCACATACAGCCTTCCTAAAAATCATTTTAACAGCACACTACTAGACAAATCAATCTAGATAGACAGATACCTTTTTCAGTTTCTTGGTCTTAATGTCAACTTCCTGTTGTAGTGAGCTGTACGTCTCTTTGAGCTCCAGTGTCTCTTCGTCATGACACTCCATCTCCTGCTGCATCTCCCTTTCCCGCCTTTTCTGCTCACACACACACATTATGAATATTTTAAACAAATTTGCATTTCACAAGCCTAAATGGAACTGCTCATATAATGTTTATAATATCCTAACAGTGAGAAAATGTACATACATATTTCTGTCCAATCATTGTCTAGATATAAATGAAAACTGTAAGGAGGCTTAAATAACCTGTCTCCTTAAAACAACCTTGAGGACAGAAACACAGTCCAGTCCATCTCTCTACAGTGTGTTATTGGAAACTGTACCTGTTCAGCTATCTCCTGTCTCTTCAGCTCCAGAATCCTCTGCTGCTCATTGGTGTGGTCGACAATGTTCTTTCCTCCCACCAGCAGCTTGCTCTCCATGGCCTGAAAGTGAAAAACAGGTTATCAGATAAGTCAAATGCATTTATTTATCCTGATAACACAATATATTAGCCAAGCTAAGAGAAGGATTGTTAAGAGTATTTGTTTCTGAAACCAATATCTAATCTTCAATATATTTCATTAAATCTGTGAGTTTGCAGTGTACGTCAAGCATGAGGAGATTAAATGAATGAGTAATAAAATGAGGACAAACATGTTTTTCTATTGTGCTGCAAAAACAACATACAGTGTAATCAGTGTAGTCTAATTAAAAACAAATTACTCTTACAAGCTGGTTATTTTAATGAATCAGTCAAAAAAAAAAAAAAAAACACTCGAATTCACAAAAGGACTCAAATACTTTTTTTTCAGCATGACTGGTCAGGTCAATTGTTACCCTGCCAATACTGTCATTGGCCCGAATAATTATTTATTCATTTATTCATATATGTATATTTATTCATATAAGTGCTGTCAAACGATTAATCGCAATCGCATACAAAATAAAAGTTTTTGTTTACATAATATGTGTACTGTGTATATTTATTATGTATATATAAATACAAACACGTGCATGTATATATTTAAGAAAATATGTTTATATATTAAATATATTGATATATGATATAAAATATAAGAATATAAATATATGTACATGTAAATATTTTCTAAATATATACTGTATGTGTGTGTATTTATATATACATAATAAATAAACACAGTACACAAACATATGTAAACAAAACTTGTATTTTGGATGAGATTAATCGCGATTAATCGTTTGACAGCACTAATGCATATTTTATATTTACAATTTTGTTTTAAATTTTAAATATATGAAGTAAATTCTATAATGTTTACAATTTTAAAAGTATACTTTTTACATTTAATATTTAATTGTTTACAAAATATTTACACAAATGCCTTCAATATATTTGTTTTACCATTTGTTTGCTACCATTAAAAAGTTTAGGGTATGATTTTTTTTTTTTTAAGAAACTGATACTTTTATTCAGAAATGACAGAAAACTGATCAAAAATGACAGTAAGACATTTTTAATGTTACAACAATAATTATATTTAAAACAAATGTTTGTTTTTTTATTTCTAATTACTAAGATTCCTAAAAAAAAAAAAAAAAAAAAAAAAGTATTATTGTTATCAACCATTTTCAACATTGACAATAATAAACATGTTCTTTAGCACCAAATCAGCATTTGAGAAATATTTTCCTGAAGGACCATGTGACACTGAAGACTGGAGTAATTCTGCTGAAAATTCAGCTTTGACAATACAGGAATAAATTACATTATAATATACTCAAATAGAAAAGTTATTTTAATTTGCAATAATGTTTCACTGCATTTTTGATCAAATAAATACCGCCTTGGTGAGCAAAAGAGACTTCTTTCATAAACATTAAAAAAATCCTTTTGACCCTAAACTTTTGAACAATAGTATATTTTAACCTGAGATCTGTACTTTCTAACCTTAACTTTGGCCGCCAGCATCTCTGACGCCTCCTTCTCTTTGCGAAGATCGTCCATCTTCCTCTCCTTCTCTTTCAGCAGCCGCTGTTTCTCCTCTGCCACCAGGCTGTGGTCTTCCATGATGGCCTTCCTCTCCTTCTCCAGCTTCTCTTGTTGTTCACGCCAATAATCTGTGATGTTCTTATCCGCATCCATTCCTTCCTCTTCGTTGTCGTCATCCTCCTCCTCCTCATCACCACCATCCTCCCCATCTTCTAACTCCTCTCCTCCTTCTCCAACCCTCCTTCTCCTCCTTTTTCTCCTCTTCTTGCCAGACCTTTTCTCCAACTGTTCTTTCAAGCGAGCAATCTCCTCCTGAAACTCCCGAAGCAGTGCATCTTTGGGGTCTTCGTTGACGTGGGGTTTGTTCTTGATGTTTTTGGCGCGATTTGCATAGCGTAGCGTGGTCAGCGTCTCCTCCAAATTGTAGGAAGCAGGTCCGATGTTGGCCACCATAACCGTACGGGCATTTCCACCCAAGGAATCCTGAAGCAGTCTTGTAAGTTTAGAGTCACGGTATGGGATGTGGGTGCTTCTCCCATCCACCAGCGCTGAGATGACGTTGCCCAAAGCTGACAAAGAGAGGTTGATTTTGGTGGCTTCTTTCAAGCGCTCGCCCTGAGCACCAGTTTTGGTCTGTCTTTCACTTCCTGCCAAGTCAACAAGGTTGAGTTTCCCAACCCGAATGTGGTTCTCTCCATCAAGACCCAACTCACTGCACTCAATGGTGATGACGAAGATTGCGTGAGAGCGAGAGCTGTGCTCGTTCATGTTAGTTGCGCCAACCGAGCGGTTCTGGTTCCCCACGTTCATCACATGTTCAATCTCACGAACACTTTTAGTGACGAATGAAGAGAGATCTTTAACGTAGACGCCCGTATCCGGCCTCTCTTTGAGCTCCAGACGGTGCGATTGGTCTTTCGATAAAAGGTCCCTGATCTCTTCTTGATAAATCTCCAAGTATGAAGCCCTGACCAAGTACTGCTGGTTCTGAGAGCGGGAGATGTGTGTGAAAATGTGTTCAAAGGAGTTCGGAATGACACCTCTCCTTTCTGGGTCATTTCGTACCCCTTCCATCGTGAAAGTCTTTCCAGTGCCCGTCTGGCCATATGCAAAGATGGTCCCATTGAAGCCAAACAGTACAGAGTCCACCAATGGCCGGAAAGTCTCATCGTAGAGCTCCATCTGCTTTGAATTCCAGTCATAGACAGAATCAAAGGTGAACACTTTTGGGTGCTCATGGGAGGAGGCACCTCGAGAGTTGCGCACAGCCACTTGCCCAAACTTCACATCCACTGAGACCACCCTCTGGAAATTGGCGGCTCGCTCTTTCTCATTCATGGGGCGACAACGCACCACTACCTTAACGGATTCAGAGCTTTTGCTTTTAGACATTTTGATGGCTCCGGCGTATCTGCTGACTTCTCCTAATGAGATTGTAGTTTATTTCACAGTGTTGGTGCTGCCAGCATCACAGCCTGCAAAACATGATGCAACTCAGTGAAATGACAAAGTCAAGAGAAAAACTTGTGTTATGGTTATACCAAACAAACACAGAAAATTTTTATCTAGATTTATCTTGGCAAACAAATCGGTAGTAACCTTTTTCATAAAAACAATGAATGAGTACATACAGTGCTATGCATAAGTTTAGGCACCCATGCTAAAGTTGACTAAAAAGAGGAATAAAAAATCATCTTTTGGAAATTGAACTTAATGCCTTAATTAAAAAAATTGGGGAAAATCCTACCTTTAAGGACACCAATTTTATTTGTGAATGAATAATGTATCGTAAATAAATAAATGTTCTTCCTTTTTTTTTTTTTCATAACTATGAAACAAAGTCATAATTATGAGATACGTGTCAATAATTATGAGACAAAAAGCTGAAATGGACCAAAAAAACAATTATATTAAAAAAATAAAAAAAATGTGAGAACTCCTACTTTTGACTTATGCCATAATTATGACTTAGTATCGCATACCTTCACACTATTGATGTATTGAAGGAATACCAAAACAGTTCTTTACAACTTTTTTTTTTTTTTTTTTTTTGATATTTGATTACTTTGAACTGCATTAATTTGTTTGGAAAAGTGCTAACGTTATAAACATATGCTTGCTAGCTAGAGACATTTACAAGTACAGACATGTAACGTTAGAGTCATTTATGCCACTCCTAAATAATCATTTACATTTGTAGAAGAACATACGACTAAAGTAGCTTGTGTTATTCCCAAATTGTTCATTTTTCAAAGACTGACCATAATAATAATTTGCACAATATAACTAGGCTACTAACGTACATTAGCTGTAGCAGCAAAGCTAATTCACACCGGCCCATCCGAAATCATTTAATCTCAAATATCCCAGTAAATCTGATTTAAATCATCTCAGTCTCGGTTGTCATGTAATATAGCGCAAGATAACGGCGATAAATGGACTTAAGTGTTAAATACGAGACACTAATTGTCTGTTCTGCTGAAAATGTCGTTGTTTCACATGAAATTATGGTATTTTTCATAGTTCGATAATATAATATTGCTAATATTAGCTTGTCAAGATATATAAACGGATCTATGAGGATGGAGCTCCTCAGAGACTCAAAACAAGCGGCCTGGCAACGGCAAACAAATCGTGTCCTTAATAGAGCTCTCACCGTGGAAATACACACATAACGTACCTCACCTCTCCCCTCCCGAACAATTTAACCTGGAAGATCACCGTCGCCTTCACATCCATCAGAAGCACATAGCTCTCATATCTCAAAGCGTTTAAATGTACCAAATCACCCGTATCTCTCCTCACGAACTCCGTCGGCCATGTCTGTCCCTGTGAGGAGAGAGAGGAGAGGGAGAGCTGTGCTGTGATCCCCCTGCAGGCCGGGATGGACCTGCTGCTGCTGCTGGATCGATCCAGACTCGAGATGCACATTTCCAAGCTATTTCAAATGGCCACTTTAGACTTGTATGTAGTTTCCTTATTACAGCGATGGAATAACAACAAAGTGCCACTAATAATACAATTATGGATTGGCTTACGGTTTTCTTAATCAAAAAATAAAAATGCAAATAGCATTTTCAAACTGATAAATAGATATTAAAACCCAGTTGTTCTCCATACACAATAACAATAAATATTTTATTTTATTAATAATTTTTTTTTATATACTTTTACAAGCAGGGATGTTTTACATTTATCGAAGGTAATAGTAAAGGCATTTATGTTACAAAACAATTTTTTTTTTAAATGCCATTTTAAACTTTTGATTCAAAGTATGGTTTCCACAAAAATATTAAGCTGTTTCAACACTGATAATGAGAAATGTTTTTTGAGCAGAAAATCAGCATATTATAATGATTTCTGAAGGATCATGTGAAGATTCAGCTTTGCATTACAGGAATAGAATACCCTTTAAAATAAATTAAAATAGAAATTAGTTATTTTAAATTGTAATAACATTACTTTTTTTTACTGTTGTTATATCAAATAGCTAAATAGCCTGGATGAGCATAAAATACTTATCAAATTCATCTAAAAAAATCATAGCCACTCCAAACTTTTGAATTGTAGTGCAGTAACTATTGCATTTAAATTTTTATTATTTATTTAATTAATTGCTTTATTTTTTGCAAAGATTGTAAATGCATATATACTCCTTTGGTTTAAATTTTAAAAGAAAGCATTTTTAAATAGATAATAAAACCAAAGAACAAACATAAAAACATACACACAAAATACTGCTTATATTTTTTAATTGTAAACTAATTTGAGGAATGCCATTTAAAGTTGTACAAAATTACTAAGTACATCTTAAAACATTTCTGCAATTTGGTTTCACGCTGACTTTCAAAAACAATGTCACCTTGCATTACTAAGACATCAGAAAGTCTGTGACATACATTCTTTTCATAGTGACACATGTTCATTTTCAGCAATCATTAGAGCACTGCACATCTGGATGCCCCTGGAGGTCTTAAATGGCCTTCAACTATAAAAAGTGCAATTTCCAACCACTAACACTTGACTTGTCTCTCTAGTATAATTACTCAAACCTCACAAGTTTTTACATCCTCAAAAAATGCAAATGGGCCAGTCATTACAAACGTTCCAGTACAAAAATATCAATAATATCATGGTTGCTCACAGTAAATGTAGAAGTGCAACATGGGAGAAATTCAACATCCAGAGAATTCATTAAGGAACTAACTCTTGTTCTCCCTTCATTTAATTACATGAACCCTATTCAAATGTTCTTGTTCAAAATCTCACCAGACACCTGAAACATGCAAAACTTCAACCAGTTTTCAGTTACAAAAACGTAACATCTTTATTTAGAGTTCCTCTTTTCCTTTCCTTTTTCCTAGGTAGTCCATCCCAAAGAATGATGAGGGTCTCCCGTGAACATCTCTCTCCCTTTTAACAAAGGCTGAGAAGGACGAAACACAGTTGCCGATGAAGTGATCGGCCTGACCGAGGATATACAGGTCAATCTGAGCAGTGTCCGGCTGCAAGCTCACAACCTTCACCTGCACAAAATGTGTCATCAGCTTTATTTTCTGTTCACTAAATCAAGTTTAGTCTAATGTTGAAATGTTAATCCTCACCTTGCCCTTGAAGAGTTTTTGAATCTCTGCGGTGTGTGATTCAGAGTCGGTGGCTATGTAAACGGACTGAGCATTGGTGTTCTTCACCCAGAGCTTCACCGCACGGCGGATCTCAGACAGATCCGGTAAACACATGTTCATGGTCAGCGGCAGGGCAGTTTGACGGTCGTATCCCACACACTGTGGAGATGCCATGAAGTGAGGACCAGTATCACCTGACTTCAGAAGCTTGCAGGCATTTTGCTGAGGAATAGTAACAAAAAATAAAAAATAAAAATATATAATTTTTTATATATATATATATATATATATATATATATATATATATATATATATATATATATATAAAATCATCCACAATAATTCAGATATAACTTTGGAGCCCACATCATTTACTGGAATTTTTTCTATCATGTTTATTTACCTATTTTACTTTACTTGGTTCCTCTTTTGTAAGTCAATTTGGATAAAAGTGTCTGCTAATACATAAGTGTAAGTATTCATTTCATTCAAAAATAAATGTTGAATGGCATTATAAGATTTTGTAAGTGCACTTCAGATAAAAAAAAGTTCCATTTGGATCTGAAATATGGGAAACCGTCCATTCACATCAGGATACACAAAGCTCACCCAATCAGAGCCAATTCTCAGATGAATTCCCACGTAAGGTCTGTTTAGCAGGCTTCTGATATGGTCTTCTCCTTCCTGTACCATTTTTTCAGACCACACCACATACTCCTGCAGTCCAATGTGCTCCTCTAGAATGGGGAACTGCGCTGGGGCTCCTGGAAGAGCGAGAACTGGATGCTCTTTAGGGGGAAACCTGAAGAAATAGAGAAAGACAGAGTTTGAGAGGGAGAAAAGTAGGGTAGAGGGAGTCTGAGTGCAATAGTTTATATTCAAGTGAGTGTTTCTGCTCAAACTTACCTTTTTATCCAATGCGGCTGGTAGTAGGAGCTGAATGACAGCCCTCCGAAAAGAACAGAACGGTCAAATTCGACTCCAATATGATCCCAAAATGGCCCAAACGGATTTCCGTCCTGCATCAGAATCGACAGGCTACATTATAAGTGCACTGTTATGAATATTTAGGAATGCATGCTGCTTTCGTGAAATAAAACAAATGCAGATCTGCTAGAAGTCCAATAGATGGCAGTGTTTCCATAGCATGTGGCATAATAGATCAGAATTTTTTTTTGATGTGCAGCTACATAGAGAATTTCGGATTGTGAAGGTCTGGCAAAAAGACAGAAATGAAGCACACCTTAAAGAACAAACACCCATATTACCTTCATAGGACAGCTCTTTTTGTCTATGCTCCTGTGAGCTGCAGACTCGAAGCAGTAGGCCACTCTCTGACCAGGGGGCCAGTGCATAGGAGCCAAGTGCTCCATGAAGTCCTCTAGACTCACCACACGGTGGTACTGCTTCACTAGCTCCAACTGGAAATACTCACTGTAGGGAACATGCACCTGTTACAGAGAAACACAGAAGCATATACCTTATCAATTTATTGTACTTTCAGCTATTGATCTACTAAGTGTGACAGCTGGTCATTAGATGTTTGATCAGCCACTATGTTTCAAAACTAGCTGGTAGCTGATGGTTTTCCAGCTTGGAACAACTTATGATAAATTTGGACTATCTAATGACTGACATTAACCAGCCAATGATCAGTTTGAACCAGTGCTGTTATTGTAACTAAACTAGTGTAAAACTGTTAATAGATCAAATATAAATATTAGATAAAACACCTAAAATGAAAGAAAAAAAATAGAAAATTAGAAAACTTGCCTTGGCAACCAAGTAAAATAACTTTAAAGCTAAACGGAAGAGAGAGAGAGAGAGAGAGAGTGTGTGTGTGTGTGTGTGTGTGTGTGTGTGTGTGTGTGTGTGTGTGTGTGTGTGTGACAAAAGCACATAAAATTACTAAAACAAGCTAAAATTAAAATGAAAACAAAGTTAATAATATAAAATAAAATGTATAATAATATAAAATAAAAGCTAATAAAAAAAAATAAAAAATATTATAATAGTACATATAATACTAAAGTAACAATGGTTAGGACCAGCTAATGACCAACGTTGCCCAGTGTTGTTATTCTTAACTAAAATGATTACAAATCATTTTTGACGAATGAAATAAGGCTGAAATTAAATCAAATATGATTAGCATATGGAAAAATTTGGGTAAAAAATAGAAAATGAGAAATGCTGCCTTTTCAACTAACTGAAATAAAACATGTTTAAGTATTAAAACTACCATGAGCAAATTAAAAACAAAGCCAAATAGAAATATTATCCATCAAAAAAAAAGTATTAAAATAATAAAAGCAAGTAACAAAAATATTAAATTTTAAACTAAAATGAAAACGAAATAAAAAATAAAACGATCTATAAAGGCTATAATTAGTGTATAAATAATACTAAAATAACTCTGGTTTGCACCAGCTATAAACCAGGCATCTGTCGTGTTCCTACACACTATCGGCTAAGTTGGATTTCCTGTACGGGGCATATGAAATGAACAGGTGTTGTGTTTACATTCTGAAAAGGTGGCGAGTGATGACGGTAAACAATCCACGGCGGAACCGCGAGTGTTCGGTTCAGCATTTTAGCAAAAGCCAGTGATCCAAGAAAATGATCCACTTGGTTTCCAAACCGACCTAAAGAAGAACATATAGAAGAAACGCGTTTATTACACCAACACAACTCTTTTTAACTTTACAGTCCTCGCTTTGGGTCTACACAGGCTTCATCTGACTGTCAATGAAGACAGTGAGACTGTGTGTGTGGGGGGGATGAGCTGTAAATGTCTCAGATGCATCATGCTCTCATTACCCATGCACGGACAGTACAGAATGTATCCGTTTTCATCCCACGTCACGTCTGCAGCATCGATAAATACGTGCAAAGAAAGGAATGTTACATGCAAATAAATTACAGTGAAAAGTTTCAGATGCTTTGGTCTGGCCGCCATCGCTGATCATTCGCTATCCCACAATGCACTGCGACTAGAACGTTAACCCTTCACATCCTGGTGAGTTTATATATAACTTTTTAAATATATATATATATAAACAAAAACATAACATTTCTGGTAAACTAGAAATATTCACCAAGTATGTATGTATATGTAATATATTATGTAAAAATCGAATGGTTTCAGCACTTACATTTGTGAAAAACAAAGTTTAGCGTACAGAGATGGAATCATAGCCCAAATAAGTAGTTTACATTTACATTACTTTTACATTTTGTCATTTAGTAGACGCTTTTATCCAAAGCGACTTACAAATGAGGACAACAGAAGCAATCAAAACCAACAAAAGAGCAACAACATGCACGTGCTATGCATGGCAAGGGTTTTTTTGTTTGTTTGTTTGTTTGTTAAACGAGTAGATAGAATATAGAAAAAAGACACCTAGTTTTTTTGGATTGTTTGTTTGTTTTTTAAGAAACAAGTTGAATAGAAAAAAAAGAAAGCTAGTGTTAGTTTTTCAAGAAAAGCAAGCAGTTAGAGAATAAATGTGCAATTGATGGAGGGTCAGGTGTGTGTGTGTGTCTGTTTTAAATAAAAAGAAGACAAATAGATAAAATAGAATTAGAATAGCGAGTGTTAGAGTTAGCGGGTCAAATGAAGGTGTAAACAATTTAAAAGTGTAAACTATTGAAAATGAACAGTATAAATCTCACAACTGGTAGACTTTAAATCACCCACATTTAGGCTAAATGGCACGTATTCACATATTACCACATATATAAATGTAGTTTAAGCATAAAATAAAATGCTAATTGAAATGGGCTTCATATGATTCACATTTTTTACGAAATACTTTAGACATGCGGTTTAGACTATGGGCTAAGAAAGGAATCACTGCTTATTGTTCAATCATAGATAAAGGACAATTGTTAGATTTTAATTCTCTAAAAGAAAAATTCAATTTAGAGTCCAAGGATTTCTTCAGCTATCTTCAGCTTCGACAACATTTCTGTCAGAAAATTAAAAAAGGGACTGATGGAGATCCAAATAAGAGTGCTCTAGTTAAAATATTCTCTTCAGGCTGAACCAAGGTGTCATGGTTTCCTGGGAAAGGAAAAACAAATATATTTGTAAAATAATTCTTGCTTCAAGTAAAAAAACTATTACGAGATGCTGGTATAAACCTAATCCACCACAAATACAAGACTGGATTGACATTGTAAAAAATATTTTTACTCTGGAGAAAATTACATTTTGTATAAATAACCAAAAAGATATGTTTGTTGGCTTTTGGTCCAAATGGATCGAGTTTATAACTCCTATTGAACCAAATGTGTTTTTGTTATAGAACATATGTTTTGTGTTTATATATAAATATTGTGCCTACATCCCCTTTCTTTTGTAAATAGTTTTTGCTATAATCGGAATATAATTTAAAGCAATATATTGATCTGTTTTTGTCATGAAGAACTTTTTGAGGAGGTTTTTTTTTCCCAGAAACGGGAATATAAGTTGGAAATGCTGTCATAAATAGATGTTGTGAATTGTATCTCTTTCCAATAAAAACTTAAATAAAAAAAATAAATAAATAAAAAACAAATGCTAAAATATATGAAAATGAAAAAATATATACATAGAAATTTTCTTGTTTATACAAAACTTCTTCCCAAAGGTTTTCTGTTGATTTGTATATGTGTTTTGTGTCTGTTTCAGTAAAACATACAGTGCCCTCCAAAAGTATTGGAACAGTAAAGACAAAATTGCTCTGTTGGCTGTGGAGTCAAGACATTTACAAATATGATTAAAAGATGAATATGAGACAAAACTACAGAATGGCACATTTTATTATTGGGGGATTCAACACATTGATGTTTTACCAGCTAAGAAGATCAGCACTTTTAGAGTTTCATCCCTCTATCTGATGTGAGCATAAGTATTGGAACAGTTGCCTCACAGGTCTTTCTAAGTGATCAGCTGTGTCCTGTTGCATTAATTCTTCAGATATTAAAAGCAGGAAATGTGTCGTATCAGTTATATCCATTACTTCTGAATTCTGAATCTTGCATTCGATGATGACACACACAAACCAGGATGAAGATGAGGAAGCTGACTTTGAGTGAAAAGCAAGCAATTTGGATGCTAAAAGAAAAGAGGAAGTCAATTAGAGCTATAGCAAAAACAAAGGGCATGGAGAAATCAAGAGTTTGGAAACCACCAGTGACACCAGCAACCAACGACTACCTGATCGGCTGAGAAAACAACAGTAGTTGATGACAGACAAATAAAAAAAACTGTGAAAATGAACCCTAAAAGACATGTCTGTAAAATCACCAACAACTTCCAGAAAACTGGGGTGATGCTCTGACAATCTACTGTCCTCAGGAGACTTTGACACAGAATTACAGATGCTACACAGCAAGATGTAAATCTCTGACCAGCACCAAAAATAGAAAGGCAAGATTAGAGTTTGCAAAAAAGCACAAAGGTGAGCCAGAAGAGTTTTGGAACTGTGTTTATGGACCGATGAGACAAAGATGAACCTTTATCTAAGTGATGGGAAAGCAAAAATGTGGAGAAAAAAAGGGAACTGCAAATGATCCCAAGCATACAGCCTCATCTGTAAAGCATGGTGGAGGTGGTGTCATGGCATGGGCATGCATGACTGCCTCTGAAACAGGCCCTCTCAACTTTACTGATGACTTAATGTATGATGACTGTAGCAGAATGAATTTGGAAGGGTTCAAAACCATCTTGCATACCAATATTCAAGAAAATGCCACCAGATTCATTGGGAAGTGCTTCATATTGCATCAGAACAATGACCCAAAACACCCTGCCAGTGCAGTCAATGAGTTTATAAGGGCAAAGAAATGGAAAGTCTTAGATTGCCCAAGTCAATCTCCAGATTTAAATCTGATTGAACATGAATTTCACCAGCTGGAGAGGAGAGTAAAGGCAGAAACTCCCCAAAACAAGCAACAATTGGAATTGGCTGCATTAAAGGCTGGGAAAAGCATTTCAAAGGATGAGACCAAGAGTCTGGTGATGTCTATGGGTCACAGACTCACTGCTGTGATTGTGCGCAAGAGATCTGCAACTAAATGGGGTGGTGATGGCGCAGTGGATAAGACACATGCCTTTGGTGTGAGAGACCCCGAGTTTGAATCCACTGTGAGACACCAATGTGTCCCTGAGCAAGACACTTAACCCCTAGTTGCTCCAGAGGCGTGCGACCTCTGGCATATATAGCAATTGTAAGTCGCTTTGGATAAAAGTGTCAGCTAAATGAATAGATGTAATGTAAATAATAGCTTTTAATCTTTTACAACTGTCCCAATACTTATGCTCACATCAATGAGTGGGATGAACTCTAAAAGTGCTGTTCTTTTTATTTGGTAAAACATGTATGTGTTGATACGGCTAAAAATAAAATGTGACATTCTGTAGTTTTATCTATTCATCTTTTAATCATATTTGCAAATGTCTTGACTCCACAGCCAACAGAGCAATTTTGTCTTTACTGTTCCAGTACTTATGGAGGGGACTGTATGCTTTGCATGAACTGATTTGATTCGACCAGCTTTGTTTCAGCACTTAAATGGTGCAGATGCCATTTGAAATAACCTTATATTTTGTTGAACAGTATGCATTTTCTTAATTGCACGTCTTCGTGATTATAACCTAAAGTGTAAAAGACAATAACTTGTCCTGTCTCCATTGTTCTTTTCTTTTGCTTTGTTTGATATGTATTGTCAGTTCTTTTGTTCAACTCTAAGATCAACTCAGACTGTGTCGAGTTGCTTAGATGAGCAACAAACTCTTTTAATAACTTTGCAGAAGAAACTGATTAATTTCTGTCAGAAGAATTTATTTACTCAAAAGTGAGCCATTGATTGCACTGAATGGATGTCACATGTTGAATGTTGTAGTCTGAACTAGAACATAAAGCCTTCACCGCTGCTATGCATCTCAATACATATCAATTTAAAGAGAATAAACTTACAAATACAAAAGAATAAACATACACTTCTCCCCCACGGACAATTTCACATGTAGTACAAACAATGTCAAAAAACTTTGGAATCTCAGTTTGTTTTCTTATCTAGAGTAAGAACAATGTGTTAACGTGTATGTTCATAATTCACACTTTAGAGAGGTTTTATGTTTATGGACCTGTACGTTTTTTGGGAAAAAGAAGTGTGCTTAATTGTATTAAATGTGCACTTGTAGTGTACTTTAAATCCTAAAAGTATATATATATATAAAAAAAAAAATGCGGATAATATAATATTAATGAAATAAAAGCTTTTAAGACTTTCATGACTACATTTCTTAACACATTTTTAGAAAGTGCACCTTTTCATAATGTCAAATTAAAGGTTTTACTTTAAAGTATATTTTAAATGATTGTTTTAATAATCTAAATAATAAATACTAAAGCATATGTAAAGCACTTGATTATGTAATTTGTTATTTGATGTTACACTTAAAGTTCATATATTTTAACTGTACTAAATTGCATCTTCATCATTACAAATGTTACAAATATATTTAAATACATGCTTCAATAGAAATGACATTAAAGTATTATATATACACTTCAAGCATATTTCAAAGACAACAGGTGTAATTACATATAAAAATGTATTTACGCAGGTCAAAATTCACTTAAGTTCAGCAAAATATATTGAATATACATTTAAACTAAAAAATATTTTCCTCTATTGTAAATATATGATGCTATTAAGTGTTTGAAAACATTGCATTCAGTTTGCACTTAAGTATATTCTTTTAAAATATATTATTTCCATAATATTTTTTTAAATATGCTAAAGTGTACATGTTTTTCGCAAGAGTTTATTTTCTGAAGAAATTCTCTGAAACACAACTAAGGGCAGCACATTTCCACCAATGTAGCTCAACTGTTGAGTGCTGGTGATATTCAATGATGATAAAGTGATATACCATAAATGAAAAAAAGTTTATGCCTAATCCAAAGCTCTTTTATCAAAACCCATCATTAAAAGCAACATGTGTGTGCAACATGGTTATATACTCCATCCCCCTCCACGGGAATGCACACACGCACTCCACATGGCTAAAAATGGCCCAGGCATGTAGTGATTAATTTGAGTAGGTATGTACATGTAGTATCACTATCGTATCAATATAAAACTTGTAAATCTGACATTTACTCTATTGTGAGTGTCAAAAAACACAGTATAGTGATTCGCCTGGTACCTACAAGTTCACTGAGTGATAATGGCCAATCAAGTTATCACAGACGCAACATGGTCAAGCATATCAGGAGTGACTTCTGCAGGAAATATGATAACGTCCAACCGAAAAGTGTCTGGTCAATAGATTGCTATCGCCGAATGTCCAGTAGGTTTCGGTGGGCAAGCCGTTAAGGCCACAGGGTCTCGTACCTCTCTCATATATATAACTGCATTCTCTCATCATATCTCTCAACATTTCCTCTTGCACTCTGTCAACATGTTTCTCTGTTTCCTGTGTCTATACTGCCCTCCCTTTATCCCTGCTCTCTAATGACCTGGCCCATCCCCCCTCCATTGAAATGTTCACATGTGCACACAGCAGACAGTGTTTTTCATTGTTAGAGATGACTGCGATGATAACAAAGCGGAGCAAGTCTGGGTTGCTCTCGCTTTCTAACTGTGCAGAGTTCTGAAACTTCTTTCAGGTGAGGAAGCGAATCACATCTTCAAAGGCCATGAGATAGAGGTTAAAACAATCGCTTCTCATTCTCATTGTGTGCTCGAGCAAAGCCTGCACTTATGATGAGAGAAGGGAACAGCAACTCAGAGAGAACAAATGTTTCCTCTAAATGTGAATGTAAAAAAACAGCGCTCATCCCTTCCTGTACATAATTTCACACTCAAAGACGTGTTAGTGGCTTTGAAACCACAAGGGATATGGTGCATCAAACACTTCATGGAGGACAAGATCAGGATCATCTTACGGACGTCATGTTATCTGTTTCTGAAGAGTAATAAGAAGGAGTGTGTGATGCATGTGCACAGCTCTGCTAGGTCCACCCAAGTCTCTTATCAGTGCTGAACAGAGCTGCTTCAATGACGGCCTGACGGGTTATACAGCAGGTTGTTGCTGTTACCTTGGGGCTCAGGCTAACCTACCTTCCCACACACTTCCTTCTTGCTTTCTAGCCTTTATTTCAGAGCCATTAAAAATGTCCAATTATGACACTGATACATTTCTAACAAGGGAACAAAAAATAGTAATGTAAAAAGTGATAACATGCAGCAATGTCTATCTAACCATTAAATGAACTGGTGCAACCTTATGTGATCAGGATGATATGGTCGTATACAATTTTTTTTTACTTTATTTTGTTTGATTATTTTATTTTATTTGTCTGCAGATATAGACATCCACAGTGGCATCTAAAAGTTTAGCCAAAAATGACTGAAAGCAGTGAATAGCATTGACTGGTGGAGTGTCATGCCTTTTTAGCCTACTGTATAGTTTTTCATTTTCTACCAAAATAAATAAATAAAATAAGTAAAAATATATCATTTGTTGTTGCATGAATTTTGTAAAAAAAAAAAAAAAAACCTGTTTTCATGCAATATAAAATGAATAAAATCTCTGTTCAGTTCGTTCTCAAAGAGTCACATTCTTTAAGAAGTGGCCACAACACATTTGACTCTTCAGATTTTTATTTTATTTTATTTTATGCAGATTTAGAAACCCACAGTGATATCTTAAAGGGATGACAAAGGAATTGTGTCATTATTTACTTACCAAACCATATGGTTTTTGTGTTCTGTGTTTATTTATTTATTTATTTTGTCTATACAGTAACTGTGTAACTGACTTTCATTGTATGGGCAAAAAAATTGTATGTTCTTAAGGAAAAAAAGAAAGTCAAACAATAGTAAGTCTGAATACAAAAGGTGAAAAGTACCCAGGTGACCTACTACTTCGAGAAAGATTCCGATGCGTGCATCTGACAGACATTTTACTATCCCATGAGGCCACAGTAGAGAAGTTGTGAATGCCAGTGCAATCAATGCTATGTGTCACATGGCAATGACAACATGACGAGTACTATATCATATTATTTCATTGATCTTTTCAGACCTGCATTTTTTGGATGCACCTTCTGTTACATTATCTGAAAGTGTTGAAACGTGTTGAACATGGTCATCACCCAAACACAGTCTCTGACACAAAGCGCAGGCTTCCATGATCGCTTCATCGGTGGTTTGACTGTGAGTCAAAGCTGTTTATCACCTTCCTGAGCTAATATAAACCAACCATCTGCTTTTAACCAAACATAAAAAACATGCTCCCCTTAACCCAATACAGTCCCCAATTCAGCAGCGCAGAGGGGGAGAAGGCAACCGTAGAGCTGATTTTGTGCAGCGGGGACTGTTCTGGTGAGGAAATCCACTCCAGATGTGTACAAATCGCCCCCTGCTTAATTGCCGTTGTTATCAAAGATGTTTATTTTTGCAAAGCATTGGTAACTTTTGTAGGAGGTGACAGGATCATTTGAGAAAATGTGCCAGATTTTGTATAAATCAAACTAACAGAGGTCTAGCATTGAAAGGCAAAAGCCAAACAGGAGGAATTAGGATGACACCTAAACCTGTTAGAGGTTTGACTACTGGCTACCTACTCATAAATAGCCACAGATGTTCCCCAATGCCCTTCAAACACTTCGGTCGGGCTTTTTTTAGTGTGCATGTGTGCGTTTCCCCCATTCTGTTTCCTCTCATCATGGCATTCGTATAAAGAATCAAATATTGGCTTTGTGAGTCCCATGGTTAATCACAGAGTAATTAGGAGCTGGTACTGCAGGAACGCAGGGTTGACTTTGCTTTGAAACTCACTCTCCCCTTGTTCCTCATAATAGGTTTTTTTACAAGCACTTTTGAGGTGGCGAGAGAGGAGAGGTTTTACTGGGCCGGCAGTGTGGTGTGTGGCGTTTCACAGAGCACTTTAAAATCAATCTGGAGCATCTAAATGACAGACCACCACTCCACTGTAATCAACCTGAATGAAGCCCAGCCGCAAAGCCCAGAAGAAAAAAAAAGAAGAACATAAATAAACAAACAAGCAGATAATGACTCCTCAGATAGCTTCTTTTTAAATGGGTGTGTTTTGGATTCAGAACTAAAAGACAAAGACTGAATGTGTGGATGCTGATGTCTAACAGAAGCTGTGTGTAGGCTTGTTTGTTTGTGTGTGTGAATGAGCGAGAGAAAGCGGCCACTTCCCAAATTTAATGAACTCTTTGATTTTTGAACCGCATCCTTCTGGACTCAATCAAGTTGGTCATGTTCTACATTTGGCTTCAGCATATTTATTTAGTGTTTTCAAACTACTATGCTGATAGGCAAGCTTTAATTTCAACTAAATATTTGGTCATGCCGTTGTAAATACTCTGCACTTTTGAAGCATTCACCACAAAACATTTTCAGAAATTTTCAGTGGAGTTACTTGTTATTCCTATTAGCTGTTTAGGTCATTTCCACTGGAGCAATAATGTTTTTTTCCTTAGAATTAATACAATAATCATGTAATATCCTTAACTAATATCTGAACAATTAACTTCATGTATTCATGGTAAAAATGAGAATAACATGCCCTGTACTAAGGTGAAAATTCATCTGTTTTTGGAGAAACTTTCTGAATCACCTCTCTATAAATTGCACTCTTAAAATAAAGGGACATCCATGGAAAATGTTCTTTGTAGTGGAAAAGGTTTCTTTAGATTTTTAAATTGGTTCATTTAAGAACTGTTCACTGAAAGGCTCTTTAGGGAATCAAAAATGCTTTTTTCTCTGGCATCACTGCAAAAACACCCTTATGGAGCCTTTTTTTTAAGAGTTTGTATGGATAAACAATAATATGTTCATTGCTGCATATCATTCCATGATATTGGAATATTGTTGTAATTTTATGAGTCCAGTTCTTTCTACAGTCTTCTTTCCCTGAAATTTTAAAAAGAACATTTTAAGAAGTTGTTTAGAGGAAGAGAAACACTTCGGAAAATCACTGCTTTAATATTTCTGTTTTTTAGGCTTAGAATGCAACATAATGCATAATTTTTAGTACATGATAAGATCATCTCTATATGTAAAATAATGCCAGCTGTAAACTCTGTAAAAAATATATATATTATTAATTTATATACTTACTTAGAAATGTGAATTCTTTTGTTTGGATCAACTTCAGCTGCTCCCCAGCTCACTCAGCAGCACCCTCTCTCCTTCACTTTACGGCGTGTGAAGTTTACCTGACCTTCTCTTCACATCCGTATGTGTGCTGTTTGGAGAAATCGTCTCTGACCACTGAATCTGCCTGAACACACGATATAGCTCAGATATTCTGATACCATAATGGAAGTAGTAAAAGTAAAAACAGTAAAAGTTTTCTACAAACAGTAAAAGAAAAAGAAATGATAAAATATTAAACAACAATAACATTTGTTGTTGCACAAAAAAAAAAAGAAAGAAAATTCTGTTCTAAACCACCTTTTATATCTAAAGCAATATAAAATTAATAAAATCTTGGTTCTGTTCATCCTCAAAGTGTCACATTCTTTAAAGAAAAATGGCCACAATACATCTGAATACATTTTAATTTAAGGAGTTGCACTTATGATTTATGGAGAGTTTCTTCAGCAGAATATAGAATATGTTTGGGGCTAAATGAATGGATGTAATAATTGTTCTGTAATTATGTTCATGCTGTTTCTCTTAACTTTTAAATGATCTGATGGCCATTGTTGCACATGTATCAGATATGCATCAAAAACATCTTTAAACGTTTAAGAAAATAAAAATAGATGAAAACAGTTCATCTACTTGTTATTTGACCAATGAGTAATTTTGAGTTCTTTCCGTGTCTTTTTTAATTGTATAAAACCCCAGTTCCTAACCTTTAATCATCTCTTACCACATAGTGTACAGTCATTTGGGATTTCCCTTTTGATCTTTCTTTCTTGTCTGCACACATAAGTCTTTTAAAATATAATTTAATCTATTTAGTCTAAATTTAATGTGGTGTACAAACTATTACTATGCCAAGTCTGACATTCTGATTTGCATTGTTTGTAAATGATGCTAAGTAACTCAAAAAAGGGCTTCATGGTAACATCTAAACTTATATATTAGTTTAATTATATATATATATATATATATATATATATATATATATATATATATATATAATTGAATATGACTTAATCAGATGACATTAACGGGGTGATTATTAAGGGTCAAACTTGTGCTTTTCACAGTCCATTTAGCTTATTAGTAAAATCTAAGATCTGATGCTTTTCATGTTCCTCTCAAGCGACTGTTAGCCTTGGAAACTCTTTTAATGAAAACGTTTTTAATGAAAACGTACGTTTCGACAAGTACCACGTTTTCTGTGTATATGTATAAACGTTTCTTAGAGAATTTGATAGAAAATCATATATTTTCAGATATTTAAATAATTTATTTTTAAATAAAAAAATAACGTAGGCTAATTAATATTATTTTGTACAGGCTACGTGGCTGTAAGCTAAATGTGTATTAAAAGAGAATGGCTGAAAATAAATGTAGCATAATATAGATATTTGTTTCTTTTTAAATTCAGATATGCACATTCCTAAGTTAAAACATCTCTCATGAACTTCCCCTCCAACTCACAAAACCCGCTACAATTCCGTTTCAAAACTCCCTGATATTATCACTCCAAATTATCATTCAGCATCCAGACATTTTTCGTAATTTTTAAGATATATAATTTCACAACAAATCTCATAAATTCACATTCAGAAAAAAAAAAAAAAACTCCTGAAACCTTTGTATACATTTCATTTCACTCAGGTGCAAGAAGGGCTCCTGGAGGCTTTTCTTTTTTAACATAAAAACTCACCCCTTTGCATTGAGCATGTCGAGAGGCTTATTGAAGACCCTTGCTCCCCCACCCCCTACTCTCTTACACACACACACGCGCTGGTTGGAGGGGGTTGGGGTGGTGAGGAAACCGGCTGGTGTGCCCTGGAAGTGATTCTTCCCCCAAAACTCAAGGTGAAACGGGGGTATCGGAAACTACACGTGGGACCTGCCCTCTTCATCCTTCATTAAAACAAACATTCGCTTCAGATATATAACCACAAATTCAGGCAGTATAAAACCTTACTAGAAGTGAATACTTGATCAAATACTATCTAAAGAGAAACCATTTTTTGTTAAATAATCGTTTGAGAATGAAATCTTACCTGTTTAGAATATTTAAGGACCACCCAAAGATCGTTTGCTTGTGAATGACCATGTTTATGCATGATGTGTCTTGATTTCTATCTCAAATAATGAATCATTCAGAATGCATTCCCCATAGAATCATCATCCTCTCAATAATTTTGTTTGATGAATATCTGCATTTATTACAGCATATTTTCTTGCTTATTATATTGTTCTTCACTTGTAAATATAGACATTGCAATGCAAACATCTCATCTTCAGCAATAACATTAAATAGATGAACACGTTTAATGTCAGGACAGAAAGCCTCAGCAGGGCTTTGACAGATCCCAGAGTTTGTTTACTTGTGTATGACCTGTCTAAATGATTTCAACATTTTTACAAAAATATTAGTTTGAAAGAACACTGTAAATAAACAGTAACTCCAATGCTCATTTTTAGATTTATTACTTACAATGTAGATTTATTATTTACATGTGCAAACCTAAAAACATAATAAATAAAAAAAAAACACTTCAATAATCCTGTTAAAATAAGAAATACAAAGGTTACACTGTAAACTGTTTTCATACGTTTCCATTCATTTGCCACAAACTATTTCTGTCGTATTTATTCTGTTTTAAGAGTTTTCTTAATAAATAATATATTTTTTTTTTTCTAAAAGTGTAACGAACTTTTCACTGCATTCTGGCACTACTTTGATTATACTTACAGCAAAAACAAGTTGAAATGTTTGCATTATAAAAAAATCAGTTAACATTTAGAAAAAAAAACACATCTTAACACAAACCACTGATACTTCCTATACGCCTTTAACACATTCAGTTAATAACTGTAACCAGGATTTAATTGCTTAAGACTGTATAGCGATATTGCTTGAATCGAGATTAATCAAAAGAAACCTGATAAAATGTGTATTGCACTTCAAAACAGCGCGGCGTTCTGTATAAAATAAAGAGCTGCTTGTTGACTCAGTCACCTTGCATTAAACATGCCTGCATTAAATAATTGAAAAACGCTATCGGCTGTCTCAACGCTTTTACTTTCGATGCACGTTCAGCGACGAGCCTCATCAGTCCCGTCGTTATCCATCATTAATCAGAACGATAAGTAAACTACAAGCCCAAAAACACACACAACACACGCGCGCGCACACAACAGTTTACCAGCCCCTGTGAAAAGTTTGTGAAAGTGGCCTGACGTCACACTCCCACAATGCTCGCGCGCCCCATAACTCTGCTGCTGCAGCCTGAGGAGCGCGAGACACTCAGGCCCCGAAAAAAGAAAAATTAGAGAAAAAATTGGAAAAAATAATAAAACAACAGATCGAGAGGAGAAAGACCGGGAACGGTGGCGTGGGGCTCCCACGGTAGGTTTGCGCTGGAATGTGTCGGCGGTTCCTTGTGAAATTGACTAATGCGGCGCTGGAAAGTTTTTTGGTGGCAACTGCTCGTTTTTTTTCTGCAAGTCCTCATAATGTAGCTGCACGCTCTGATGTGTGCATGTTTTTTTAATGAGATCCCGATAATTAATACAACTCGTTCGGCCGCTGATCGATGTGGCAGATGATACACGAGACCTTCATAGTAATAATAACACTGTTGATATTATCTCTCGAGCCGGCGGCATTTATTTTTGTGAAACATCGCTGAGGCTCCGGGTATTTAATTTTTAATTGCACGTTCGCATACTTCATCGATAAATACACTGCGGATGCATTTTGTTTACAAACCGATACATTTGCATTTGCTCGATCATCGGCTCGGCTGTGTCTACTGATGTTCAGAAGGACTTTGGAGCGATTAGTTGAATTTTAAGTAATTTCTGAATATTTATGCCTGTGCTGAGGACACACACGAGCTGAAGCTCCGTTCCTGTTGAGTTTCAAACATTGCTTTATACAAACGCGTCTGTCTATGAATAGTTCACTGCTTGATTTGAGAAAATAACACTGGGCTGTAAATATACAACTATTTTAGGCTATTTTAGTTGGTGTCGTACTATATAACTCGACCTCCACGGCTTATCTGTTGCTAGTCATTTGTCACAGATCGGATGTTCCTGGGCGGATTGTGACTTTTCTATAATGCCTTCTGTTTGTTTGTGTGTTCCTATCAAGCGGTACTCCACAAACAACAGTGTCACGCCAGGGGTTGAGGTGTGGGGAACTTCTTTTTAATGTTCATTTACATATTGCTTGGCTGTGGGGATGAGTAAGCTAAGAATCAGTGCTGAGAAATGATCACATTGTTTATTTTCCATAGTGAGAAATCAGTGAACTTTGTTTACACTAAACAAATTTAACCCACTAAATTGAAAACAAGTTTGTGCACTCGGTTTGTGAGTTTAGTACAGTTTTATAACAACTTTGAATTGAAGAAAATACAGTTTAAACAGATCAAATTGAGGACAAGGTCATTGATAGATGGAAATATGTTGTTAGAATGATTAAAACATGTTTACAGCAAAGAGAGCTCACTGAAATGTTTTAAGATATTCAATTAAAAGTCATTTTGTTCTTTGGTCGCAGTTATGCTTATGAAATCTATTAATCATCCACCATTAAAGATCATCTCAACACTAGTCACGATGTGTGACATCTTTCTCAAATCGCTAAAAATATTCATCTCACTAAAAGTTTAACTGGTGCTTCAAATATGGCACAATGTGCAAGTTTCTTAGTTTATCAAAATGTTTTTTTCCCCCCAATATTTTTAACCTTTTTAATAATGTCACTAATAAGTAAAATGCTGTTAAGACGCTTGAAATGTGTGGAATTGAAAATTAATTGCAGAAATGTTTAAAGAATCGTTTAAAACATGTTTCCGGCTTTGTTCGTTAAAGTGGTTTAAGATATAGAAATTGTAATTAAAGTTAATTTGTCCTTGCTTTTGTATAAGCAAAACTGCGACCAATCTTTAATTCATCAGTCAGCATGATTGCAACACTATTCAAACACCCGTAGCTGAGTGATATCTTTTTCTCAAATGTTTTCAGCATGCATTACAGAGTGAAAGCTTTCATTGGCTTTAACTTTAGCACAACACAAACAAGTACATGAGATAAAAAAGGCAGTTTTGTTGCTGTGTGCACTGAAAATAATCAAAATGAAATATTTCACTTTGGCTGGATTCATGGGATAAAAGTGAAAAGATGGCTTTCTAACAGTGATTGATAAAGAACAGGTTGCGACGAGCTCTTGTTTGGTGGTTGTGCTCCATCATGGCCCTATACTTCCACTGCCTCGAGCTACATAATAAGGAAATGGAAGTGAGATCGTCACGAGACAGTGCTTTTGTTATTGACATTGCATGTTGAAACGCATAATGTGATGTGTGAGACCATTTAGCTTTTCAGCATTGGCTTTGGCTTTGCTTCTGAGGATCTTTACAAGGGTTTGACTGATTAAAGCTCATTTATTTTCACGTTAATTGTTCTTGCGTGTTAAATTGTGCGCTAGAAGTTAATAAAATTGAGAAATGAGCTTAAAATATTTCTTTAAAACATTTCTAGTTCTTGTTCCATCTCAGATGTAGTTGTATTTTGTTGAGCTTTTGAGATTTTTTTGACACTTCGTCATGTTAGTTCAAACATTTTCCAATTGGTCTGCTTTGAGAGATGTAGATGTTGTGAGATGTTTGAAACAAACATTTCAGTGGTTTAATTTTCATGTGTTCTCTGAAAAGGCGTCTTACGTGCTTGATTCAGTGTGTTGAGTTCAGTGAGAGAGAGAGAGCTAGCATGTGCATCAAGGGGGTTTCTCCTCTGAAAACATCCCACAATTCCATGCTCCTCGGTGGGTAACAGGCTGATTATCATGAGAAAGCACATCAGAGGGGTTAATAGGTAGGACAGGCTTTGGAGAGCACAAACGCTACTTAATACCCAGTGTAGAATGGGGATCAGCCCTCATCTGAGTCCTTATATCCTCCACTTATAGCATTGAGGAGTGAACGGGGACGATGCTGTGCCTGAGATATGTGCCGAGTTGCATTAAAATAGCTATTTATTTTGCATTATGATTTAAGTGTTTTGTGACAGTAATATGGGCTTGTGGTTCAGCCGATGAGTTTGTTTGTATTTGCAGTCGTGAGCATATTATATGTGTTTGTGTTGTGTCTAAATCCATGTCTGAAATGGGCACTGGGGAGTGTTTATGTGGGCAGTATGAACAGTAGCAGACCTGGTCACTAAGTCGCCCCATAAAAAAGGGAGGAGAGAAAGAGAGAGATAAAATCAGGCCAAGTTCACGAGGGCATTATAACTCCTCCGAGCGCCTTAACACCAGATTTGATTCTTATCAGAAAATAATTCATGACAGAAACATGAAAAATCATTTGTTCAGGATTCAGGTTTGGAACGCCTGTAGACCTGAATGATTGTAGAAATAGAATTTTGCAACAAACATTATTAATTGGAAAGACGAAAAAAGTCCAGGGTGTTCAATGAGATATTTGAAGGTGCTCTTTGGGGTCGGGAATACAAATGGATGTAGAAAAGAGAAATCCAAGGCACTCTTCTTCAAAATAATAAAAAAATTATTTAAAATGATTATAAATAATATAAAATTATTATGTCCGCTAAGGCTTTTTAAATTATTTTGAAGAAGAGTGCCTTGGATTTCTCTTTTTTACAAACATTCTTAATTGGAATATTGCATGTTAAATGCGTATTACAGATATTAATCAGTATAGAAAGTTGTAGAAATGAACTCTAAATATGCTATAAACGTTTAGTGTTTAAAAACCTTTTTGTTTATTTATAAATGTTAAGAGTTGTTATTTATTGTTGTCACAATGGTTTTATATTAAAGTACTTTTAAAGTTCTTTTTCACATAGAATATGGTAAACTTAGCAGAGGTGGTAAAGTTATAGTTGCATTTTTATGAATTTGTCATCAAACCACCAAAAAAATCAGATTGATAATAATAATACGTAAAATAATAATAAATTGATAATGTGCCATGGATAAATATTGTACAAAAATGTTGAGCTTAGAATGTAAAATCCGTTCATTTAAATGAAAACATTCTCAGAAACTGATTTGAATATGTTTGGATTGTACTGTAAAAAATGTTTAGTCAGGTAACCTAAAAATCTAAATTAAGTTTTATTCTAACCAAAAATATTCAAAAAGTTTGACAATAGTTTTAATACAACAAAATGTTATAAAAGGGTTAGTTAAACACAAACTATTTTAGATTTTAAGGTAGAAGTCTTTCAAGTTGGAACATCAAAAATCTAATTGTTTATAATCAATTTCTTAGTCAGAAACTACTTAATGCTTTGTACTTAACTGTTTATTATCCTTAAATGTTTACTGAAGTATTTATGTTTAGCTCCCTCATCAATCAGCATTTATCATAATATAGAACAAAGGAAGAAGATAAAACTGAAAGAAAGGGAAAATCTATATTTCTAACCAAAAACTGTTTTCAGGGTCTAAACCGAATGTTAGGAGTACAGAACAGCGTTCAGAAGGGGTATGAAACAACAATTTCAGCAAACGCAAATCCAAGCTCATTAATTGCAGGAGAATCAAGTGAACCGAACAAAGAGTAATAGAAAAGAAACCCACACATAAATAGTACATGTGTAAATACACGCTAATGTTCTTGACAGCTTTGCAAAACAAGTCCAAACACAAAGTACACATGGCACACACACCGCAACCAAGTCGCACACGCACAACAGAAGAGTGTCTTTTTTTCCTTTGCTGGCACGCATTCTGACTGCACTTGCAGTATGCTGTGCCTTTAGATAGTAAGAAGACGCTAGATGTTTGAAACGCATAGCGCCACTGTACATGAGTAAAGCTGTGCTTTTGAAAGCGGCCAGCCAGGTGTGGCTTTTCAAGGCCTGAATCTATCCATCACCGAACACCACTTATGCTGCAACCCCTCCTTCTCTTCCTTCAGATCCCCCTGGTCCATTTTTCCACCCCAAAGATGGGTCTTCTTCCCCTCCGAGCTTCTCGTTTACTGTCTCTCTGCTATCTCTGTTGTGAATTTATTGTCTTGCTTCAGGAAATGTACTGCACTGTTAATGTGCGGAAAATTTATTTATCAGAAAAAATGTCTTTTAATGTGATTACCTCACTGTTAAGAAAGATGTTATAACGGATTCTGTAAGTTAAAAAAATCTAATGGACAAAACATGCCATTAAAGAATAAATTACATTGGAAGCTCGCTAGAAATTATGGAAATTATCCCACAATGTAATAAACGGTAACCTGCAATTGTTACATTAATCCGCTATTTCTATCTGTAATAATTAGATTTAGATAAGTAATACTTTTAAATTGGTTAAAATTAAATAGGTATTAGGTTTTCTGTTGCATCTTTCAAGTGACAGGCACAGAGTTTAATCCAAAAATAAAAAAAGTCAAAAATTTAGCATGAGAAATTGGTTGAGTAATAGAAAAATATGAGATTCAAGAACACATTTATCCAAAGCAACATCACCCAACAGCGACACACCAGGAAGGTTCAAAGGACGTCAGCGTCTTTTGAGATAATAGTGAATTACAGCCGTAGAAGTCATGTGACGAGAGGCGGTACTTCTGTGTGGCTGTGATTGGCTGATCGCACTGCCAATTAGATAATGCACACCTATTGTGTGCACTACTGTTCTTGGCTGGTTGATTCATGAATGCCCATCGACTTGGAAAGCTCCATATTCTTACTAACACCTCAAACGACAAATACAAATGAGCATAATGTTATGAACCGTAATATGCGTATACAAATGTGTATTAGTTAGTGAGGGCACAGATCTGGCGGTAGATTGTGACTATATGAGAAAACAAACAATCAAAAACAGTCATATGGAAAGGATGTGAAATAAGATAAACTTTATGAACCTCAAATGGTTACCACAGTGCTCACAGACACAGTCATGTACGGAGAATCCAAAGGTCCTTGAGCATGATTAGATGACTCAGTCACAGAGAGGAAAAAGAAAGCTGCATGACGAGGGAGAGAGTCACAGAAGAGGGCTGGAGGAAAACATTTATCATTCATGTCATCGTTTGAGTTACTTTACTACCTAATGTAGCAAAAGCAATGTTTTGCTTTAGAGAAGAGAGGGTTTGTTTATTGTGTATTTATGGATAAATTGGACTGTGTGTAAGTGCTGGCAGAAGTAGTTATCTGGTGAGATGTCAGGTGTTTTCATTCGGGTCCTCTGTTCAGTGGTGAAGAAGGAAAATTCAAGTTGTGCATGCTATGATTTGATTGGTAATCATATGATGAAATATAATGGCAATAAAACAAACATTTACAAAAACAAGCTGGTATGTGACACCCTAACTTGCATTTTTTTCTTAATTTTCTTAACTATACATTAACAATAACTAAGTTTACTATTAACCGAACTATACAGAATGAGGAAAAAGGAAAAGAATATTTACACAGAAACTGGTCACATTTTAAATGGGGAGCAATTAACTAACTATTGCCTTGTTAAACTCCTAATTTGCAGCTTATTAATAGTTAGTATAGTTGTTAAGTTTAGGTATTGTAGGACTAAGGGATCTAAAATATGGTCATGCACAATAAGGCATTAATATGTGCTTTATAAGGACTAATAAACAGCCAATATGCTAGTAATATGCATGTTAATAAGAAACTAGTTAATAATTGGTCCCTAAACTAAAGTGTTACCGAGAATATTTATGAACGGAAGAAGCTTCAGTTGCGCTTAAGTTGAGCCTTAAGTCTTAAGCAAATTACACTTTTTTTGAAAGTATTTACTTAAATATGTTTACGTATTATTTATAATGAGCAATTACGTTTTATGTTATAATGAGCGATTCAAAACTAATGGTCAGTTTTTGTTTTTTGTTTAGATGAGGTCTTTACCTAAATGGGGAAAAAAAAAAAATTATATATATATATATATATATATATATATATATATATATATATATATATATATATATATATATATATATATATATATATATATATAATTATGTTTTATATTTTCTCTCTTTCTTTCCCTCCTTCAGCTGCTCCCATTAAATGATTCCACAGCAGAAATATTATATTTTATATTATTTATATATATTGTATTTTTATATTATATTTAATGAGCAGTTTTGCAAAAGCAAAGCTCAGTTTGTTTGTTTTAGTGTTTTAATATTTATTTTATTGCTTGGTTTTTAACATTGAACACATCAACCATTAAAGGTCTAAAATTATTATTTGTTGTTGTTGTTGTTTAAACAAGGCTTTTACCTAAGTGATGCCAAAAACCTTCTTTTTCTTTGCTTAATTGAAGTACAATTTATCAAATTAGCGTATATAAAAGGCGATACATTAATTTAGTGTCTTGCGATCATAGACTCTCATGACATATTCTGGGACTTTATGAATGCAACTGCAGTCTTTCATTTGGTCTATAAGGGACAATTTCTGGCAAATGTTTTCTTATTTCTCCTTCCAGTTTGTGAAGCTCTGTAAATTGACTTTATGGTTCTGGAGCTCTGCCCACAGCTCTTCATTAATGTGTGTGTTTGCGCATTGGTGTTTTTACTCCAGTTAGTGTTCATGCTGGTATAATTGGCTTCCTGACATGGGACCTGTATCCAAAGTGCGTGTTTCTGTGAGTAGCGTAGTTTGTGAGTGAAACTCTTGTTTGAACAGGAGCTATTTATAGTTGAAGATGAATTTCTGGTGATTTAATGTGAGTTTGATGGAGAAATGTTTCCTGGCAGCACATGAGAGCGAGGTGCTTGCCGTCTCATTGTGTGCGGTCAGGTGTGTGGTCCAGCGAATCCATTGTTCCGTTTTCAGCTGCAACCGAGAGAAGAATCACTAGATACTCTTTGGTGTCTGTATTCACTCAGAAAATATATGAGTGGAGGAGGAAAGGAAAATAATGAAATAAAAGGATGTGACTACTTTATGCTCATGCATATTACTAATGCTCCTCCACTATCTCTGTTACACTTAAACAGACATAATTAGCAAATAAATTAAGTCTGTTTATAGCATGCATGCTTCACTTCTTTCACTTCTCTCTCTTATGTAATTTCTACATTATTGGCATAATTTATTTTTATAAAAATTAGCAAAACTTACAAGCACGGTAAATACAGTAGGCTATATCTAAAATCATATAAAATCAGTATATCATTAAAATGTAGTGATAGGAAGAAATAAGGTGCCAGTAATGGTAATTAAAATAGAAACAAGTAAACTGTGGTTGCTTAATATGCTTGATAACATCTAAATGAACTTGTTTTATTGAATCAGCAATGCCTACGAGTGAATCAGCCTGACTGAACTCATTTTTAAGCAGCAGATCTGGTAGAAATTGCTCCTTAACGTAATTACTGCACATTTTCCAAAATGAATTAACGTAAAATAAAATAAATAAATAATAAAATAACAAAGTATGATAATATAATAAAATAATAACAAATAAAGCAGTGATATTGAAAAGTCATTTTTTAAGGGTCAGGACAGGTAGAAATAGAATGTGTCAATTTCAGAACTGCATAAACTAATAATACAATAAAAAGATAGAAAATGCACTCAGGAACAACTTGAATGTCACAATCAACAGTATTCAAGTCAAATGTAACAATATGATTCAAAGTAATTTTAAGGGTCAGGAAGGACAGGTAGAAATCGCCCAGTGTAACAACGGCACGTTTTCAAAACTGCATTAAAATCAAATAAAAAAATTGTTATTATAAAATGCATCCTAAAATGCACTGTTTAATGTTTTGAATGTATTTTCAGAAAGTTTGCAGCTCAGATATGAGGTTTTCTACAGCAGACGCTCCACAGTAACACTCACTGATGCTTTTCGGACAATCTTAAAAATGATGTGTTCTCTTCCTCTCTTTCCTCCATGTATTCTCAGGCTAACCACAGCTCACTCCAGTGGCAACATAGCAAAATTGTAGATTCTGATTTCCTCTCAAAGGGATAGATGGAGAAGAGGAGAAAAGGAGAGAACAAAGGGAAATAAATGAAAACGAGAGTGAGAGAGAAGCTCTGGTGTTAACAAATGACCTCTGTTGCTTGCTTTCTTCCTCTCTTTCACTCTCCCTCTCTCTCTCTTCCTCACAAAGTCCAGAACAACAACAACAGTAGGAGAGAGAGAGAGAGAGAGAGAGAGAGAGAGAGAGAAATGAAAGTAGAGAGAAGACTGTGGGTCTCTTTCTGTGTGCCCTCCAGTGGCAGCGTGAAGTTTTCAGTTTGATTGAAGGGCCCTTTTCTCTGCTGTGTGGTGTGAAAGCTGTCCTAATTGAATGATAAAGTGGCCCGAGATGGAGTCCAGTGAATAGGCAACAATACACAGCCTGTGTGTGGTAGAGGGTTTTTTTTGGTTCTCGTCCAGGCCGTTGGTTCTCTCTCTCTCTCTCTCTCTCTCTCTCTCTCACCCCGCTGTCAGTGGGGGTCCCATTATCGAGCGCTCTGCTAGATTCGGTCACATGACTCCTCCCTGCTCGCTCGCCCGGCCCCTCCCTCCCCTGCCGAAGACCGGCCAATCAGACGGCAGCAGGGATATTTCTCAGTGACCATGTGGTTGAATGCCCTCATTTAGGGAGCAGCTGACTCACAGCACATGTCTTTCTCTATCGCACACATCGCCTGCCGGACGCTGGCGAGAGAGAACTTCCATGTCCATGCACTTTGAGCGTACGCCGTAAACAGTCCAGACTGGCTCTGTAGTGGGACCGTATCCGATGAACGTGAAATGCTCTCTTGTGTTTAATCAGAGGCAGATGTTGTTCATCTTTTGATTCGATTTCTACTAATAAGGATGCGATTATTGTGTAGTTCACTAGTGGGTCACTATAAAATGTAGATGAATGTAGATGCAGATGTTCTGCTCTAACAGTAGCTCATTTATGTTGTAAAAAGAGGCTAGATTTAATTTATTTATTAACTTGTTTTTAAATCGTAGGTTTGGATCAAGGAGTTTTTGACTTGTTAAAATGATGAATGTAATCCCCCCCACCCCCCCAAATTAAACACCATAGTGTTATTCAAGATGGAATCAAAAGGCACTATACCAAAATGAAAAAATAACTTCAAATAAGATTTGTATCACAAATGTGCCTCTTGAGGTTGTCAGCTTATAAAAGTTTCTACATCATTTGGAAGTGGTTTGTAATGTCTCTTGAAATAGTTTGTAAATTGACTAGGTTTTTTGACCCGGCTTGGTTCAGTTTGTACTGCCAGAATAAATGTAGAGAGAAATAATTGTTTATTTACACGAACAGTGTCTTCATGAATGTTACAGAAACTGTGTGCTGCTGCTGGGGTCTGTTTGCACATTAGCTCTTTAACATACAAAGCTGGACTGTTTGGTTTGCAAAGACAAACACAATCTGAGAATTTTCGTTTTGTGTTAACAAGTATGATTCAGATATTGACAGGCACAATGAAATTAGGACTGTATATGTTAAGTTTTGTATAGACTCTGTAATACCAGTTAAACGGATTAAACATTATTAAAATAACAAGCCTTATATCACCAAGGAGGTTAAGGAGTGTATAAATAAGGAACACCTGGGTTTTAAACAACGGGATCCAGAAATTTTGAAATTGTCTCAGAAAAAGCTTAATTATAAATTAAGAGAAACTCGTAAGAATTATAGAGATTCAACTGATAGTGACCTGAGTAAAAGTTAAAAAAAGTTGTGGTCTAAGGTAAGGTGTATAACTAATATGACTCCTAAAAGGATAAGCATGCATGTTGTCAGTGAGGAAAAAATGGTAAATGAGTATACCAGCTATTTGGAAAAAATCAATCATTATACCAGTTCCAAAGAATCCTAGTCCTCTGGAGTATAACGATTATCGCCCAGTTGCCTTAACTTGTATTGTGATGAAGTGTTTGGAGAGGATTATGGCGTGGAGGCTTAAGGAAGAGGTTAAGGACCATCTTGATCCTTAACAGTTTGCTTATCAAATCAACAGGGGCACTGATGATGCAATCCTTACTGTGGTGCATCATGTTTTAAAACATCTGGAGGATCCAAAGGCTTATGCCAGGTTGCTTTTTCTGAGCTCTGCTTTAAATACCGTGCAGCCACCTTATGCTCTCCAAACTAAATAGTATGGCTGTTAATCCATATAGTATTAAATGGTTCCATGCATTTCTTACGGATATGACTCAACAACTTAAAATCAAGCAGTCTTTCTCCGAATGTCGACTTATTAGTATTGGTGTTCCCCAAGGGTGTGTTTGTTCACCACTTTACATTGTACACAAATGAATATGAGAGTCACCATCCGGGGAACATTGTCATTAAATTTTCAGATGATTTTAATGATTTTAATCAAACTTAAGTGGTTTGTTCATTGCATGATGCCGATCGCATAGATATGACTATTAGGAGTCAAAGTTATAGCGCCACCAACTGGCTGCAGGAAGTGTGTCGTTTTCAAAATGCTTTGAATTCAGCGTCTTATTTTTACTCGATTTGCTTCATCAGAATAATGTCAAAACACGGCCGATGTAAAACTGTGAAGGGAATATTGATATCTAAAATTCTATTGCCATGGCAACTTGTCAAACTTAAATTATTTTCTGGTGATTTTGAGGCAGATAACATGTTTAGAATGTCATGAAACTCAACACACATATCAGTATTAATGATAGTTAGACACTGGAAAAAGCTCATAAACGGGCGTGGACGAGGCATTCTAAAGCACCACCTTATGTCAAAGATGGGGGGGGGGGTAGTTTTAGCTACAAACACCAAACTCGGTACATATATTATTTTAATCAAGCCGGACAACTTTCTAATTTACAGCCATTAGCTACGACCAACAGGAAGTCAGCTATTTTTATTTTAATGTCAATTTTTGGGAAATTCAGGCTTCAAATTAATTCATACTCCTCCAAGCAGAAACAAGTAATTCACACCAAACTATTTTCAACATGATGCCAAGATACTGAAGATGCTAAATTGCGAACGGATTTAGGATATCTTGAACGGTGTTTTAATTGCAATTTATTAAAGTTACAGTAAAAAAGAGAGCTTTTTTTTAATCTTTTAAGAGCAGCTTCCAAACACTTCATGAAAAATTACATACACAGAACAAGCCATTCTGAGGAAATGTAATTAATTCCATGAATTTACAATACACTATGAAGAGCAGAAAATTAAAAAAACTTATCAGACATCTGCTTCTGTGTGTGGGGTGGGGTGGGGGTGAGTGTGTGAGTTGAGTGTGGGTTGAGAGGGTGGGTAAGAGAGAGAGAGAGAGAGAGAGCGTCTGTTTAAACTTGATGCTTTAATAGTGGTTTAAAAGTAACAGTAAAACAGTTCAGCTGACAGATGCAGACTAAGCTGCAATGCAGGCAAAAATATTTCACGAATGCTTAGATTAATAAAGTCGTTAAAAAAATGCTTAACTAACAACACTTAAATAATGTTGTGTTTTAACATTGGTTAATTCACAAATAACATTAAGTATTAACAATATATTTTTACTTTATTTGTCTTAGTAAACATTATTCATGTTAGTTCATGGAAAAATAAATCATTAAAAATACTTATAAATTATTAAAAGCTTAGGTAACTATAATAATGTCTCATTTGTTAACATTAGTAAATGTATTAACTAACATGAACTACCAATGGAAAATATATTTTCAAAGCATTTATTAATGTTTGTTGATGTTAGTTAATCAAAATGTTTGTTAATTCACAGTGCATTAACTAATGTTAACAGATAAAACTTTAAATTTTAATAATGTGTAAGTTTAGAATATTAACTAACATTAATAAATACTATATACAGTTGCATGCGAAAGTTTGGGAACCCCTTGCAGAATCTGTTAAAATGTGAATAACTTTAACAAAATAAGAGAGATCATACAAAATGCATTTTTGTGCTGCAAATAATAATTTGAAACTAATTTGATACTGACCTATGACATCCCGTGAAATGACATCTGAATTTACATAATCTCATGGATGTAACAGTAAAACAGTTCAGCTCACAGACGAAGACTAAGATGAAATGCAGGCAAAACTATTTCACAAATGCTTATAGATCATAAAAAAAAATAAAAAAAAAATGGTAATAATCATAAAAAGTGTTGGCAACAATTTACAATAAGATTAACATTATTTAATTCATTAACTAACGTGAACTAACAATGAACAATCTATTTTTAGATCATTTTAGTTAATACTAACATTAAAAATATTAATTTTTTGTTAATTCACATATATAAACTAATGTTAAGATACAACTTAAAATTTTAATGTATTACATTTTGGGCTTGACATTAATTAACATTAATAAATGTTATACAATCATTGTTCATGTTAACTGGTATAGTTCAGGAATTTAGATTTTAACATTAGTTAATTCAAAACTAACAAACTATGAACAACATTTTTTACTGTATTTTAGTTAGTAAACAATTGTTTATCTTAGTTCACGGTATAGTAACTGATGTACATTAACTAGAAATTTTAATTAATAATGTAGTAGTTAATTGTAAACATAATTAACTAATATTCATAAATGCTATAAAAATACTGTTCATGATAACTTGTATAATGTTAAAAAGTAAAAACTTATTGAAAAGTGTTACAAAAGTTTTACAGTCATGAGCCAAAAATATTGGCACCCTTGGTAAATATGATCAAAGAAGGCTGTGAAAATTAATCTGCATTGTTAATCCGTTTGATCTATTATTTAAAAAATTAACAAAAATCTAACCTTTCATTGGATAAGAATTTAAAATACACTTTCTAAATGATCTTATGAAATACTGACAACTCCTAAATAAGTGGTTTGTAAATGTCGTAGTAATCTAGAAATGTTAAATTGATAAAGAAAGAAAATGTAATTATTAAACACATATACATATATATGTACATATACAGTTGGGCAAAAAAAATATTTAGTCAGCCACCAATTGTGCAAGTTCTCCCACTTAAAAAGATGAGAGAGGCCTGTCATTTTCATCATAGGTACACTTCAACTATGAGAGACAGAATGGGGGGAAAGAATCCAGGAAATCACATTGTAGGATTTTTAAAGAATTTATTTGCAAATTATGGTGGAAAATAAGTATTTGGTCAATAACAAAAGTTCATCTCAATACTTTGTTATACACCCTTTGTTGGCAATGACAGAGGTCAAACGTTTTCTGTAAGTCTTCACAAGGTTTTCACACACTGTTGCTGGTATTTTGGCCCATTCCTCCATGCAGATCTCCTCTAGAGCAGTGATGTTTTGGGGCTGTCGCTGGGCAACACGGACTTTCAACTCCCTCCAAAGATTTTCTATGGGGTTGAGATCTGGAGACTGGCTAAGCCACTCCAGGACCTTGAAATGCTTCTTACGAAGCCACTCCTTCGTTGCCCGGGCGGTGTGTTTGGGATCATTGTCATGCTGAAAGACCCAGCCACGTTTCATCTTAAATGCCCTTGCTGATGGAAGTAGGTTTTCACTCAAAATCTCACGATACATGGCCCCATTCATTCCTTCCTTTACACGGATCAGTCGTCCTGGTCTCTTTGCAGAAAAACAGCCCCAAAGCATGCTGTTTCCACCCCCATGCTTCACAGTAGGTATGGTGTTCTTTAAATGCAACTCAGCATTCTTTCTCCTCCAAACACGACGAGTTGAGTTTTTACCAAAAAGTTCTATTTTGGTTTCATCTGACCATATGACATTCTCCCAATCCTCTTCTGGATCATCCAAATGCTCTCTAGCAAACTTCAGACGGGCCCGGACATGTACTGGTTTAAGCAGGGGGACACGTCTGGCACTGCAGTTGTTGTGTGTGTCTTGATGGTTTGGATTAACCCTTTCATTGCTGTATCCGTCAAATCCAAACTGCCAGAGGGTTACTGTAATGCATGTGGTCGCTGTGCACCGCTTTTCTGATGCCACCGGGGTGGCGTTTGCACTGACGGCTTGGGCCCGTCATCGCTGCTTGCAGCTATATTATTTAAATTAAAGTAGCAGACAGTGTATGAAGTAGGATGAAATTTAATTAATTATTTTTTAAATGCATATAACTCATTTTTAAAACTAGATAATAACAGTTTGTCTTTCCCAGGATGCATTACTTGTGTTGAATTTCTTGCTTTTGAGTGCAATAGTAATTTAAAAACTGGCATATTTGAGCATATTTTCACCCTGTAAATCTGTAAGTAAAGCCGTAAATATCCTTGTAAGAATGCGAAGTTGGTGATGGACCACGGACATGGAATTATACAGAGGATCATCTCCTCTTCTGTTCCTGGTGCAGTGCCAGCTCCATGCAGCCTTGCATCCATGTGCAACAGGTATGAATAAACATAGAAGTAGTCCTATATAAACCTCCTGCTATAACCTGCAAATCCTTGGAAGGACATGAGGTCCTTGATGTTTCTGGGTCACGGCCAGGTAGTAAGGGTAGAAATCTTTTCAGGACCTGTCTCCACTCCATTCCTCAAAACCACATGGCCGAGATATTTGACTAATGTCCAAAAGTATGGCATGTCTCAGAGGACAGTTACATTCTTTCAGTGTACTGAATCCTCAAAACAAGCAATTCTATATTCCTAGACAAACATGGCATTGGCAGAGGAGACTAAAATGTTTAAGGATTCATGCTGTTCAGCTCGACATCACATTCTGGAAGGTGCTAGACACATTTAAAACATTTGTTGGTGTCACGAAGGCAGATTTAACGTGGGCTGTTTTCACTAGATGTATCTTCACTACTTTTATCTACATCTATGAAATGGAAGCATTGACTGTGGCGAGGGACTTTCCTCAAAGTTACACAACTATAAGTCTTTTATTGTCTGATTCTTTGATTGAACATCTGACAATCTACACCTAGCCAGATTGCGTCACTCTTGTTATTTATGACTGCAGTGGGAGATGTCAAGGGGCTTTCGGCGTTTTGGAGCTTCTTTAGGGTGAAATGCGTAATTATGTGTCACTCATGTGTCACATAATATTTCTTTAAGTTGAAGCAGAATCTGACCACCTGCACCTTCCGTTTCTAGTTTGCAGTTGAGAAGTAGCTGACACTTGACCTTCATCAAATAGCTTTGACACAGTAAGTTGAATACAAGTGCATTTGCACCATAAATTGTGAAAAAGCTGTGCGATCAACCTATCGTTGGGTGATAAGATTTTGACCGTTACCATTTGTTCTCACTTTTTTTGTGAATAACTTTACTCATTGTCATGTGCTACAGATTGTGTGTCCTCTAGAACACAGTGTTCTTTATGTACGCTCCTTTTTTCATCTCACTTTCAGGTTTTGTGTATCAAAGTCTTGTAGGTGCCAGCTTCAGTACAGTACACAACAAACACTCTACTGGGTTAAACATGAACATTGATTAAAATCAACAGAAGACCTACTAAACAGATGCAGATGTTCTGTCACAGAACGAGCTGTCAGTATAAAAAAAATGTGATAGGTTGTTAAATGATTTCACATGAAGATTTAAACTCTACAGCAGGGTTCCCAAACTTTTCCATTCCACAACCCACCTAGACAAGTATAATCTATTTCACGACCCACCAAAATATTTGAGATCAAAAGACAATTGAGATTACTTTAAGCTCAATCTTAATTCAAATTTGACTAGCCTATGGCAGAAATGAAGTATTTAAGAAATATAACCATTTTATTTTATAGTACAACTGTAAAATTTCACTACTAATATTTACGTTTTAATTTCTTAGTTTACAGACGTTAAATTATGAAACGTCCATATAAACTTGAAACACGCTCAATGGTTAAATAAATGTTTGGAAATTTTGTAAAATTTTTTTATGCTAGCGTGTGGAAATGTTTAAATCTTGTAGTGTTGCAATTAACACCCCATACATGTGAAATGCTTTTTACAGACCGTTTCCTTATCGGAGGGTAGCCAAGAACAAAAACAGCGCTGACTTAAACAGACGATAGAAATGAATGAATCTGTTTTCGTAACATTTAGAATTTTCTGGTGTATGCAATCTCATGCAGAATACAGCGCAGTGAAGTGAATAATGCGTACCAATCGATTTTAATAATGAAGTTGCTTACAACTCGAGCGCGCCCGCGCTTTAAAATACGCAACGCATGTTATAACGTGTACTGAATCCTCAAATCCTTTGTGATTCAAAAATTGCACTAAGAATATTGCAATTCGTAATTTATGTTTGTATATCGTGTAGCCCTAGACTGAACTGTGTGAGTGTGTCATTTAGTTGCAGCCAAGTGACTTTGTGTCCCACCTTGTTCTACTCTGCGACCCATGACCCACAGTTTGAAAACCCCTGCTCTACAGCATCATCTAATTTTAAACTAAGTTTTGTAACACTGATAGTTTGTACATAGGCTATACATTACCATTCAAAAGTCTCTTATGCTCACTAAAGCTGCATTTATTTGATCAAAAATACAGTAATAGAGTTAACACATGTCCCTTCCTACTAGACATGGCTCAGGTCTTTCTTTCGGTGTGAGTTTGTGGATTTTTTTTGTGCAATGTTTTTGCCTGTTGTTTGCCCGGCAGAAATCATTAAGTCATATCACATCTCTGCTCAACAGGGCATGCGAGTTGAAGTATTGTTCATGCCCACACCACAAATCTTGTAACCGCATGAAGTTGGTTTAGTGAATCTCCAGAGTGTTGAACTGTAATCAAAGCACAGAGTGGCCCGTTTTTAAGACAATAAAATATATTTATGATTTAAAATGTACGTACAAGTGAATACAAGTGTGTTATGGTAAGTTATGAGAGTGAGTGTGTATGTGTGCTCTTGGTACAGTATAGAAACCATTATGTCTATAGAAAGCAGTGTGTGTGTGTGTGTGTGTGTGTGTAGGTTAATGTTGAAATGAGCAGGACTGAGGCAGCAGTCTGTTAACTATTTCACCGTTCATGTGAAACCCAAACCCTTTCAGCACATAGCGATCAAGCCACACAAACACACACGCAGACTAACAGAAAGACGTTCTCACCCTCTGTGCCCCGTTACAAACTATTGCGCACACACACCCACTTTTACATCAAAAAGTTTGTCCTGATCGTGTCTTTCTACTAGAGACTGATGTTTTTGTCTATGACTAAAACGATACAGATTATTTTAATGTTGATGTGTCTGATAATCATTATGCAAATCTGATTTTTAATGATTGATTTGTTTTTGATTTGTGACACAATTTGATTATCCTTATGCTACAACTAAAATATTTTTAATAATAACAAAAATAATTATAATGCATGTTCTAATAATAACAATGCTTGTTATTATTATTATTATTTAAAATGAATGTTAAATGAAATAGTTAATAGTTAAATTATCATTATGCTACAACATAAGGATAATAATAATAAAAATAATAATAATTATTATTTTATCTCATTAAATTATCCTTATGCTACAAAACAAAATTATATATAAAATATTACATTTTTAAGTAATATTAAAATATTTTTATAATAAGAAAACTAATTAAAATGCAGGTTTTAATAATAATAATGCATATTATTGTTATTATTATTGAAATTTTTAAATATTTATATTTATTCTATTTATAGGCAAGGAAAGGCACGTTTATTTATATAGCACATTTCAATGGTAATTCAAAGTGCTTTACATGAAAGGAAGTAAAATAATCATTAAAAAAAGTCACAAGAATAAAAACAAGGAATTTAAAAACTCTTTGTGATGTGCTCTTAACACACACACACACAAAGACATTCTCAAGCTTTGTTCAAACTCTTCCGCACTAAGTGAAAAATCTTTCCAAAATACCTAACTATTCCACAGCTTCACTCCCTTCTTACTTTGACCATCATAAACCAAATAGAACTCAGAGGTCCTACTTTCAACTGATTAACCAACAAACTTGTCTTTCTTTGTCCACATTCTCTTTACCTTCAAAGCATTTCTTTACATAAAAAGAAGTAAAATACTCATAAAAAATAATCACAACAATAAAACAAGGAATTGATTGAAAAAATGTATTTAAAATGAATTTAAAACAGTTAAAAATAGAAAATGATTATACATAAAATACAGTGCAGTCAGTTCGGACGTAGCACAGTGCTCATTCAATAAATGCACAGCTAATGCACAGTCTGGATTTAAATGTGGCTAATGTTTTAGCACATCTGATCTCTTCTGGAAGCTGGTTCCAACTGCAGGCGGCATAATAGCTGAAAGCGGACTCCCCTTGTTTTGTGTGAACCCTTGGTATTTCTAACTGACTCGATCCTAATGATCTGAGTGGTCTGTTAGGGTTATATTCAGTGAGCATATCTGCAATGTATTTAGTTCCTAGGCCATTTCGTGATTTACAAATGAGTAAGAGTACTTTAAAATCAGTTCTAAATGTAACTGGAAGCCAGTGTAAGGACCTGAGGACTGGTGTGATATGCTCAGATTTTCTGGTTCTAGTCAGAATCCTGGCAGCAGCGTTCTGGATGAGCTGCAGTTGTCTAATGGTCTTCTTGGGAAGGCCGGTGAGGAGACCATTACAGTAATCCACCCTGCTGGTGATAAAGGCATGAACAAGTTTCTCCAAGTCTTGATTGGAAACAAAACATCTAATTCTTGCAATATTTTTGAGATGATAGTATGCTGATTTAGTTACTGCTTTGACATGACTACTGAAACTAAGGTCTGTCTCCAGAATCACACCAAGATTTCTGACTTGATTTTTAGTTGTTTGACGCCTAGTGTCAAGGTATGGATTTACCTTGAGAACTTCATCTTTGTTTCCAAATGCAATGACTTCAGTTTTCTCCTTGTTTAACTGAAGAAAGTTCTGGCACATCCAACTGTTAATTCCATCAATGCATTGGCAGAGGGTGTCAATGGGGCTGTAGTCATTTGGAGATAAGGCTAGGTAAATCTGGGTATCATCAGCATAGCTGTGATAGGCAATTTGGTTCTTCCTCATTATTTGACTTAGTGGGAGCATATACAGGCTAAACAAGAGCGGTGCAATAATTGAACCTTGTGGGACTCCACATGTCATTGATGTCCACTTAGACTTATGCTCTCCTATACTCACATAATAACCTCTCCCTTCTAAGTATGATCTGAACCATTTGAGTGCCATCCCAGAAAGCCCGACCCAGTTTTCCAGTCTCTCTAAGAGTATGTTATGATCGACAGTGTCAAACGCAGCACTAAGATCTAGTAGTACCAGTACTGATATTTTGCCAGAATCAGAATTAAAGCGAATATCATTTATTACCTTAATGAGCGCTGTCTCTGTCGTAATAATAATCATACAAAGAATGATTACAATAATAACAATAATTCATATTTGTTATTATTATTATAATTATATAAATAGAAATATAATTTACATTTTTAAAACATTTTAATATCTGTTATTTAATTTATAATTTTATAATATTCTTAATAATGATTAGTATTATTATTTATTGTAATATAAATTTAATACATGTACACATTTTATTTTTAACGTTTCATTATTTCCATTTTAATTTTATTCTAATAATAAATTCTACTTAACAGTTTTAAGTATTAGAAGTTCCTTCTTTTTAATGTCTTTGTGCATGAAAAGGAATTTATCTGCGTGCGCACATACACAGCAGCTCAGCGTTTGTGGTGTTGATTGGTGGATGTAGGTAGTGGGCTGGAAGACCACCCCTGGTTAGACGGCCATTGAAGGGAGAACAAGTGTTTTTAGCTCCGGGGAAGGAGAGAATAGAGGAAGAGAGAGAAGCGTCTTAATGAATAACTGCTCTGCCTCGGTGTCTTTCACCTCACGGCCTTCGGGGAGTCCTCCCCCCGATGCACACACATCGCTCTCTTTCTCTCCACAGCCCTTTCTTCTTTCTCTTTATCCTCATGCGGGATTTTCATTGCACATCAGTACGGCGAACTCGTGCACCAGAGCTTTGTTGCCTACATCAATACACACGTCTTTATGTGTGTGTGAGCGAGGAGGGGAGTTGTAATGCATAGCTGATCTCTATCTGTCATCAGAGAAGCTGCGAGAGATTGCTTATAGAAGGGCCCCACCTCACTTCATCACAATTCATGCTTGTTCTTCTCTGATAAGTCATTAAATATCTACACTGATGCTTCTGGTGCAGACCCTGAAGCTCAGTTTTACATGCACAGAACAGGACATGTGTCTGCTGAGATCTTTACTTGGAGACAAAGAGTGATATATAGCCATAGAAATTTTTCAATGGGCTGTACTTATTTTTGAGTGATTTCTTTTGTGGTTTTGTTCTGAATGAAACTTTGCAGCTTGAATCGAATGTGGTGAGACAATAAATATCTTCTGTTTCTACTTAGTTGTCTTTGTGAGCTCTATCCAATTTACAAACATACAGCATGAGCAGTGTAGTCTGATTCATGAACACGACTTCTTTGAACCAGTTCTTTTAGTCAGTCGTTCAGTACCATTCACCGATTCCAACTGGAAAATGAATCTCAATATAGTCACCTGAATCAATCAGAGTGATTCCTGAATCAACATGTTTATTTACTGAACTGCATCTCGAACAAAATAACTTGGGAAAACTGTGGAGCAAGGTTATTATGGGTAACTGAAACTGAAACTGTAAAAAACCATAAACACATTTTAAACTAAATTTAATATATTATATTATAAAATATATATAAAAAATAATTTAATTTATTTGCCAAGGCAACATTTTTCATTCGTTCAACTTAATGTACTAAGATAAAAAAAAATGAGTAAAAACAAACCTATTTGAAAAAACTAATTAAGTGACAAGAACTGAATACAATTATTAAACTGATAAAATTACTACTGAAAAAAATAAAAACTATATAGACATTTAAAACAAACAAAGAAAAAAACTACTAAAACTGAAATGAAAATAGAATGACAAAAACATGCCATAAAAGTATTTTTTTTTTTAAATAAGTTTCTTATGCTCATCAAGGCTGCATTTATTTGATCAAAAATACAGATTTTTTTTATTATTTTTTTATTATTGAAATTTAAAATCAATTTTTTCTATTTTAATATACTTTAAAATCAAATTATTCCTGTGAAGCAAAGTCTTCATCATTAATCCAGTCTTCAGTTCACACGATCCTTCAGAAATTATTCTAATATGCTCATTTATAATCATTGTGCTCATTTTTGATAAATAAAAAGATGAAAAGAATATGTGTTACAATATACACTACTATTTAAAGTTTGAGGTCAGTTCATTCTTTCTTTCTTAAAGAAATTAATACTTTTATTCAGCAAGGATGTGTCAAAGGGATAAAAAAGATTTCTTTATTCATCAAAGAATCAAAAGAATCAAAGAAAAAAGTATCACAGGTCTCAAAAAATATTAAGCAGCACAGTTTCAACACTGATGGAAATAAATCATATTTTAAAGTATATTAAAATAGGAAACCGATATTAGAAATCACAATATTACAGTATTGCACAATATTTTTTTCTGTATTTTTGATCAAATAAATGCAGCCTTGATGAGCATAAGAGATTCCATTAAAAACACTAAAAATCTTACTGATTCCAAACTTTTGAACGGGAGTGTGTGTATATATATATATATATATATATATATATATATATATATATATATATATATATATATATATATATATATATAATGACAATAACACACCATATCATTACTAAAACTTTAAAAGTGAAAATGAAATCGGATAATCTAAATATAAAAAAATCTAAATATTAATAAAATCTATAATAGTATCTGAATGATATTAAAATAACACTGCTGTGAAAATGCTCACCAGCTGCTTATAAAATGTAATTGCTTGCAGTTAAAAAAAAATACGGTTTATCATTTTATTTATTGCAATGTTCAGGATTAAAATGTTTTGATATGTTGTTATTGACTGAAGTAATAAAATATGATAAAACAAAAGATTAAAATTGCATTAAAATATTGCTTACATGTAAAAATATGAATTGATCTGTTTTTGGGAGTGCTGATAGTGGGAGTTTTCATTCTTTGTTTCACTCAGCTTTATCTGTATTTTCAGCATTTCAGATCAGAGTATGTGACTCGGACATCCAGACAGACTCCAATCCGAACCTAATGCTCCAGTGTGAAGCAGCCTCTCAAAAGAGATGTTGTTTGGGTTATGAATAGGCAGATATCTGCGTCTATGTCACTGTCCCACAAACACACGGCTCTCATTTCTCTGACGGAGCGTCCGGTGGTGAGATGCAAAAACTGATCACGTTTCAAAAGAAATGTGAGGAATGCGTTCTGCTCCGTGACCATTTTCATTGCCTGTTTATGCAGGAATGTTATTTTTACAACTTTCGCTCTCCCCTCCTCCTCGTCTCTCCTTTCCCGTCTGGATTTAGAAGGATGTGCAGTAAAGAAGGGAGAGGTGGGCTCTCCTGCAGTAAACAAAAAACAAGCTAACTTTGGAGTTGATTGACGGAAAGGCTGAAAGGTAGAGAGGTCTATTGTAAAGTGTTGCCGATATCTGTAAACAAACGGGTCGTGGAAACAATGCCTGTTGTTTTAAGCGGCGCTGACGAAGCTTAACTTAGAAATTGTTTGTTGCTAACTGCGTATGAAAGGGAACGAAAGGAGAGAAGAAACAGAGAGCAGATTTTCTCATCATTAAAATAAAATCTACACTTGTTTTGAAACACAATTAGAGACGTCTAAATAGAAGTTCAGATGTTTCTGTGAGTAATTAAGTTTTATTGTCAGGGTTAACTCATAAAAGTAAAATGTACATTTTAGTGGTGATTTAAAGTTTGCACAAGTTTATGTTTAAAGGTTTAAGCAACACATTTCAATTACTTGTGATAGCATGGTTGTTTTTTTTAGACTTAATCTACTTTGAAGTATAACTAGCATCTTGCAATGTAAGAGTAAGGAGTGTAAATAATTTGTGTGTGTGTTTATATATATATATACATGCACTCTACTGGTAAAAAGATTGGGGTTGATAAGATTATTTAATGTTTTTAAAGTCTCTCGTGCTCACCATGTATTTGACCAAAAAAACAGTAAACTTTTGAAATATTATTACAATTTAAAACAGTTGTTTTCTATTTGAATATATTTTAGAATGTAATTTATTTCTGTGACGCAAAGCTGAATTTTCAGCATCATTCCTCCAGTTTTCAGCATCACGTGATCCTTCAGAAATGATTTTGCTGAATTTATGCTCAAGAAATTATCAATGTTGAAAACAGTTGTGCTCAGTAATATTTTTATGAAATATTGTTTCATGATCCTTTGATGAACGGAAAGTTCAAAAGAACAGCATTTATTTGAAATAGGGCTTTTTTCGTATCATTATAAATTATAGCCACTTTTGATCAATTTAATGCATCCTTTTTGAATAGAAGTATTGATTTATTTACCCCAGACTTTTTAATAGTCTATAATAAATTTTATTTTTCTCAATAAGCCACTAAAACATATATTCTGGAAACAAAATCATGACTGATATTGTTCACGTTTTTGTTACTGGTGCAGTTTTACTAAGAATTACAGTAAGTAGCAGCTCATCTCAAGCATTTGTCACAAATGTGCAATGTAAAAAGTAGTTTAAACAAAAATATAGTTTTAATAAAAACATAAATTCTCAGTTCACACATCCAAGTTCATTTTGGATTGCATCTGTAAGAGTCAATTTAGGAAGCGCATGAGTAAGAATGCTGAACGAATGAAAGAATAAAAGCGTGATTGAGATATAAAGCAGAGACATTGAAACGGTCTAATAGAGAGAAATGTTTGAGGGATACAGTAGGGAGTGCGGGAGAGCGAGGAAGAGAGTTGGCATGTTGCCGTCTGGCAGGATGCCTGCTGTTCTGGAGCTTTGTGTCACCACCAGGACTCCCTGCCAGAAGGGGTTTCCCCTGACTCACCTCAACTCTCTCTCACACACACACACACACCCCATTCACAGTCACATCAAAATCAACCCACATTGTGAACCCCACATTCACTAGAGCTACATATAAAACCTGAAAGATCTTTAGCCTCTTATCTATCTCCACCATACTCTGTCTCTCTGTCCCCAGATCACCTGCTTATTTACATTTATGTGGAAACCAAAAAGCCTCAGTATCTCATCCCGTCTTAGTTGTTTTTTCAGTATTCACGTGGGGAATCCCTGAGGAAATCAGAAAGGCATCTGGCAGCGATGTCTTTTAAATCCACACATGCCTTTTCCTGTTATCCAGTGCTTGTAGCTTCTGATAGCCAAAATCAGACTTAAAGCAAAACACCCCTTGAACTAAACATCGACTTGTTTGCTCTGTCATTGTTCAGCTGCAAATTAGATCAGGGAGGGAACCCGCTTTAATTTGGCTTTGTTTGTGAAGCCTGTTCATTTTCTTTTCCCTCCTTTTTTCTAAGGCGTCATTAAGTGGGGTCCGTGTGTTGGCCAGATGTCTTCATGCTACAAGTATATTGAGAGCTTTTTTTCAGCGTGAAGAAAGGATGAATGAAAGGGGATGCATGTTTACTCTGTGGCGTTTGGGCACCGAGGGGTCAATGGTTATAAAATCAATGGAGCGGAAACGTTTCTTGCTGACTTTTTAGATTTACGTGGAGATTTTTGAACGTGTTGTTTGTTCTGAATTACAAAACGGATAGTTCCAGTCATGCTAAAGTGCACAGTATGTTAACAGCTTTGATGCTAAACACTTCTTACCTACGTACTGTGAATATCACTGTTCGGCAGCCATGAAGCCAATTATTAACCTTGTTAAACCCATTTTTGGGTCATAACCCACTTGCGTAGGATCAGTTTTCTAGCAGAAGGATGGCTGTTTAAGAACTTTTCCCTCATAAAATGACATTTTGATTAATTCTTTCATATTTAAATTTAGATATGCATGAACTATTTTAGAAAAACAATAAAGCACTCAAGGCTGTGATGTATTGTGAATATAGTCACTCAGTGGCATAGTGTCTAACAAAGCCATTTAACCTTGGCTGTTTTTACAACCTTGAATGTAGTATTGCTTTAAAGACTCGGTTTACTCAATTAAAATGAATAATGAAATGAAAATTGTCATTTACACAACCTCATGTCATTCCAAATCTGTATGACCAACTAAACCTTGGGAGAAACTGAGCCTGGTTTCTTCCGAGGTTTTTTTCTCCATTCTGTCACCGATGCAGTTTTGACCTCTGGCTTGCTTAGTTGGGGACACTTCATTTCCAGCGATACCGTCGACTTGATTGCACAGATACTATTTAAACCAGTGCTTGAAGTGGGCCGGTGCGCACCGGTACGCTGTACCAGCACTTCTATATTTTAGTCTTTAGAGTACCTGCACTTTTTTGTGCGTACTGGCACTTCTGACATGTTGATGGTACTCAGAGTAAAATCGTCAGGCAATTAGGCAATATGATCCCATATATGATTAGATATTATATAGGAACTAGTGTAAATCACACTACCCAGGCGGGATCACCTCTCATCTCGACCAATCACGTGAATGAACGCAAGCAGAGTCGGTCTACTTCATTGTGTGGTACGCGAGAGCATGTCAGGGGAGGCGTGCGGAGTAGTAGAATAATAATTCATTATTGATTACTAATTTGAATCAGTACTTTATAACGAAAATCATTTCTTAAAATGAAAAGAAGCAGGCTTTTGCAACCACATCATTTTAAACCATAAACTCCTGGAAAGTCCAAGAATCCAGTGAACGAATTCAAACAGTAAACTCAAAACAGCGCTGCCGATTTAATCAGTGATTACGGAGAGAATAGTGACTCACTTCAAGCACTGATTTAAACCGAACTGAGCTGGATGATGACATCACTGAATTCAATGATGAACTTCCTTCAACTGAAAATTGAGTGTTTCCTATTGTCTTTTTGCATTATTGACACACTATTTTCCTATTTAAAGCAGCTTTGACTCAATCTGTATTGTTAAAAGCATTATATAAATAAAGGTGACTTGACTTTCTTCTGTAGACTTTAAGAACTTAAGACTGAAGGACTCTTCCAGAAAAATGGCATAAAGCTGAGTTGTAATATTTCAAATGAAAATGACGTCTTATGTGGAAAACAAAAGAGATTTTTTAAAATATCCATTTATTTTAGTGCTGTCCAAATTAGTGGAAAAAAGATCACCTGCATTAACAGTTTAACGGTGTTAAAAGAATTGAATGCAATTAACGCAGGAGTGGAGCTAGTTGGCCACCCCACTCACAATTGCTGCGTCTGTCTCTCTTTTTTTTTTTTTTTTGTCTTGACAAGAATTGTATTTATTTAGACACAGAATGTCTTTATGACCACATGAATCAGAAGACTTTTCAGAAGCGCACTCCCAACTTTGCTTAAGCGACAGGTGTGAGTCAAACCAGCCCAGAAAATGGTACAGGTGACGAGGAGCTTCAGTAGAACAACCTGTCAGCCGTTATACTGTGCTTGTAGCGCATGTTGTGCAGTTGGACACCCAAAAGCGGCACGCACTGTGAGAAAATACGATGCATGTCAGATCCACATCGTGTTCAGCAGCGGCAGCTCTTAAAGTAATAGCAGCCAAAATAACCTAATAACCCAGCTGCTGTGATGTCTGTTAATCAAAGAAAAAAACAAAAATCAATCACTTTTGTAGCTTTAAGGTTTCATCTATATTTATTTTAGAATTAAGTGTTTGATAATATTTCAACAATTTCTGTATATTTCCCACTTCCTGAAGGGCACAGGTAAATATGGCAATTATTCGAATGAGTTTGAAGATTGTTTTAAGTTCACTTAAATTAGAAATTATTTTTTAAAGTGTAATACATGTTCAAATTGATAGCTCTCAATTATACTGTAATGTTGAATGGCTATAGTCAATGGTTAAATATTAGGGGGAAAAACTACTTTAGTAGTGGATCAGTGATACTAGCCCTTAGTCATAAAAAAGATGCCTTTTTTTATCTTTATATTGTTGTTTCTACGTTAATTTGAAGATTGAATGTGAAATTATTGCAATATAAAAGTATATTTAAACTTTAATGTTAGGTGGGATTAATCATGATTAATTTCAGGAAAAATGTGTGAGTAATTAGTTGTTGTTTTTTTAATCGATTGACAGCACTAGTTTATTCATTTATTGTCTATAAAATGGAATTCAAAAGTCGCCATAGCTGTTTGGTTACCAATGTGTAAAATATTTGCTTAACATTCTTCAAAATATCTTCCTTTATGTTCCACCAAAGAAATAAAGCCATAGAGGTTTTAAATGACATGAGAGTGAGTAAATGACAGATTGCAGAATTTTTATTTTGGGTGAACTATCCCTTTAAATCATTGGTCTCAAACTCAATTCCTGGAGGGCCGCAGCTCTGCACAGTTTAGATCCAACCAGCTCCAAATCACACCTGCTTGGAAGTTTCTAGTGATCCTGAAGAGCTTGATTAGCTGGATCAGGTGTGTTTGATTAGGGTTGGAGCTAAACTGTGCAGAGCTGTGGCCCTCCAGGAATTGAATTTGAGATCAATGCTTTAAATTTAGCAGTTGTGCCAGTATTTATATAGTGTCATGTAAACTGTAAAAAAGGTGTTATTTATGTATCTGTTCTGTCATGTTGCTGGGAGAGACTTTCAGTGGAGTATTTGTGGATGGTGTGATGAATTGTTTTTTGGCAATCCCACCTCAATAGAACTTTAATCTGTTTATTTTTCTTTAAACCCACATATATGCCCATTTTAACCACAGCAATGCCAAACGAAGAGAGAGGGAGTGTGAGAAAGCATGATAGCTGTGCCGTGTGTTTTTATTGGCATCATAGATGGAGGTGCTGTTGTGGCACCTTTGTGTTTGTTAGCTAGCCATAGGCAAATAAACTATTGTTATTTTTGAACTGTAGGTTTCTATGAGCAGGCTGCTCTTCTCACAGTCACTCACTTTCATTATTGCATGCACTTTTTTTCTTTCTCAGGTTTGCGTAATTTGTTAGTAAAATATGGTCTGATTCTCGGTTTCATTTTTTATAGTTGTAAATCACCCAAAATAACCACATTCCGTTGTATGACTTAAAGGGTCAAGATGTATCTGGAAAACATGTCCCTATTAGCTGGTAGATGCTGCAACTACATAATTTTATAGGGAAAAAGCACCTTTTTTCTATTGATAGCATTCCAAGGTTGATGATTTTATTTTTATTTTATTTTAAAATAGACAGAAGTTGTATTTATTTATTTATTTAGCAAGCATGCATACAATTTATCAAAAGTGACAAAAAAAGACATTTTACCAAATTTTTTTTTAAATATTAAACAAAAATATTAGACCGCTCAAGTGTTTTTAACATTGATAGTAAGAAATGTGTCTTGAGCAGCGAATCAGCACGTTAGAATGATTTCTGAAGGATCATGTAACACTGAAGACTGGAGTAATGATGCTGACAATTCAGCTTTGCATCACAGGAAGAAATTACATTTCAAAATATGTTAAATAGAAAACATTTATTTTAAATGTTAATTAATAATATTTCACATTATATAATGTATTTTCAATCAAATAAATGATGCCTTGTGAGCATAAGAGACTAGAGCCCTGCATTTCAGCCCGGGCCCTGACTTTTTTATGCCCCTAGGGCCGGGCTTCACATTATAGTTCAGACGTGGGCCGGGCATCAGGCCTGTTTTAGGCTTCTCCTCATTTTAATATTTTAAACATCCATCAATTATGGTTATGAAAAAAAATTGCCACGCTGGTGGAAACAACATGAGACTGTGATAAGTAAAAAATAATTACCATGAATATGTCAGTGAGAAATAGTAAGGAGATATTTGAATTATTTATTAAGTGTTTTCTGAGTCGGTGTCGCAAGGATGAAGTTGCCGATCCTGACTCGCCATCTCCTTACTGGACGTGCCTTTAGAGAAAAATGCATCTTTACGGATTACATAATGAAAGAGTGTTTGTTTTGATTTGTTTTATTTCGTTGAGCAGTAATTTAAAGCTTTCTATACATATATTTATCATGTCTGTGAGGCATGTGCTCACTGAGTTTTGGTTCATCTTTGTGAAGTGTGCCTGTTCAAGACAGAAACGGCAGACAGCGGTTTGTTAACTTTATTTTATAAAAGCACAACGTTTTGTTGATATTGTGAGTGCACACAAATAAAAGTAGACCCTTTACAGTTCCGAGTGATGTATTACTCTTACCTTTATGAGCAAAAATGACGGCATATTTATTTTTTTCCACTGAAAAATGCAAGTGATTGCGCTGGCGCCCCATGTCCTGCAAAGTGTGCTTTAGCTTCCACTCTATGCACAAATGCTTGGATATCCACCTAACAGCGCACAGTTATCTGGGCTTAACATTTAAACTATTGGTATATACTTGAACGGTTTTATATCTATAGATTTTATTTTAGGCAAGTTGTGATGATTTGAGGAGGCAAAATTGATCAAACAGACTATGATCAACTCATTGTCTGCCGCTGGCTGCTTGGTTATTACTTTAAAAAACAAAAACTTATATTTAACGAACAAAAAATGGTCCAAAGGTTTAGTTTTTTTCTAATTTAACATAATAAAAAAAATATATATAATCGCTTTGCCATTACATACAAAACTGTAATATAAGCTGTAGTATAAGCTGTTTTGGGAGAAGGGGGAGGGGGGGACTCGAGCCAAGAATTCTGATAAGCTGTCAGACAAGGGCAAGGCTAGGGCCTGAGCGTCTCGGGCCAGGGCCGGGTTAGGGCCCTATAAGAGACTTCTGTCAAAAACACAAGAGAAGATTTTACACATGGCAGGCTTTTGATTGGAAGTTTATACATCACATTATATTATATTATAGTAGTAATTAAAAACTGCGTCTGGACGTACCATGTCCATGAGCAAAGATTGTGTCAGCCAGGCAACTGCCATTGAAATGAAAAGAAATGCTAATGGATAGCTTTCTCCATGCATTAAAGACAACTTTAAAGGGACAGTTAACCCAAAAATTTATATGCATGTGAAAAATACATATCAAAATTTGAGAGCTGTGATTTCAGACTTTCATGAATTTCTTCACTTAAATCTATCGTACGACTGCAAAGGATGGACCACTTTTATCGAGCCTTATTGTATTTGATGTCCTTTTTGTTGCTAGTCATCCACTTGTCACTGTGAGATTCTTTTGAAGAATCACACAATGCAATTTACCACTTCCCTTAGCGAGTGCGAAGAATGAAATGCACCAATCAAATCTGTTCTAATGAGACAAACACAAGGCAGATGAGGTGAGCTGCCCTGCTGTAACGGTCAACCACAGTGGGGCTAAGTATAGCTGCGTTTCCCTGTGTTTGTGCCCAGGCTGGTGGATGTGTTTAATGTGGAGGGGGGCGGAGACGGTGCAGATTGTGGCCACATCCCGTGCTGGTAGCCAGGGCCAGTGCAATGTAACTGTTGAGGGTTTGGCAGGGCTTTACCTCTGTGTCAGTAGGGTGGGAAGGGAGAGCAGCTTTCCGCTCTTCACGACCCCGCTAAGATCTCTGTACAGTCCAAACGGACACTGTTAGAGGAAGTGAAACCTGTCCGTCACAGCGAGCACCACAGAGAGTGTCGTGAAGGGTGGGGTAAAAGGAGTGTGACCAGAATGTGGTGTGTTTCAAAAAAGTGCACTTGAAAATAAGCAAGTGTTGATTTTTACTACAGGTCTGAAATGACTTGGACAAAGTGTACATTGTGGTTGTTCACTGGCCCTCAGGTTAAAAGTTGTCTTTGTTTGTGTTTAAGCCCCTTAACGTCAAGATAACACGAACACACACACATACTCTCTGTCCCCCGCAGGTCTCATATCTGGCATCTCCTGTTGCAGTTGCTCCCCCTTCCTCTGCCTGTCATCCCTTGTCAATGTGGTCAGTAAAGCATGACTAGCCATCCTCCCCTCTGGAGTCTGTGTGACTATCACTGACCGAGAGCTCCTCCCTCCCTCCGTCCCTCTCTTTCTTTTTCTCTCTCTTTCTCTCCTTCCTCTTTCCTTCCTCTCTGAAATTCTTTTCTCTCACTCGCTCTCTGTGCCATCTGTTGCTTTGCTTAACTACCACACTCTCGTAATCTCACTCGTCTCCCTCTCTTGAGCGCGGCTGTTGTCACTTTAGCTCAGTATGGTGAACTCACGGGCTATTTTTGGTAACTGAACTTCTTTTTTTCCGGAACACGTTGAGAGTCGTGTGTCTCTGTGTTAATAAAACCCTCACAGACGTGAGACTCGTGAAGACGGAGGCTTGGGTTCACATTGCCCTGTCTGTTTATTGAATAAATGGCTCAATTTGGGTGTTTTATTGGTTTCTTGTGACTTATTTATCTATTACTTTCTAATTTGCTTAGGGACTGAGTATATTTGATCTCACTCATAAGTGAAACGGATGTGGTTTGCATGTCAAATGAAATATTATGACTTTTGGTTTGCGATTTGAGTGAATAGATTCTGTTTATTTGAGTCCAGGACAGGTAAAGTTTGTTCTTGTGTGCAGATCAAATTAAATCATCTTTCTTGTTTGTAAGTCCCTCCCACCTGGTGGAAGTTCACCAGAAGTGTACTCACTGACCTTTTGATGGGCTCTCTGATTGGGTAGATGTTTTGCAAACATTTGCATTTTTAAAAGTCACTCCATGACAGGAGTAGGCCGTCCTAATTTCAGCTGAAGTCATCTTCGTGCGTATCTTCATAAACATTCAAGAAAAGGCTCTCTTTAAGGTTTTATGTACTCTTAATATTCTCTGTGTTTCTTCTAGTAGAAAGTATTTTGCTGGATTTTATATCTATTTAATAAAAATATTTGTAATACTGCAACAATTGTCATACAGTAGGCTTAATAGCTCTAAGTTATACAAAATAGTTATAGAAAATGATTTTGCCAACTTGTGAACATCTTGTAAGCGTTACTCTTATTGATAGCTGATTACTAGCATGAATAGATTCAGGCCTAATTCAATGCAATGATACTTATTATGGATCAAGTACTGATCTTTTACGTTAAAGTTTAGGTTTTCAAATTACCACAGTACTGTTTAGTGTTTTGAATGTTCGAAATTTGCCACACAAGTGGTTAGAATACAAAAAAGGCAATAACATTCAAATCAGTGTACTTTTGTACATGCATGTTTTGCATTGTATTTAAATGTAATCTAATTAATTTCTGTATTTACATTTATAATTTCACTTTTGAACCAACTTCTACCACTTAATCCAACCTTAAACCTAACTATCCCACTAAACCTGTCCCTAATTTTACCCATATTCCTCCTCAATAGTAGCAGAAGTGTTTTGCAATACAACATGAACATAAGTACATGGTGCATAAAACTGTACATAAATACATAGTAGTAGATTGATTGAAAGAGCAACACTCAATTTAGTTGAGCAAAGTCAAAATTCAGCTAAATATTTTAAAAGATAATCATAAAGGGCTGGTGAATGTGCCCTTCACTTTGCAAAAAAAAAAAAAAAAAAGGCTATTTAATCTTTTGAGGAAATGTGCAGTGATTTCTTTGGGTGCAGATTTCTCATGTATTTGTCTATCAGCACTGCACCGGTGTAATTGATCATTGAATCTGGCACACTGCCTGTATTTGACTGTGTCTGTGACCTTGAATTAGCTGTTCTATCCCTCTCTGCCTTTGGACAGAAGGGGTTAAACCTGCACACAGGAGGCAGCATGGTGTACACGGTGACCTCTGACCCCTGGGCCAGAGGAATGTGAAAACCCTTTAATCTCAAAACAAAACCTCAGACACACTCACGCAGCCAATATGGATGGCCAGTTCCCCCCTCTGTGGCAGCATTCAGTGAGCGTGAGTTTGTGTGGCCTACAGAGAGGATAGTCATATATAAAGCGCCCACCCCCACTAACTGATGTGTCAAACTCTAATGAAACCCTCCGAGACTTCAAATTACCTGGATACACTTGTACGCAAAATTGTTAATCACTTCCTAATGGGTTACTTTTTGATAGTATTGTTGGGAATGAAATGAGTGTAGTGTCAGAATTGTTTGTTTGTGTGTGCATACAGCGTGTTAGTTGTGCTGTGTGACGGATGGGATGTTTGCGGTGGAGAAGCATGATAATGGCGCAGGGCTCCCTGGAGCAACTGAATGGGGTAGTGTCACCCCCTGCACCCTCCCCACTGGATGACGACTGCAGCAGCGCCACACAGCTGTCACTTCCTCTTATTCACATACATATGGATAAACATACTCCTTTAAAGTATGTGACACATTTCTGAATGAAACAAGGTAATCAGTGAGGAAAAATAGAGTTTTCATTGGTGATTTGACTGGATGAAGAGGGGTCACATGATTCTTCAGAAATCATCCTAATATGCTGATTGGCTGTTAAGGAAACTTTTTTTATTATTATAATCATTGTTTAATAATCGTGGCGATTTTATATTTTTGTGAAACTGTGCTGCGTTTTCTTTCAGGATTCTTTGATGGTTAGAAAGTTCAAAAGAACAGCATTTATTTGAAATAAATCTTTTGTGACATAAAAGCATTTACTGTCACTTTTGTGCATCCTTTTTAAATAAAAGTATTGATCACTGACCTCAACAAATAAATACTCTGTAGTTTATTGTTTGGTTATGAAGTCCATCGTATAACAGGAGTAACCAAATGTTTGTTGACTGTTGTTTTTGCCACATTAACAACAGTGTGGTCAGCAGGGAACAGGTGGATTTTGAACTTTAACTGAAATGGTCATTGACTCTAAGTTGACGCTCATGAGAGCTCAAGAAAGAAGCAATACTCTATATCATACCGCATACTGAGAATTAATAGAGTCATGCATTTATCAGTAAAGGGACGGTAATGCATAATACTCCATACTGATGTTAAATGCTCAGTACTTAATACTAAAGCAAAGTAATATAACAATCAGTAAAGATATATAAGTGTATCACTCACTAGTAAAGCAAAGGAAGTATGAATGAATGCCCCTAGAGGTACTGATATGCCAGTAGCTTGAGAAGGGTGGTATGTGGACTCTGTACAAAACATCATCTCAGACGTGCCTGCATTGATCATGTGATCACAATTCATTGATGATTGTCTGATTTTGTCCCTAAACATTACATTACAGTAAACTGCATGTTGACTTCACATATAAATCATACAGACAACTGTTAATACTATAAAAGAAGCCTTGATTTTTAGTTCAGTTTTTTATTCAGCTTTGGGGATTTCTTATATGCAAGAGAGTCTTTGCAGTTAGTTACAATAATTCATTTTTAATGAAACGTGTCTGCCTAAAAGTGCATAACTATCAAAAGATTATACTGATGTTTTTAAAATCCTCCAATATATCTAATTTGTACCTATTTCTGTGTAACGTGTAGTGCTATTTAAGATCTAATTTATTTGCCATCCCTAGAGGTAGCTTTGTGTCTGTGTTTTCTTTAGGATTACAGGAGCCTTACACTGTTTCATAGCGCTGAAGTACATGCACACACATGCATGACAGAACATGCATGGACACACAAAGCTTACTTTGTGCACCTCAATTGTTGATGCGGTATAGCAAGAGAAGAATTGCCAACTACTGATACTGCCCAGTTTATTAACCATTCTGTACATTACTGCCCTCTAGCCAGCGTAGTGACACAGTAAACGTGTTTTAGAATGGTTACAGTATGTGTACAGGCAGTTGCACATTTTTCCCTCATATTGATGCAAGGAGCCCATAATGTCAGATAAATTGTGCTTTTATTGTTGGAAAAGTCTGTTGATCAACGAGAGTATTTATTAATATTTATGCATGTATATATTTATAAATTGTAGATTGATTTATTAACATATTTATAATATACAAATATAGTTTGTTTTTAATTCTTAATGCAAATAATGGTAATATGTACAACTTGTGATTAAATGTTTAATCGATGCTGTTGAAGTATTGTTTATAGTTAGATGCTGTTAACTAATGTTAACAAACCTAAAGCGTTACTTTTAAATATTTGAAAATAAAATTGAAAAGAAACACTAATCAATGAAGTATGTCTTTTTTATTCTGTTTTTATGAAAGGGTGAAGATAATGATGAGCAGTGTTGTCATCCACTCGGCCCCAGTCATGGCAGGTGGGACTGGATGAGAGCGTGAAGGTAAACGAAAAAGACAGAAAAAGCACTTAAGTTTGCAGCACATACAATTGTAAGAAAAAACACTGACATGCTTAAAACAAACAAACAAAAAAAAAAGAGTCAGCTTTGTCTTGGTTATGTTTATTTATTTATGTTTTTGTTGGTCACATGCTGTACAGATAGCAGACAATTTTGGAGCCTGCATCCCTTAGACGTCGCCGCGATATCGAACCAGAGCCTGGAAGGCAAGGCAGCCACAGCCGAGTTTCAATGGCAACGGCACCCTAGGGCTGCCATGGCAGCAGCTGCCGCCGATGCCTCACACCATATTGCCACACTGACGCTGGAGGACGAGGAACGACGAGGCGCCACCAAAGTGTTTGGAGGTCCCGCTGCAGGGAGGACGGAAAGAGAGACAGAGAACGAGAAAGAGAGGGAGCGGGAAGGGAGAGGCAGTGGGAACGAGTGTTTGGTGTGCGGTGCCCTCTTCAGCTCACAGGACAAGCTCCGGCTCCACGCGTTCTGTCACACAGGAGAGAAACCTTTCCACTGTTCCCAGCCCCATTGCCCTAAGGCTTTCAGCTCCAAATATAAGCTCTTTAGGTAGGTGCTACTTGCATATAAAGGCCAAGTGTAAGGCTTCCATTACTTCAAGTGTAATGGAAGAATGAATTGTGATGTAATTTTAAATTAAATCTGGCCAAAACAGCATTTGTCTCGGTGGTTCGAAACACCTCGCCAATGCAAACTTTATGGAAAATTTCCACTGGCTGTTAAACGCAATTAAATAATAATAGATGGGAGTGCTCTGGGGCTCTACCCTCTTTAACGGTTAAATCTTTTCAGGTGTATTTCTTCCCTCAGTTTGTCATGGTCAGGCGTGAGTGAAAACATGAAGCTCATCCCTATAATCAGATTCTCTTATTGCTGTCATTTTTGTTGTATGTTTGTTGTGTTAAAAGGATTTTAACACAACAATTCTCATCTAAATACTGCTCTTTGTAGCATGGCTAACATCGGAAAGTGCCGATATAAAAAAGCAAATGCAAAGCAAAAAAGAACTCCACCATGAGTGTATTGTGACCTTAAAACCTGCTTCTGGACCATCCAAATGCTCCTTATGTATTCACTGTAACCTTAATTAAGCACATTAGGACCTGTGGTTTAGTATAAAGGTTAAAATAGTATAAAGCAGTGCTTCCCAATTCCAGTCCTTGCATGCCACCGCTCTGCACATTTTGTATTTATCTCTTATCACTTAAGACGTTTGTTCTGTTTGTCCATAAGTGCCCTGCGAAGAGGACATCACAGGATATTCCACCATGATTCCAGTTCGAAGGGAACGTATATATGTTCCATTCAGAGGGCATTCAGAGTGTGCGAGACATGAATTTAAATTGTATTTATTTACAGAAGTATATTATGCCACACTTCTCTAGTAAGTTTCGTCTGTGTGTGAAAACGCTGCAGGCCGTGGACTAACGCAAACCCGTGAATGAATGTTCTGAAGTGAAGTAAACTTCAACAGATATCCCATGCTTAAGGAGTAGGAAGCAATGAACACTGTGTAGGGACCCTGTCAATCTGAACACAGTTCATGCATAGAGCTCTCTTCTAACGAGCTGGTTATCTGAATCAGGTGTGTTAAATAAGAGAGACATGAAAAATATGCAGAGCGGTGGTATGCGAGGACTGGAATTGAGAACCACTGGTATAAAGGGGTATAGTCCAATCCTGTTCCTGGAGGGCCACTGTCCTGCAAAGTTTAGCTCAAACCCTAATTAAACACATCTGAACAAGCTTATTAAAGTCTTGCGGACTAACAGACAAAGGCATATTGAAACTTCCAGGCAGGTGTATTGGAGATAAACGCTGCAGGACATCTGTCCTCTAGGTGCAGGATTGGACACCACTGATATAGCAGTTTATACTTTAGAGCAGGGTTGTCCAACCCAGTGACTGGTAGGCCAGGTTCCTGCATAGTTTAGCTCCAACCTTAATTAAACACACTTGAACCAGGTAATTAAGGTCTTGAAAAAATATGGAAATTTCCAGACAGGAGTGCTGTAGCAGGTCGGAGTTAAATTTTGCCGGAAGGTGGTCATCCAGGGACAGGAGTAGACACTCCTTTTTAGAGCGTCCCTCTACAGTCTGGCCTGGACTTGAATTTGTTTAACAGAAATTTCCAATGTTGAATTTGTTTAACAGACAATTTCCGTTGTCTGTTAGTCTTTAGCTAAAAGCTGTCTTTGTCTCCTTTGTAGGCATATGGCCACACACTCCCCACAGAAAACTCATCAGTGCTCATTCTGTGAAAAGATGTTTCACCGCAAAGATCACCTGAAAAACCATCTGCAGACTCACGACCCCAACAAAGAGGCCTTTAAGTGCGAGGAGTGTGGCAAACACTATAACACAAAGCTGGGTTACAAGCGCCACATGGCCATGCACTCAGCAACCGCCGGTGATCTTACCTGTAAGGTGTGCTTGCAAAGCTACGAGAGCACGCCTGCACTCTTGGAGCACCTCAAGAGCCACTCAGGCAAGTCTTCAGGTGGTGCCAAGGAGAAGAAACACCCCTGTGACCACTGCGATCGTCGCTTTTACACACGAAAGGATGTTCGCCGACACATGGTGGTTCACACGGGACGCAAAGACTTCCTGTGCCAGTACTGTGCCCAACGTTTCGGGCGGAAGGACCATCTGACACGGCATGTCAAGAAGAGCCACTCGCAGGAGTTGCTGAAGATCAAGACAGAGTCTCCGGATATGTTGGGTTTACTTGGGTCTGGTTCTCCACCTTGTGCTGTGAAAGAAGAAATAAGTCCTATGATGTGTAGCATGGGACCTACCAAGGACTCGATGATGGCAAAGCCTTTCCATGGTGCCACCCCTTTTCCCATGGGCATGTACAACCCTCATCATCTCCAGGCCATGTCCAATCCTGGTGTGGGCCACCATCATTCACTGGTTCAAGGGTCTTTATCCACTGCCATGGGGATGGGTTGCCATATGGAGCCCCCATCATCAATGCATCACCATCACCCACATCATCATCACCACCATCACCACCCTCACCACCATCACCACTCCCCATCTCCACAGCAGCAGCAGCCTCCCCTGCAAAACCAGCAACAGCAGCACCTTCAGCCACCGCCCAAGTACCAGCTCGGATCTACCTCATACCTGCTGGAGAAGCCCCTGAAGGTGGAGATGGAGAGTTTCTTGATGGATCTACAGAGTGGACTCCCAGTTCCTCCGCCGCCCTCAGCTCACCCCCACTCAGCAGCTTCGCCCAATAAGGACGGTATGGAACCTCCGGGGGGACTGTCGGATGACCTTTGCGGGGACCCCCTCATGTCCAAGAGCCCCACTGTCATTGCTGAGTCTTTGTGTGCTGCTAACTTGGACTTTTCTCATCTGCTGAGCTTTGTTCCACTCAGTCTGCAACCCTACGGTGCCCCCATGAGTTCAGGAGGACTGGTCATGGGTTACTCCACATCCTCCACTGTTTCTTCCTCTTCTTCCTCATCGTCATCAGCATCTTCGCATGCTGCTGAACCACATGCTGCCACAGTCACAGCTACAGTGCCTCTTACCTCTTTGCAACCTCAACCTCAGGAGCAATCAGGCTCCAGTGGGGGTCTTGGTCTTGGGTCTCTGCACCCACTCCCACCAGTGTTCAGCTCTAGCCTCAGTACGACCACTCTGCCTCGCTTTCACCAGGCCTTTCAATGAGGTCCCCAACCTGGCCTGCAACAGGGGCTCAGGAGCATTATTGCTCCCCCTAGGGGTGGGGAGGTAGAACACTTGAACACATAGAAACCTTAACAAAAGCGCACAACAGCTTTTTAATGAGCCTGGAAGTAAACAAGCATATGAAATATCTTGGAGCTTTTATTTAGGCTGCCTGAATATTAGCTATGATTTTTTTAATACACTTTTGAACCTCTCCCACCATCCCCTCTCCTACAATTTTGTAGTTAGACAGCAGCATCAGTAGGCCGTAAGGCATGGTACTGCATACTTTATAAAGTAATAATATTAGTAGAAAAGGAAAAGATTAATGTAGAAAAGATAATCTGTCTTTGAGACTCTGAAAGACTAGTTTGAAGTGATATATGAATTTCGTTTTCTTTTCCAAATGTGAGGCCCGACTTTGCTATTTTGTCTCTATTTTATTAAGCTTAAAAGTCAGGTAATAGTTGGTTGCCCTTAAATTAAAACCGTCTTCATAGCCAGGAGTGGAGGAATTAGTGAAGGAATGAAGGAGTGAAATTGGTTATTCCAAATTTAGTTTTTTTATTTTTTTTTTTTTAGTTTATGTCTGACTCAAGTCATTATTATTACAGTTTCACAAATGAATTTTAAAAGCAGTTTAAAAACGAATACTTTGTACCTGATGAAAATATCATCTAAAATGTGTTCTTCCAGCATTTTTGTGTATACAAATTTACAGTTGTTGGAATGGTCAGTAACTAGATTTTATGTGAGAGAAGGGACTGAAAATAGAAAGGCAAAGAGGGTAAAAAAAACTGCACAATTTGATAATTTGGTACAATGTGATCACTGACAGAACTAAAGCAAAATTAATTTTACGTTATCTTACAGGTTTACAATTTTTCTCAAAAGAAGCACTTTGTTTACAGCAGAAGGCACTTGACCTCCTTGGGTTGCCAAGGTGACCCACTGAAATCCCCTCCCTTTCCCTACTCTACCTTTACACTTCCTGAAAAGACACACACACACACACACACACACACACACAATTTCAAACAACCCAAGTACCTTTGAATATTCCACAGCAATCAGTCTCAAAATTGGTTTTCCTCCTTCCAGCACTAATTTTAAGTCTCCGTGGCAACAATATCCCACCAGATCATGATATAAATATATATATTTTAAGAATAAAAAAAGTATTTTAGGCAGGTTTATATTTTCGAGAGATACATTGTAATGATAACCCTGGTATATGTGAATGGAAAAAAAGACGAAACAAAAACAAGAATATTTTTTTTTTTGCAGTGTACGAAGTACCACATCAAAAATATATATTATAATTGCTTCTTTTACAGTACATTTTGTAATTTAGATAGTTGTTTTAAAAAAATTGCTGATGGATTTAAAAAAAAAATGTCTAGCAGGTTTACAGAATTATGTATCTTGCATCTTATTGAACAAAATGGATGAAGTATTAGCTTTTCCTGTTTTCCTGTTCCTTGTTTTTCCATGTGAGTCAAAAGAGATGAATAAGATGGGATTTTACCTGCATATACTAGACCAATAGTGGCATAATCCAGTAGAATGGACTAGTATTTAATCTTTAGAGCATGAACTAGATGCCCATAATGTGATCCAGGTTTCAGTTTGCGTATTTTGTTCTCAGTATTCGATCAGACCTGACTCATGCTGTCTATTTTTGTGTTTGGTTGTACAGTTTTTAACCTCCACGATCACATACACCGTCGCACTGAAATGTCTGAAACTGCAATTCCAGTTGCTGTAGGTTCAGTTTAATATTACGAAAACAAGAATTTTGAGGGGTTTTGTCCTACAAGCTCTTACAAGTTGCCATTTCCCAGCAAGTGGACTGCACAAGTTCTTACCAAATAATAATTCATTACCAATGGCCATGTGAGGAAGAGTTGTGTGCAAAGAAACAGATGATGATCAACATACCAGCAGTGAAAACAGTGCCTCATACAAACAGATGAATCTCTCTCTCTCTCTCTTCACCTCATCCCTTTGGCTAAATCTATTCTGTGTCCACATCTGTGTTTATAGTGAATGTGAATATCTCACAAGCAGGAAAGACCATAGAAAGGTAAAAGGCCACATCGCAAAACTAAGACAAAACAATATTATGCTGCTCTTATGCTGTGGTTGCCAGCAACCATAGACCACTCTGGAAACATTTTAAACTGCAAATGATCTTTTAGCAGAAAACATGCACAGTACACGTGAACTGTTTGTCCGTTTTCTCTGTTCTTCAGCTGCTTTGATTCGAATGAACATTGTATGAAAAGGGTCTGAAAAAAGACACAAAGAAGTCACCAGCCTGGTCTTTGACATTCAAAGCATGGGACATTTGATTGGGATATTGCCTAGTCGTTTTGTCATTATATTATTTTCTGTTTGTTGAAACAGGACCTCAAAACAACACAACGCATCACCTCATTTATTTGTTTTTTGTTTTTGTTTTTTTTTCATACCAAAAACCTGGGGAGAAGAAACTTCTTTTTGCACAATTGCTAACTAAAGAATGATCGAGCTAGTGTTGCTTATACTGTAAGAGTGTTTTTGTTAGAAATAATTGTTTCATAAGAAAGCCAAAAACAGTGAGTTTTCTCTACATCCTGCTGTGTTAGTGGGCTGATATTGATTCATAGGCATTTTTGGCATTTTCACAATATATAATAATTGAAATAAATAAAGGTAATTTAAAATTAATTAAAAAAAAGGAATTGAACATATTCTCGTAGTTTGGCTTAAAGCTATCAAAATGTATAATTGATCATTTATTTCCAAGAAATGGGAAGATATATAAAGAAAGCTTTTGGCAATTTTTGAGTTTTTCCTCCCCGGGTTTTCTGTGAGCTGATCTGAATTCTAGCACTTTTAAACCTTTAAAAAGAGTATTTTTCAGCCTTGTATGTTTTTAATTTTGTGTTTGATCTTGTATGTGCCATTAGTTTGATGTGTAGAGTTTATTCATCTTTATGTAATTGTTGTTTTTCTCCTTTCCCAAAAGAGTAACAGTATTTTAGATAGATTTCCACTAATATTAACAGCATTGGCCCTTTTCCCACGCTGTCTTGTCATACATTTGAGGAAGTCATTGAATCTTAAAATAGACGTTAGAGTAACATGCTCAGAATCATTCTCGGTGTCTGAATTCTGAAACTTGATCAACAAAAGAAAACCCGTTTCCAGCTCCATCTCTAACTGAGGTGTCTTCAATCAGCATTTCTAATAGCAAGCTGGAAGGTTCAACTGGTGTGAAATTATTCCCAGCTTTCTGCCCCCAGAAAAGCACTTTTGGTTCAAATGAAGTTTTATATAATAACTGCCTGGATAGTTGGAGCTCAGCATCTGATTTTAGTTTTCAAGAGGTGTTTTTTCTTCTTTTTTTTAACCAGCAATATTCTGCAACAGACAGATTACCCAAGTTAAATTGACCCTTTCCTCTCTTGTTGCAATGCACTTGTCCTTTACTCCCCAAATACTAACAAAAAAATATTAAGGGAAATTATGAGGTAACCAAGCTAGGGTAAATCAAAACAATCCGACTTTTAAGAAAAGGAAAAATTATTCAATAAAATGCTCTTTCGGCTTATAGTGAGAAATGGGTACGTCCGCAGAGGACAAAATCCACTTGTAGTTTGATATATTTTAGCTTAATGTAAGTCTTGCATTCCAAGCTTTTTATGTAACTTGTTTAGCAATATAGTCCTTCTATTTTTAGTACTTGCTTATTACCACGACTTCTGGAAAAAAGGTGAAAACAAAAAAATGGAATATTCATCCTTACACTATTTTATATAACATGGAGAAGATGATTGACAGGAAGAGTTGTACAAAAGAAATGCATAACGGAGAAAAACAGTGTGCTTTTTTTTGTTACACAGCTCACCTGCGGTCAGTTGCTGCATTGTAAAGTTGACAGATTTGTATATTGGTTGATCCAAAGAGATGACATTACAACAAACATATTTACTTATTGTACAGTACATTGTACCATTTGACTTATGTGTTATGTTAAAATGATTAAAAGACGAACCCACGGTTTCATATTTCTGGCGTCCTTTTTTTAAGCGTCTGATTTCCTGTCTGCAGCGGTGGGAGAGGGTGCGAGAAGAAACGGGCTGGTTATGGCTGAAAACTGCCATTCACATACCATCCAGCCAGAACAGGAAACCACACCACAGTGCACAAATGAAAAGACAAGAACGGCACGATTCCAAGTAATAAAAAACTGAGCTATAGCCAGGCTTAATTATAAAGTGGACCTCAAACCTATACTTTCACATTTCAAAGAGTTGTTTTAGGCCCAAAACGCCCACCAACAATACATAACGCATCATTTCTCATGTGAAAATGACTTAAATCTGGAGGAATTTGAGGTTTTACAGTCTTGTCTTGTATTCCAAGAACAGCCAAGGCTCTGACTTCCAACTCTTCTAAGAAAACGCTCCCAAAGCGGCCGAATTGGAGAAAACGCTCAATGCATAACGTGCCGAGCGAGCGATGTTCTCAACAAAACCTGCACGGTGTTTTAAATGTCAACATATTGGCACCTTTATTATTTTATACATTAGAAATGGACATTCTCAAAAGAGGAAGGGAAAGAAAAATTCATAAAGAAAAAAAACAAACAAACATGCTTTTGCCAAAAACAAAGACATGAGACAAACAGCTCCACAAATAAAACCCTAAAATGCAACAATATAAAGTACTGTATGCACACCATAAACATACACAGACCCATCGACCCAACGCAACAGACAGAATAAAATACATCTGTAGAAAATATATTCTGTAGATCTTGCATTTATTCATAAAGTCACCTGTGAGGATGACAGGAAATACAGACCGGTCCAAAAGCAGACGTAGATTTTGCTCTAGTGTTTTAAACTACTGAATCCTGCATCTGCTTCACTTTAGGGCACAAGAGAAAGAATTAGGATCCAAATATTGTATCTTGTGTTTTGAGAGAGCTAAACATGATAACCATTTTAAGTTCAAATCTAAAAAGTACCATGTAAGCAAATATACCGCTACCTGCTGGACACTGCACAGATTTGTGTTGATACCCTTGAATTTTGGGGTAAATCCACCAAGATGCATCTGATTTTGGCTACAGCAATAGTCAATAGGTGAAGTCAATACATGGCAGAAAGAGTTTTTACAGAAAAATGGCTTCTCTAATGTGGAATATCAAATGTGTGAAACAGGCCTTTCTCTTAGTGGCAAAGAACAAACAAACAAAGCGATACTGCATCATTATAAGAGTCTTTTAGGTCCACTGACCAGCAAGCACAAGGAAACAGAAGGAAATCTACTTCTTTTTTAATGTCCTTGCCTCATCATGTCTTTACATCCCATAATTTCAGACCATGCCAACATATAATGACCACAGAGTGACCACACATTCACACACACACACAAACATACATATACACACCCCTCAACAAGACAAGCATTCAAGAACTCAGTTCTGAATCAAAGGACATAGGAACAAGTTGAAATCAAATGTTATATTAAAAGGACACAAAGTTAATTTGTAAAATTATATATGCGACTAACCCTCAATGTCTTCAAAAGCATGAGACCCAGCCCAAAAATCCAACATCCCCACCCAAACATAAAGGAAAAAAAGTCAATCGACACACTTTGGCCCATGTTGTGTGTGCAAAAAGATATACAGACATTAAAAATGGAACTGTTCATGTTGTTTCTTTACATCTTTGCTGAGGCAGAGATAGCAGGACAAAGGTTTTGATAACGGTGTATAAAACACATCTCTGTTCATTCCTCCAGTCCATAGGGGGGCGTTGCTGCGCCTCACACCAGCAATTCACATGTCAGTGCTTGCTTCACAAAACAGAAAAAAAAGGAAACAAAAAGTGAAAGAATTCTTTCAGTCGATTTTGACCGCAGCATAAATTTTCCGTATGAACACGTAAGAGGCGTAGAAGCCCATCGTTCCCGTTAGCAGCCAGAAAGACAAAACCATCAGGGTTGTGTAGCCAAAATACAACAGAGAGGGAATGAACTCCACAATGTCCAGCTAGGAGGGAAAAAGAAAGAAAGAAAGATGTAAATGTTGAGTACCTCAAAACAGAGAAACATGTGTTATTGAATACAAAAATATTCTAAGCTAGTCACATAAACGTCAATCTTGGACTTAATTTAGCTAGAAAATGTATTTTAAAATGTATTTTAACTATTTCAATTGATGCTATGTCCATCTTTCCTTTTTTTGGGTCTTGCATTTTGTAAAAGCACTTAAAAAAAAAAGTATTATGCAGACAGATTCTCAACAAAATTATAAAGCTGATGTGTTATTTTTGTGCAAATAGCGGCAAACAAAAATTGTAAAGCACCTTTTTTTTTCCAAACAGATTTCCAGCAATTTGCCCATCCTAAAATCAGTAGTTTTTCAAAAATACTATTAGAAATAATATTCATATAGTGATACTTATTTAATATGAAATTAGAATTAACATCATTTTTTCCCCATGACTTGTTGGACAATTTCATGACAAACTTATCTCCCCCATTGCGATTCTAGGATATTTGTTTGTTTAGGATATTTTGAGATGAAAACAAATCTGGTTATTTTATGTGTGTCACACTAAAGGACAGAAATGACAGTTAAAAAAGTATTTCTATTTCATTTTGAACACTTCAAAGGAAAAATAAAGTAAAATTTTAATACAAACAATATAAACTTTTTTTTAAACAAAAAATAATTTATCAACAAAATTCAGTCTCTTAGTCAATCAGTATGTTACTGAAATTCTTCTAGCCCCCCCTGCATGTGCAGCACAGCTAAATATGATTGATATTCAAACTATGTTCATTAAGATGTGAATTCTTTTTAAGGCATCATTTTGATTCTATTTACTTTCTGCATCATTCTCTTAGGATCTCCTCCCTTCTGGTGGACCCCTGTTCATTTTCTGTCTATATTTCATGTCTTCTCTCTTCCACTAATTTCTCTCCCTCAATTCTTTCTCAAAAACAAAGGATCACATTTTATAGTCATTTGCATGACACTTTATAACAGTACAAGTTTTCTGCAAAAACATCAGATAATAGTTTATGTAATTATTGCATTTAAGAACACTGAAAAAAAGTGTTAAATCTTATTCAATTATTTAAAAGTGTAATAGACCTTGTCCTCTGGTGTGACCTTTTTTGTCCTATAGTGTGACAGTACAGGCGTCACACCGGAGGACATTTTCTGTCACACCAAAGCACGTTTCAGCCTTTTTCTGCTAATTAATGACCTAGCTATACCAAGCTAACCTGTCATTAGCGGTTAGCAAGACACATTTGCAGAATTTTCCATGATTATGTAGTTTAACAGTTTTTAATTCAAAAATATAATTTAGGGGTGTCACACCAAAGGACAACAAAATGTAACAGTTTTGAAGTGGTTCAAAAAAAAGTTAAATATTTGAACAATTCAGAGACAAATATTTACCATGTTCACGTGTCATGGGCTTCACGGGGGGCTTCAGTAACATGATCATGAATGGGATACTTCAACTAACTAATGTTTTCTATGGAACTGGCCGATTTAAAATCAGGATATGGTTTCACACCAGAGGACATGGTTTTCAGAGCCAAAATTAATTAAGTTCCTACGCTTTCAGAAATGGATGATACAAAAAAAAAATAATGATTGCCATTTACTAAAATAGACACTTGTGAAATCATGCCGGAGGTATTTATTAACATTTTTTATGCTTTTCTTTGTAATTGTTGTAGTTGTAATTTACTGAACCATGAGATTTGGCTCAAAAAAAAAAATACTAAAAAAAATGTAGGACAAATAAATGTTTAATGACTTACTGCATTTGAAATAAAGACAATATTAATTTTTATCTCGTGGGACAGTGAAAATGCCATGTCACGTCAACAACCCATATATATATATATATAAATAAAACTACTGTAACAAGCTGAAGTAAAGATAGTTACCTTGTTGACAAAATAGAAAACAGCATAGACTAAGACATAAAAGGCAGATCCTCCAGACACAAGAAATGTCCTCCACCACCACCGATAGTCCTGTAGGGGGAGGAGGCACAATGATTGACAGGTGTTAATTCAGTATCTACTGACTGTAGCTGTGAGCTCTGTTCAATTTCTACCAGACTGGGTGCACACCGTCGCCATTTTAGAGATAGTTTAACATGCCCACTGTTCATTCAAATGAAGTGACCTTTACTTTTATCTTAACTCTTAATATTTGCCTGTTTATCTTCTGTCAGAGTGAGTGTATTTGTGTGGACAGCGTGACAAAGATTATAGAGGTCAACAAGTAAAACAAACACTAAAATTAAAAGCAGCATTTTATCAGTCTAAATTTTGTCCAGAACAGTTTTTAAGAGTGGATTTATGGTAATTACATCTGAATTGCATTATCCCATGGTGTTATGTTTAATGTACAGCTGTAGGGCTACATGATATTACAAAATATCGAGTTACAAACATAGATAAATATAATAGAACAAAGATATAAAATAAATAAACAGTGCTTTATATTTTTCTGGTAAGTTTAACAGTATTCAGGTATAATGGTTGAATAATCAAAAGTAAAATAACACTGCATAGTCTTCACTGTATAAATCAAATCTAATAAACCTGTTAAAGCTACAAAAGTGATTTTTCTCTATGTATTTTGTTGTTTGATTAACATTCATGACACAGAAAGCCTTAGGAACATTAAACTGCTGTGAACTTATACTATCCATTTTCTTTATCTTCACCTAAGCCATAAGCAACTGTGTTTACAAGGATACTTGGAGAGACATGCATTTTGACAGTTTTGCGCATATATATAATTTCAGGCACAAATAGACGCAAAAGTGAACGGAATTTGCGTCTGTGTGTCTACACCGGACACGAACAGCATATCGTGACGCGACAAAATACAACAGAACCCATTATAATCAGCGATGCTGTCGACACAGCAAATCCCCGTGAGTAAATCCCTAGTTCTTTTTATGACGTACTGACACAAAGTTCATAGGATTTGCAACGGTCGCTTTGTCGCATCTATTGTTGAAGCACGGGGCACTGCGACGCAACAGCCGTCTCGAAAAAGATCAGTATACTAAAAAAAATCACACATCCTGCTATATGACTACTGCGGATGTGCACATCGTGATATCGATGCTGAAACGATAAATCGTGCAGCCCTATACATGTAACAGCTGGCAAATGTTTACTGCTGCAAATACTAAATGCCTCTTCCCTTCAGCTGTGTGACTGTATACCCACCTCTGCACACAGCTGGAAGTACACCATCACAATGCTGATTTGAGAGCAGGAAACCACAAGAATGATGAAGACAAGGAAGAGGAAGCCAAACAGGTAATAAAACTGGTTTTCCCAGATAGCCTATAAGAGAGTATGACACCTCAGTAAGCTTCAATATATAAGATGTACGTACGGTATACTTAAAAAATTATCCGACTTACACTAAAAATGAAGAAGAGCTCGATAAACATGGCACCGAACGGCAGGATTCCCGCCATCAGGATACTAAAGGGAGAGATAAATACAATCACATTAAGCATGCACTGATGAAGTTAAACTCCTAATTCAACTATTCACAGACTACACAGAGCGCCACATACCCGACAAACTTGTTCATGTACCAGCGTTGCTCAGGGACCTGCCGGGGAATCTGATTGGTACGAACTGGATTGTCATACGGCTGTTTCCGGAAACCGAAATAGTAACCCAGATACACGAGAGGCATAGAAATACCAAACCACATACACAACAGAGCCAGCATTGTAGTGAAAGGAACCTGAAATATAAGAGATAGCAGTCAGTGTGCATGAGCATTCAAGCTGAATATAAGGAAGTTGCTTGATGGAGCATACAACTTGACTAGTTTCTGTCTGAAACAAATGGCTGTTCTTCTAATGAATCATGAATTATCATTTGAAACAAGTGTTTAAAGTATGATTCCTTTACTGAGTGAAAAACAGTGAATACATCATTTAAATGTGATTACTGACATACCACTGTTCAAAAGTTTAGGGTCAACATGATTATTTTTGGTAAATTAATACTTTTGTTTAGCAAGAATGCATTAAACTGATCAAAAGTGATCAAAAATTAAAAATTCATTGTTAAAAAGAAATTGCCAATAAGTGCTGTACTGTTTTCTTTAACTTAAAAATAAATGTGTCGTCAGCATATTAAAATGATTTACAAATGATCATTTGACACTGAAGACTGGAGTAATGATGCTGAAATTTCAGCTTTGCCATTACAGGAATAAATTACATCTTAAACACATATTCAAATAGAAAATTGTTATTTTAAACTGTAGCAATATCATATTATTACTTTTTTCTGTATTTTTGTATTTCTTTCAAAAACATTACCCACCCCAATCTTTTGAACAGTAGCATATTTAAAAAGACCAAACTATTTTGTTTTCTTATTAAATTTAGATTATTAATAAAGTTTAACAACCTTGAACCATTATTATTAAAAAAATGCAAATAGCCTAATACAGCATTTCTGCATAAACAGCTAACTGCATCAGTCTGAAGAGATACTTACGGCACCAGAAGAGTGTTCTCCCCAGATGAAACAGTTCAAAACAAAACAGATGCCAAAGACAACAGCTGGGTACAGAGTTGCAGTCTAGAATGACACACATCCATATAAATGTCAATTTATTTCCTTATTCTTTCAGCCAGGTAATCTCATTTATTTTCATGCAACAAATGCATCAAGACTTCGTACTCACACAGAAAGCGCCTTTCTTCCATCGGTGGCCTTTAAGAGTGCGATAAAGTCTTCCTGCAAAGTATCCTCCGAACAAACTGCAGGACAAGACAAATGGACAGAGTTTGAATATGGACCTGTTTAAAAATGCAAAACCTGAAAGTACATGGTGTTTTTATTGTGTATTTACCCCATGAACATGAAGAGGAAGCAGGCTGTTGTCATCAGAGCTCCTCGACTGGATGGAGACAACATCCCCAGCATTGCCACAACTATGAAACAGTTTGATCATATGTATGATTCATATATCAAAATTGTTAAATGAATGAGCAGGCAAGGGATGTGCAGCATTGTATGAATGACAATCATTCCAATTATGTGGAAATCCTTTCTGCAGTTCTGATCGCACAGATCCCATACAGCTCTGGTCATTAGCTTCATATGCTACCTTAAAACAAAAAGATCAGCGTAATACTCACAGATAACGATGAGAATCATGCAGAAGAGCTGGATGCCAGATCCCAACAGGGAGCTAAGAATCATGGGATACTGAGGTGGGCGGAACACATCACCATGGACGTTCTTCCAACCAGATTCCTCCATTGTGTCTTCCTATTAGTGACAAAAAGAGAGAAAAATCATTGAACATCATGTAAGAGAAATGAAACAAAGGCAAGCAGCCAATCAGAATGCAGCATCTTACCATGTCATCTTCTCTATTGTAGTTGGCAATGTCCTTCCTCAGCGTCCTTATGATGATCATACTCAGAATACCTGCAGACGTAGATTTGCTTAGAAGCCATGACACCAAAACAACTAAAAGGCAAGTGAGGATGAAGATGAAAATCAGCCTCACCTGACAGAAAGAACACCACCACGACAGAGTTGACGATTGAGAACCAGTGGATCTGTACGTCGCTCATGGTGAGGTACGTGTCCCAGCGAGACGCCCATTTCACTTCACTCTCCTGCAATGAAGAACAGAGCCGTATTTATGAGACAAACAAGAACATGTAAAGCACAGACAGTATTCTTGACGGAGGCGGCAACGTGTCTTACCTCCCAGTGCACAGAGTAGGTGAAGAGAATGCTGTTCTCTTTAGTTGGGTCGATCTCCTGAGGGACGGGGGCAACTGTTTCAGGTAATGTGCATGTGTTTCGCTGGTCTGCTTTTATATCTAGAACACACGAGCGAAGGAAGAACAAACAAAATGGTAGTAAATAAAACAAACTGAAAATAGTATGCAGCAAGATATTTTCAAAATACTGTATAATATAAATACACATAAATGAATAAAGTTAAAAATGTCTGGGATTGCTGTGGTACTATTTAAATGTTTAATGACTCTTAGGCTCACCGGTGCTGCATTTATATAAAAAAATAAAAATAAAAACAGTAATACTGCAAAATATTACAATGTGTGCGTATATAATCACATTCATTTAAAATTGACATGTTTTGTTGTCAGTACCATCGATCAAGTTTTTTCATGCAATTTGACTTACATTTCTTTTCATTCCTAGTGACTTACCTTCCAATTTTACACTCTTTGGCATCACCTCGAAGCGTACAACTCTGTAATTGTGTTCGACATCCTCCTCCACCTTTTCTTTGTGGAAGTACAGGATGAATGACAGATGGTTGTGCAAATAGAACTACAAGGGCAGAGCAAAACAGCATGCGTCAACCAATCATGCAAAAGTAGAAGTGAGAGCAAACAATGACATCACCAAAGAGACTAAAACAGCCATTTGTTTCCATAAGTTAATTGGTAAAATTTTCTGTTATGGAAATCAAGGTCCATGAATAAATAATGGCTGACAACCGGCTGAGTGAGAGGTATCACAAAACTAATTGCTCACTGTCTACATCTCTAGGTTGGCATAAAATGATGCTATTGGAAAAAAATGCCCTTCAGGATTACCTTGTTGTTTTCAGTGAAGCCGAGCCTGTAGCCATGCTCAAACTGGATATCCTTCTGTGTGTCCTTCCTCTGTTCCTCTTCCGTTCCCTCCTCTTTGTTTGGGTAAAGCTCTAGCCGTGTGGCCACAGGGAGGTTATCTGCAATACTGTTCATATGCATCATATATTAATCCAAGCCTCGAACTATACAGATATTGATGATTCAAATAACTGTTTTCTATGTTAATATTATAGCCTAATTTTTTCATGTGATGAAGAAGCCATTACTCCAGTGTTCAGTGTCACAAGATCCTTCAGAAATCAAATATGCTGATTTATTATTTATCGAAATTGGTGTGCTGCTTAATATTTTTTGGGAACCTGTGATACTTTTTTGATGAATACAAATTTTGAAAGTTAAAAAAAGTGCAGCATTTATTCAAAATAGAAATGTTTTCTAACAATATAAGTCTTTACTAAAACTTTTTCCATTTAACATCCTTGCCGGTTAAAAGTATTAATTTCTTTTAAAAAAAGATAGAAAAAATTGACTGACCCCAATCTTTTGAATAGTAATGTATATTGTAACAAAATTTCTTTTTTTGAATAAACAGTTCTTTTTAAGTTTTTATCAAAGAATCCTGAAAAAAGTATCACAGATCCAAAAAAAAAAAAATAATAATAAATTTGCATATTAGAATGATTTCTGAAGGATCATGTAACACTGGAGACTGGAGTAATGAAGCTGAAAATTCAGTTTGCTTCACAATAATAAATTATATTTTAAAGCATATTAAAATAGAAAACTTATTTTAAACGGTTTCACAAAATTACATTTTTTTCTGTATTTTTGATCAAACAAATGCAGCCTTGAAGAGCAAAAAAAACCATTTAAAAACTTTTGAACAGTACTGTATATTTGTAAATGACATTTTTAATGTAAATCAGACTTGTCTAAAAAATTTATTTCCACTTTCATTAGAGCTTGCACAAGTTATGTTGTTGTGCATTTTAATTTTGACACGTTTAATTTATAATAAAATACTTTTCAGTGAGCTTCATTCATGAAACACGAGCAGAAAGAATGCGTGTAAACTCATGCATCACATTGAACGTGTAAGACAAAGAATTTAGCACATTGTTCTGCTCATGTTTCATGAATGAATCCAAAGAGTGTTGTCAGTGGAGAAGGGACTCACAGGTGGACATAGTACTCTTCTTGGATACGCTCAGCTAGCAGCTTGCTCTCAACCACGCTGAGTTTGATGGGATCATCAGGCTTTTTACACAACACCTCACACTTCTTGTCCAGGTTCATGAGAACAGTGTAGAGTGTGTTTACGATACGGTCTCCTCGCAACACCTCACCTGATCACATATCATTATTATCAAAATGAGAAGCATGTCACGGTAATAAGACAACCTTTTCACTGCAAGCTTTTGTTTTAAACAAATCTATGCTTAAATACTTCAGACGTGTGACTGCACTTAAATGACACACAATCCTTACCGAGGTTCTCTGCCTTGTATACGATGTCATCAGGCTTGCAGAAGGGAAGTGAATAGTACTCATAGGGCAACTGGGTTCTAGAGCTTGTCAATTTTACAGCCTGATAATTAAAATAGGCAAGTGTTAGAAACACCAGAATACAAATCTAGAAACCTGTGGAGAAAGAATATGTGGAATGAACGATAAAGATGTGTCAAACACAGTGGCTTGGATCTAGATCAATAAAATTGGAAAGACATGTCTGTGGAAAACAGGTGGTCAACACACAAATAAACAGCCCTAGAACCTGCTGTGTGTACAGCCAAAGTGTTTTTAGCATTTTTGAAGTGAAACGAATAATTAGGGCTGAGTAAAATTCAAATCCCTCTTTTGCATATCAAATTCTTTAAAAAACAAACAAAAAAAACTGTGCGAGGCATCACCTTTATTTCAACTGGGCTGTTCTGGTGGAAATTCATGGGCGCAACCCCTGGTACATAAAAGGGTGTTACTAAAGGCAGCGTGGACACCAGTAACAGTGCCCACATCTCCTACAAAGACAATAAAAGACACACAAAGGCAAATTTCTTTAGTTACTCATCTAGAATCTTGTTACAGAACCAAAAGGCACACCGACAGTCAATGCTTTACATAAAAATATACAATATACACAGACATTCTTCAGTTGAACACTGAACAATGGCCAGCTGATGGTAATTTTAATTAACGGTAATGTTGTGAATGGGAGTGAATAACACAACCACATGATAAATGATCCATAAACTATACCAACAGGTAAAACAAGGTGAATGTGAAACAATTACACATGCAGGAAAACAATATTCATACAGCTCAAAAATCTGTACCACCATCACCCAAATAAGCAGTTTGATGTTATCTATTTTACAATTAAAGTCCTCAGAAGATGATGAAAATCAGTGTTTGTACAGTCCAGAGTGAGTGAGTGGTGTAGAGTGGATACATAGAAGAGTTTGCTTAGAAAGCCGTGTAATAATTGCATAATTGCAGATGCGATGAGATGAAAGCAGTGACCGATCTTTTCTTCTGTAGTGTGGTGTAGGTCTGAGTGAAACAGACTACCAAAACAAAACAAAACAAGATTATTTCTGTGCATGGATTTTTGAGATGTGGATGTCGCTCTCAAATGTAAAAAGGGGGCAGGTTTAAGCAGATTAAATAATTGGAGAAGACCTGTATAGGTCACTAGAGATGTCTACAGTTGAACAAAATGAAACATACATGGATGAGTCCTTCACATTAACATCTACAACATACATAAAGTGTGATTTTACTCAATGTCTAAAACTAAACTCATTTAACTTACTCCTAAATCAATACATGATTGTCATTTATTTACTAGTTTCTCGTTAAGTCAGGGTATAATAAGCAGAAAAATATACAGTCAGCTTCAAGTCCTGGTCCTGTCACCCAGACAGGATATCTTGCGATAATTACCTATTATTTTATACAAAATTACATAAAGGTATCCAAACTATTCATATTAAACCGGAACTCTATTCAACGGTCAATGAACATAATCGCAAACACTGCCAACTCGTAGAAGCAACACATATTAGTAAACTACTAAAGGAATTCAGTGAACAATCGTGATTTCATGACTTTACCTTTAACGTTATCATCTTTGCTTTGATTTCGAGAGGCAGTGAATGCTAAAGCAGCGCAAACGCATTAACAGTTAGCTACTCCGAGAGCAGATACAGACTCCATCATGTGATGCTGTTTACTAGGAAACACAGTCGTTTTTGTTCAAGTGAAGAGAGCTGTCTGCTTCATATGGCTTGGGTTTTAGATTAGAATATGATTTTAACTCGGTCTCACTCTTAGCAAACACTCGATAATTAGCTGCCTGCTAAGGGTTCATGCTAGCCGGCTGTTTTTTAATTGGCATCCACTGCGCGGAAAAAGCAAATCACATCAGATGGCACACTTACAGCGAGAACGACAAAACAAAATGGTTTAAATTAGGCCATGTCTGCCAGTGTGAAATCAAATCTTTTGTGAAATAGGCAAACAGAAGAGACTTTAGCGTCCGTACTCACCATCGCCGCCGCCATCTTGACTACACGTGTCATTGCAGACGTCACAGGAAGGATGTCACGTGCTGCTGTCATTTCACTCACAAAAGATCACGAGGAAGTCAAACCCTGCGTCCCAATGTGCATACTGTCCACCCTATCTGCCCGAAATACAATCGAAAATTACTAATATCACAGAATTTAGGATGGATAGTATGCACATAGGGACGCAGGCAAAGACTTACTTAACATTGACAAAAGAGGGTGACGACAGCTGTGGAAGAGACCTTTAAAATATAATTTACCATTAGTGTGAGGGTTTATGGATTAATTTTCCTCATTATTTTATATATACCTTGTTTTATAAGTTTAATAATACACTGTGGCCTTGAATTCTTAATAATTAGTAATATCAGCCTCCAGTAATAGCACTGAATGGATCAAAGTCAAACTATTTCATGCCTCATGAATTAAATTCTCATTAACATTAATAATGTGTCATTGAAAAGTTTCCAGTTGGACATCATAATGTGTAGGAAAACACACGTTGCAGTAAAAGGCAAAACAAATATTTGCAGAAATGTATGTCTTTTGTGAGTCAACAACATTTATGAATAAATATGATCATACACTGGACTACATATATAAAAAAACTAAATTATAAAAAATATATGTGACCCTGGACCACAAAACCAGTCTTAAGTGTCAATTTTTCAAAATTGAGATTTATACATCATCTGACAGCTGAATAAATACGCTTTGTTATGATAGGGCAATATTTGGCCGAAATACAACTATTTAAAAATCTGGAATCGGAAGATGCAAAAAAATCAAAATATTGAGAAAATCGCTTTTAAAGTTGTCCAAATGAAGTTCTTAGCAATGCATATTACTGATCAAAAAAGTTTTGTATATGTTTACAGTAGGAAATTAGTTACATATCTTCATGGAACATGATCTCTACTTAATTTCCTAATGATTTTTGACATAAAAGAAACATGGATAATTTTGACCCATACAATGTATTTTTTGGCTATTGCTACAAATATACCTCAGCGACTTAAGACTGGTTTTGTGATCCAGGGTCACATATTGTTATATTGCTATCATTATAGTGTTAGTTATGACTTAACGATGTGGTAATTTTCCATGATTTAATAAATGCATCAATAAAATAATTTAACAAGTTTGTAGCGCTATTACGAGAATGATAGTGAATGAGATTTTTTTTCCTTCACACTACTCAAAATGAAAATTCATTTATTTGTTTTATGGACTAATTGTAACAACATACATGCACACTACATTTATTTATAGGTAACTCTTTGGAAAAGACTTTACATCATAGAAAAGTGTACTGAAAATCAGCATCATGTTTTACTTTTTTGTTTTTTAAATGAAAGGTCCCTCAATATGATTGCAGGAAATCAGAAAAAAAGAATGTCACATAAATCATTTACTATTATTGCACAAAATTTCAAACGAATATCAACAAAACAGAAGATGTACAAGTAAGATACATATCAAATGAGAAATCGTTTCAGGCTTGTAAAAGTACTAAACCAGAAAATATGAAAAAATTAAGCATAAACTTACAACTTCATAAAATATCAATACACAGAGACTCAATGAAATATTCATAGCTACCTTTTAGGTACAGATGCTTTTTTCCCTGAAATGTTTGGAGCAATGATTTAAAAATTATTATTTTTTTGTTGTTGTTGTAAATACATGTATATACATTTTCGAATCCACAATAAAGTCTTTGAAACCTAATGTAGGTTGAAGTTTTAGAAATGATCTTTTCTTAAGCAATCAAAGCTACAATTTATTTTTTTGCTCTATGTGTACTGTCAGTTACAATACACACACATATGATTAGCTCTAAAATACATCTGTCATCAGGTTTTTACAAATAAATCAGAAAAATTATAACATGAAAAAAGAATATTATTTCTCACGTTTTATATTAAAATTCAAATTTCATATAGTTTCTGTTGTGCAACACTCAGTGTAAGGCAAAGGGCTCTGCATGATAGAAATAAAACTGCTATTACTGAGATTTTGAAATTGTATTCATTTACATATTAAATAACACACTATAACTTTTCACATTCAATTTCACTACATATGTATAAAGTCGACAAGTTGGCATGGATAAGTTACATATGTGTACATTTCTTCCTGATAAATGGGATTTATGCAAGATCAAGGTCATGTCAAAGTGTGTGTGTGTGTGTGTGTGTGTGTCAAGGCTGTTGCTGATACTGGCTCTCTGTGGCAGTGTAAAAGTCCTCCAGTACACTCTGCAGGTACTCAAAGGTGGGCCTGTCCTCTGGCTTGTTCTTCCAGCATTCCAGCATGATGTCATAGAGCTCTTGAGGACAGGAGTCCAGACGCTGCATACGGTAACCTCTCTCCAGAGCACGGATCACCTCTGGATTTGTCATACCTAAACACACCGTAAACACAGAGTTTCTAGCATCAGCTGTTACCACACATTAGTTTTGGGTCATTCTCCGGAAACTGTGCAAATTGAGCTTAACAATTCATCATTTTTCAAAATTGTTTTTGTATAAAAAAATTCAAGAAATGAAAATTCAAGAAATCATATTTTCTCACTTCAGACTCCAAGATCATAGCATTACTGCACCAGATATGATAAAGCCTGAAATCTACTTCTGTTTGCACCAGGTGGTGAAAAATCATTTTATTCCCTCAAATATTATGACAGAAAAAACTAACTATTATTTTTTTTTAAAAAAAGGAAATGTCACAGTACAACAGGGTTGAAGAGAGATTTTCTTAATAATGATGATGAATAGATATATGCAGATTAGCTGCAATTCAATTGAAAAACAAAGATTTAAAAAATGCACTCTAAGACTAAAAAGTGAAATGCATACCACCGTTAAATATATTACCGTTACCGTAGTTTTTGGAAAGAAATTAATACTTTAAATCAACAAGGATGTATTAAATTTTCTGTTCATTAAAAAATACTGACAAAACGTACCATGGTTTCCATAAAAGTTGCAGTACAACTGTTTTCAACGTTGATATTAATAAGAAATGTTTCTTGAGCAGCAAATCAGCATATTAGAATGATTTGTGAAGGATCATGTGACATTGACACTGATGCTGAAAATTCACTGATGCTGTCATCACAGGAATGAATTACATTTGAAATATATTAAGATAAATTATTAAAAAAACAATTACTTTACATTGTAATGATATTTCACAATATTACTGTTTATAATATATTTGATCAAATAAATGAAGCCTTGGTGAGCATAAGAGATGTCTTTCAAAAAAAAATCTTATCAACCCCAAACTTTTTAACAATATCATAAAGTGAGTTTGTTTCACTCAGTTATTACTGAAAGTTTAATGCATTAAGTTATGTGAACTCAACTAAGAAGAAATGAAACAGTTACTAGAATTTGTTATTGCTAGTAGTTAATTCTAAGAAATGTTTTAGGTTTATTTGATGTGTCTAATTTTTTTAATGGGTCATGATGGGCCTTTGTTTTTTATTTTGCTCTGTTCTCTCAGATCCAATTTAGAAGTAATAGGCTATTTTCTGTCCTGTTTTTGACCCCCCTCATCAGAACGCTCTGCTTGAAAAGGTGTGGTCGATTGTAGACTCGAAAGTACACGCCCACTGCTGTGATTGGCTAACATTTTTGCATATTTGACAGCCGACATCCTTCACAGATGGATGCTGCTGTGATCTAGGTTAAATACTCAGTACATATCAAACGATCTGTAATAACAGACAAAGCAATAATACCCACTTGATGAAAACAGTTATTCACACTTGTGTGGTGCGAAATTAATGTCAGATCCAATACAGGCGGCAAAGCATCGTCTTTTAGTTTCAATCTTTCTGAAAATCCTGTGTCCAATTGTGCCGTGTTTCTAAAAGAATCCACGGTAAAATTAAGTGAACAAAAGACCAGGTTCTTGCTCACATGGTCTAGAATTTCATTAAAAACAAAGTTCATTAAATAAAGTGTATCGTTTGGTTTCCGTGTAGACCTGCATTTGCCGTTTTTGTCATTTACCCTCTACAAGCACGAATCGGTGGGCGGGGCTAAACAGGCAGTGATGTCGAAGCAGGTGTTGCTTTTCTTCTGCCGAGGCGGTGCTTATCCACACTATTACATCATAGAGTCGTACATTCCACAAGCTGTAATTTTGACAGACTACCTTCAATATAAGCTGTATTTAGACTTATGAGAAAGTTTTAAAACTTTCAGGATTTATAGTACCATGACCTCTTATGTCAAAAGATCAAGGGAATTTTGGTTTCTCAGTTCATGACCCCTTTACTGATTTTCAGAACAGTTTTTTATCAGCACTTATAGTTAAGTAAAGCTTATAGTTTAATTTAATGTCAAGAAATGTACTTTTTCAGAGTTTTAGTAGAAATTAAATAAATTAAAACATTTAATTTAAAAGTTTGATAATGCAGTGACAAGGAGCTTGATTTAAATCGAATTTTAAAAATACAAATTTTTAATTAACTTAGTTTTGAAAACAAAGGTAAATCAATTAAATAATAGTTCAGAATCCTAGAATTCATAGAGATACAAAAACAAATAGGCACAAATGGCACAGATTAGACCTTTTCACAGTGCACTGTGGTGAACACTAACCTGGATACGGTGTGCGACCATAGCTAATGATTTCTGTGAGCAGAATGCCAAACGACCACACATCTGATTTAATGGTGAAGGAACCATAGTTTATGGCCTCTGGAGCGGTCCATTTTATGGGGAACTTGGCACCTTAGATCACAAAAAAATTTTTAACATGACTTCCTCTGACAATAACCTATAAAGAAACATGCATGTTTCCACAGTTTACCTACTTAAATTAACTTGGTTTCTTAACATGTTTGGCTGTGTATCCCACTAACCTTCTCTGGCAGTGTATTCATTGTCCTCTATGATACGGGCCAGTCCGAAATCAGCAATCTTACACACTAAACTCTTGTTGACCAGGATGTTGGCAGCACGAAGGTCTCTGTGGATGTAGTTTTTCTGCTCAATGTAAGCCATACCTTCTGCTATCTGAAGTCAGAGAAAAAATAATGTTTTAGTTACTTTAATGGTGTGCTTACACTGGGTTTGTGTCACTGAGAGCAAGAGGTGCGATAAGCTATAATGGTGTGTGTGTGTGTGTGTGTGACTCCTCTTATCGGCCATGGCAGATTCACATCTGTCTTGTTAAGTGCTTGCAATTCTCTTCCTCTTTCCAACTCAGTGTCACACCCTATTTTTTGCAACCGTCATGCACACTTGCATTCAAAATTCTCACTTGAATGAAGCATCATATTTACCTAATATTTCCTGGTATATCTAATATATCTTGTATATCTTTATAATATAAATTGAAAACAGTTTCATAGTTTCATTTAATTATTTACTTTTCACCGCAAGTGTCTGTTTCACTATTTTAAAGAATCACTTGCACAATAGAGAGAACAAATTGATATTATCCTGGATTAACAGTGACAGAAAGTTAAAGGAATTGATTGTCATGTTAATGGTGGACTCAACCCTCTCTCACACACTCACACACACACACACCTCTGTACACAAATATTACTGTTTGTCGGTTATCACATTTGAATATTAAAATCTTCAAAAGCAAGTCTGTCTTCCACATCAAGGGAACGTGACTCTGTATGTGGGAGGAAAGAACATGAACTGAACAAGTTTTATCTTTAAATCACCTCACCTGTGCTGAGAAGTCAATCAGTTTGGGCAACTGGACACGATTCCCTTCATCACTTTTAATGAAGTCCAGTAAACTGCCTGTAAAACACAGGCAACACAAACAGATAAATACAGATATATAAAGCCATGCTCTGCACAGTGGAGTCTGGAGTCACAGTCACCTTTCTCCATGTACTCTGTAATGATGAATATGGGCTCCTCTTTGGTGACCACAGCATTGAGACGGACCAGTTTGTCGTGCTGGAGGGATTTCATTAAGTGGGCCTCCATGAGGAAAGCTTCCTTAGACATAGTGCCAGGCTTCATAGTCTTCACTGCCACTTTTGTGTGCTTGTTGTATGTTGCTGAAAAGCAAAAAGAGACGAGTTACACTGGAATTCTTCATTTTCATTATACCATTATTAGTATCTGCTCCCTGCCCAAAGCGTGACAGGATCTGAGAAACTGTTGGGTATCAGATCAGGTTCAAGATCTGTTCAGTTTTTAGGTACAGCTTTAGGTTTGTGTTTTTACAGGTTTATAATTACTGAAAAGTAAAAAAGGGCATGCGGATCCCATAAACATGAAGGCTCAGGTGCAGGACAAAAACAAAAGTCCTATATTACCATCAGGTCTTCATTAGGCACCTTTATAATTAATGAAAAAAATATTTATTACTGTAATTATAAGTTGTGATTTAATAACAGTGTCATTGTGATTCATATATCAATAATGTACATTTTGTGTAATGTATTTTCGGTCGCACTTTTTAGGTGGCCTTAACTACTATGTACTTACATTAAAATGAATACTTTTTGTGTTCATTGAATTGCAAAACACTTTTTCTGTTATTGAGGAGGGATACAGGTGAGGTTAGGGACAGGTTTGGTGGTATGGGTAGGTTTAAGGGTGGGTTAAGGTGTAAGGGATGGGTCAACAGTGTAATTATAAATCTAATTACAGATGTAATTATATCTGTATAATTATATAAACATGTATGTACACAATAAATGCATTGTATCAAATGATTAATTGAAATTTATATATATATATATATATATATATATATATATATATATATATATATATATATATATATATATATATACAGTTGTATATATATATATATATATATACGTATATATATATGCAGAGTGTGAAAAATTTTAAGAATTGAGACAAAACAAGAGGGATCATGAAAATTGCATGCTATATTTTATTTAGTACTGTCCTTAATAAGCTATTTCACATAACAGATGTTTATATATTCTCCACAAGACAAAATAATAACTGAATTTTAAAAAAAAGATCCCATTCAAAAGTTTACATACCCTTGAATCTTAATATTATGTGTAATTTCCTGGATGATCCACGGCTGTTTTTATAATTTGTGATAGTTGTTCATGTTGTTCATGTTGGTTTTGAGCCATTCAACTATCTGCTGTTCTTCAGAAAAATCCTCCAGCTTCTGCACATTCTTTGGTTTTGAACCCTTTCCAACAGTGACTGTATGATTTTGAGATCCATATTTTCACAATGAGGACAACTGACGGACTCGTACACAACTATTACAAAAGGTGAAAACATTTACTGATGCTCAAAAAGGCAACAATACATCAAGAGCCGGGGGATGTAAACTTTTGAACAGGATGATGATGTGTAAATTCTTCTCATTTTGTTTGACAATCATATTTTTTCATTTATTACTGAACTTCAGAAGCTCTATAAATAATTACATGTTGCCCAGAAGACAAAAATTAGTACAGTTTACCCTGATCATCCAATTAAAAAAGTTTACACCCCCTGGCCTTCTTCAGCATCAGTACATGTTTTATCTTATATAATAGTTATGCATGAGTCCCTCAATTGTCCTCAGCGTTAAAAGATGGATTTCAAAAATTCTAATATGCCGAAGATGCTGGAAAACCAAAGAATGTGCAGGAGTTGTTGGATTTTTCAGAAGAACAGAAGGCAGCTGAACTGCTCAGGACAAACAAGGGATTCATGAACAACATGTTATATACTTGGCATATTAATTAATGTTAGTTCACTGGCATTTTGCTGCCAATGCTTGCACACTTCAAATCCGACTTTTTAGAGTCATAACCAACCATTTTAGTTCTGTATTTTACCCTGGACAAATCTTTCAGATCCTACTAAACAAACCATGCTGCACAACAACAGTTTTTGGAGTAAGTAGACACATAAGGAATACATATTAAAGCAAGCAGTATGTGTCTTACCCATCCAGACCTCTCCAAACTGGCCTGCTCCCAGACGTTTATCCAGTTTGAGGGACTCACGTGGGATCTCCCAAGCATCTTTCTCCCAAGGTTTCTGAGGTTTGGGACTCAGACAGGGAACAGTGAGAGATTGGCACAACCCATCGCTTTGCTCTGCAGATGCAAATTGATACAGTTTGTTAATTGTAAACCAGCTGAGTAAACAATCCTTCATGAAAAGGGTTGGTAAAGATTAAATATGTATATTATCCAGTGAAATGTGTCCAGATATTTGCATTTTTGTACTTTACTTACTCTTGTAGTGGCTGATCAGATCCTGCAGGGTGTTGAAGGTGATACGTGGAGAAATATAGAAACCGCCATTATCCAGTGTGCGGATCTTATAATGCTTCACAGTGTCTCCTGTTCGATCGCAGTCTCTGACAGACAGTGAGTAGCTTCCTGAGGGGGGAGACAGAGATGTTTTTAAGGGCAGATAAGGATCTGGTAGATGTGTAGCTGAGTAAAAATGTTACCGCTATAAGAAAATAACACTGGTAATGCCAATGGTCCCATAAAGAACCTTTAACGTCTGAGGAACCTTTCTGTTTCACAAAAGGTTCTTTGTGGTGAAAGAAGGTTCTTCAGATTATAAAAAGGTAAGAAAGAGATGGTTCTTTAAAGTACCTTTGACTGAATGGTTCTTTGTGGAACCAAAAATGGTTCTTCTATGGCGTCAGAACCTTTTAAGCACCTTTATTTTTAAGAGTGCTGTCTAAAACCCTTCAGCAATAACACTGTGCTGAACGTACCCTGGGTGGTTTCACTGTCTCTGATCATAAAAGATCCGATTTTGTTTCCAGAAGCCAGCAGCTGTCTCTCTGCATCCTTTCTGCTGACACCTTTAAAAAACCACCTGTAGATATATACGTAAATAGATGAAAAATGATATTAAAAAACCACAACCGTTCAAAAATACTATTGTGAAATATTATTAGAATTTAAACGAACTGTTTTCTATTTGAATATATTTTAAAATGCTAATTATTTCTGTGTTGCACAGCTGAACCATTACTTCAGTCTTCAGTGTCAAATCATTCTAACTTGTCAATTTGGTGAAACATTTCTTAATATTATCAATGTTGAAAACAGCTGAGCTCTTTAATATTTTTGTGGAAACTGTAAAACTTTTCTTTTTTTCAGAATTCTTTGAAGTTCAAAAGAAAAGCATTTATTCGAAATATTTTGTAACATTTTATCTCTTTACTGTCATTTTAACGTGCTCACACACACACACACACACACATGTTGGTTTTTGTGGTTTATGGGGACTCTCCATAGGCGTAATGGTTTTTATACTGAACAAACTGTGTGTGCTATTGCCCTACACCAACCCTACACCTAAACTTAGCCCTCACAGGAGACTTTGTGCATTTTTAGATTTTCAAAAATACACCATTTAGTATGTTTTTTAAGCCTTTTGAATTACGGGGACATAGGCAGTGTCCTCATAAACCACCTTCATATTGTAATACCTCTGTCATACCCGTGTCATTATACAAATTTGTGTCCTCATAAACCACATACACACACACACACAAACACACACACACACACACACACACACACACTATTATTATATTATATTATATTATATTATATTAAACATCCTTATTATTATATGTGACCCTGAACCCAAAAAACAGTCATAAGGGTCAAATGTTTTTTATTGATATTTGTACATCACCTGAAAGCTGAATAAATAAACTTTCCACTGGTGTATGGTTTGTTAGGATAGGCTATTCACCTTTAAATTTGTCCAAAATTTGCGGGGAAGTCGTGGCCTAATGGCTAGAGAGTCGGACTCGTAATCGAAAGGTTGCGGGTTCGAGTCCCCGGCCGGCAGGAATTGTAGGTGGGGGGGAGTGAATGTCCAGCGCTCTCTCCACCCTCAATACCACGACTGAGGTGCCCTTGAGCAAGGCACCGAACCCCCAACTGCTCCCCGGGCGCCGCAGCATGGCTGCCCACTGCTCCGGGTGTGTGTGTGTGTGTGTGTGTGTGTGTGTGTGTGTGTGCATTTGTTCACTACTCACTGCTGTGTGTGTGCACTTGGATGGGTTAAACGCAGAGCACCAATTTCGAGTATGGGTCACCATACTTGACAATACGTCACGACTTTCACTTTCTTTTCAAATGAAGTTCTTAGCAATTCATATTAGTAATCAAAAGTTAGGTTTTGATATATTTATGGTAGGACATTTTCAAAATATCTTCATGGAACATGATCTTTACTTAATATCCTAATGATTTTTGGCATAAAAAATCTATAATTTTGACCCATACAATGATGTATTGTTGGCTATTACTACCTGTGCTACTTATGACTGGTTTTGTGGTCCAGGGTCACATATTATAAACAACCTTTACTGTGAGATCAATGCCACCACTACAAATGTACACAAACTTTATTTACTCACTCTTCAGTTTCCAGAGTATCCTTGGCAACATAATTACTGGGAATGAAGCCCTCCTGACCAGTGCTGAGTAATGCTGCTTTCCACCATTCACCTGACCTAAACACATCAATCATTCAATCAGTCAAAGAAGTGAGGTACTGCATGTTAAAGCCTCATTCAGAATGACAGGTCTACTTACTCCTGAAGTATTTTGAGTCTGTCTCCTTTCTTGAAGCCCAGGTCACCTTCATGCATAGCTTCATAGTCAAACAGAGCTATGGCAATGCTCTCTGAAGCTAAAGGCAAATGGAATATTTAGTGTGAAAGAGCTGTGATCACACATTCAGTATGGTTCCGAGCAAGAAACAGACTGGTGTCACACGACAGTGTTTTTAACAACCCTTGTTGTGAGTTTTTAAAGTGAGAATATACTTTTTATACATAGATTAAGGTTGAAAATTAATAGCAGGCTTATGCACTGCGTGTGCTACAGCACACACTGAGGTTGAATGAAATGCATGTGGAAAACAGCTAACTATCTGCGTCGCCACTAAACCTCAAAACAAGCTACTTTTACATGTTTACAACACATTTAATTCCACATCACTGTATGTTTTGACTCTTGCTCACAAGGTCAGCCATATGAGTTGAAATGTGTATTTCAATATTTTACAAAACTCTAACATTCAGAATGAGAAATCCTACCTATTTGCTAGAAATCAAAGACAATTTCACTTACTATCTGGCCCAGGAGCTGGGTTGGAGGCGGTTCTGTTCTATAGATGGAAGAAGAGGAGAAGTATTTAAAACAGCATATTAGACATTTCAGTTCTCTTTTCTGAGCACAAAAACAGAACTGTCTGAGGCAGTCTTTCAAATAGAAGATATCTGTTTAAATAAACATTTCATGCACTTTTTAAGGTCATTATGTAAATCAGGTAGCAGCAGCTAGAAACCAAGCACAGAGCGGTGTTGTTACTGTTAACTAAAACTATTAAAAATGATGTTTTCAGTAATTGGAATAAAAAAGAAAAGAAATAAAATATTGTATTAGATGAAAAACTTGAGAAATGAGAAATGTTAAATTCATGTTAATTTAAGTAAATCTAAACTGAAGTATTTAAAACATAATAATATTTAAAAAGAACTAAAACCTGGACTTAAATAACATGTCAAAATAAAAGTGAATTCAAAATATTATATATAATATTTTATTAATATATGCAAAGTCAAGATGATCGTACAGCTGAGACTAATCTGTCTCTCAGACTCGAAGAAAGTGGAAGTACAGTATTTGAAATCACAAAATGTGCTGAAGCAGCCAATTCTGATGGCTTAGCGCAACTCAGCCCTTTTCAGTAGAAATCATGCTCAGGAATAACCCTGAAAATATGTCTTCTCAATTTAATCGGAAATTCCGAAATGCTTCCACTTACAGCTTTGGAGCCTGCCGTTGGGTCTTTGGTGTAATGTGCTGTCTGGTTGCGGTTGTCATCGCTGCCCATCGATTTGCCAATAGGATCCTGCTCAGGTTTGGTCCCCACACAGCCCATGTTGAGGCCTGAAGAGTTAACAACAGAAGGCACTAACGTATGTTTAAAAACCTGTCCAGAATAGAAAATATGCAAAACCTGGGTTGTTCTGAGTTCCCACTAAACAACGGTTATTTTTAATGCTCGAAAAGCATGAATGGAACAGATTATGATGGAAAAATGTCTGTAATGTACCATATATGACTCAAATTGTATTAAATGCCTCGTTTTTGGCCTAGTGTACAACAAGATGCACCTAAGTGGTAAGATAATACTTCAGATTAGTATTTCCAATATTATGAGTCAGACATAAATAAACGTGATTTCCCAAAATCATTGGAAGCCTGTGTAGATCGTAGAGACCCTTGGTTGCTACAATTGGTGTATGACTCTTTTGGGAAACGTAAGCCTGACCGATAAATACAGTGAAAGTCAAAATAACCGGGTTTCTCATACTGACGTTGTAGGCTGCAGTTCTCTCTCGCCTGTGGTTTTGCCATTAACTCGCTCACACATGCTCATGCGGAAGCTGCTCAGTGGAAACTGTGGTTGGTTAAGGCCTAATGTTCAAAGCTGATTCAAATCAGCTAGCCTTAACACCCTAACGCTTTTCTGAGAATGTAGCTGAAATTAATCAACCAAAACGTAAAGAACTGCCTCCCATCAAAAATAGATTCCAACTCTGTCGATTGTTGGAAGAAAAAAGCTACTTTTCCCTCACTTTTGAACGAGAGGTGAGCGGAAACCGCATGTCTCTTCGGCCTCTCTGTGGCTATCGCCTAAGAATAAAGGACCTTTAACTTGCATCTCTTGTCATGAGAGTGCAGTGTGCTCTTATAGTGGAGGTTCATGTTCCATTTCATGTTTGATAATTAACTAATTCACTCTTAATCTGGACGTGCATGAAACCCTACTGAAAACCACAACCAAAACACCAAATTTAATATCAATGGTCAGTCTGTTTGTTCTGAAGATAACCAGGATAAAGAAGTAAATTGTAGAAATGTCACTGGAGAGTCTAATCTGCTGAACACTGAATTGTAATTTAAGAACTGCTAAAGTTGCGTCCTTCAGTAGATGCAATGAGTTTGAGAAATATGTGGCGCATTAAAAACTTGTTTCCCGTAGCTTGTTCATCCATGTTCTGCTTTCTCTTTATTTGAAGTTGTTTCTTGTGTTGCTTTTGATTTCGAATGCTTTTTTAGTCTCACTGGCTGACTCTAATGGGATCAGGTCCATTGTGAAAAACAAATGCATTCATTTAAATAAATACACTTGTAGTATACTTCAAATCTTCAAAGTGCAAAATGTGCTTGAAAATAATATTGCTGAAATAAAGGCCACTGAAGAGAGAGTACACTTTTATGACAATGCTTCCTTTAAAAAGTGCACTCTATGCTATATTTTTTATATTATTAATGTTAAATGTTAATGTTTTACTTTAAAGTCTGAATAAGTACACTAACTTACTAAAGCACTTAATTCAGTTTTTTTCATAACTGCTTGACTGTTCTTCAGCCATAATTCAAAGACAACAGAATTATGAAAGTACATACAGTATAAAGATCCTATTTATGTGGTTCAAAAAAAGTTAAACTAATAGCATTTAACACAAAAATTCAAACTATAATTACATTTTCATTCGATTGCAAATAACATGCTGATGTCCGAAAACATAATTTGCACTTTTGTCCTATATTTTTTTATTTACGTAATAAGTAGCTACTCTAATGAAATTGTTCCAGTTTTCAACTTTCCGCTGACTTAAAATTTTTAGTTTAGTCAACTTGAAATTTTAAGTTACTCAATGTTAATTTAAGGGACAACTGGAATATTTTAGTTGACTAAACTAAAGATTTTAAGTCAGCGGGGGTAACAAATTATTTTAAGTTGAAACCTATTTTTTTTACATTGTATACTAAAATAGTTCTTTTCACAGGGGAGTTGATGTTCAGGTATAGTCTCCTCTCAACCTGCTTAATTGCTGGCTTGATCACAGGTACATTTCCTTCTTCCGACTCTGAATCCGATAACTGATCACACCCGGAGGACATTTTCAGATTTGCCTTTCGACAGTGTCACCCGTCCCATCCAAAGATTATTTTGTCCCTCAAAGCCCCAGAGCTCAGAGGAACCACCTCCACCTTTCCCACGGGAGCGCAGGGAGCTCTTTTCATTTAACCACACATGCAAATGTGGGATCTGTCAGTTCCACCTTCCTTGTCAGGACTCTCTCATTGTCATTTGTTTTCTCTCCCTGAAACATACTGTATGTGCAAACTGTCAGAAAACACCACAGCTGACTGACTTCAGCAGGCCAACAGCCAACAGAGAAACGTGAAACATTACTGTAAAGAGTGTTTTTGAGTGTCCTTTTTCACGAGGAGATCAATCCTCTGAGGAGGAAGAGAAATATTTAAATGTGCCCTCTGATATTGTCATGTTCTGTAAAACTATAGTGAACTATGGAAGTACCAGTATAACTAAAGCTAAAGCATGATATTATTTCAAAGAAACATGCAGGTTCCTCAAACGCATGACTGCGTTTAAAAAAAAAAAAAAAAGTAACCTATTGGATTTGACACAGTAACTGTCATGCTTTAGAAATTAATCCAAATTAACAATTCAGCAAAAGAATAATCAGCTAGGCCGAAATCGTGTGATGAAATTAGGGTCTGAAGAAGTAGATTTTCCCCCTATTATTATTAGGCTATTAATATAGAAGTTTCTAGTTTACAGAGACACGACAAAAAAAATAATAATAATAAAATAAAAATTGTAGACATATTAATTTTAAATGTTAATATCAGGGCTACTACTTAAGTTAGGTGAATATGAATCCTCGTTTAAAAAAAAAAAACGAACATCAATCAGCTTTTTAAAGAGTAGGGTCTGAATCGACTTAAAGTCCTAATCGTTTAATTACCAAAAAATATATATATATATTAGAAATTATGAAACAATATAAAACCCTAACTAAATAATAACTCGTAAGAAGACATGTAAAAATAAATAAATACAAAATATGTAGCTATTTTAAGCGAACTTACCACTTAAGTTGCAATCCAGAAGAAAAGTATATTTCTTTATTCACAAAATCTCGCTAGTTAACCGAGATGTAGAAATGTTGAAGCCGCTTCACACCGGCTCCTCCATCACACTGATGCGCTTCTGAGTCTCAGTAAGCGAGACTCGCGCTGAAGCATACTGTCCAAGAGGAAGTGAAGGGACGTGTCTCAAAAACTACTGAGATCCCTTCATAGACAACAGTTTAGAACACCAGGCGAGCTCCGAGTCAGCTCAGCTCATACATACACACTGAACCCATCCGATTCATAGCAAGCTGATAATGGCAACAAAAATAAATCAAGCTCTTATGACGCTTGTAAAGCTGTCTAGGTAGGGAGCTCAGTGAGTATTGAGACACTCCGTAGTCAGAGGAAATCTGTCATAAATATTCCGCTTCGATATCCGCATGCCCTATTCACGCAATAGTCTTCATACAACACTGTGAAACCAGGGTATTTTGTGTGAAGGTTGCAAAAAAAAAAAGCTGTTTAAAACCCTTTTACAATGTCACTTCACTTCTGAGGGGGAATAAAAAACGTTCAGTAAAAGTATCATTCAAATTTTGACCAACGATTTCAAATACAAGTGATGATAAAAGAAAATGTAACAAAAAAAATCAACAACAAAGGCAGATTTAGAAAAGATTTGCTTGAGAACAGATTAGATGGGCGAGCCGAGGGTAGCCTATAGTCCCCAACCACAGACAGAAGCACACAGATGTATTATTGGATTGGAAATAGACAAATAAACAGTTGGTCTGGCCTCATGGTTACATAAAGACAGAATAATCCCCTATCAGATGGTGAGATTAAACAACCTCTTCTTTGGAAAGAGGAGAGAAAGAGAAACATGATAACCAAGCAAATACATCATTCTAACTCTTCTTTAATAAATACTAAGCCAAAACAACTTCATTCTTAATATGCAAATACTTATAAGAGAGAAATGAAATTGGTCACCTGGGAATATTAAACAAAACATTTATGTGCATAGATCAAATAAAACATTCCTGTTAGAAAATTAGAAAACAGAAAGTCAGGTGTGATATGTTGATGCAAGGTTTTTATTGGGATTTCTACCTTTGTACTTTAAATTCATACATCTTTGTTCAGTATACAAAAGTAAGCAAGTTAAGTGTTCAAGCATATTCAAGTGAAAACTCTGAATTGTTCCAACGACTCGAAGCACTCGTGTTCTTCACAGTGAAAATGATTTATATAATGCAGGTAATTCCCACATCCTAAACCAATTACAGGTGATAGTTCACAAAGTATGACCACAGCCATCGGTTTATGCAATGTACTTGTATTTAATTTGATAGACGTTAGTTGAGGAACTAACGTAGCGGAGGAATTTTAGTATCAGATAATCTCCAAATTATCTCTTAAAACTATCTAAAATAGTGCAAAGGAAAGGTTTACAGCTAGTTTGAAACAATGGTACAGAAAGTTAAAAAAAGTAGACTTTTTTCTTCACAGTTTTACCCTTCCTCCTTTTGCAGCTTTTACAGCTCAAAGTGGAAAATTCTCTATTACAAAACATATGCTTGACATCTCAAAAAAACAAAAGGGGAAGCCGAGGGTTTTTCATTTTGTCACATCTACAAGAAGCAGGCTTTAGTGCTCAGACAGAGACAAAAATAGACGATGCGCGACACTTTTTACACGGAAGAGAGAATGAAAATAAACAGAGCTGACATGATAATGTTTACAACACAAGACAGCAGGCAATTATATATATGCTCATGTTATATGTGCTTATTAATTACTTGTGATATGTTAGAAAATAGGAAGAACGTGAAACTGAGGAATTAAAAACATATCTAGCTGATAGGTTTATTAACAGCCCCCTTGTCAGTAAAAACAGCTGGCTTCCTGTTTTGGTACAGCTGAAGATTGCTGGGAAATTGACTCAATGAAGTATCAAATTCATCCAGCACAAATTTACCCATGTACAGTATGAACGATATCGCTGCACATGCTACTAATAGATCTTATTTGATTCCAGTTTGGATTGCAGTATGTATTCTGTTTGATACATGAGAATTATGTTGACAGAGGTGTAGATGAAGTCTAGCGTTGTTGTTGATTTTTTTTTTTTGTGGAAAACTAAAGCGAACACCAGAGATTCAAACTTGGAAACTGGCGGGCGAAAGGTGAAAGCAACCACAGCAACTAGATCATAGCTGAATCCATTGCCTGTATATAAAAAATAAATATGAAGAAAAACATTTGTGAAAATATCAAACAAAGCCAATTAACATAAAACAGAGAAAAATAAAAGGAGACCTTCATCCTTGCTCTGAGTCTGCATGGTTTCCTTGAGGTCCCCTGTTCAGCCGAATTTTCTTCTTTAGTGAGCGCTGGGAAAAAGCTAAGACAAAATAATAAAAGTAACATTTTAGATGCTAAATGTATTAAAAAATGATTAAAAGATGACCTCTTACCATCAGTATCCTGCCCAAGTCTTTTTCTGCTTGTTTCGAGGTTATTGTTCTCTTTCTCCTCTTGCTCCATTGGTCTGCTTCCATGATCAGACAACTTCACCATCAGCCACAACAAAGCAGAAGTTAGAACTGATCTCATAAAGCTGTTTGAGATTTAATGACATAACATAAGTTCAGTGCTAAGATTACCTGTACTCCTGATTTAAGCGTCTCCATAACCACAACTGCAAGGCAAAACAGTCCAATTCAACTTAACACAATGCAAATAAACCTAAACCAAGCAACAAGAGTGAAGCTTTACCTGGTTGCAGGGAAATGGTTAGCGGTGGGATTTTCTTCTTCTCTGGGCTGACAGACATCTCAGCTGTTGGAGATGTTTCACCTTCCTTTACCTCTTCCTTTTCTTTACATGTTTCCTGTGCTTCCTCCTGCTGTGTAATGTGAATCAAACATCACATGCAATTTTAATTGCACTCTCGTAAATACAAATATGTGCAGAATTTGTTGCTAAAATGAATTCATTAAGTCATTTTAGGTCAGTCGTAGCCATGTTGTGATTATTTGTTCCTTTGTTTTATTTAAATTGTGGCCACAACTTAAATGAAGGAATGAAATCAATGTGGCCTTGATTTAACAAAACCGCAATATAATTTTTTTTCTATATGCCCAGGTCTTCGTAAACAGGAACAATGCAAACACAAAGAAACATTAGTCTGAGTGTGCAACAGTTAGTATACAGTATACAGTAGGTTAAATGCAAAGAGCTTCATAAACAAGAAGTTAATATTGAGAAGGTGGCATTTTAAAAACAATATAATCAGTAATTTAGTGTTTTTGTTGCTCTTCTTGCAAAAATCGTTTTAAGCAAAGACAAAGCAGAACGTTTTCCATGTCAAAGAGCAAGGACTGCTATTCGTGCAATATCCTGAATGCTTGATCAAAACGGCATTATCTTCTAATAGCTAATAAAAAAAAGCTTTTCTTTTTTTTGCTACACTGGTAGGTTGCTTTACTGAAAGCAAACTAAAGAAAGGGAAGAATTTAATTTGTTGTGTTATTGTAGTCTAGCCGAGTATTTCTTAACCAAGCTAGCAATACACTAAGCTAGCAGCTAGCTAAGCAGTTAGCTCACAAAGTGTAGACTAACTGAAACTGTTAAGAAAAAAGAAATGTTTAACTTGACTATTTTTAGCTTTAGTAATATACTATGATTTGCTGTTTATAAGTATAATTAACATATTTTCATGATAGTAATTTTAACATGATTTTATAGATTTTCTATTCAGGCTGGATACACTCATTAAATATTGTCTCGACCAAAGGAATGTATTTAATGAGGAGGCATTTCTGCATCATTTGAAGTCTACCTGCGTATTATTGTCTGCTGTCTGCTGGTCACTTTGAGGGCTTGATGGACACTGAGATAACGATGAAAGTATATCAGGTGGTGATGAAGATGAAGACGAAGATGAGTCGCTCTGTGAGTGTGTCTTCTCTTTCTCTTTGCTTTTTGAACGTCCTGACTCAGACAGGTCTAACGGTGCTTCCTCTTCATCCACTCTCAGATTCTGTCCAAAAATCCTCTCTGGCTGCATTGCTGAGACTTTCCACTGGGGTGGCACTGTAACGGCTTCTGTCACTCTTTTTTCTCTACTTTCTGCATGCTCCGACAGGTTTCTGCGCGAGCAGGGCCGCAGACCGCTAGGTGTTGGGCCATGTGTGCGAGACTGGTGGCCGCTGCTCGGTGGTACCAGTTTAGGGAAACGCAGTATGTTTGAGCTGGGAATTGGGGTCTGGCTTGGGTGAACTGCTATCGCAGTCCCAACACCAGAGCCGCCCGCTGCTACCGTTACCCAGTCAGTAGATTCTGAGAGCTGCCATGGGATAGACAGGGGACCGGTCTTGATCGGAAGTGGCCGGAAGGGGACGGGGGCATGGATTTGTTGCCGGCTGCTACGTTCCTCGGAGGCAACAGAAGAAAAAATAGGATTGTTCTTCAATAGACTAAGAGGAGATGGAAGAGAAGGAGACAAAGGGGAATGTCTGTGCTCAACCGAGTCCACGCTGGAAGATCTGTTGACGCATAAGGAGAAGAATTAAGAAGCATCACCTTAAAGGAGACTTATAATGCCCCTTTTTACAACATGTAATATAAGTCTCAGGTGTCCCCAGAGTGTGTCTGTGATGTTCAAGCTCAAAATACCCCACAGATCATTTATTATATCATTTCCACTCAAATGTCTATTTTGAGTAGAAGCAGAAACACGTTGTTGTCTCTTTAAACACAAATGAGCTGCTGCTCTCCGCCCCCTTTTCCAGAATAGGGCAGTGGCTTAACTCAAATACTCTGCTAAAAACATCTGTTTGGTTTTGATTATCACGTATTGCATTGAAACCATGGGTTTTTAACCATATTAGTTTAAACTTTTGACATATGGTTTTCTGAGCGCACACATCTGAAGCACAGAAAGTGGCTGTCACACAGCATGTAAGTACTAAACTAAGTTCTCTTTCATGTCTTATTGTGCTTAAACTGTCAAATACACACAAGTTTATGTTAAAACACACGAGTTACAAAAACAGTCGGTTATGTCTGTGAAGGTAAACAGCTGGGAAAGAAATTGCATGTTTATACTGGATCTATGTGGCAGCAGCATGATATACAGGAAATAGATCAATAAATCCAATGCTCTCTTGTCTCCTTTGAGGCTGGGACTCTAAATAGTGTTCTGGGCTCGTCAGTGCAGCCAAAGACACAACAGTTTGCTCAAACTTTCATGGCGTTAGATCTGGTATACTGCTGTCACTTGGCGAAAACAGAATGGCGGCGCCGTGGGTGGAAACATGCAGATTAAGGGGCGGTAATATTATAAAAAGATTCTATGTCACAGGGGAGCGAAATCTGAGCAGCTAATTTTTTCACAAGCTTGCAGAGAAAGGCTTACCAAAAATTACTGGGTTTTGCTTTTTTACATTTTCTGAGTTTGTAGATGCACCGGGGACCAGATTATAGCACTTAAACAAGTAAAAAGTCAGATTTTCATGATATATTGCCTTTAATTCACTTATAATTTGAATGCATCTTGTTTTGTCTGTTCATCTCACCTTCTTTCAGCACTGTGGTCTGTGCCCCATCTTGAGATGGGCAACATGGGCTTATTCGACTCCTGAAAGAGAGAAACACAAATTACAGCAAACAATAAAACACAAAAGAATAGAAAGAACACGATTTACTATAAAACAACCAATTTTAAAAGAGCAAAAACAAATGATTGCTTACAAATGAAAACAGCCTGCCCCAGCTTTGCATAAGTTTGTGTTCAGAAGCTTTTTCTGTTCAGGATAAAGAACATTAATAATCTTTTCATCAGATGTGAAGAAACTTAGATACATTCAGTAGATTCAGTAGTAGTAATCTAAAGTATTATCAGAATAAAACAGCACTAGTTCTCATTTATGTCAGAAATGTCTGCAATAACTTACCCAGGTTGTCATTTGGGCTGTTTTCCGTCTCATGTTTGACAGTAGCTGCAGGTGCGGTGGCGTCCCCTGGTGGAGGCTGGCTGGACTTCAGCCCCGAGGCCAGTAAAGTCACAGCAGCCACTGCTGTGTCAGGTGATACCTTGACCTCTGGGGTGATAGCTTCCTCTGAATGACCATTCTGCCGGCTGAAAGGTGAAGCAAGGAGTTATTATTATATACAATACATAGTACTAGTCTGTTAACTGGCCCTGACCACAAGTGACCAACATTGGGCGAAAGGTATTTTACCAAAATGTTGTGCAGAGTGCTGCATGGTACAGTAAATAAGATCGTACCACTATGTGACAGGATCAGAACTGGCAGATAAGAAACAACAGGAAATACTTGCACAAATATGCAAGTTGAGCATGTTGAGCAAATGGGCCACTCACTTTGATATATCCCTCAAGCCCTTCAGCTCCTCTCTCAGTCTGTTGTTTTCTTTCTTTAGTGCATTCATCTCACTCACTGCAGCAGTAAACAAGATTATCACTAATATTCATATATTCCTCTGTGATTGTTTTGAAAGAAATTAATACTTTTGATCAATTTAATTGATCCTTGCTAAATAAAAGTAAATAAAAAACAAAATTTTAAAATAGATAACAGTTATTTAAAACAGTACCATTTTACTGTATTTTTTATAATTTTTTTAACATATTTTTTCTTATTATTTTATTCCAAATAATATCACTAGTATAAACAGCAGATACACAGCATTTGTGTAAAACCTGATTAACGATATCTCAAAATAAATCTTTTTGTGACTTTTTGCATAAAACAAATCAATATTTTATAGCTCACCCAGTAAAGAGATGTGCTGCAGACTCTGGAGCTGGGAGTTTTCATACTCCTGCTGTCTTTTTTTAGCCACATCCTGAGTGACTGTACACCTGTCACACAACCCGGCCCGCAACCTGAGGATCGGCAGACACATCCAGTGTGGGCAGTGGTGTGTGAGATTACATTTAAGACTGACTCTCTCTCTCTCTCACACACACACACACACACACACACACACACACACACACACACACACACACCTGTTCTCCAGTTGTTTGATGTTCTCAGTAAGAATCCGCTGCTGTTCTTTCATCTGCTGGTTCCTGTTGTAAAGCTCTTCTATGCGCTTTGCATCACTACAACAGAATGCACATAAAACATCATTGAGGTAGATTTCAAATATGATGTAAATTTTAGCTTGAAAAATATGGTATTCACACTCACATATTCTTTTTATTTGTCAGCTCCAATACTTTCTCTTGCCACCCTGTAGAGAGAGAGAAAAACACATGAATCTAGACAACTGGAGTGTGAAGCACTGACTGTTGTGAGTCCACCCAAAAATTAAAATTTGCGGTTGTATTCAGCTGATAAAAACATCACAATAAAAGTAATTCATACAACTCCAGTCCACCAATTAACCTCTTTTGAAGCGGAAAGCTGCATGTTTGTAATAAACAAATCCATGATTAACTTTAAACTGTCGCTTTACAAAATACAAGTTAGTTTAGAAGTGTTTTCTTAATGATATATTTGTTTATTACAAACATGGAGCTTTTTACTTTACAAGTTTGATGGACTGGAGTCGTGTGGATTACTTGTTGATTACTGTGATGTTTTTATCAGCTGTTTGGTCTCTCATTCTGACGGCACCCATTCACTACAGAGAATTCTTTGGTGAGCAAGTGATGTAATGCTACATTTCTCCAAATCTGTTCTAACGAAGAAACAAACTCAGCTACATCTTGGAATGTGTCATTTTTTAGTCAACTATTCCTTCAAATATCATGTTCAGGCTTATTTTTGCTAACATTTTTGGGTGCTTTATGAAGCATTAATGTGAGTCACGATGTAATGCCATTGTGTTGAATACACCCTACCTTTATTCATTAAACTATCGCCTTTTGTGCTCAGAAAGTAAGACATAAAAGAAAAATAAGGAAGTCAAAAAGGCTTGGAATGACATGGTGGTGAATAAACAATGTCAGATTTATACTCAAAATGTTGCTAATTTAAGAGTTTGTGAGCTCATAGCATTGTTTTATTGTTTTGCTGATTTTATTTATGCAGTTGTTGTTGTTAAGGTGCATTCACATTAGCGAGATTTCACAGGCAAAAAAGGTCCAATGTCCACAGTCAACACTGTAGTGATTTATGAAGCAAAACTCACACGGAAGTCACTTTCAAACCAAGCAGCTTTCTGTTTGTCAATGCAGTAAATTCATGTGGCAGACTTAACCAAGAGAAAAATCTGCATGGGGAATTTTTTTGCCCTTGAGCAAAACTCCTGATCACGCAGATTCCTAATTGAAACGACTGGATTTCATCTGAGAAATTCTGCTGACCAACAGTAAATATGACCAATAGTTATCTTTTTTTTTTTTTTGGTTATGTAAAGATGTTTTTACTGTTCATAGTCATTGGTTTGTGAAGTTGCCTATTGGCGAAATCTCAAAAAAAAAAAAAAAAAGATGTCTGGTCTTACCCGCTAACTCATGTTCATGCACTTCCCGCAGTTTCTGCAGGAGTTCAGGAAAGCTTTCCACAGCCATGCTGGTGTTCCTGCACACCTGTCTCTTCACTCGTCTTCCTACAAATAAGGATAGGAAGGAAAATATGAAAAAATTAAGATTTGTTAAATCAATGCATGATTAGTTTACAACTGCTGCCAGTTCATGTTTTGCTGTTGCCCTGGCTTAACCTGCTAAAATATGAGCTTAAATGTCTTCACTCATATATACCAAGGCTATTAAAACCTGGTCTTGCCAAACTGGTTCTACAAGATGTGCACCGCAGGCCTAACTTTATTTGTGTATGCATATATGGCTGTGTATAGAAGAGAGAGTGGGAGAGTAAGAAATAAGGAGAGTCGGATTTACCACAGCATGTGTGATTGTGCTAGCATCTAAACAATCAGGATCAGGAAGTTTATTTATAACCCTTGTTATGCGCAGACAACTTATAAATGGGTTTCAATTTGACACATATACGACACTAACATCTAAACATGACAACGTTCAGCTTATCTTCCCTGACCTGTGCTATCTTCAAATATCATTTGCCTCATAAATGACTGCCTCAAAAATCTTTAAAAACTAAATTCTCAATTCTGATGATCTTCATGGTTGATGTAAAGGCCTAATCACAATGACCAATGTTTAAATGACTGAAATGTGAATATATATTTCATATATACATTACTGTTCAAAAGTTAGGGTGAGTATAACTATATATTTTTAAGAAATTTATACTTTTATTCAGCAAAAACCTATTAAATTGATCAAAAGTGACAGCAAATCAGTTCATGAATGATTTATAAAGAATAATGTGACACTGAAGAGTGGAGTTATGATGCTGAAAATTCAGCTTTGTGTCACAGAAATAAATTACATTTTAAAATGGATTAAAATAGAAAACAGTTTTTTAAACTGCAATAATATTTCACAATATTACTGTTTTTACTTTATTTATGACCAAATAAATGTAGCCTTGGTGAGCATAAGAGACGACCCCAAATCTCACGACCCCAAACTTTTGTACAGTAGAGAGCATAACTTCTCTTAAAACTGATGGGATGCAAACACACTTTCTAGTAAAACAGCGTTTTTAATTTCAATGCAAAGTGGGAACTGTGCATAGAAACATCTGAATACATTATAATGACTCATTCTATTTTTTAACCCCATCTGCATGACTTCTGCCTGCAAAGATACAGCATGTCGTTGAGAGCTCTTGGGAGGGTGTGGTTACCCCCCCCCCCCCCTCCCCCATACAATCTTTTTTGCATTTTGATCTGAGTGAATTTCGCCTGCTCCTTCACTCTCTCTGCATGTCGGGATACGTTAGATAACAGTTTTGAACGTTACAGCAGCGGGAGCAAGAGGGAACCTGTCTCTCAGAACTGCAAACTTCACTTTTCACACACATCTACACACAAACACACACACACACACACAAACTAAAGTTTTAAACCCACTCCTTTGAGCTGACTTTGCAAAAATGATTTCTAACAATTTATAATATACCTGTATAGATTTACCATACAAACAAGTGTTATCATATCTGACTCTCAGTGCCCTTGACATTTGGGGTCAGAGGTCATTCACGGTGTCTCTAAATAAGTGGGAGATTATATATAATGCATACTGTAATTGATATAAAACATACTAAATCAGTCAGTTAAGTCTACAGTATGGACAGGTGGAGTCTTTGAACAGGCTTGGGGCATAATATTACTATTAGAATACATGAGAACGTATGCTTCCGAGATGGATTGGTGGATCAGGTCTGACATTACGCAATCTCTGCCTATGATATTGCTAGGTTTTGTTTTTTGGCAGTTGATAGTTGTTTGTGTTTTACATGTTTCAGTTTAATACCTGTTACATTACCAAGGGCAGGACAATCAAAATATGAGAGAAATGAGAGCCAGAGATGTGAGCGAGAGAGGGAGAGAGAGAGAGAGAGAGAGAGAGAGAGAGAGGGGAAGCTGCAAACAAATGTTAAACTTTGCGAAACTGTAATGAGTTTATGATACAATATCAATGGACTCAATCTTATCAGTGTTCAATTATTACTTTTAAATAGTTATTTTGAATGATTCTCATACTTTTGATTATTAAATTAATATTCTCAATATTTCAAGTAATATAAAGAGAAAAGCTTAGTAAACAATAATTTTAATAATAAAAATAGACATGTGAACGGAAAATGAAATACTAAGACTAGATGAATTCATATCAGTGATCAAATAGAAAAAAATACGCCGTCACCCCACCCAACTGAAATAGCTTAAATAATGAGTGATTGTGTTTTTGTAAATATGATGTGTTGCGTTATTGATGACTGACCACATCATGCAATCGCTCAATAAACAAACAACAAAACACATAACATCTGGTCAATACAGTGTGTTCAGGAGAACCGAGCAGTCCACTCACCCCGTGCCACTTTGCGGACGTCAATCACGTTACCTGCCAATCACGCGATGCTATCGGCCTCCTCGTCAAGCCAGTGTCATCCGGAGCCCCCCGGAGAGCCACATCCGATTGAAAACTAATGGGAATGAGAATGAAATAGAGAGGAAAGGTTAAAAAGAAAAGTCACATACGCCCTGTGCTCCTCTCCTCCTCCTGCTCTCCAAGCAGCCCCTCCTTCTTCTCTCCACTGACGAGGAGAACAGGTTTGAGCAGTTCCTTAGCGTGGCACACAAACACCAGTTCTCCCCTGGATAAACCGGTCCTGCTGAAATCCCACTAAACCTGCCCGGCCACAAAGAAAAAAAAAATCCTCAGAAGGATATAGAGAACCTTTAGACACACAAAGCCGCTTCATTCTGCTTTGATTTGCTCTTTTAATCTCAAGGAACTAAAGATGCATTTGTTCAACTTTGTTGCTTAATTTCCTGTAGAGCTGCTTTGCAATGATTTGTATCGTAAAAAGCGCTATACAAATAAACTTGAACTTGCAGTGACATGGGAAAGTATTTATTAGCATTTATTTACTACATACATAGCCTGGTGAGGGAAATTTGTCTTTTTAAACCCTCATATTTCATGATAATAATCATTAAACTGAATGATCTGTATCAAGTCATAAGTAACTTTACAAAAACCAAGCTATCAAAATGAGAGTCTTGAAGCAGCATTGGAGGTTCCTCTGATCACCACACCTGCAGAACACCTGAGAACCTCCTAACAAGATGACTCCTGTCCTACTGTGCACCCATTGGAAAATGATCCATGGTTTTACTATAGTAAAAACAATATTTGGTGTAAAAGCAAAACAACCACACATTTAACTATGGTTTTACAGCAGTAATCTTGGTAAATATATAGTATTTGCAGCAAAACCATATTAACCAGATATTTTTCATGCTTTTACTGCAGTAACCGTAATTTAATTATGGTATTTGTACTAAAAACAAGGTGAAACTGAAAACCTTCGCTAATTTGTGGAATGTGAGCCATACTGTCAAAAACCCGTTTTACTACATTAAAACCATTATTGTGTTTTGTAAAGGTACTCAAGGATATATATGTATAGCATGACATGATTAATCGGTAGAAAATTGTCAACCAGTAGAAATTTTTGACTATCGTCTCTATCGCGGTTACGTTTCAATTAGGAATCTGCGTGATCAGGAGTTTTGCTCAAGAGCAAAAAAATTCCCCATGCAGATTTTTCTCTTGGTTAAGTCTGCCACATGAATTTGCTGCATTGACAAACAGAAAGCTGCTTGGTTTGAAAGTGACTTCCGTGTGAGTTTTGCTTCATAAATCACTACTGTGGACTGTGGACATTGGACCTTTTTTGCCTGTAAAATCTCACTAATGTGAATGCACCTTAACAACAACTGCATAAATAAAATCAGCAAAACAATAAAACTGCTCGTCTTTGCAAGTATCCTCGTAAACAGTAATTTGAAAGGCCCAATATTCCAAAGGATATTGGATCTGGGCAGCTCCTAAAGTGACAGCAGTCTAATATTCCTGCTGTCTGTCATTCGTGTTAATAAAGCAACAAAAGAGAGAAAATCTGTCATTACTCTGAACTAAATCAATTTTGTATCTTTAATAACATTTACACAGTGAAAATGTGCATTGTTTTTATACATTTGATTCCTTTATACAATGTATGTAGGATTGCTTGTAATTAGTTTCTTATTCTTATATAGTCACTGACTGTTTACTTGTCTTCAGTGAGCTTAAGTTTTTTTGTTTGTTTGTGAATCAATCATCCATGAGTAAATTTCTTTTTTTTTTTAATCTCAGAATTTTACTTTTGACGTATGCTGGACTTCTCCAATCATTCAGTTTGCTCAAACTCTGCCCCTTTATTACAATTGACTGGAAGCTCACATTCAGATCTGCCTCCATCCAATCGACAACCAATAGACATAATGCATCTTATAATCTTGTGCTGCAGTTATATCTGATCAAATGTACATTATTATTATTCTTTAGCTTGGGTTGAACAAATCATTTTTGCTTAGATGGAACAGCAGCTACTCTAATTATGTCTCTTTAGGGGAAGTCGTGGCCTAATGGTTAGAGAGTCGGACTCGTAATCCAAAGGTTGCGGGTTCGAGTCTCGGGCCGGCAGGAATTGTAGGTGGGGGGAGTGAATGTCCAGCGCTCTCTCCACCCTCAATACCACGACTGAGGTGCCCTTGAGCAAGGCACCGAACCCCCAACTGCTCCCCGGGCGCCGCAGCATAAATGGCTGCCCACTGCTCCGGGTGTGTGTTCACTGCTGTGTGTGTGCACGTTGGATGGGTTAAATGCAGAGCACGAATTCCAAGTATGGGTCACCATACTTGGCAGTATGTCACTTCACTCACTTTTTATTTGTTTCTCTGTTTCTGCATCCCGTGGTAACTAGGAATTACAGAAGCTTCAGTCTGGATCCAACCCTTAAATGATCTGAGATGACCGAACACATGAGAAAAGATAATGCCAACCCCTCAGAGGATGCCAATGCTCAGACAACATACAGAATTACCAAATTTTGCCATAAGTTAAATATATTAAGGTTCTGCAATATATAAATATATTGTGGAAACTTAATTTCCTGTAGAGCTGCTTTGCAACGATTTGTATCGTAAAAAACACTATACAAATAAACTTACGTGGTTGCGGGAAACTTTAATCACGTGAAACCGACGGACACTCTGTCCAGTTTTTACCAGCATGTTACCATTCCCACAAGGGGAGATAACACTCTGGACTGTGTGTACACTAACATCCACAGTGCATACAGGGCTCTTCCTCACCCCCATCTTGGCCTCTCCGACCATATCTCCATCCTGTTAGCACCAGCTTACCGCCCTTTGCTGAGACGGATCAGGCCAACAAAAAAGATTGTCACTGTGTGGCCTAGTGATGCAGCCTCTTTGCTCCAGGACTGCTTTCAGTGTACAGACTGGCAGGTCTTTAGAGATGCAGCTACATGTGAGGGAGAGGTGGACCTGGAGGAATATACTTCCTCCGTCCTCGGTTTCATTCCCAAGTGTGCTGATGATGTCGCCATCACCAGGACAGTAACATGCTTTCCGAATCAGAAACCCTGGCTGAATGCTGAGGTGAGAGCTCTGCTGAAAGCTAGGGATGCTGCGTTCAGAGCAGGTGAGGCATCAGCGCTGAATGTGGCGAGGAAAGAACTGACGGCAGGCATCGCGAGGGCTAAAGCCACATATGCTCAGAAGATTCAGTGCGCATCAGCTGAGGTGTTTACAGACATCTTTAACACTTCACTGTCACTGGCATCCATCCCCACCTGCTTAAAGACTGCCACCATTGTCCCCGTCCCAAAGTGCTCCACAGTGACAGGCCTCAATGACTGTCGACCCATAGCCCTAACCCCAGTAGTCATGAAGTGCTTCGAGAGGTTAGTCATGGCCCACATTAAAGATTCCATCGATGTCACTGTGGACTCCCACCAGTATGCCTACAAGAAAAACCGCTCCACAGATGACACCATTTCATCAATGGTTCACACAGCCCTCACCCACCTTGAGAGCAGAAACTCCTATGTTCGTCTGCTCTTCCTGGATATCTCCTTGGCTTTTAATACCATCATCCCACAGACCCTGGTACAGAAGCTCTCCTCCCTTGGTCTGAGTCCTACACTGGGGAACTGGTCCTGGACTTCCTGACCAATAGACCTCAGACTGTCAGGATCCACAACACCATCTCCTCCTCCATCACTCTCAGCACTGGCTCGCCACAGGTGTGTGCTGAGCCCCCCCCCCCCCCCCCCCCCCCCCCCCCCCCCTGTTCACTCCGCGGACGACACAGCAGTAGTGGGACGCATCATTGACAATGATGAGTCGAAATACAGAGAGGAGGTGGAACACCTGATGCAGTGGTGCAGAGGAAACAACTTCTGCATCAACGTGAAGAAGACAAAGGAGATGGTGGTGGACTTCAGAAGAGACAGGCGCCCTCCTCCTCCCTTGTACATGAACCATGTTCTGTAGGCACTCCCTCTCCCCTTCCGAACACGTGCATGCGCACACACACATACGCACTGACCTGCACTACAAACACTTTTTCCACCTTAAATGCAATACTTCACTTATTATAGGTGCAATATTATGGATTACCTCCCTTGGACTACTTCCTCTTGTTTTTAAACCGGGACCTGAGTCCTAATTTCGTATCATAACATGAAAATGTGAGCTGGTATACCAATAAAAGTTCCTTGAATCCTTGAAACTTGAACTTGAGACAGAACCAAGTCACTGCTCTACATTTCTTTTTTTTTTTGATAACCCATTTAACGGTGTCATTACACCTTTAAACTGCCCGTTACTGATAGAACCACTGACAGGAAGTAGAGATCTAGTAGAAACCTATGGGCTCTAGAAATCTATTATAGGGCAGTTGTGGCCTAGTGGTTAGAGAGTTGGATTTGTATCAGACAGGATTCATATATCCTGTCTGATACGTTTAAAGTTAGGGCTCACAGCCCTCAATACCACACAACAAAGAATCTGGAGGGTTGAGGCTGACATAAACTTGGGTCTGTATGAGAATGAATAGGCCAGGTCACCATTATGCATATTAAATATGATGAACAAGCAGGGCTCTGGTCCAGCGTGAGATATTCAAACCTATGCAATGCAGCTCTGAGAGAATGACACCAGAAGTCAGCAAGACAGATGCTGGTAATGTCAGATTCTGCAGTACCAGACAGACCAGGTCAGTGAGCTGTGCATCTCCACCCCTATAAGACTGTTAGTCATGTGCAGCTTATGAGCACACTATTCCACTGTAGACTAAACTAGATTTATGTCAGCTTTATAACGCACCTATTTTTTATATAAAACCATTTTGAAGAATAACAAAACTTGTAACAAATGAGGTCTGTTTATCTTGTAATAGGCAAATGGCTATGGATGGCATATGGATTTAAAGGCCAAAGAGATCCAATCTCCAAATGGTGACAGATGCAAACTGGTTTCTCAGGTTCATGAAGCAAAGTGTAAAATCTGCAAAATAACTCTAGTGCTCTGAGATGTGATCTGCTTTTTGCCCACTGGGCGGAGTAACGGCACAGGTTTAAACAGTGTGTACAGGCCTATGGGATTAACACAGGTACCATTCATCAATATTCACATATTATAATTAACAAAGACAGGGATTGCTGTCAAATATTGCAAATGCAGTTTTAATTATTAACGGATTTCTAATTTATCTAAAAAAAAAACGTAGGAAGTCTGCTCAGAAGCAGCATAGATTACTGGGTGTGTCATTACTTGACATAAACTGAAGTTGAACTGACTTGTGCGGTTAGTCTAAAATACACTGGCTTTATAAATAAATAAATAGTTATTTACCCTCTCTAATAACAATAGTTTGTTTCAAATGCATTGGTAATAAATACATAGCCTATACATATCAAAGCAAAACAATGCAATCCAAAATTGCCAAAGACTATCTGATATTAATGCACAACTTCAAATTACTACCTAAAAAAGTGTTTTATCTTTTACATTGTATTAATTGCATGGCTTGATCATTCAACAGTAAAATATGCACCAGGGTTTTCTGGGGTGCAGGAACACACACAAGAACACACGCGAGGGACTGGGATTCCATCGGATCAGAGCAGCACTACAATCCATGTCTTGAGCCAGATAAGACTTCAAAGCATGAGACAGATTTACAAGACACGGTGAATCCCCCTTTAAAAAATACTGCTGCATAAATGTTTATGTAACTCAAAAGACGTCTAACACTGCAGAAACAAGCTCAGTCATCGTAAAATGGCAACTCACATGAAAGAACAATGGGCTACCTGTGTTTTGCGAACAAAGCAATGTTACTTTGGCTATAAAAACAGATGAAAATAATTCAAAACTGATACAATGGGATCCAAACTTGTAATATCACTACTAAAAGTGCTTACATTGCAGGATTAACAATTTGGGTGAAAAGTTGAATATTTATCTAAAAAAGTATACATGAATCTCCTAATGTCTTGAGATTTGGTTCATTTTTTATTTGTTTTCATGAGAGCAGTCAAACTGTGTAAAAGCTGATCATGTTCTCCAGTATGATCTGAGATGATCCAAAGAACACCTTAAGGTTCAATGGAAAAGCATCTGACTGTTTGTACAAAGAGTCACAAGATCAATGTCACTATTTTATACACTAATTTTACATTGCGATGTTTCTTTGATTCTCAATCCTAGTTTTATTTGATCCTATAAATCACAATTTTTCAATGCAGACTTTTGGGCCGTACTGTAACCGCATGATGTAGCCTACTCACTGGTGTACAGAGGTAAATACTGTATTCATATGGCTTTTATGAAAAGTTTTAAATATTCATGAGCAGTCAAATGCCAATAAATATTCATCACCATACAGTAACTCTTTTGATTGCACCGCTTGAATGTTTTGAAAGGCCCGTCAAAACATTTATCCACATAGAGGGAATTTTTTATAAATGAATAAAATATGTATTTTCTAAAACCTATTCAATTTTTTTTTTTCTTTCGGCAGGTTTTGGTAGTAGTCTCAATTTACAGGTCCAGGTGAGACCTCTGCAGTCGGCCACTAGAAGGCGCTGTACAGTGGTTCACCTGTGAGACTTCATTACAGCAACTGAACAGATGGTCAATCTAAACTCAAAATGAATGCTTAACATTTTTATCACACACTGTAGAGATGCTGCATATAAACAAACACGTTTACACACACATTCATAATTGGCGGCAATATGATTTCCCATTGGAAGTTGTGATGTCGTTTCTGCTCTCAAACTACTTTTGATAAACTCAACAGAATGTCTTTAAACCTGCCGGTACGGGAAGGATGGAAACCAGGTCCATTGCTGTTTAACAGCACAAGGCATGGCCAGATCGCTCCGTTCCGCTACGGAGCAAAGGAATGGATGTGTCTTGATCATTTGTCTGTAGTGTTGCCAGAAAACAACATGATGGAGCAGTCAGTCAGTCCAAGACCCGATACCGTCCAAGCCCACCCAGAGACTCCACTTATAGTGACATCAAACAAGAACGAGAGAGGAAAGAAAGATACAGGACCGGGGTCGGGAACAGTGGAGCTTTGGTTTCCAATCCCCAAAGAATACTGTAATCTTAACATAGAGATTCAAAAGTCACCATTTCTTCGTTTCTAATGATGGAAAATTACTGTAGCATAAATAGATATATTTCACTTTATGTGTATTTCAAATGTAAGCCCATATCCTAAATCATTAGAACACTTGTTTGGACATGCCAAATATTTAAAATCTTTTAATCTGTCACATGCTTCGGCAAAATTCAGTGTGTTTTCCAGGTGACCCTCACCGATCCAGACGGTCTCCGTTTGCCCTTCAGTCGAAGTGACAGAGGCTGCACTTGAGTATTTTGTGCTGGTGACTGTATGAAAATGTAGGCCAATGATGTAAAAGAGTGCACCAAAACAAATCTGGTGCAAAACATGCTAAGTTCTTAGAAAATGTCATCTTTGTATTCCTGTTGGTTTCATATGGTTTAAAAAAAAAAAACGTTTTGAGCATTTTTAGGAAAGGTTTCCATTTAATGGCTCTAAAAATGTCATGTGGTAAAACCAAACAAAAAGTAGTAACATTTTTCTCACAACTTGAATACATGTGAGTGTACACATCTTAATTATTAATTATACAAATGTTTTTAAATATATATTTCAAGATTCTTTTTTAACCAAATTATTAACATAAATATCACTAAGTTTCTATGGAGTCACGCCACATGACATTCCTCAATATAGAATGTAATGTAAGCGTGAAGATCTTAATTTGTTATTTCCAAAAAAAAAAAAAAATTTTAAAGAAGAACTTTTTTTAAATATCCCAAAACTTAATTCTTAAATATCAGGTTCTATAAAGTTGCACCACATGACATTTTATATACTGATTACATGTGAGTGTACAGATCTTAATTATTATTTCCAAAAATGTTTTAAATATATTGTTCAAGATAAGTTTATTTCTTTATTTTACAAATATTACACATTATTAATTCACAAATACCACTATGTTTCTGTGTAGTTGACAAACTGAACTAACTTTCCATGACATAAAAGGTCAAATTAGTTGATATTCATAATAATGAGGGGTCCCTCATTATGATACCGGTATCACCCTGGCTGAATTAATGAACTAATTAATTACATTAATGAAAATATCATACTTTCATACTAAATTACATTTGAATGTATTTTTAAATAAATACCAGGTTGGAGTATCAAAAATATTTCTATCACATCATTGACCCATAATTGTTTCCCCAATTTTCAATCCATTGGTACCAAACCCCCACTGAACACACTAAAGTAGCCTCATTTATAACAGTTACACCCTTTAGACAAATACTGAAGCAGTCTAATTGACAATACAGAGCAGAAAGAGAATATTGAGTGTGGTAGGTGGCAATGACTTACAACATGTAAGACTGGCACCCATGTGCACAAGCACGCACTCATTCCGCTGAGGGGAAGCTGGTGGGTCTCCTTTCGCGGAACCAACACAGGAAGTTCTGTGGCACCGAGAGGAAGTTGACTAAAACAGCCCAAAAAAGCCCCCTCCTAATTCCTGTGTCCCAGGACATTTGTCTACCCGCACGACAGATCACCACGTCCATCTCACAGACCACTAGACACGTCGTCTCTCAGTATGCATGCGTGTGCGTCTGAAACAGAATCTCACAGAACATTAAGGCGTCTGAATATTTGTATGCTTACTTTAAAGGAATAATTCACCATATATCACTCAAATGTAATTTTTTTGCTTCCACAGAAAAAAAAAACTATTTTGCTGAGATATGTCTAAGCTGCTCTTTTCTACAAAACACAAGTTGTAAGTAGCCAGTGGCTGTGAAACCAAATAAAAAATAAAAATAAAAAAGGCACAAATGTTGAGCAAATATGTGAACCTGGATCACAAAACCAGTCTTAAGTCGCTGGGATATATTTGTAGCAATAGCCAAAGATACATTGTATGGGTCAAAATGATTGATTTTTCTTTTATGCAAAAAATCATTAGGATATTAATTAAAGATCATGTTCCATGAAGATATTTAGTAAATTTCTTACCGTAAATATATGAAAACTTAATTATTGATTAGTAATATGCTTTGCTAAGAACTTCATTTGGACAACTTTAAAGGCAATTTTCTTAGTATTTTGATTTTTTTGCACCCTCAGATTCAGATTTCCAAATAGTTGTATCTCTCAGCCAAATATTGTCCTATACATCAACGGAAAGCTGATTTATTCAGATGATGTATAAATCTCAACTTTGATAAATTGACACTTAAGACTGTTTTTGTGGTCCAGGGTCACATATATAACAAATTTTCACAAATTAAATGTCTTTACTGTCACTTTTGATATGTGTAATTAATCCTTGCTGAATACAACTATTAATTTTGTTTTAAAAAAAAGTTATAAAAAAATACAAATTCATAAAATTAACTGACCTCCATTTTGAACAGTAGTGCATATATAAAAGAAATACATCATAAATGAAAAGTTAAAGGACCTGTAGAAAAATTAATGGTAATGTGAAACATACCAAGACCTTTTCAGGACATTAAAGACTGTCCATATCCATCTTCATCTGGACTAATAGAGATGACGAGAGATGGTCTGATGAGCAGAGAAAGGTAGACTAAGAAAGGGGGAGGGAATGAGGGAAATGTTCAGATTTGCATCCATCACAGGCTATTTTCAGCACTCCTGTTGGAGCGCTAGATGGAGTGTTGAGGGGAGGCTGAGCAGAGGGCAGCGGGTGACCTTTGACCCCAGAACCTCTTCAATATAAACTTTATTAGCTTGCTGCAAAACGTGTTTGAATCTGTTGAGGCGAGTCTTGGTTCCTCCTGCATATGAACTCTTGATACAAACTGATTCTTTCACTGGCTAAAACCCCCTTAGACATTGAGGATTTATACAGACGTCTATCAACATGATTCATCGCATGCACAAAAATGCATAAGAACATGGACACGTTGTAAAGACTAATGAAGGCAAATCAACAAACATAACACATACCCATCAGTGAAAGCTCATAAGATTTGATTAGTGCTCAAGAATGCGGCGTCCCATATCTCACCCGGCTCACCCTCATCTGGCCCCATTGGTTGTCAGCATGGCCATTCATCCTCAGCCCGGCCAATCAGCTGCGGTGACAGTGCAGCCCTCAGCCAATCACAGCTCAGGAAGCCTTGACAGTGAGGGAGATGCTCATATGTGTTTATGGCCTCCTGCCTCTATGACAGAACACAGAACCCTTCAGAGAAAAATAAAGCAATTAGCCAATTACACCACACAGGCCTATTAGAAACCAAACATCCCAGTGTTTTCTTACCCTTTATACACAGCGATAAGACTTGAGCTGACGGAGCGAGCGTATCATGTCCCATGGAAAGAAGGAAAAGTGATGGTTATGAAAGAGAGGTAAGGAAGATTAGACGTATTTGCAGGGAGTCTCTCTTTATTTGAGAGAAGACGGATGAACTGAACTCTCAGTAACTCTTTGACTCCTGAGAAAGAGCTGTGAAAAATTAAGTGAAAAACTAGTGCAGGTGAAAGTGCTACATATGGATTATTAATCTAAAACCAATATAAAGCACTGTTTATCTAGGAGCAGACTGATGCATCATATTAGCTCACTGAATTCCCTTGAAACACTGTTCAATAGAGCTTAAAATGAAACAAAATACTGTCCAAAAATCTTCTGTAAAAAAAACCCCCTACTTCAGTGAGTACACGCAGACGTAACAGTCGCAAAAATTAAATGCAGACTTGTAAACTGACAAAGTTTAAGGTAATTTTTTGAATCATTCTTACATTTATGTATTGTAGCTCTGATGTCATATGTGACTTCATGTTTTGATAGATTTATGCATGACTGCAATAATGCTGATTTTTTTTAGATGTACGTGTCGACTAACATTTAACATTCAAAGTCTACATTGGTCATTTGTCCAGGCCTTCCTTTGAACTGAGGTTTAAAAACCTCAAGGATAATTCTTGGCAAACTATAGATCACATAACATAACATATTGATATGAACCAATTCTAATTGTTATAACATGTTCACAAGTAAATGTACGTGTTTTATGACAGTCACTGAGGAAGCAGCTGCAATGCAGACGTGCACTGATTTCCTGATTTTAGAAGAACAGAGACAAAAAAAGCACTAACAGTAATAGAAACTTCAAGTGACTTGTTGATTAATAATAGCATTGTACTGTTCTTTTTAACATAAGGACTATATTAGTCATGCGGATTGTAGTGTATGTAAAATATATATAGAAAAAAACAACAACAACGAAAACACATAAATATGGCAAATAATCTCCCTCTAGTCACTTTCAGGTTACACAAAAACACACCATTGTGTGAACAAAATATTACATCATGCAGAGAAAAACACAACCAAACAATTTATTAGATCTGTCTGATTTCTAGTTAAAATATCCAAAAATCAAGTTTCATTGAGACACAAGAATGTATGAGCTATTTGATGTTTAATATATGATGTTTTTTTCAGAGATACCTTTAAATGCTTAAGACATTTTTTATTAGTTTAAAGTTTGAGCATAAATAAATTTAAATATAATTATATAATAAATGCAAAGATTTTTAGATATTTCTCTCTGTAAAAAAAATAAAAATAAAATAAAAAAATCATCATGTCCCACTAAAAAGTTCTCAACACCTGCGCAAAAATCCAGCTATTGACCCATTTAGGCCAACTGGAAACCAGCAAAAACAAAAACAGCTACCAGCTTAAAATGGATTATTCAGATTTTTGGGCAAAGTTTACACTATTCTCAAGACACTCTTACAAAGATTTGTCCAGTTTTCTACTTTATCATGCTGTCCCTTCCCATAAATGACAGTTTCCTAATGCTCTTGAGGTGATTATACAGCACTCTCTTAGCACTTCCACAGGACTCTCAAAGACCTCTCACAACGAGTAACCATTGCTATAAATCTCTCACACAATGAGCTCTTAAACACCAGGGTGGTCTTCTCTCTTGTCTCTTTCCTCTCCTACACTTTCTTCTGTGACCATCTCAAACTTTCTCTCACTCGAAATGAAACATTCATCCTACCTATTCCTCCATCCTTCAGACTCCCTACCCCAGCAGACCCAAGTCTCCCTTTACCCTTCAAAGGTCTCTGTGACTCACTGTCCTGGGTCCTGCTCTTGGGGAGGAGGGGTCGGCTGAGTTGTGAGTCGTCCTCTCCACAAACGCGCCATCTCAGAGAGCCTGATGTCCACTAAAGCTGTTTCAAAACTAATAAACAATTGTCAAGCAAGAGGTAAAGCAGAGAGCTGTATGGCCATTCTAAAAGCACATCAAAGGGTCTTTCTAAGAGCCGTATAGAAGAGAGATGTGGATGACCTCTCCAATGCACACACGCACACATACACAAATCACATATGCACCTCACAAATATCACATGCATACATAGCAGACACTGGGATGAAAGTATTTCAAAATTATAGACAGAACAATGACATGTAAATGGAGCTGGGTCCACTGTGAGTTACTGTGTGAGTCACTGGCTGGAGGAAATAACATATTTGGTGCTTGATGATTTTGGTCACAGTTTCTAGTAAGTCAAGAAGCAAAGATTCAGACTCAAAGATTGGAATAAAGAAAAGAATACAGCTTTCTTCGCATGGCATTAGATAGTTTAAGTTAGAACAAGTAAGGGTAAGACAGGATAGGATAGCCCAGGACAGCAACGGGATAGGATAAGTCAAGTCAAGATAAGGATAGACCAGGGAAGGACAGGGAGAATAAGAAATTGTAGGACAGCTTAGGATAAATCTGGGCAAGCTAGGTTATGATGAAAAAGAACTGGAACAGGACAGGATAGGATAAGTCAGAGCAGGAAGGTGTAGGATAGGACAGGATAGGATAGGATAAGTCAAGATAAGATAGGATAGACCAGGATAGGACAGGGAGAATAAAAAAATGTAGGACAGCTTAGGATAAATCAGGGGAAGGTAGGATATGATGAAAATGAATTGGAACAGGACAGGACAGGATAGGATAAGTCGGAGCAGGAACAAGTACGGTACAATAGGACAGGATAGGATAAATAAGAACACTGGGATAGGATAGGATAGGATAGACCAGGATAGGATAAGTCAGGACTGGGTAAGATGGGATAGGATGAGATAAATCAGGGCGAGACAGGATTGATAAAGGATAGGATAGGGAAGGAAATTATATGCCAGGATAGGATGGGAAAGGACAGACCAGGACAGGATAGGCTAGGCCAGGATATGATGGGATACACCGGTATAGGACAGGACTGGATAGGATAGGATCAGGGAGAAAATCTATTGCTTCATGAGTGACATCACTATCTCTGACTGTCCACTAAACACCCTACATTTAATTTCAGACCCTCATACTCTTCACTGATTCGAGCATTCTCACACACGCAACACACCCTGCTCATTCTGGCCGGGTCTGAGTGCTGGGCGGCAGAGGAGCCAGGATGGCTGAGCCCTAGAAAGTGGGAGCCAGCTCCTCAGTGTGTGTGTGTGTGTGTGTAGGGGGAGGAGATAAGTACACTTCACAACCCATGACATAAATCACATCAAGACATGACAGTAGGACACTGAGCAGGACCACTGATAAAACCAGCAGGAGGGAGGGAGAGAGACAGAGAGAGAATGGAGAGAAAGTAAGTGGGAAGAACAAGGGTCATGGTAATGGGCGAGGGGTTAGAGCGAATGGAAAGAGCGATATAAAGAAAGTCTGAATGTGTTTGTGTCAGTGTGTGTATGAAACGAAGAATCAGAGGGAGAGCGAGAGATGGACATAATGGGGGGAGTGAGAGAAGGATATGAGTGTGTTTTTAGATTCCCAGTCCTCCCGAAGGTGTAGATTATCCAAAGAGCACAAGCTGATTTCCAGGTTCATGAATGCATTCTCCCATTTCAAACAGCTGTCCACCTAAATCTTCACTGGCTGAGAAAGGATGCACCCCCACTATATGCATTATGATTCACATTGATCCAAGAAGACTTTTAAACTAAATTTACTGATTTTCGCTGGTGCTAGCTCTTCATAACTAAGATGGCAAGTGATAAATCATTTGATATACTGATCTGTCATTGACACGCTAACAAGGCCATTAAAACAGCTGAACTAATGTTACTGCTATTTAGCAGCTCGCACAAATCAAGGACTGTGTATCATTAAGAGAGCCGCTCTGGACGTCTCTGACAATTTGACGCGATGTTCGTCGTACTTATTAGCTTTTGGCTGAATCAGACTTGACCATACATGAATGAATTCTCCATAAACTATCTGACATCCATGCTCCACAACCTAACCTCCATGTTTATTCTACAGCCCAATTATGGAGAAAAACAAAACGTCTAACTGTGTATGGAGAGCGTTCACCGTTTGTGTATGGCGAGAACACATCAATGGCAGCACTTCATTGTGTAGTTGACGTCTGTGGTTTAATTTATGATCTCCTGTTTGTGTAAAATGTAGGCCATAATTTTAATATGTGTGAAAGTAAGAAGTAAACGGAAAGTGGGTAGTTTATGTATTTTTTAGGGCTCGTTTATCTTTATTGAAACTGGTTGAATGAGCCAGTGCAGGGTTGACTCTTAAAAAAGTACTGTGGTACCACGGTACAATCTGCTTGATATCAGCTGGCAACACCATGAAATGTTCTTATATATATCATGCCACTGAATGATTACGACATTAGTGTACCATGGTATTTAGATGGTACTTCAAGCCATTTCAAAGATAAACAGGGTATTACCATGGTGCGTGTTAAAGAATCATTTTATTTCCATAGTACAGATCTAAAAATGAGTGTACAATGCCCTAGAAAACACTGTAATGGCAAGTGACAAGGCTTTTTTGTATTTGTAGGCCCACCTTCAGTTCACAAGCTGTCATTAATAGACATAAAATGACACTAAATGTGTTGCTAATGCAACAGTGTTTGATAGCTATTTGCTTTGATGCTAATAGCGCTAATGAGCTGTACACTACACGTAATGCGCCCACATACAAAACCAAATGTCATAACTTAAATGACTGATGCCACACACCCTCCAAAAAAAACAAATATGACACCTGCCCTTCACACAGGTACACAGCCCGTCCTCTCTCTTATCAGACTGCTGTGGGACATAACTTGTTTTAGGAGTAGGAAAAACTGAACAGAGCACATTAAAGAAAATAGGAGTGAGTGTGTGCAAGTCTGTTTTCCTGGCCAGACTTTCAGTCTTGTAGCTGGAGATAGCAGCTGGAACAGCCATGTGAAGCAAGCCTCCACCATTCCCCTCCCACTGCCTTATAGGCTACTACCTGAAAACATAATACAGCTGTGTGTTACACACAATCTCTCTCATATACACAAAAATAAATATCTCTGCCTTTATACAACCATGTTCCCTGCAATTAGGTCATTGCTGTTATGAAGTGTGTTTTGAAGACTGTAAATTTAATTAAAAAAATGCTTGTGCTGTATTTGTTTGTTTGTTTATTACAGAAGCTGATGACATTTCCTGGAAGATGACTTGGCTTTTGTTAACGGGATATTTGAAAAGAATATTAGGATAAAGTAAAATTGAGAACATGAGAAAAATGATTAAAACAATATTTAGAATATAGAATTAGAATTTGAGCTCAAAACTCAAAGTTTAATGTTGATTGATGCATTGAAAATTTTCAGATGGTTCAGATTAAGTGCCAATGTTAAAAACATTCAATTTAGATAATTTTACTGAGCCAGCTGGATTTTTTTCAATTCTGAAAGTCAACATAAAATTTTGAGTTTTGAGAACAGTACAGTTTTTCATGGTAGAAGTCACTGCTTAGTAGTCAGGGAACATTGCAGCTCAGATCAGCTCAAATTTAAAATTCATCTCAGTGTTCACTTATTTGTGATGTTGTGATAAAAGAAATCTATCATGAACTATGATGGGGACATGAAAACAGAGCAATGTAAGAATATAAAGCGCTAGTGTCTTCTTCACAAAGCTTTACATACACAGTCATGGAGTTGGAATAGAGTGATAAAGTAATCCTGAGAGAGACAGAGAAAATTTGAAATTGAGAAAGAGGCTAAAGTGAGGAGGAGTGTGTGTTAGTGTGTATCTGGCCGTAGTGGAACCCGGTCCATGAAGTCTGCATGCTGTCAGTGTGAGTGGCCTTATCTTCCCCAAACATTTACTTAACCCTTTGTCTTACAGGGCCCAGCACAATGAGACACAGCCAGAGGAATCCCAGCGGGACTTCAGATGGACAGGCCTGCCGCTCACTGATACACTCACAGTCACACTGACTGCAGTCTAATCTGCACACATTAAACTCACATCAGAGCGATAACTACAGCTCACCAACCTCACTTCGCCTTTAATGACATCACTTAAATCTGGCTTTGTCCTCTTCCTTTTCATTTATGTAACAGTGGCTGACAGATGCAGTCGTAGCTAATCAATTCCAGCACATAAAATAATTTCCATGCAATAAACAAAGGACTATTGCGTAAATGCTCTTCAGTCGTTTTATGCAGTATTAGTTTATAAGCTCTAGATTCAGGGCATTTTTTCTGAGGTAACAGTGAAGTGTGCTGTAAATACCTTTCTGTTATCTGAGCATGTGTTAAACTCTGGGTTCAGAAGAATGCAGCAGTTGGCCTTTGTCTCTGTGTCCACATCGTCAGAGAGGAGCTTATCAAACCCGACAAATACCATTACAGTGAGAGAGAGATCCATACCATTCAGGCAATTATTTCTCCATGAGACATGCAACCTTCCTTATGCAGGATGAGATGGAAACTGCAAACTTGAAATATTTTCTCAGCCAGTTTTGGAGGGAAATCTGCAGAATTTTTCAGAATAGATTTAAACATGTTAAAAAAAAGTTTATTTAAAAACAAGCAAACATATAAATGTATGGGATGGTTTGAAATTCTGGAACGATGGCTGTGGCTCATGGCTTTTCAAATCTGAACATATTTTAAATTAAAACACTATGTGTCATACTCTTTCTGAGCTTGTAAATGGTTACAGAGAAAAAAAAAATCAAGCATCATACAGAAAATGACTGATGATCACATACTAAAAGACTAAATCGTTCTGAAAAAAAAAAAAAAAACTCATGCAGAAATGTGTTTCATTTCTAGAAGAAATGCATGACAAATAAAAACAAGTGTTCTAAAATCAGCTCAAATGATCAAACATGTCTGATATCCTGATTGGATGGAGTCAAAGTCTGAAGCTAAAAAAGGTGAGGGTACATTTACATGACAACAGTGGCGGAGATAGAGTTTTATACATGGGGTGGCCAGGGGTTGGCCAAGGCTAATTCAGGGGGTCCATAGACCATGACTGAAAATCTGTGTATAACTCCAACCTGGCATAAAAAAAGCATGAATAAATCCTACAATTGCTGATTACTTCACATTAGCTATAACTTCAAATGTTAGTCTATTGAAACTTATTTCCCTTAATTCTATCACCTCATTAACCAGTGGTTGTAGCAGCCTGGAGTGAGAATTATTCATGAATAATTATCAAGCCTGTGATTAGCACTACCAGTCAAAAGTTTTAGGGCAGTAAGATTTTATTTTTTTTAATTCTCTTCTTCTCACCAAGCCTACATTTATTTGATCCAAAATACAGCAAAAGCAGTAATATTGTGAAATATTTTTACTATTTAAAATAACTGCTTTCTCGACTGAATTTCGACTCACTGTCACAATGGGGCGCCAAAACGTTTGAAAGCGGAGGGCCAATTTTTCGAAAAAGGCTATAACTCGTGAACAAGATATCTTCACCAAACTCGGTTCACATGTGTGAGAGCTCAATCTTTGGTCAAATAAAAAAACAAAGTGCAGCTCTGCCACTTGGTGGCGCTATAAGATGGAAAAAACATAAACATGGCTATAACTAAGCAAATATTAGTCCTGAAAATTGGTATACAGTGTCTTTGTCCAATGTGCCATAAGTGTCTATGAGGACATTGGCGTATCTAAAACAACATGGCCGCCATCGGCCAATGAAGTTTGAGCACCTATTAGACAAGGTTAACGGTGGCTGATCGGAACGATACTCGGTGGGCATGTTTGACCCATGGCCCTAAAGGTCTGTAAGAATTTTGAAAGAAATCGGCCACTAGTTGGCACTAACGAGATTTTTTGGCTCTGTAATCACGTGGTGTTTCACCTATCCACACAATATGCATATCATTTGATAGAGCTCCTCTTAATGAGCAACTTTGCCTCAAGAACCATTGCTGTCAATCAAATAATTCATTAAATATTCGCAAATATGTGAAAAACCTACTTTTGCGAACTAGTCCTAGGTTTTTTCACTCAATCAAACCACTGTAGTAATATTCTTTGGACTCTCTAGATCAATAATTATCAAAAATGTTGAATTTTGTTCTTTGGCTACCTTTACGGGGGTCATTTAGAAAAGGGGTGTGGTCAAATTTACCCCAAAGCCTATAAAACCTAAACAAAAACTTATCACTTATTTATTTCAAATATATATCTCTGCAACAAAATGTGTGTGCATGTATGTCTGTGTGTGTGTGTAAATATGCTTATAGAGTATTAATATACTAGTTAAATCATTTAAAGGGGTTATATGATGCGATTTCATGTTTTCCTTTCTCTTTGGAGTGTTACAAGCTGATTGTGCATAGATAAGATCCCAGAAGTTACAAAGACTAAAGTCTCAAAACCAAAGAGATATGCTTGATCAAAGTTAAGACTCTGCCACGCCCCCCTAAAACGGCTCGTTCAAACACGCCCCCACATCTTGACGTCAAGATGTGGAAAGATTTGCATAATGCAGCACAAATGTTCACACAAAGAAAAAAGGCATGGTTTCAGTAACCGCAGTAGTGTTGATGAAGCCATGTCAGGGAGACGCTGTGTGTTTCTAGGTGAAAGCAAAAGCACTTTTTTTGGCCTTCCGTAAGTAGATGAATTTAGGAATCATTAAGATCACTTACAACAGAACAGCAACGCAATTTATGGACGACCGTTTCGTGAACCTAGGAGAGGAGGTAATTCTGACTTTGCCTGACAATCTGGCGCTTCTGAATCAGCAACTGTTTTGTTATTAGTTTAAGTATCTGCTATTGACTGTTTAAATGCAGAATTTTGCGCGTCGTGTGTGTGTGTGTGTGTGTGTGTGTGTGTGTGTGTGCTCGCGTGTGTGAGAGAGGGAGAAACGGTCACACAACCGCGGCTTGTGTGCAAACACACATGAGCTTCATCACTGTGTCTGTCACGCGACTCTCGGGCTTGAACTGATGGTAAAACTAAAGACATTATTTGTCTTTCTTTACTATAATTTTGAAAACTGAAGCTCGCGATTATGGAAAGGGGCGTTACATTTCCGACACGGCTTGTGGTGTTCGGCCAATCACAATGCACTGTGCCAGTTGGCCAATCAGAGCAGACTGCACTTGTCGGAAGGAGGGACTTTGTAGAAAACTAAGCGTTTGAGAGAGGCGGGGCATAGAGGACCTACAATAACGTACAGTATTTGAAAAATAATATGTTTTTTGAACATTAAAACATGTCAACATATTCTGTTACACCAAATACACAAAATACTGATCTTTAAAAAAGCATCATATGACCCCTTTAATGTCTGTGTGTGTGTGTGTGTGTATGTATGTTGTGTGTGTGTAAGCCTATTCTCCATTTTGGATGTGTTTAACTGTCAGCCATACATCCAGGTTGGCCAAGACCACCTTAAGTGCTTGAACCCCGGTAATCGCTGCTTGCAGCTATATTTATTATTATTGAAAACAGTCGAGTAGAATTTTTAATTTTTAAAATATTTTGATCTTTGTATTCATTAAAGTAATCCTGAAAAAATGTACTCAACTGTTTTAAATATTTATAATAATAATGATAAAAAAATTTATTTAGCAGCAAATCAGCATATTAGAATGATTTCTGAAGGATCATGTGACATGAAGACTGGAGTAATGATGCTGGAAATTTTGCTTTGATCACAGGAATTACATTTAAAATATATTCAAATAAAACAGTTATTTTAAACAGTAAACATTTCACAATATTACTGCTTTTGCTGCATTTTGGATCAAATAAATGCAGGCTTGGTGAGCAGAAGAGAATGCTTTAAAAACATAAAACATCTTATTGTTCAAAAACTTTTGACTGGTAATGTACACTATTTTTTCTCATTTTTACTAAACTATACAGGGAACCCTATTGTTAAGGTTAAAGAAACAATTGGTTTATATATAAGTTCATATTAGACCATTTTTATAATAATATTATATCTATTCATTTTTATTAATTATAATAAAAAAAGAGCAATTATGAGTAAATATTTAAAAGTAATTTTTGCACAATTCTCTCTATTTTTCTCACAAGTTTATGGTCATTGGGTGGATTTTCTGTTGTTATGTGACAATATTTTCTAGCTGCTGTCTTTCCGCGGTTGAAACACTCATTGAGTGATTACATGAGACACTATACATTCAGTAAGTTGTAGTGTATCTTTCAACATGGATCGGATGGTCATTCAATAATAAGAATGCACTCCTGCTTCGCGTGAACTTAAAAAGCGGGAGCGCACCTAATCCGTCACGCCAGCCACTAAACAGCCCCAAAACTGTTTTTATCGTTTGAAATTCTTAATAAAACTAACAAAATTTGAATGCTGAGACTTTGTTTCATGTTATTATAAGTGACCTGTTCTGTCGTGTCCGTCAGCTCGTTGCCTATGTCCTCTCTGCTCTGCGATGTTTTTTACTCCGTAAATAAATGTGTGGCGCGAGAGCATGTGCGTGAGAGGCTGGAAATTAAAGAGACGAAGTGCGATGCGGAACACCAAACGCGTCACATCCTCGAGTTCGAGGCTAAAATAAACACTTATTTCAGTACGATTAAACAGAAAATGAAATTGTAGCATATTAATTTTTGGGGTGGCACACAGGGTGGCCGATCCCATGTCAGGGGTGTCCAGTGCCACCCTGGATATCCCTCTGTGTCCGCCACTGCATGACAACAATGTACTAAAAGCAGAAAAGTTTTTCCTTTGCATATAGACAACATAAACATAAAACATTACCCCCCCCCACACACACACTTTTTATAATGGATGGATGCACTTTTTTGGGCTTCAAAATCTCAACCCCCATTCACTGCCATTATAAAGCTTGGAAGACCAGGACATTTTAATATAACTCCATTTGTATTTGTCTGAAAGAAGAAAGTCATATACACCTAGAATGGCTTGAGGGTGAGTAAATATATCCCTTTATGGAGGAATGGTTCAACAATGAGAGCAGTTTGAATAAATTATTAACAGTTACTACAATTAGAATTGGTGAAAATATTTGTAATAGTATTTTTAAAAATGGGGTGAAAAAATGTGCAACTCTAATTACTGTAACAAAAAAATTCATCCTTGAAGCCAAAATTAAGAAGCGAGAATTGAGATTAAGGGCATTTGCTGAAGAAGCTCTATACTGTAAAAGCTTAAATAGGTAAGAAAGACAGTGATGTAGTGTTTGTGTGTTAGGGGATGGGGGGCAGAGTGAGAGACAAAGAGACAGAGAGAGAATTCAGTATTAAAGTACTTCCAGCTCTCTCTCTACTCCCCCACATAATCAAACAAATCACGATTAAAAATATTTCAAGGTCCAGAGTCACTTCAATAAATCTGGAAGTTTCTCTTGAAGACATAGTCGGCAGGCACACATACACACACTTACTTTCAGCCAACTTCTTTTGGATTTAACCCACCAGAATATATGTGTCTTTGGCACCCTGTGTCTGCTGTGTTCTTACAGTAAAATAAATAGGCTGCATCTATCTGCAAAGTGCAGCGGAGGGTCTGAGAACAGGGTTATCCAAAGTGCATGTTCAGAAGCAAAGAGAGAGAGAGAGACAACAGAATGAGAAGGGGTTTATTAACCCGAATGAAGGAACATGAGAAACAGACAGACAAAGAGAAAAGAAATAGATAGACAGATGGAGACAGGAACATAAGGAAATCCTGCATGGAGACGATGAAGAGGGGAGAGGGGGAGAGATAATGAAAGAGAAGAGAAGGCAAAAAAAAGAGAGAAAAGAATTCCACATGTGCAGCAGGCCCTTGTCTTTACGATGGCTATGATTATAATTTAGTGCTGCTGTTTCAGGGCTGACATCATCAGTGTAGCACCAATCAGATGGCACAGAGTCTATAAATTAATGAGTGGGCTAGAGTTCAGCTGACCGGGGCAGGGTCAAAGTTCATTCCACTCATGAAAAAGTTTCTAATGGAATGTGACTACGCAAAAATCAGCTCTAACTGAAACTACTTTGCACGTGTATTGTGGATTGTGTATATTTGGATATTTAAAACACACACACACAAGCACAATACAACTAACATACTTGGTAGATATATTTAAAGGGTCTACTATGAACATATTTAAACTTTGTTGTTTTATATAAATTGTGGTCATGGGACAAGTAAGCATGTCAGTGATCGGTTAATTTTGAATAGGTAACTAATTTACTGACAACGTAAAACTGGAAAATACAAAATATACAGTCATGGCCAAAAAATATTGGCACCCTTGATAGATATGATCAAAGGCGGCTGTGAAAATTTATTTGAATTGTTAATCCTTTTGATATTTTATTAAATGAGGGGAAATATCATTATGAAATAAATGTTTTTCTCAAATACACGTTGGACACAATTATTGGCACCCCTAGAAATTCTTATGAGTAAACTATCTCAGAAGTATATTCCCATTCATATTCACAATTTTGAGCACTCCAGGGTGATTATAAACATGAAATTATCCAGCCATGGCTTCCTGTTTCACAGAAATATACATAGGAGGGAAAACAAAGCCCAAAATGCCCTTAATCATCCATCACAATGTGAAAAACCAAAGAATATATTTCTGATGTGCAGCAAAAGATAAATGAGCTTCACAAATTAGGGAAGTGGCTTTAAGAAAAGAGCTAGAGCAGTGAAAATGCGCATTTCCACCATCTGGGCAATATTTAACAATTTCCAACCAACAGAAAATGGTACAAAACTGCTTGGAAGAGGATGTGTGTCTATATCGTCCTGAACCGAAGAGAAGAAGCACCAACATGGAGCTGGGAATCTAAAGGGTCTGGAGTGATTCTGGATGAAGGAATGGTCTCTGATCTCTTGTCAGGTGTTCTCTAACCTCATCAGGCATTATAGGAGAAAATTTAGAGCTGTTAAACTGGCAAATGGAGGTTTCAAAAACTATTGAATAAAAGGGTGCCAAAAATGTGGCCAAAATTATTATTAGAGAAATAATATTAGAGAGTATTAGAGAAAACCATTTATTTCATAATGATATTCCCCCCCCCCCCCATTTTAAATTCTTATTATCCAATTAAAGTGAATTTAAAAAAAATAAAAGATCAAAAGGATTAACAATGCAAATTAATTTTCACAGCATGTTTTTTAAATATAAAAATATATAAAAGTATGCAATTTATACATTTTAATTATATTTATATATTTTAAGCTTAAGTATATCAAGTATATATATCAAGTATATATTTCATATTAATAATAAATTACATTGTAAAATATAACAAAATAGAAATAGTTATTATAATAATTCTGTTTTTAACTGTGTGTTAGAATAAAACAATTGCAAGTTTGGAGAGCTTAAGAGTATTTAAAAAAACATTTAAAAACTCTCGACTAACTGGAGTATCCATAATTTTCATTTTGGTTCAAAATTTCTACTGGTTACACTTACAGTTTACAATGTGCTCACTTCAAATGTGGATAAATCAGGGATAGAATGAGTGGATTATTTAATCAAATTTAGATTTTTTTATTTTTATATTGATTACAAATTCAGAATCACAACAGTGGTCAAAATTTATTAGTAACTAGATACACTAAGACCTTAGTGACAACAATTTATGTTTTAAGGAGTGCACGTGAATGTGTGTGGTATCTTTTGGCATACTCAGTCACTGATTGCCCAAATGGTTATTATCTCCACATGTATTATGCTGTAATATAATAAGTTGGGAATGAAAGGGCTGTAGAGTGAACACCCAGGGTGAAGCGAGGGTGGAATCAGAGTTCAGAAAACATTGGACTAAAATGCACCTGCATTAGAGGTGTCTTAGGTGTGATACTAGTCCATACTGTATTTTTGAGTGTGCATGTGAGAGCACATGCTTGAAACCAATGGGGGTGTGATTACCTGACTTGACTGACAGGCTGATGGCGCTCTGTATGTAACTAGCTGTGTTGACTCCTGCTCCCCGCTGGAGGCCGACATCAAGAATAACACACACCTCAGTAACGTCTCTCACTCTGCGTGAAACGCCTGGCACTTTGGAGACGAGAAGGTGAGAGAGCAGTCCTGGGCCCCATCACTCCACACCTCACCTGAGGAGAGAGACAGCAAGACACACAGACAGACAGACAGACACACACAGAGAGGGTGACATGGAGGACCTACTTAAAATAGGGTCATAGGGCGGCACAGGGTCTCAACTTACAGCAATTAAACAAACATGTAATATTAAACGCTGTAGAAAAAAATTTATATTGAGAGGAACATATTAAGATTTTGAATGCATTTAAAATTTAATGCAATAATTTGAATGCATCCTTTACCAATACTTATTTTATTACGCAAAGGTCATAAACATTAGCCAAAGTAGATATTTGTGCATTATGTTGATTTCGCTCTGCATGTTCTGTTAATGCCTTTATCATTTTGGAAGCTTGCTAAAAACAGAGAGCAATCATTTTTTTTAAATTCTTGCATTGTCCAGAATACCAATTCAGTTTTTTTTTGCCTTATACCCGGATTTAATTTTTCATTTAAATCAGCAGTCTTACCATTCATTTCACGTGCTCATGTTTCACACCCATTTTTTTTTTTATATGCAAAATACACAGCATTTACCAACAGAACTGACATGTAAAATCAAGACTCGTAGAATCACAACCTTTCAACAAACAAAAAACTAACCCGGCAGAAGCCAAACACATTGGCTGCGAAATGTAAACTGTTTTTCGTCCATAATATCCGTTCCCACTGTTCCTCATCGTAAGCGTCAATCTATCACTTCAGGCTCATGTCCTCTCCTCCCCATCCCTTCACGCCTCTCCCTGATTCTGTCCATCTCTCTGGAGCGGAGGAGAGCGGGAGGGATGCTGGGGGCTGGGAAAACCTGGACTTGACCCCTGAGTTCTGGGCTCCACAGAGTCTCCTCACCAAGCCTCCCTGATGACAGATGAATAGACAAACACTCACACACACACACACACACATACAAGACTGACACACCACATACACATACAGACTACAGCAACTTTGGAGTTTTTCATAAATGCTCCCTTTTCTGTTGTTTCTCTCGTTGGCTTGTAATAATTATATTTAACTGGTCTTTTTTGGCATGTACCACATGCTACCTATTCAGGGTTCAAAGTTGAAGGGGAGGTGAAGCTACACTTAAGAAGTGCAAAGCACAGCTACGAGGAACCTACGCCAAAAATATCTATTCAGAAAATAAAAAAAGAGATTTCACAACTATATCACCTCAGATATTACAATAAAAAGACGTCGCCATTTCCCATGCTAACTTATCGTGACAAAACACAATAAATAGCTACATGGTAAACAATAGGCTATACCTGCAAAACGAGCTGCCATCATGATTCAACTGCAAGCTTTGGTGTGAAGTTGTTTAAGGGGCTTTACCGGGAGGTGTGAGCCAAACAAATAGCGATGGATCGTAAATTACGGCCTGGGAGATGGCGGCGACATGGGGGCGGAGGAGGAGGAGGGGTGCATTAATTGTAGACAAAGATCGAGTTTTTCTTTCTTTTTACCCCACACCTACCCCTCAACTTTTTTCCCCTTCCTGGCTCTTTTTTTCCACAGCAAGGAACGGCCACGGAAGTCATCGCTCTCAGCCGTCTCCGTCTCATCGTTTACAATGCTATTTTCCTTCTTATTTTGGCATTTTCCTCGTCGGTCTGGTTATTTGTTGCCATTTCTTTTTTGTCCACTCATAGACAAAATTAGAGAATGAATAACTTAGAGAATGAAGCTAAGTTTAGTAACGGCCACCTCTAATAATACCCACGTGAAATGGCATTAATTCCCACAACAGGACAAATGCACGAGGACGCGAGCGCAACAGCCTCTCCCTCCTTCACACACAAACACTCATGATATGGCAAGCTGGCTAAACATTTATTACTTAAAACTAATTAGTAATATTAACTACTATTGTATTGTATTGTATTCATTCATTCTCTTACTAGCACATAGGCCTATTTGATTTCGTAAGTAACCCACTTGTAACCAGCATATTTTTCAGTTTCTCTAACAACTAATGAATAAGTAGTACTTATTCATTAAATGTAATGAATTAAGTAAATGTACTTATTTCGAATGGTGACTACACTGAAAAAAAAGATTAATTAAATTTACAATTTTTTTAAGGTAAGTGGTTGCAATCAATATATTTTAGCTAAATTTAAGTAAATAAATTTATTGACTAACTTTTAATTTTTTTATTGAAATGTAGCTAAAATAAATAGTTTGCAACCACTTACCTTAAAAAATTTAGTGTAATTTTTTCAGTGTAGTATTTACTTAAGTCGCTACAAGTACTTACAGTCTTTCAAGCTTTTCTCTTAGGTTGTTGTATTAATGTTTAAAATATTATTTTAATTACAGAGGAATTTTATTGAAATTAAAATATTAATATCAAATATTAGATAGTTACTAGATATATTTAAAAAGCAAAGTATTAATATTTATATATTTTAGACTAGTAAAAAAGTAGCAAAGGAATAATAGTGAGATGGTATTAAAATTGCTAATATATAAATACAAATAATTCAATAAGAATTGAATAGATAGCTTCCGAGACATTATTGGAAGTACTAGTATCTAATGAATAGTTACTAGTGAAATTGAGGATGCTAATCAATACCTGTTCATTAAAAATTGTGCTAGTAAATTTTCAGAAGTATATGTTAAAATCGCTTGCCATACTCAAGGTCATCAAAGTTGGTAAAACATTTACTTATGCTTGTGGACATGGCCCAGCATTGCAGTACAATGTGATATGAATGGTACAATTAATGCAGATTTTTTATTTTTGAGCATGTTCTTACAGATGCTGCTCATGGCCTCCATTATAATCTGTCTTGCAATATGTTGCAAAAAATAAAATGAATAAATAAAAACAGAGAAAGGAAGAAGACTGGCAGGGCTGATGTGCTAAAATTACATGCACCATGCCAATATTTGCAAACACTACAGCAATTTATTCACACATTTTTCTTTAATAAATCGTAAATACAATGGCATTTTATGATTTAAAACATGTTAATGAGTAACTCACTGTTGACTGTGATCATGTAACAGGCAGTGGGTATTTGATATATGTGTCTAATGAAGCTGACTATTGGCCAGGTGTGTATCCGGAAAAGCATGTGTGCGCAAACACCAACACCGAACACCTGTCCTACTTTGTAAATGTGTGCACGCTTGCATGTGTGTGGTGTAGCTGCAATAGCATATATCTGAGCCTGTACTAGCATTACAGTTCAGTGTGTGTGCATGTGGCGTGCTGTGATAATTATGTACATAGATGCACTTTGTTTTATGGGCCTTTAGTTGCAACACAACCTTTGGCCTGAGTACACCTTGACCTTTGGATAGGCGGGTCACGCTCTTGTTTTTGTTTTCGTGAGTGCATGAGGGAAGAGGGACTGCTTTAATCACCCTGTCATTTAGGACACATCCAAAGGGACTGGACTTTTTTTTTTTTTAACCACATTGTTAAAGGAACAGTTCACCCCAATATTAAAATGTGTTATTTATTCAAACTCATGTCATTACAAACCTGTATGACTTTCTTCTTCTCCATCTTGGAGTTCTACTTGAGATAATTGTATTCAGCAGATTGTCCTCAATTGTTAATCTATAAAAAGGGTGAATGTTTGTTGTTAAGCGAGCACTGAAAATAGCAATGTGCTGACATGTCTGCATGCTCATGTCCACTTGTTTTTAACTCAAATGCACCCTGCACTTTTGCACAATGCAATTTATAAAAATTAAAAATGTTTTGCTGGACTTTTTCAGCTTAGATTGGATTCAGTGTGCAGTTAGCCACCTTTCTGTTCACTCTCAAATATTCCTTTGGCTCTGCACACATGCAGTAAAAGGACTTCTTTTTTCTTATTTGCAGAAAAAAATCTTATTTTATTATTTTTCAAGTTTACATGACTTACTTTCTTCTACATGTTTCAGTGTTTTGCTTTGGTTTGGTCCCGTTTTTGTTTGTTTCGTGTTGTTTTGGACCCCACTAACTTATGGACCCTAAAGAAACCCTGTTTGACTTTATATCTTCTGCATGACTCAGTGATTTTAATTTGTTTTGTTTTTTTGTGTTGTGTTTTCTTTTCTTTTGGGCCCCTCATTTGGACCCTAAAAACCCTATTTGATACTATTTCTTCTCTTCCTTTTGTTTTGAACAGAAAGCCTGTATGACTGACTCTTTTTAATGTTTAAGAGGTTTTGTATTTATTTTTTTATTTTTTGTACAGAAAACCTTTCTTTCTTTCTTTCTTTCTTTCTTTCTTTCTTTCTTTCTTTCTTTCTTTCTTTCTTTCTTCTCCATGTTTCTGTGATATTTGCTTTGTATTGTTTTGATGCGGGGCCCTGTTGACTTCCATTGTTTGGGCAAAAACTATGACTTACAGGTTTTACTTAGTTACAATAAAACAACATGCATGACTGTACCGGCTTCCAATGTTTGAACAAAAACAAAATATCATCTTTTCTGTCTAGAATTATTATTTTTTATTTGGGTGGTGAACGCTATTGAAAATAATGTTCTTTTCAATAGGGCTAATGCAAGTTATTATTATAATTGCATCATAGAATGATAATGTTGCCCCATGAAGAATAGGTTCATTTGATCTCTCTGAATTGAACCATTTGTCCCAGTTACTCTGTATTCTTCCAGAATGTGAAAGGTGGGAATCCTCAATTAAAATATAATAGGAGTCCTGTGGTGAACCCCCAAGAGCTACTAACACAAACACACTAGTGCAAGTGACAGTGTGTGTCTTAGGGAATGTGGGGGTGTTTTTTTAGTTGCAGGGGGCCAATAAGGCAGTCAGCTGGTGTAGTGCTGTGAAGAAAAAGAGACTGCAAGAGAAAGAAGGAAAGAAAGACAGCCTTGGCAGACTTAATAGTTCACAAACGCTATAGCCTAAAGTACACAGGGCACCTCTAAGGTCATTTTACTGATAGCGTGTTCTGAAAGCCGGTGGCCTTGGTGTTTTTTAAGAACTGCAGACTGGCAGAAATGTTGACGTAACTAAAATGTGAGAATTGAGAACACCACTGCTTGATCCTTCTTGTTCACATAGTTGTCTATAAAAGACATAAAGTTTAAGAAAACTCTCTATTGAGCATTTCTGAAGACGTTAGCTAGATGCTACTTTGGAGCAAGACTCATTATTATTGCTGCATTATTGTTGATTCTCTCCCCTTTTTTCCAGCCGCTGTCTCTCTTTCTCCCCCACACTTGGCTTGTTCTCTAGCCCAGGCCTTATAGTGGGGTTATATAAGAACACATTACAGTTTTAATGCATTCTGGCTCTGGTAGCTCTGGCAGCTCTGGCAGCTCTCATATCTGACTGCTCATTCTCAGGAAATCCTCAATACAAACTACCCTGAAAATGATGCAATCATACACATGTACAGGTGAACAAGATGAAGGATCAATGTCTTGTTCTATGGTGAATTTTTTTTCCATCAAACACTTCTAGATTTAATTCTTGTTCTTAGTGGTTGTAATTATTGGAAATGATTCCCAGAGTGGTTGTATAATTCTAAGAATATAATTTACCTCATATAACACTAAGGTTTATGATTGACAGTATTGTCGCCAATTAATTTTAGCTAGCATAATATTGGGGGGGTTGGGTGTAGATATGGCGACATGGATTCTCATATGGGTGGAACTTTTTTTAAAAAATATGTTATTTTTTTCTCATAAAAATATCTAAATCTCTGTGTAATATAACTATAAATTCTAAAATGGATAAAATTTATTGGAGATGAAAATATTGCATACGATTTTCCTACTTTTAAAATAAACCACAGATTTATGCTTAAAAATAAGAAAAAAATTATCTGCCAATATATATATATTTTAATTGATAGATTAAACAAACATTATTATTATTATTATTATTAACTATTTACGATTTACATACCATTCAAAAGTTTGGAATCATTTATAAATATAATTAAATATATTATTCAGAAAATACACATTATATTGATCAAAAGTACAGTACTTTTACATTATTAAAAAAACTCTATTTCAAATCAAGGCTTTTTGTTCATCAAAGATTCCTGTTTATAAATCTCGGTTTCCACAAAAAATTATTAAGCAGCTCAGACTGTTTTCTGAACAGTCGCTAAAAATTCAGCTTAGAATTCAGATTAGAATATTTTGAGTTATTTTAAACTGTAATAATATTTCACAATATGACTGTTTTTACTGTTATTTAATTAATTAAATAAGTGCAGCCTTGGTGAGCACAAGAAACGTCTTTCATTAAATAAATACTAAAACATAAAATAATAATCAAAGATTAAGTAAATAATAAAATGATTAATGTTTTAGTACTGTATAGATATTCATAGATTTTTTTTATTTTTGTTTTTTGTTTTTTGAAAACAATACTGCCTAAGAGAGTGATCTTTTGCAGTCTGCAAGGAGCTTGAAATAAAAGTCTTAAGTCCCCATGAATCCATGGAGCCATCCCAGAATTCTGGTGATTTCTGCATTTGTTACAGACACACTCACCAATAGCCATACATCACATTGTTGACACACACACATGAACAGTCAAAAAGCAAAAATCCTTCAGCCGAGTCCACTGTCACAGTAGGATAAATTGTCACCCCCTTCATAACTTCCTTCATGGTCAAAACTGCTCCACAATATCCTGTTTTTACCGCAGGATAGAGAACGCAGTGCAGAGAAAATGAATGATGGAAGGTGACCCTGGGAAAACTCTGTCTTTGGCCTCAGTAACGCTCAACAGAAAGAGAAACTATTGAAAAGAGGAAAATGAGATATCCATCTTAAAGAATAATGGAAAGGAACAGAGAACAGAAACTGAGTAAATGAAAAAAAAAAATAGCTTGAAACCTCAAGCGTTTTTGAAAAATCTTTTGGACTTTTGGAGATGTCAAATTATCATTAAATCTAGACTATGGAAAATGTAATAATAGTATTTAAAAGTCATGAAATCTCCTTATCATTTTCTGGAAATATTTGAATTTTTTTTCAATTTCTTATTAAGCTTGTGACTTGTAATCTCAGTAGTTGAATAGATACATTTAAACAATGTCCTGTGGGTCTTGTTGGCCTGGTTGGCGACCACTTGCCCCTCTGATAAAGGTTATTTAAGGAAAACTGAATTTCAATAATTCGTAGGGATCTTTTTGTAGTGTTTTACAATTTACACACCAAGCTCACCGCCAGTCACTGCGCTCAGTAGTACCTCATTTTAAAAGCCACTGTCATTCATATCAGTGAGTTGTGTGTTGGTGATGATGATGACATGGGCATATAAAAACAGTGGATGAAATATTGCTAGTATGAAGCACTACTCCTGAGGTTAAGGTTATGAACCTGATGCAACAGTTTCTTGAGCCTGCACCTCATCACCTGGGCAACAAAGACTAAGGCACCAAGAGATAACGCGAGCTAATTTGGCCAATAGCAATAAAGGTGGATGGTGGAGCCTCTCTGTCGCCATGGGGCTGTAAAGCGGGTGGGCTACATGCTGACGCGCCCGCATAGAGCCAACATGTTGTAGCCCAACCCAAAACCTTAGACATCATAAAGCCAAGCTGGAACGCAACCTTTGATCGCCAACACTCAGAGGAGAGAGGTACGCTCAGACACCGAGAGTCATTCACGCAAACACTCAGCAACACCTATGAGGATACGGGTTACACAAAAGAAATATATAAGGTCATAAACATCAAAGCATTCATATACAATTCGTATATGGCCTATGTCGTGGCATTATAAAATCAGAACGTTTTAAAAATTAACACTTTTAACAACCACATTTGAAAACAAAACAGGACGTTTGGTCTGTTTTTGTGGGAATAAAGCAAAAAAATACAAATCTTCAAATATTCTGAGAGATAATTAAGTAAAATAATATTTATGTTCAACCTGTTCTCACAAGAAAATGCAGGTATTTTATGAGGTGGCAATTTTGTATGAAATTCATACAAAAACATGATTTTCGGAAAAAAAAACATGAAATTCTACACCCAAACCTAAAATGTCAGTGTGGTGTAGGCAGATCTTACAAAAATAAAAAATGTACGAATGAGATACATATGTAGTCATATGAATTAGCCACCAATTTGGCAAAAAATTAAAAATGTATGTATTGCCATGAGAGTGCGTTTAGTATATTAGTTTAAATCCACAGAGCGGTTTGTGGACACTGAAAAAAAACAAACAAAACAAATATAAATCCATGGAAATCACCCCACAGTCCTCATGAAAATAAAAAACAGGATGATATTGATGTCAAAACATGATAATCTTATAAAACACACTTTTGCCTGTTTGACCATCAACAGCCTTTAAAAAAGAAGATTGCTTTTTTATCTACATAATTCTGAACTTTTTTCCACTAGCTACTATTTGAAACCCATGAACATTTTAAAATGTATTTAAAAAAACTAACATTTTCATAGAATTATAATATTTGAGGACACAAAGCAGTTGTTTGGCAATTTTATATGCAATAAAACAATGATATAATTCCAATATATATCAACAAAATACAGCAAATAAATTTAGGTTAACATATTCAGACAAAACAAAACACAAAATTTCGAACAATTAATATAAATGTGCCCCTTTTCAAAATTTGCTGAAAAGTGAGGGTCATTGCACTTTGGATCATCAGAGGAATACAGCATTAAAAGTGTCTGGAATCAGCAAAGACAACAATGAAACTTTTAAAAGCCTCATCCAGGGAAAGTATGCGATCTAAAGTCATAACGACCATAAAGACGCATTCCCTGAAGGATAAGGGGAATTATGGGAGAGACTTGTGTGCCTCCACCATTCTTATCTCAACATAAATAATGTATCTTAAAAGTTAATCATTAACATCTAAGCCATGAAACATGTTCAGAAGCCATAAAAAGCATGTTTTTTGTCCTCCCGATCATTGCCTAGGGAACTTGAGAACTGATGCCGAGTCGCTGCTTGTCGCCCGCCATATTTTGGCAGAATTGGCATCACAGACAGTTATGCCACGCTAAATCAACGAGGCAAAGTAGCACAAATTACAGTCAATCTCTTGCATTCCTAAGCTATTAGGTAGATCTTGTTAAAAGTCTTTTCTCCCAGAATTCACTGGAGAGGTTTAGAAAAGGTAGTATGTCTCACATCACGCTTGGGACAGCGCACACCAGGAATTCTGTGGGGCGATTGACGTCGGTGTGTATGTGTAGTCTTCATATTTGATGTCCACATGTCCTGAACTGGTACTGTCCAACTGTGTCGATGCCTTATAAAGATCAAAGAGAGACGTTGTTAGATGCCAAATTGAGCTTTACAGTAGATGGGCTATTTTTAAAGGGACAGTTCACTCAAAAATTAAGGTGAGTAAATGATGACAAAATTTGCATGTCGTTCCAATGCAAAGTGTTAGTTAATTTAAAAGTTAATAATGTTTTGGACAGCTGAAACATTGTTCAAAATAGGTTCTTTTGTGTTCCACAGAAGAAAGAAAGTCATACAGGTTTGGAACAAGAGTTCCAACTTTAAATAAACACTCTAATAAATTAAGGTTTCGAAAGGAAGGTTCATTTTAAGTGAACATTTTCATCATCCAAAGAACCTTTTGTCCAATTGAAAGGTTCCGTGAAGGTTAAAGGTTCTTCATGAAAACGCTGATGCCTATAAACATTATTTTTTAGAGTGAATATGAAATCATTTATCTATCCCATCTTTAATATTTGCCTTTCAGCGACGGTGACATTTACAAAGAAAAAATACAGTTCAGTCAATCACATGAGTACATACTTGTGAGACTGAGACAACAGTTTGGCCTGCATACGGTGAAGCTGCGATATTGGGTTCACTCTTTATTGTAGATGCGTTCTCTGATGAAGGCAATGAAGTGGGAGACGTAGCGCCAGACACTGTTGACCCTGAAGACAAATAGAACAAAATGTAACTGACAGCCACAATAAAGGAACAGCAAACTAGACATGCTGGTTATTGCAAATGACAATTAATGGCGTCAAACATTTGCTGGTGTTTGTCCTGGTGCCGCACACACACCACATGTCGACTAAATGCAGAGAAAAGTGCTCTCTCTCTCTCTCTCTTTCACTCCCTTTCCCCTCCCTTTACTCTCTCGCTCACCCCATATTTCTCTCCACACATTCTCTGACTCACTCACTCCCACACTTCCATCCAAATCACTCACGTCTGCTTTCTTCTAAAAATGAACCTTTTTCAAAAACATCTCTTTTAAAATGCTTTTTTCAACTCTTACCTGAGGATGCTTTGGTTTTGGGCATCTTTGGTTTGCGTTTTCTCGTCTGAATGCTTTCTTTCTTCATTGCTAATGGCCTCGGTACCTAAAACAAGAGTAAAAGCATTACAGTTGAATGATGACAGATTATTCATTATGCAATAAATGAAGAGTTGGTGGTTTAGTTCTAATGGCAGTTGAACTGGGTGAGAATATGGCTCTTGTTGTTACAGTTGTAATTAGATTATATTTCCTTTTTGCTTGTGAGAGTCAGTTTGGCAGCGGTCAGTTTATAGAACACTAGTTTACAGAACAAAGCTTATTTAAGCAACTCCCCTTCCTTTCTTCGTTCTCGTTCTCTTCCGATAAAACACACCTATGACCTCGGTATCACGTGGACTACAGGTTTGCACGCACACACACCGACACACACACACACAGGCACGCACACTGACATGCTCGTACACACAACGTGCACCCTCCCAAATCGAGCTCTAGTTAGAAATATCAGTCTTGTGTGTCACAAAAATGCCGACTGAATCACGCACTCACCCCATGGAGTTTCATATACAGTCCGCAGGCGTTGCAGACGGGCTCTCCCTCTGCGTTTCTCCTCCACAGTGTGGTCGTACTGGTATGACAGTTAGTGCAACACAGACCTGCTCGTCGTGACGTGCTTTGCTGTAGAGATAAACATATAGAAATTTAGGAGGTGATAAATATAGCAGACTTTGTCAGAAATTTACAGAGCTGAAGAGAGGAACTGACACAGGGAATGAAAGGAATAAAAATACCCCTCAAACAAAAGGGGAGACAAAATATCAATATATTTTTCATGAATGAATCACAAATGTGTTTTTCAGAAGGTTGCATTTGCATTTATTTTAAATGCAAGCAGCTGTGGTCATAAAAATGGTCTTTATATTCATTTCTAAGCTTCATTTCATGAATTCAAAGGAGGATTTTAAAGATACACATCATTAATACTCTTCTAGAGAAAGAATGAAGCTTCTCAGCTGAAATTTAACATAAAGTTTGCCTTTGTTTTGAGCTTTGTGCTGCATGGGCTAAAAACAACCAAGGACAAGGTCATGAATGCAAAAATGAAAACAGAGAGGCAGAGACGAGTGACAGAATTGTGTGAGAGAGAGTCTAATGAAGAGAATGTGTGTGTGAGAGAAAGAGAGAGAGACTCCTGGGAAACAGGACAGCAGTGAAGGCTTTGCTCAATTTCTCTCTTTCAATGGCCTTCGCAAGTACTGACACTGAGATCAACCCACTACCCCTCTTAACATGAATCTAAATGAGCAAAAATCATTTCATAAACGTATCAGCCAAGTATTTCCAGAAAAACAGCAAAAAGGTTTACATCTTGTCTGGGAAAATCAGGACATTGTACAAGCTTAAAGTCTGTGTTTGTCAAATAAAAATGATTTAATTTCAAGTATTTGCCAATGAGGAATAAGCCTACTTTACATTAAAAATCGGGGAATTTGGAATACAAATGTACTTCATGTGTTAACATCTAAATCAACTGCTTGAATGCATCTGAAAAATATGAATTATCATAATTGAATAAATCATTATTTAATTGAATCAATGTTTATTAGATTAGATTAGATTAGATTCAACTTTATTGTCAGTACAGAGCTAATGAAATGCAGTTAGCATCTAACCAGAAGTGCAAGAATATAGTGTTTTATATACATATAAGTGCAGAGTAAATGAAGATAAGATTTACAGAATGTCCAAAAGTGACTGTTTTGTATAGCTGTAGTTCGCATAGCTGAATCGCGCGAACACGAGTGAAATAACCAGGTAAATTAACACTATTTTCCTGAATCTGGTAAGACGCTGAGCCTCGCGATGTGTTCGCGCCACCATCTTGGTACCGGTGATATTAGGTCAACCCAAAGAAAGTAATTTTAAAGTGTCAGCAGGTGAGGTATAAATAACTGTTTAAAAGTAACACCTGCACTTGCTCACCTTTTACAATGTTGCATTGGAAAAGTTCGTGTAAAAAACAAGTAAATGACGGTAATTAACAAATTGGCATTTACCAGCCGTTTCTGTGGTTTGATTAGGGGTCGATTGATGCCGTTCATCTTGTGGTAGAGGCCGCAGGCGTTGCACAGGTAATGCCCGGTACCGTCTCTCCTCCACAGCGGCGTTGAGATGGAGCCACAGTTCACACACTCACGCCCTTCACACGGCAGCTCTTCCAGCATGTCTGAAAAGAGATACAGTTCGTTTTCAATTCATTTCCAAGGTTTGCTTCTAGGTTCAAAGTGATTTACGAGAGGACAATGGTCGTTAAAATCATAAAATACAACGCGAGACGAAATAATCGTTAAAGTTCAAATGAAGTGAAAAATCAGTGTAATGAAATGTTTTCAAGGTGTAGCCTAACTGTTGTAATTTTTGTTGTTTCTTCCTGTTTTATTTCTCTTAAAAGCCAAATATCAATAAACTTAAATGCACACACAAAAAAAAAAGAACGATGTATATTGATCAGAAATCATTTTGTTAATAATGCGCCGTTTCCACTTTAAAGCGCTGACTTGAGTATTAAAATAAAGTTATTTCTATCACACAAAGAATTCTTTACGTGTTGCGCAATTTCAGACCAAATTGAAACGTTAAAAAATATGTTCAAATATAGGCATAGCATAGCTTTCAAAAGTAACATTTTATGGAATTGTATATAAAGGGAGCGTTCTAAAAAGTTTGCGCATATAACACAATATAATTTAAAGAGGGAGAACATTCAAATAGGCCTAGTTATAATTTCCCTATCTAATATGTTCATATTTGCTCAAATAAATAAGTAAAATTAAATAACTAGACTTATGTGTTAAGAAAAAGCCTAATGTAGCCTATAATACAAGTTGTTTTTCATTTTTAAAGCTCTGTAAAAACTCCACACTTTGGATTGATTCAAACAGACCAATATGAGGCCTGGTGTTTTCTGAGCATCAGCGGTATGGAATGTGACAAAACTCTAGACGGAATGAAGAATGGATTAATAAGAGAATATCCAGGGTCACTGGAGTGTCTATTAGGGCGGTTGGCGAGGCACGAGGGCCTCAGGCCAGCGGAATGTCAATGGGGCTCTTATCAGTGTTAAAGATCCAGGGGTCACCGATCAATCAAGAAACTGACACGTGACGCTCTCCAACAATTTATTTCAAATAAGACGGACGTATTAATAATCTTTGTAAAATTATGTGTTGTCATTTTGCAGTTGAAAATGTCTAGGCTATTTGATCTAGATGTGTTTTTTATTTTTTTTCTGATGGACTGCTGTAATCTAAAATGCAGCTTTACTCAAGTTTATTAAACAATCTTTGTAGCAAAACATAAAAATACGCAATTGCTCAATATCAAACGCCCGAGCCTTACGTATGCCCGAATAATGTAAGCCTCGGTTATAGAAAGAAATGTGACGTTTTATGGACTATCAAAGAAAAAGTGTCTGCCTAAAGCACTGAGCTTCAAAGGGAACGGCCGCTAAATGTGTATCTGACCGTAATGGTCTGTTTAGAAAAGTTTGATCAAGGTGACAGTAGCTTGGATAGTTCTCACAATTATTGATCCTTTCATCAATCCACAAGTGGACAGACAATAGCATTGAATTAAATTAACATTTAAATGAAAGTGATTGCACTGCCCATTAAAAGATGTGTATTAGTGGAATAAGATCATGTTTTGTTTTGATAAGGTTTTGTAATGTGTACCCTAGCCAAGCTGGTATTCTAGTGCTTTCTAACAAGGATAGTCTAACATAAACACCCAGACAGCAATAAATAACCCCCAACCCCACTGCTATAAATTGTGAGATCACAGCATCAAACGAAACCCCTCCATTCCAACCATTTTTGCCTGCTGAATAGAAAGATGGATTTTAAACTATTGCCAAATAACGATCCAAATGTAATAACTAACTTTAAAATACGATATTTGTGCAAAAGGATACTCAAGCCTACGCAAACGTTTTGTTATTTTGTCAGTGTTTTGTTAAACGTTTTGGTAGTGTACATATATTTACATCAGAGAAAAAAATAATAACCATTGTGAAAAATTATTTTACCTAAACTAGACCTCCTTCCCGGTAGAGTTCCCTGGCGTCCCTGAAGACCGATCATGCCGCCATCGAAGGGCCCTGGCGTCCATGAGGTTGCCATCTCTGGGCTCATGTAGGCGGCGTACGGACTGGAGTACGAGCCACCGACGGAGCGCACCAGGGCACTTCCATATTGATCTACCCGGCCGCTGTTACCCAACACCAGTGGATTCTGGTACGCGGCGTCCCTGCCGGTGCTGCTGCTTACCGGCGGGCTGTGCGAATAAGAGAAACCGGGAGGAGGATGAGGGCTGCCCGGGTTGAAAGAGGAATTCTCCGTGCCAGTCTGTGGCCAAGCGTGGTGACTGCCGAGAGCGTGGGCTTGATGCGTGGACTCACACGTCTGTAGGTAGGGCAGGGTCTGGAGCATGGCCGGTACACGGGTGGTGGGCACATACACAGGTGAGCTGGCGGACGGATGGATATAGTTTCCGGAGTCGTGTGCATAGGGGGACGGGTTGGAAGATAAAGCCAGACTCGAATACATAATGTATCCAATGACTGAGCTATGCTTTCAAGTTGTGAAATCTTATAATAAGCCCAAATTGCAGTAAATGCTTCGATAAAGTCCAAAATCTCCAATGCAACGGTTTGGTGAGCAGCGGCCTCAGGAAAAGGAATTCACTCCTAATGGCAAACCATAAATAACAAATCGAATTATTTTCGCAGAATTAGATAAGGTTTATACAAAAAAAAAAAAAAAAAAAAAAAAAAAAAAAGAATAATAATATGAAATTCAATGAAACACATAAATTGTTATATCGACTAACAACATATAGTCCAACATTTGCAACAATGCTTTGAAATCAGGAATGTAATAGCCTAAATCGAATTTTATAAACAATCACAAACTGAAGGAAAAATACATCGGCTATCGGCTACAGTCAAGATGGACAAACCGTTATAATTGTCATGATTTTTCGGTTATCTGTATCTTTCGATTTGTATTTAATAGACTAAAATGACATTAATTACTGTGCATATGTTTACATAGGGATATAAATAATTATCAGCAGCAGTCTCAGATATCCTGGGAAAACTCTTTAAATCATCTGTGGGGATCGAATCAATACGCACTGTAATCTCTCCAACATCTATATTTTATCACTGAAAACGCAGATTACATAAAAACGTTGATAGCTGTAAGGAAAGGGTTTATATAATTTCATCCAAGAGCTCTCGCTGTATTATCTCACCAGATAAGGACGGTTAGTGATAAAGTCAGGAACCCTCTTTTCCAAGCGACTTGATTGAATATCGCCGTGGAAGTTCCCAGTCTTTGCTTTCTTCTTGATTTTAGCCCAGAATTCAAACTTCAACGCGTCTGCGACACACGAAAATCTTGTAGTTGTCCTCTCCGCGTTTGGACGTGTCACTGTGCCTTGCTTGTAGTCTGGAGATAGCTGCTGCTGCAGATAATGCCTAATATAACTGTTCTCTGATTTGCGCTCTACTTTACTGCGAGTTATTTGTAAGAGCAGAACCACGTGACGCGCTCCAAAGGTAGGACCCATGGAGGAGGAGAAGAACGAGGGATAAACTAGATGGTGTGTTGCGGAGGAGGGGTGTGCTCCTACCTGTAAGATCTATATTTGCTGAGTCCACTGTATTTTAAACGACTGTGTTTTTAAGTCGATGAAAGTTAACTTTTAAAAGACATTTAAAGCAGATGGAAAATTACTGTGACTGAGGCACCAAAGCAACACATATTGTTCTATAGTGCTATAAAACATTGTTTTACTTTTTTACTTGTTATAATTTAGCTACTTTATTTCAAATAATTTAGAGTCTAAATACGTTCCAAATAATACCAAAGCACTGGACTAATACGCGTTTTTCTTGCGCTACTGTGCACATTAGGCTATGTTTTACAGTGATGGCTTGGGATTTTGTTTGTACTTTCTTGTAAAATAAAAAAGTTGCAGTAAAATAACCTCGCTGTCTGTGCGAGAACGTAAAGCTCAATTTTATGGCCCGATAAATCTGGATGTGTTCTCTATAAAAGCTGTAGAGAGATAAGAGATACGAGCGACAGCTTAGTATGATGATACAACAATAATCACACTCATTATACTCAGTTGGAAATATTGTTATCTTAGCGGTATTGTTTGAGTTATCCCCCCTCCCCTTTTTTCGGATAAAAATAGAGTTTTAAATATGTAAATAAATACCTTAATTACACGTAATGTAAAGATAACGCTCAATAACAAATTCTCGAATAAAAGGGCATTGATCAAAATTCATAACGCACGTTATAGATTATTTTTTAAAAGGGTTTTGATTAACGAAAAACTCTTCTGCGCAAAGCAATTGCCTCAAAAATATCAAATAGGGATTTCACTTCTCAGATAGGCCTATTTAGTGATAAATTCAAGTAACTAAGTGTTGTAAATTTCTCTTAAATTTCAGAAAGGTGGTCGCCAATCAGTCTCCTCGACAGGCCGTTGATAATGAGATTAATAAGTGATGTTGCGACCTGTGAACTCATCGCTCGCGCCACGAACGCGTGGAGAGTACAATTGAGCACACACCCTGTCTGCAGTGAGGGAGCTAGCGACTGTTTGATCACTGGAGAACCTACACGGGTTTAAACGAATCCTCCTTTATCTCTCAGGCGTTTCATTTTATCACAGCCGTCTATATCTGAGAGTAAATCACCACAGAGGATTTTCAATTTCATTTTGTCAATAGATAGGCCTATAAATATTGTGGTCACGAGTTTGGCACATCAACACAAACCTGAAATAAAAGTAAGTAAGAATGAATGATTATTAATGTGTGGTAGCGTACCTAATCTACACCGTTTTATGAATTAATATTTTAATCTAAAATATATCTAGCTTTATCACCTGGCATCCATTCAATTACCCTAAACGTTTTTTTGAAAGACGACCTCTGCCACACAGACAGACGTCTTGACAGACAACCAAAGCAAAAACTTCATGATGCAGAGAAGAACTGTAAATTCTGTTCTGCATGAACGGTCACGCGCAATGCCAAGTGTTTTAGTTGTGTGTGTGTGTGTTTGTTTGTGTTCTATTGCTGGGAAAAACGCGCGCGAACACACACATTCATAAATGCGGGGAGAAATCTCTATAGGCTGTGTTGTCTATTTGAAATAGTTATGTTTTTAAAGATGAACTTGCCTTGTCACAGAACGGCTTGACATATTTTATACGCATTTATTTTTCAAAAGATGCGAGAAAAACGCAATCACAGCTAGTTAACTGCAATTAACATGTTGTGATTAAACATAATGAGTTAAACAAATTACCCTGTATTTTATATTCTGGAAGTCATTTAAACACATAACCCAGTTTCATTTTTTAAAATGACGTTTATGAAATCAGAAAAATCTGTTACCATTAGCTAAACAAAATAAACAAGTGTCTGAGTATACAACACTGTTTGCAAGTAATAATTCGATTGATAGTCTTCTGAGATAAAGTAAGATTGGCAGAGCTGATACTGAGTGTCTTCAGACACTGGAGGACTGAAGGAGGAGAAACTTATTGAGTTATGAATCCACCACAGACTAATTACTTCTATTCATTGACGAATGACTAGCCTAATTGATTTAGCATTTCATGCCTTTCACGACACCGTTCTGAAACTTCTTCAGCTCTTCTCCATCTATCTTAAAATATTATTACACGTCCAAGAATAAGATTCGACCATGCTTTGATCAGCCTTTCAAAGTTGTTGTTGGTAGCCTATAAGTATAAAAATAAATCGGTTTTTTTCTTTCTCAGAATGAAATTAATAAAACATGTTTGCTACATGAAATCATAATGTAAAAATCTTACAATTAATTACATTTTTGATCCCATGACGTCGGTTGTTTCTTTGTTTATTTATTTTGTATTTATTGATTTATTGGAGAAAAAAAAACACGTTTTCTAAAATGCTTAGGTCAGGATAATGAGAGCAGTATTTAGAATTTAGAAGGAATACAAAATGATAAACAAAATACGAAATGAACGGACAAAATTGATACAAATTTGAGGGAAAAAACTAATTAAGTCTGTGTACAATTCCAAAGAACAAGATCAAATCAAATTTGCCTGCAAAGTGGTTCCCTAAATCATATAGTCCCATGTTCATCTTCCAACAACAACAAAAACAAAAACATAGGTTAATTATTGTTACAGTTTTTATTACATTTACAGCTGAATCAACAATATTATTATAGGCAACTATAGTCACAATGCTAATTTTCGTAAGGACTATGTACATAACCAGAGACTGACCGGGGGAACAGTTTGATGGACAGCTAATGAGGCTCGCGCGGAGAGGGCCTCACGAGGCACCTCATTCATAAGCGCGCGGTATCAGCCGTCCCCTCATGAGAGACAGGTATTAAACCCAGCCTTAACCCCCAGCGGTTAGTAGCCGCTGAAACACTCATGAACCTATTCCAAATCATGAAGGGATCAGCAGGATATTAATAATGCTCAATGCGTCTTAACGACTGCTACCTCTTCCCCAGTACTGTTGATGTGCTCGTCTTACCTTGTTATTAGACGTCGTTCTCGATAAACAACATACATCTTCATATTATATCGGCGTTAGCCTACGACAAAGTATTCAAAAAGAACAAAGATTCTATTTTTACTAGGATAAGATTATACTAGGATATATTAAAATAGTAAAAAAAAAAAAGTTTAACGATTTATCTTTTCGTTTTGCACACCATCATGACTTTATTTTCCTCACCTAACCTAAATTCAAAGTGGTTGTAAAAGTGTATGACTGAAGGCCCTCCCTTGATTTTATTTAAAGATGTAAGGCTGCAATTAAACGTAGCTTTTCAGTTTTGGTGTCTTGAATAGTTTACAGTGTACTTTGATGCTGTCGTTTGTGTAAAGCGCACATTCCTTCAAGGTAAACGGAATTTGAGTCTTCAAGTTTAGAAGCAGGCTGAGATAACTCAAGAATGCTTAGAGGTATTTACTGTCTATATATGGTACTTCTCGACTAATTTCACCTCCACTGGTACCTTACATTCTGTGTTTCCAGAGGAATTTATTTCTCCATCTGTGTTGCAATTTCCATCCACTTCCATACTGCATATTGTTTTAATAGTTTTACTTCCGGCTATATATCAACTACATCACAAATTTTATTTCACACAAATTATACAAATCCTATTTATGAAATATATATATATAATTACTTCAAAAGTAATTATTTAAAAACTAAAGCTTTATATTAAACAAGATTATTATAAGACATTTGTCTATAAACAAATTTGCATGACAAAGTTTCTGTTTATTTCCTTTTTATGCCTATTTTTCTTATTTATTTCCTATTTTGTTTGATTGTTTCTGTAATTCAGTATTTATTTATATTTATCCACTTCTGTATAGGTTTCTTATTTTCATTTAATCATTGTTTTTTGAAAAAAACTTAGGCTATATATGATTTAAATAATTTTTTTAAATACTAAAAAACTAAAGCATTATATTAAACAAGATTACTCTGTATTCTTTCTTTTTTCTTACTATTTGTGTTAGGTAGTATAATCAAAATTTTATGACAGAAATGACATTTTTGCTGTTGTTTCTGTAATTCACATTTATTTCCTGTTTATTTTTATTTATTTCCTATTTTGTTTTACTCTTTCTGTATTCTTTTTTTCCGCTTCCTATTTATGTATAGTTTACTGATTTTCATATATTTATTGTTTATATAAAAAAGAAATAATGTATGACTTTAAAATGAATTTTTTAAATACTGAAAAACTAAAGCTTTATATTAAACAAGATTATTCTGTATATTATTTCAGGCCTATCTTATACATATCTTTTCTTTTTGTCTTGACATTTGTGTTAACTTTAATCAAATTTGCATGACGTGCATGATGTTTTTTGTTTTATTGTTTCTGTAATTCATATTTATTTATCAAAGAATACAAAGATTAAATGAAATCTTGTCCAACATCAGAATAAAACTATGGTCAGTCTATTGTGGTTTTTGTGGATAGTTCGCCTCATAACTAAAGACACTGCAGCCACTAACGTTTCTGATGTAGTGTGTGACTGTTATGACTTTGTGTGTGATAATGTGGTTTTAGTACAGAGATTATGAGGTTTTGGAGTAAAGTCATGACTTGTATTTGAGATGATAAGATCATACTGATTTCAGTTTGACGCTTCTTCATTTTTGTTTAATGTTGTGTTAGTGTGCTTTACCTTGAGAAAATTTAATTCGCACATTGTGATTAGACCAAACAACCATGATGAAATTGAATATTCTGATTGTTTTTTGATTATTAAAACAATGGCTGTAATGATGTGTAATATCACAGCCCCTGTGTGTGTGTGCATTGGCACGGCTGGTGTGTGGTTTGGTCCGGTGCAGGCGAGCTGGGGAATGTAGAGCTGGAGTCAAGCTAATCTGTGAGAGCAGAGAGACTGGCTCCTGTCTGCCTGTCTGCCAGGCCTCTATCTGTGCGTCTCAGTTCACACCCTCCCTCCCTATCTCTACTGCAGCGCTGGGGCACAGCATGAGATTCAACTGGCCTCCACAGGGCCACGGACTACCAGTGTGCACACACACAAATCTAAATCATCTCTGCTAGATATGGGGAGAGAGCATCCAACATATAGACTTGTGAGTTTTACAGCATCTGTACCAAGAGACATAATCGAATTCATACACAAACAAATACATGAACTCATAAACTCACTAACATTTGTATGTTCTATCAAAAAGATGTGGATTGAAGAGCTGATCCTCATTAAAATGCCCAATACACAAGCAGGCAGTAGAATGTGAATATAATCCCACAGAGAGACTACAGGATTATCGCCCTCTCATTAATGTGTTGAAAATAACACCTCCCCTGGCTATTGGGAACCATATAAACCAAGTATATTCAGTGGTGTCCAAAATATATATTTGTATCCTTTTCTAATGAAATGCTAAATCAGTGTTGTTGTTTTAATAATAATTTATTATTATTATTATTATTATTATTATTTATTTTTTAATAATAACAATAATAATAATTATTACAAATTTATTTAATTGAAAAAATACATAGATGCTATTAAATATGAGTATTTATGTATATTTTTAATCAATTCGATTTTAACATTTCTTTTGAAATTGGAACCACTACTCAAAAAAAGGTTCAGATTTATTTAATTATTAATTTATGAATGAATGAATGAATGAAAGCAATACTTTGATTCAGCAAGAATATATTGAAATTAATTCCAAAGTTACAGTAAATACATTTAGGTTACAAAACATTTTTATTTCAAATAAATTATTTCATTTTAAACTCTCTAAGCATTGAACAATCCTGAAATATTTTTTGCGATTTCCACCAAAAATAATAAGCAGCAACCATATTCAGCCCTGATAATAATATGATAATAATTATAGTATGATAATAATTTTTCTTTGAGCATCAAATAAGCTTTTTAAAAATTATTTCTGAAGGATCATGTGACACTGAAGACTGGAGCAATGGCTGATGAAAAATGTAGCTTTGCCATCACAGAAAAAAAAAAACAATTAAAAATATATAAAAATATATATTTTAATTTAATAATATTTCGCATAATAAAGTAATAATATTTCATAATATTACTATTTGTATTGTATTTTTAATCAAAATAAATGCAGCCTTGGTGAGCATATGAGACATTTGAGAGGAATTTTTACAGACCACAAACTTTTGAACAGCAAATTCACTTTAGGGATTAAATATTTCTTATTTTTTTATGTAAAAAAATAAAGAGATTTTAATGTGGCCTTTTAGATCCCACTTTATATTGCATAATATGACCTCACTAGTCACTATCAAAATTATTACAGATTATATAAAATCTGTGTACTTTATCTACAGAGAAACTGGCTTTGTAAAGCCATATACCCTTATTTTTGTGAGCAGCCCATCAATATGTAATATAAACGCAACTACAACAAAAAGAAAATGTCTGCAATGTTTCCAAGCCTGTTCAATCATTCCACTAAAAACTGCTCATCAGGAAACTGCTTGACAAAATCAATGCAACACCAATATGTTACCTACTAAATGCCTTTCAATTAAGACCAAGGAAGCTCATGTGTTAATGGGTGGTTTATGTGTTAGTGTATTGGCACAACATCAAGGCAGCTTCATTCAGTGGCTCAATAGTAATGCAGTACTATGTGTAGTCTATGTATAGAGGAAGTTCCTCTCCCTTTCTAAACAACTAGAAATGTGTAACTGAATAGCACACAGACTGAAGCTGCTCTTCTGGGTGTGAGGGAGGAAGGAGGTTTGTGAATGTGGGCCAGAATCGAGGTCAGTGCGGGGTGATTCCACGTCAGACAGGTATGGCACTCGTGACTGGGTGAGTCAGAGCGGTGGCACAGGAGTCACTGGGGCACAGGTCACATGAACATATGGCCATATCCCAGCCAAAGAATCTCATTTTTCACTATGTCTTTGAGTACATATGCTGTATTTGCAGTATTGAGTGTTTGCAGTACACGTTTGTAGTCTACGACCCTGATTTGTGTGTGTGCTCGTAAGAGTCAAACTTGACATTTATTCAGTCATACAATTTTAACATAGTCCTAGTCTACACAAAAGCCACACTCTTATTCTGTTCTTTCTTCTTTTTCTAAATGCAATCAGACAGAATCTCTTGAAGGAGATAAGCCTATATATACCGGATGTAGGGGCGCATAGATATAATTATGAATGGATATGAAGTACGCAACCTCTCTTCAAAAAGACTAACCTCCCATGATACTCCATGTATCTGACTACTGTACCAGACATGATTGTCGTCTATGACTGGGGGCAACTTAAGGAATGCAAACAAAGGTAGTCTAGCTTTTTGTAGGTTACATATTGCACACCATTTCTATTCCTTGATATAAAGTAATGCATACTTCATCTGAATATACAAATGTTTTGTGACTGCCCATGTAAAAGATGTATTTTTGGCAATTATTGAAGGAGAAATGGAGAAAAACTGGGGATGAGATGCACTGATAATTCTGTGATAAACAGAAGTATCATTAAGATACTATATCACAGTGAGAATCACACACACACACACACACACACACGCACACACACACACGCGCACACACACACACACACACACACACACATATATACATATACACACACATGTATATACATATACATATATGTATGTGTGTATGGTATGTATATATATATGTGTATATATAATATTATTTTAGTTTTTAGTTTGAATTATTTTAGTTCTAGTACAAAAAAATAGCTAAAATGATTTCATAGAATATAATATCATCTAATATCCATATCATAATATAAATATTAGGTTATAATACAACATTATCTCTAATATTAGCTTATAACCATGGTATTGATAAAGTGTGTATCTCTAATAACAATAAAATCTAAGAATCATGTAAAATCTGCTTGTCTCAAAAATATTCCTACCAAAATAAGTTATAAAAAAAAAAGTGTCAAAACAGCATACTAGATAAGAGACGCTCTGCAACCGAGAAAGTGTTAAACGTTGCTTAAATGCTGTGAGAACCCTTTGAGGTTTCCGTTCTCTGAGCATTCAGATAACTTGAGTTATCTAATGCAACTGAATGACAAGAAGGAAAACAGACTCTAGCACACAGAATGAAAGCCATCTTAAAAGGAAAGATGGAGTCTCTTGCAGTGAGGTAAGAGGGCTTTTAACAATGAGCTCACCAGGAACAGCTCTGGATCATGACGTCAACACAAAATGCAAAGCTACGATTCACTACACAAATCAAAGTCTTGGAAGTCTTGACTGTAATAGGGCAAAAATTTATGAAGTTGAGCAGTGTAAACGGTTAAGCTCATTTGTCCAGCAATTATTAGATTCAGGAACCGTCTTTGTTCTGCTTTATGTGCTGTAGTTTAAAGCTCTCTCCCGTTACCATTTCACTGCATAATTGTCCAAAGACAGAACATTTTCCCTGCGTAGTGACCAGCTGTAATGAACAGTTAAATAGGGTGTGAAATATCTCCCCCTGAGGCCCCATAAAAAACAACAACTTATACACACCATTTAACTAAACCACACACACACACACACACACACACACCATCCTACAACCAGCTGTCCAAAAGCCAATTACTTATCACAGACTAACTACACATTTAAAGGTTGGAGAAACAAAAAAGAGGGACAATTATGTGTGTGAGGTTACTGACAGGTCTGTAATTCGTCATAGACAAAACTGGCGTTAAGAATTGCAAAACAAATCTGGGTTTGGCAGATGCAAACGCTACCTGATTAGTGCTAATTGTATATCGGTTTAGAAGTAATAATGATCTGGGCTGCTTTTCATCCTTCCTGTCTGGCTCTTTAGGGGAAAGGGAAGTGGTGTGTGGCCAAGTATGGTGACCCATACTCAGAATTTGTGCTCTGCATTTAACCCATCCAAGTGCACACACAGTAGTGAACATACACCCGGAGCAGTGGGCAGACAATGCTCAGGCGCCCGGGGAGCAGTTGGGGGTTCGGTCTAAGATGGGCCGAACACAGAAACCCATATCAACCCACTGAATAGCTGTAATAATATAGAATGCTGATGACCAGTGAGATCTCAATGCAAAAATCCAACATTTACCATCTGGAAGGATATTCAGCAGAAGAATAAAATATCCAAAACAAAATCGACAAATAACACAGTTTAGAGAATAAAAAAAGTCAAAAGTTTGGGAATGGTACAATTTTTTATGTTTTTGAAATAAGTCTCTTATGCTCACAACAGCTTTACATTTGATCAAAAATAACATAAAACAGTAATATTGTGAAATATTACAACAATTTAAAATAGCTGTTTCTGTTTGAATATGTTTAAAAATAGAAATGAATTCTGTGATGCAAAGCTGAATTTTCAGCATCATTACTCCAGTCTTCAGTGTCACATGATCCTTCAGAAATCATTCTAATATGCTGATTTGTTGCACAAGAAAAAAAATCGTATTATTATAAATTTTGAAAACAGTTGTGCTGCTTAATATTTTTGCAGAAACTGCGACAAAGTTGTTTTAGGAATAAAAAACAGCATTTATTTGAAATAGAAATCTTTTGTTAATGTCTTTACTGTCAATTTAATGCATTCTTGCATTAAATCTAATCTAACTGCATCTAATCATTTCTAACTTTCAAAACTTTTTGAAGGTAATGCAAGAACCCCATAAATTTGTATATCCTCTAGAGCAGGGGTCACCAAACTTGTTCCAGGACCGAGTGTGGTGACCCCTGCTCTAGAGCTTTTAAGGTTATACCATGGAGAAAAAAACTTATAAGAGGGCAGTTCAGTAAACATAAATTAAAACTTTAATAAAATGTCATTTTACGAGTTGTAACAATCCTAACTGTAATACGGCCTTTGATGTTTGTGATATATTACTGCATTAGATCATGTCCAGGTTTTTTCCAGATGAATGCATTTGCATTTCTGTATGAGCGTGCATGTGTGTGTTTGTGTAAGAGAGAGAGAGAGAAAAGGAAGAGAAGTATGTATGTGTGTGATCTCAATTCTCAAGCAGAAAACAAACCGAGACAGATCACGCAGAGGAAGTCTGTATGATATCAGCATTACAGTCAGAGACCCTACGGTCAGGAACTCTCCGGATCCATAACAGAGAAGAGGATGTAAGAGTAGACTACGTGCATGTATAAAAGTGACCAGTGAATAAAACAAATAATCACTGCATGACACAAGTTCTGTTAAACTGCTCAAAATGATCAGATTTGTAAACCAACACATCCAGTCTGATCAGATCTGATGAATTCACTGTGACACGGCCAGCTTTACTCTTCACTGCCTCCCTCAGTGAGTGAAGCCATTACTACAACCGACTTGACAAATCACATTTATGATAGTGTTATCTATATCAGGTGTTTTATCTGTTAACCATGATATATGAGAATGTATACAAAAACAATATACAAAACTGTGTCCTGAATGTAGCTTGATAAGAAGATGAAGCAAGAAAATCCTGTAAACAAGAATGGACATGCTGTTTGAGATAAATGAAAAAAGTTACTCGAGTTGGTCAAAAAACTATTCAGATCAGTTCATATATACTCTTTTTTAAGCAGTAATTGCTGAACATATGAAATTAATCAATCATTTATGAATAGTTGTTAATGTACTTACTAGCAATAATCAAAGGACAAAGATCCAATCTCATAAATCATTGACAGTGATAAAGTGAAAAAACATCACTAAAAGTGGAAGAAAATTACAGAAAAAAGAAAGGAATAGGATATTTGTACTTATGTATTTTTACGAATCAAGGATGCATTCAATTGATCAAAGGTGACAAAGTCATATGTGACCCAGGACCACAAAACCAGTCTTAAGTCGCTGGGGTATATTTGTAGCAATAGCCAAAAATACATTCGGTCAAAATTATTGATTTTTCTTTTATGCCAAAAATCACAAAAAGTAAATATTGTGTTCCATGAAGATATTTAGTAAATTCCCTACTGTAAATATATCAAAACTTCATTTTTGATTAGTAATATGCATTGCTAAGAACTTCATTTGGACAACTTTAAAGGTGATTTTTTTCACCCTCAAATTCCAGATTTTCAAATAGTTGTATCTCGGCCAAATATTGTCCTATTCCTACAAAATATATATCAGTGGAAAGTTTATTTATTCAGCTTTCAGATGATGTATAAATCTCAATTTCAAAAAATGGACACTTATGTTTTGTGGTCCTTGGTCACATTTATAATGTTACTAAAGATATGTTCTTTTGAACTTTATTCATTGAAAAAAAACAAAAACAAACTAATTATAATAAATAAAAATGAATTTTGTTTCCACAAAAGCACCAAATCAGCATATTTGGCTTCTGAATGTTTATGTGACACTAAACCTTTCCAAAACATAAAAAAAACTTACCAACCTAAAACTTTTGAACAGTAGTGTAATTATATTACTTCATTAATTGTCATCGTACCATTTTACAGCATTTCAATTTTTTTTATTGATCGATTAAAACTCCTTCTTAATCTAATCTGGTTCATTTTTGATCCCAATTTACTTTTTAATATACTAATCTTTTACAGTCACGTTAATAAAGTTTTGCTAATTCTCATGTTGTCACTAATTACACAAAGCGGTGCATTAGGTAACATTTCATTACGAAAATAAATTGTATGTAAACGCCTCACTGTCAAAAGCCAAAATGTCAAAGTTCACTCCGTGTTTTTTTTTCAGTTCTTCTGGTTAATTAAGGTGACAATAGTGACTCATTGACAGAGAGAAGTGAATTTGCATTGAATAGAGCTAGAATGGTGTTCTTCCCCACTGATGCTTTAAATACCCCCTCGTCTGTTTACTTTCCCATCCACGACCCTATAACAAGAGAACGAGAGAGAGGGAGAGGGAGGTTATCTATGGCTGAAACGAAGAGGTTTATGTATGTATCTGTTATAAACTCCATTCACACATTTAAGGCTCCTCATTCATGTGTTTTCACAGGGAGTGTGAGTGAGAGAGAGGTGGAGTTTGCTTGATGTGGTGCAGAGGAGTTGCGCAAGTGTCACTGCATGGGCCTGAGCTGGCAGCTTACCTGAGTCATTCTGCTGAGAGTTCACATTCCTTATCTCTCTCTCTCACACACACACACACACACACACACACACACACACACACACACACACACCTTCTTGGAAAAAGATGCTAAAGCTGTAAAAATACAGGTCTGTACATGTGTAATATTTGTTAAGATGTGGACCCTGCACACTCATATATCATTCAGGAGACAGAAAAATAACCACAACACCTAACAGGTCCGATTAGTGCTGGCTAATAATGAAATGGCATTGTATGTGCTATTACTGAGCAAGTTCTGGATAATATAAAATACTTCATGAACTGAACCACAATATTCAATCTGTCAAATCATATGTGATCTGCCTATAAACCCCAGTGGCCACATTAAAATATTACATCTCCTCACAAATGTGACCCCGAATCACAAAACCAGACATAAGGGTCAATTTTTCTAACTTGAGATGTGTACATCACCTGGAAGCTGAATAAATAATCTTTCCATTGATGTATGGTTTGTTAGGATCTGACAATATTTGGCCAAGATACAACTATTTGAAAATCTGGAATGTGAGGGTGCAAAAAAATCAAAATATTGAGAAAATCGCTTAAAGCTGTCCAAATAAATTTCTTAGCAATGCATATTACTGATCAATAATTAAGTTTTCATATATTTACTGTAGAGAAATGTACAAAATATCTTCATGGAACATGATCTTTATATCCTAATGAGTTTTGGCATAAAATAAAAATCGAACCAACAGGCTTGCGACTAGTGTTGAGTCCATTTGAACACCAAGGGTGCTCACAAAGAAATCGAATCTATTTTATCGAACCTAATTATATCCAGCTATTTAAAACAACAACATGCACAAAAGCGTGCAACACTGACTAAAGCTGAAGGTCCAAAGGTGCTGAAACTTTCGCATAAGTCCAAGAACGCTTCCAAACGTAGACACTGCACGTATTCTTGTCGCTTCCTCGCTTAAAGTAATTCATACTATTAATAGCCTAATAATCACAGCTTTAGTAAGCAGCGCTTCAGAAATACTGATGCTCACCTTCTTTATAGGACAAAGAACTGTCTCATATAATTTATTTTAAAAATTAATAAACCAGCCCTGGTTATTCACAGCTTTTTATCCGCTTCTTCATCTTTCAAACAGTCTGTCATGAACACTAAAGGTTTTCCATGAACTTCTTGGAAAGTCACATCTCAAAAGCGCACAATTTATTTCGCGTTGATCTTGTACTGTTCAAATCATAGCCTATAGCACATAGGCTATTTAATGTTGGATTGTTCAAATTATACCATGTGAAAATTATTTAAATGAAAAGTGGCAGACAAACGGATAAATTAAATGAACAAACAATGTACCTAGACATTATTTATTATAGTTTGATAAGTCGCTTTTCCGCAACTCATCTCAGTCTCGTGCCACCGCTCGTGCATCATTTGCTCTTTGCTTCAACATGATCACACAGCCCGTTCCTTCTTAACCCACCAGGTGGCGCACTTTTACAGTATTTACGGTCCCAGTCATCATTAAGTCACAGGTTCTGCATTATCAACCTGGTCTCATAGAAATGCGTGAAATGAGATCAGGTTGGCATTATAGGACTTCAACGAGACGACATACATCTCCGTGAAGTAAAATGTCTCGGCCCCTTCGGAAACACATTTTTTTGTGATTCATTTAGAAAAGCAGAAACATAAGATTTAGTAAACCACTGCAAGGAAAGGAGAGGCGTTTCATATTTCACTGCAATACTAATACCCCGATTTGTAAAGTTTTTTCAAATATTATTTTTTTTCTTCTCTCAAATAAAGATGTTTGTTTGGTAAGGGTAAGAATTTGAATATTCTGAATATTAAACCTTCCCATGACTTATTTATGAAATGAGCAGTGGAATATAACTGGATTAAGGATTATTCATAATCAGTTTATGCATTATTGATTTTATTTATTATTGCCAGGCTGTTATTGAAAATAAAACTTGTTCTTAATTAACTTGCCTGGTTAAATAAAGGTTAAATCAATGCATTATTTTATTTTGTATAAACAACATTTTTTTTTTTAAATACAAATATATTCACTAACAGGCTAAACAGGAAATAACAAGGCAAACTTAAAGATGTGTCAAAGTTAGAGACCTTGACTGCCACCATCCATCTATCCATCCATCCATCTCTCTCTCGCTGCCTCTCTGGTCACAGGGGACTGATTAAATGGTTGTGTGTGTGAAGAGCTGAGACAGGCGAACAGGGTGCTTTAGTGAATGCTCCGTAATCATATTAGCTAGCACTTCACATAAAGCAGAGGGAGCAAATCACCACCAACACATAATGGACCTCAGAAAGCTCATCAAACACAAAGAGGGAGGCAGGAAGGGATAGATAAGAGTTCGATTGATTCCCATCGTCCTAGTACATATACCTCTAAGCCAAACACACTCACAGACATGCACACACACACATACACAGACTTCTGCCTTTTAGAAGAGATGTCACCTTTCAAATACAGTTGTGCTCATTAGTTTACAAACACTTTGAGATGTAAGATGTTTATCATTTGCAAACAGAAGCGTGATCAAAAAAATGCTTTTTGTTTTTAGTACTGCCTTGAGAAAGATGCATAACAGATATTTATCTATACTGTCCACCAGGCAAATCTAACATAAATTACACAAACGATTCTATTCAAAAGTTTAAATACCCTCATTTCTTTAACATTCTCAGGCATCAGTGACTGACTTTTATAACAGCCTCAGTTGAATCCCTCTGTTGTTCTTAGTAGCAAATCAGGTCTTCAACGTCTTGAAGTAATTGTGAAGGAAGCAACACATGATATTAAGATACTTACTTTTGAATGGGATAGTTAGGTTATCAATTATTTTGTTTCCACGGGACATATTAGTATTTTATTTTAATATATTGAAAATTCAGATAATCAAATGATGAGAAAATATAAAACCACAATTAACAGAAAAATCAGTGTAATTCACTTGAACTAAATATGTCCAATTGCTTCCGTAAGACAAACTACAATTATTCTTAATTTAAATGCATAATTTAAATAATAATAAAAAAAATTATGCAAGGTCCACAGCAGGTTTTGCAGAGTGCAAGTAATCAAATGATAAAACCACAAAAGCACAAAAGTACTTGACAATATGAGATTGACTTTATATATTTTCTTTTCAATTAATCAATACCTTATTAAAGAACCAACCACCTCCAAGATGAAATCCATTACAAAATTGGATTTTTTAAAAGTATACAAATAAAAGAATAAAAATTCTACTTATTATCTTTCCAATATAAATCGCTGATCTATCTATATAGATGGATAGATGGATAGACAGACAGGATAAAGTGAGAATTGTTCAACATGAGATAAGTTGATAAAAAAAAAACTTCCTCTCCTATATATATATATATATATATATATATATATATATATATATATTCCTTAAAACCCAAGGTCTCTCTGCTAAAGTTCAAGTAAAAAATATCCTTTTATTGTCCCTGACTGGTTTAAAAAAAATTATTCCACTTTGCACACACAAACAAATCCCCCAATGTTTCTGTAAAGCAACGAAGACACAATTTTAAAGTTGATATGGCATTGTTTATGAGGGAGCCACATCCAAAGGCAGCTGTAAGTGTATCCAGAGGGAAACAAGATCCGGACAGAGTGGAAAAGCAGTGCGTATGCAGTTTGTCAGAGATCTCGGTGGTCTTTATCAGACTGCTGGTGTGTGGGTGTGTGTGTGGGAAGGGGGGGGGGGGGGGGGGGGGTGTTTAAGGGAGTTCGCTCTCCTGATCTATTTTGGGGCACCACCTTAGTAAGCACAAATGAGTCTATAGAGACACATCACACAAGCACTAAGTGTCTCTCTCACACAGACACACACACACACACACACACACACACACACAGTGCGTATCATCACTACTCTTGAGCTGTGGCCACATGTCAGTTGGGAAAATACTTGCTTTTTCATTTACCCTTACACAACAAACCACATTTAAGTAGGGGTTTCCATTATTTAATTTGGTCCAGATTATGGATGGTGACAAACTGTTTTCTGAGATAAAATAAAAACCCAAAGCCAGGGTCTTTTTGTGATTGAGAAATATGAACAGGCCAATTGACTTTCAGTGAGGAGAACAGAACTGAATCTTTCACTCATACAGTGTGACAAATACCCTCTGTTACTCAGAATCATCACAATTAATTCTGCAATATTATCGACTTTTTTCAGAAATCACTTACTGTCATAAGCACTGCAATCCTGCTTGCAGTCAGACAGGGGTATAAAATAAGTGGAGTGGGCATTTCCTGGAAGAAGTCAGCAAATAATCAATGTGTGAAAGGGTCAGTGTTTGATCGGAGAAATGCAAGCTCCAGTGTTCACCTTTTTCGGACAGCAATAAAGAGAATCAACATGCCACAGATATGCCTGCAGAGGTCTGTCTAGAACAAAACTCTATATTCTAAATTCTGTAGATGCTATATTCACTATAAAATCAATCCATTACTTCATGAACCCTCAGAATAGGTTCATTGTAGGAACTGGCAGTCCTAACACCTAAGTTGGTCAGTCCAACCGTCAGGCTAACAGGATTAATTTTGAAATAATGTCCAAATGGTCCATCCATGTTCTCCAAGGGGTTGTGGTTTGGTAGCATCAGCAGTGGTATTCGACCAGATAATGACAACAATATGCAAGGGGGGAAAAAACGTCTCAGGTTACGTATGTAACCCTGGTTCCCTGAAGGGAACGAGACGCTGCGTCGAAACGTCTTCAGCGTGACTGCGCTCTGAATCACGTGTGTAATCTTTCCAATGGAAGGGCGAGACGTCACGGGCGGGTGACGTAATCGACCAGGAAGGACCACAGCTTCCACAGCTCCGGGCCAAGTCTGTACCATAGCATCCAGTCCCAGTGGAGCTGGATGACTCCGGGCCTCAGTGCTCGAAGCACGGCCAGCATTTCCAGGCAGTTGATGTGCCATGCTCTTGAGATGGCGACCACTCCACAGACCTAACGTGACAAACCAGTCCTCGGACTTGATCTGAGATACTTACCTGTTTGAGTTTTGAGCACCTTGAACTTCAGTCTGCTGACTGAGCGGTTCAACTGACGCAGATCTAAAAAGGGACGCAACCCTCCATCCTTCTTCGGAACAATGTAGTACCGGCTGTAGAACCCGGGCTCTCTTTCGTGAGGAGGGACCACCTCGATGGCCTCCTTCCTCAAGAGAGTGTCTACTTCCTGTTCCATGACCAGAGCCTGTTCGGGGCCCACCAATGTGGGAATCACCCCGTTGAAAGGCGGCGGCAGAGCGCCAACTGAATACGATAGCCTTTCTCTACATTATGCAGGACCCACTGAGACACATTTGGCAGTAGTTTCCACGCTGCCAGATGGTCTACTAAGGGAACCAGTCTCTCGAGACTGGCCTCTGATGTACTCAGAGCTGCTGGCTCGGTGCTCTGAAGCGGAGGACCGGGCTTCCGAACCCAGAGAGCGGGCGCTGGATCTGATGGGAGAGGAAGAAGATAGGGGCTCACCCGTCTTCATTCTCTCCACCTGATCAATGTGCGATTCCCACGAGCGCAGGCACCGCTCCGCCTTTTTTATTTTTCTTCGGCAGAAGCGGGGCCGGCACCACGAGGAACGCTAGTGAAAGCTCACTCCTCAAAGAGAGCCTTCCGAGAGCAAGCATACGCAATGACAAACGCTCACAAAGCGGGCAGAAAACAAACGCTCCCTCAAAAGCTGACTATGTGTGCTCTGCTCTCAAGCAGACCACACACGGACTGTGTATATCCCCAGCAGTGATATAACGTTTGCAGGGAAGAACATACAGCCTGTAATGCGATCTGCACTCGACCAAGTGCTTGCACACATTGTGGAGCTTATTTCAAGTGATTGTGCTTAGGGACAAACAACACTAAATAAGACTCACAACACAGATCGACAGACACACACAGAGAATAGCGGTTGCTGAATGACAAAAAGCAAACGCCGGTTCCACCGCACATGCTTTTATGCTTCCTGGTCAATTACGTCACCCACCCATGACGTCTCGCTCTTCCATTGGACAGATTACACACATGATTCAGAGGGCGGTCACGCTGGAGGGGTTCCCCTAGCGTTTCGACGCAGCTCGAGTTCCTGGAAAGGAACATCTTTCAACATTAGCTGTCATTCAAATAAAATAAACATATAAATTGGCAACAAACACATTTATAGATAGATACCAATCTTTTCTTCCCTTGGAATTCAAGTAGGCCTATTAAACAATTTTTATGAAGCTGAAATTACACTGACCTGTGGGTCGTACAGAAACATAATTTAACAACCTCGGAGCTCACAGTAGGTCTATACTGAAAGACCTTCATGTCATTTTTAAAAATCAATGTCTATGTTAAGTAAATGAATTATTCTTCATTGTTCATCCATTCATACACAATTATTAGCCTAGGCTATATTATATGTAAGTCAGCGCACTATAACGAGCAATCATAGTTGCATTAACCTTTAGCACTGGTGGAGTCCTGGAGAAAACACCCCTAATGAATACTTAATACCAAGGCTATTGATACGAATAAACTCATAGCTTATATATAAATTAAAACAAAGTAATTCCGCAAAGGCAGGTCACTTTCGACAGATCATCACCGCTAGTACACAACAGCGACTTCTCGCGATAGTTCATGATTTTGCCAATAGCAAAGAATCAGCAACTAAAGTAACAGAGAGGGACCGGTTATTGCCGACAAAAGGGGACAAACTCACCGTCTCTTTAATGAACGCTATAGCTGAATGAAGAAGGGCCTCGCTGTCTTGATCTCGGTCCCAGCGGCCCGTGAAATGAGCGTGTGTGCGGGGTGCGAGGTGACGGCCAAGTGGCAGCGCGCGCAGTAAGCACATTTTCCGCGCGAGGCTAATTAAACCTCCACAGAGTAAGTGGTGTCCTATTAGCGCTTCAGAAGCCCGTCCCGTTAATAAAGCAAGCTGGATCGATGCCCTTCATTACTTTGTGTGCGGTTCCTCTCTAAATAAATGCTTAAAATACAGGATAGCCCAAAGCTGTTACTGGTGAAACAGCGTTTTAGAAGGAGTCCAAACCTATTCGTTAAGTTTACGTCGTGATTACACGTGCCAAATATAATTGGTGAGCTTTCCTCAAAAATTGTGACTTGACTTTTCCCTTTTACTAGTCAAGTAAAAGTAATTGTTGGACAGTATAAACTTTTGAACATAAATAGGGTCGAAAAAAATATGAAATTCTAGCTAAAAACCCTCATTCCAAGATTCTTACATATTTTTAAACAAACGTTTTAAATAAGGAATAAAAACTAGAAAAAAACTTAAAAGTAAATGAATGAATGAGTGAATGAATAAATAAAATTAATAAAGGCAATAGAAGAGCTGATGTAGGCTTAATAGCTATAAGAAGGGCTTGGACCTTTCTCTATGAAAGTGTGTATGACCCTCTCGGGTAATATCTTGCACTAAAGCCTTTCTAAGAAGGATTGTAAGCAAAAATGTATAGAAGAAATTAATAACACACAATGTCATCAGGGAATAACATTGTGTTAACACAGGCACCATGCGTATTTTCTTTTTAATGCCCTCCACATCAAAAGAATAATTTATTCATTGAGAAAGAATTTACCAGAGTACAGGCAAGAACCTTATTTTCCCATCCTCCCCTGAGGCCGTCATGGCTGACTTGTGTCATATTTACTGTGTAATTGATTTTTAAATGCATTCTTCATCTTGTTTGCCTCCTGTTTCCCCACCCAGAGCAATTGATCTCCCTGCACTCGTCTGCCGCTCTCCTTTCTTTTTCATAAAGGAGCGGAGTTTGATACAGAGCAATTTTGCTCTCCTTTTCATTATCACTCGCTCTCTCTCTACCTCATTTGCCACCGCCGAGAGGACACTCTTAGGGATCCGTGAGAGGGAACGACAGAGGGGAGGTCAGTGGAAAGCAGGCGCAGTCTTCTCACCCCTGGGAGAGATCGCACGAGATCAGAAAGTGCCGGTATGCACAGTACTTCCTGTAGGAGGTGGAGGGGTGCACAGAGTGAGAGGCATTGCTAATCAATCCATGGATGCATTGTAAAATCAATGCACTGTATAATTAGGGCGATCCAAGGGTAAAAACAAATTGCTGCTCTGCAGTTTAGTCTCTCTGCAGTCACAGGCCTCTCGTTCGAGGCGGATGGCATGCTTTACCAGGAGCATTGCGATATCTCTCTTTATTTTAGATATGCAAAAATATATGTACATACACTTCTTCATTTGGGTTTCTGACCTGGAATTAAACACTTTCATTTTGTATATCCAGCTCAGATGTGACCTGAGATTTTTGGAGTGCAAGCATATATGCCTGTTTATACTTGGTAGGTTTGAATAAAACAAACTCTGGTGCAAAATCTCTACAGTTTGAATCATTTTGGAATAAGTGTGAATGCTGCCATAAGAACTCTGGTGCAGTTTGACTGATATATGAATGCAGCGCAGACCAAAGATATCTAACAAACTAAAAACAGGATGTGATGTCACAAGATCTAACCCTAAAAAGGACAAAATGCTCAAATGCCGTCTCCTTGTAACCGATTTCTGTGTGCAATGGAGGAATTCCTGGGTCTATTTTGACTCCTTTATACATTTTATAAGCTCTTTGTGAGTTATCAGCTGGTAAAAATACAACCATGTGTACACAATACAATGAGAGCATTTAGCCCAGCACAGAGCAGTTTTAGATACTCAGTAATTCACAAAATACATGTCAGAATAGTTCTCCAAAATAGGTTGTGACCGCATCTTTATGCTTTATGCCTTTTGTTTTAATCTTCAGGTTCAGTTTTAAAAATAACAATGAGAACACCAATCAAACCAGGACTGAATGTATCATTAACTTTTTTTTTTTTTTTTTATGGTCTACAAGTGTAAACACTTGCACTCAAAAATTAAATTTCACCAATTAATCGCCCTTTATGTAATTCCAAATCTGATTTTCTTTCTTCTGTACAAAAGGAGATATTTAGAAAAGGAGCCAAGTGGGGAGTCAGAAGTCACAGAATTTTCACTGCTGGCTAGACTATACCTTTATGGACACGGTACGCCATTGTGGAACACACAAGCACAGCAATACCTTATAGAAAAACAGAAGAAAAAAAAATACTAGCAATTGTCTGCCAGAACATTATCTGTAAAGTCTATGGACTTTTCCTTTACCCCTTAAAACAACACAATGCAGAAATACAAAGTGTGTAATTCCATTATATGGGTAAAATGCCTGTGAATAATAAACACAGCAAATTCCCTTATATTAACACAGTATATTGGGCTCTGATTTTACAAACGTTTCTTAAAATTGATAAAATATAGATAAATATATAAAAGTCTATAAAATATTTTTTACACTAAAACTAGCTATGTTGCACATGCAAGACACAATAGTATTGTACAACTATAAGAAAATAACAACTGAGTTTACAGCACCTTCAGACACTTAAAAATAAAGGTGAAAAAAACACTGGTCAATGATGCAGCCACAAAGAGATGTGTGCTGCTAACAGTCCTGCATAAAGTACCAGGATTTTTTTTACACATGGTTGGCAAACGTTGATGTTTCAGTGCCATCTCCATTTTGCGACTGAAGATCAACCAGCAACTTGTTTCCAAAAAAACTGCGTTAAAGATGATCATTTCTTTCAGTGCATCTGATTTTAACGTACACTACAAGTGTAAATTGAGATCTAAATGACCAGTTCTTGAGCTGCCATCACCACCTTTATCATTCTGAACACATTCTCCTGCTGTCCTTCAGTCAAACTAAGCTCAAAGCCAGCCAAAAGAATTGGCAGTTGGCACTGGTGACCAGGGACTGATGTCTTTCTCATTGAATTCCTATGAAGTCCTCTAGATGTCCATTAGTGAGAAATTCTCCTCATATTAAAAACAGGGCCATCTGACCACTAATCCAGCACTTCAGGTCTCTTCTCATCATCCATCCCTTTCCTCCCTCTCTTCCACAGCCTGTTTAATCACTCTAAAGCTTCCTTTCCTCCTCTCTTTTACCTGTCTACTGTGGTCTAATTTCTATTTTCAGTCCTCCTTTGGTTCTTTGTAAGTAGGCCTGCTATAGAGAGATTTACATCTGCTCTGCTGAGGTCTCAGGTCTCTAATATTCAGTTTAACCTCATACAGGACAGTGAAATTTCAGATTTCTAGTAGGTCAAAACAACTAAGGAAGTAACATCGGGAAGTTACATCAGAAGTTGTTTCTCCATATATATATATATATATATATATATTTATTTATATATATTTTTTAATTGGGATGTACAGAGCATGTGCTTTAAACCGTGCGTTAGGAATAGTATTTTTATGATATTTTAAATCAAATGAACGCAGCCCTGGTGAGCATAAGAGTTATTACTCAGCATGTGATTTCAAAACCAATTACATTTTATACAACAAAGCAACAGCAGAATTTCAGAAGTCCAAAGAGAAGACTTGGATAAGAAGTGAGGTGTAACCCAAAAGGTTGGATTGGGATGTAGATAATTTATTAGGGAGAGATTATACATTGTTATTTCCGATCTTATGCATTCACTTGTGCTGCTCAAGCCTATAAATCAATGATTTGCACACCACTGCACACCACAAAACAAAACAAAACAAATTTAAAAAAGTGTAAATATGAATACCTACATTGTACTATTTAAAGTATAATTTCCAGGACGTATTAAATTACATAAAATATAATTTTATATTAAAAATTAGTGTCATTTGTCATTTTATGAACTCATTTTTTGTTGTAGTCATTTGCAAAAAATACCAAGAGGACAGAGAAGAGGTGGCCACTGATTGGTCAGCGAAGGCGTTTTGTCAGTGTAAGCAGGTTAACAGTGTTTGCAAAGGCATGAGTGACATCATCATCTAGTGTGGTGTATTGCGGAGCTCCAGTGTAAAGGAGTTTTGCTGCAGTGTTCTCCATACTGTTGCGAAAAAGCCTTTAATGCAGGCGTTCCACTCCCAATGCAGCAAGATACAGCAATTCACCTACTGGGATGCATGTATCGTTTCTGTCTAATATCATGCCCTCATCCCAATACACAGAACGAATGAGAACCACATACAGTAGACAAATACATGCACACGTAAGGACACATAACGCCCCAACAGATAGGAAATTATTACGCTTGACAGGATATAAATACTCTATAGATTCAGTTATGTGCATCCCACTTCCTTTTCTAGCTTGTTCATAAGATACTCCACCAGTTCTCCTTCTGACAGAACAGAACTGACTGTATTTCCCAGTGACGCAAGACCTCACACTTACAGTTTTAGGCAATGACCAGCAGAGGGAGACTACCATCAACCTCAAACCACCCTTTGAAGAGTGCAGAAGCATAGACTGAATCGATTGTAATTATCTAGTCATGATGTCTTACAGGTATATTGGCTTTCCACACAATTGCATGCATTTAAAATGCACAACAACAGGAGATTTTGCGCTTGAATGCATGTGGACGCCACTGTCCCGTCACCAAAAACTGCAGGAAGTAAGATAAAGAGGGAGGAATTCAAAAAATATTATTTTTTTTAACTCAGCAATGAATGAAACAAAAATGAATTGGGAAAATATGGATGGAAGCATCCAATGGAAGCATTTTGGCGTGATGGTTAGAGGATTATGGGAAAGAGAGGGATGGAAAGAGAGGTAGAGTGCTGACTCCAGCCGAGTAGAGGCCTCCTCTCTCTTGGCCTCTTTCTTAATTACTGCATTGATTGTTGAAGCTCAAGGCTGAAGACCTGACGTAGAGAGAGAGAAAGAGAGAGAGAGAGGAGGGGGTGGGGAGGTGGATATGGGGTTGATCGGAAAGTGGGAAAATGTATGTCCATCCCATGCAACTCACTCTCTTAATCAGAGCATATCTGTGCATCTGTCTGAGGCTTTTTTCCTGTGATTTCTAGAGGTTAATGTCCTGCCATTTTTACAGTATAAATAAATACCTTGCGCACCATTAAACAATTACAATCAATATGTATCAACAAGGAGCCTAATTAGTTTTAAGAGACAAGCAATTAAATATTAGTGCCCTCTGTAAACAAATTTAGTGTCCTAATTCAATAACACTAAATATCAAAGGCGATACATGGTGAGAGGGTTTAACTGTTCAAGACTGATTCGCTCCAACACAGTTTGGAATTTGAAATATAGGCTCATTGGGAAAACATGCCTGTACCTACATGTTTGCAAAACTCCCAAAACTTACTGATACATACAATTCACTAGTTTTCGGTTTAAATTACCACTAGTGGCAGGAAAACAACTTGGCACTGCAATTATCATTACAGTGGCAAATTATTGATTAATAAAAACATTTTTGCACAGTTACTTGCATGATAATATGTTTACATGATGTGATCTCATCTATATATGGCTTTTCGGACATAGTAAACTTGCTCAGTTGCTCACCTGGTACAGTGATGCAGATGATAGAATCAATTTAAAATAGTATAAATGCTTTAGCAAATGTGTTTTTATTTATTTTTTGTTTGCTGTTGTTAACACTATCGGTTAGATTTAGTGTGGTACCTTATTTTTTAACATGATAACACATTAATCTTATAGCGCCAGTCAGTGGAACGTTTCATTTCCAAATTACTGTGGTACATTCAACAACAAGTGCAATAATGCATTTATCTTAGATTTCCATTTATCTACTTTTCATAAAACGTAACTCACTGGACATTTAAGTGCCACAAAACATAAAAGACGCAACTTAGAATCATTTTACAGAAATGTCACCACAGACACGTTTTTTTCCAATGAGACTGCGAAATGGTTTATTAAAAGCTCTCTTTGATAACCGATGCACCTTATTCTCTGTTAACCTAAGGGAATTTGAATGAGCACTGTGTTAGGTCATTAATTAGATGTTCCCTCTGGGTAGAGGATCAGGTTTGACGGTTTGACCTCTGACTTGTTCAATAACCACCTGAATGATTATACATCGAGCTCCCTATTGCTATTCCCAGCGGATTTCTAAAAGCACAATCAATTTCGGAACGTCCTAAATGCATAAATGCAAACATACTGCACACATTTAGGTAATTATAATACTGTTAACTGAAGACAAAACTGAAAAAAAAGAAAAAGAAAACCTAAAACATTCCCTGGGAAATGAAATTTTTAAGACTCAGTAAAACTACAAAAGGCCTGTCAGTAACGTAGCTAAAATACCACTGCATTCTGAACTAAAACAAACGCTTGACATTTGACTGCAAGACAAAGCGCTGTACAGCTCTGAGAACTGAAAGTCAATAACTCATGCTCCAATGAGTTCATCTTACAGGCTGCTTTAGCATTCGATTGGGCTGCCCCTGACATTTGGGTTGCCCTACAGTCCCTCCCCTGTGCTGGTCCTATATTCTCTCTGGTTTACATGAAGAGAATGCCTGACATGGTCCATCAAACAGACATAAATTTAGCACATCCCATAAATAAACCCACGGCTACAGGCCCTACACCATGCACTCATGATGCCAATGGCATTATGCAGACCACAGGACATTGCAGGGTCTCTGAGGTGTGATCATACAGGTGATGTGTGTATTAAAGGTTTTTTCAGTGTTAAACCTTCTAATATTTAAGCTTAATACACAGCGACAACAGTAAGTCAGTGTTTCATAGATTGATCCTGCAGAAAAGTGTAAATGCTGTAGTGTTTTTAAAACACCTGTTTGTTTGAGAATCCGCCCAGCAACAGTTCAACCAATAGAATGAGTTTAGGGCAAGGCTTCCCTTTCCACACTCTTTCTGGCTATTTATTGTATATTTCCATTGCACTGAAATTTACGGAAGTTCTAAGCGGCCATGCATTATTATAATTTTTCTGTCTTGTTTTCTCGTGATCACGACTTAATTTTCTCGTGATCTCGACATAACGAGTTGTTTTCTCGTGATCACGACTTAATTTTCTCGTGATCTCGACATAACGAAAGTTGTTTTGTCGTTATCACGACTTAATTTTCTCGTGATCTCGACATAACGAAAGTTGTTTTGTCGTTATCACGACTTAATTTTCTCTGTGTATTCGGCATGAGAAAATGCTATAGAAGCAGCATCATCGCAGCATCATGGATGATCGTATTCGCTTTTACTTTGATCAGGGACTCACTCAAACTGAAATAATAAAAATAAAAATATGGTATAAGTACCATCCCAAATATTGAAGGTGTTGACCGACTACATTGATCCATGATAGAATACTTGTCATGCATATTCATACTCGGCCATTTTAGCTCTGTGTCTGTCAGTGATTGACGACTTACACATAAGTGTTCGACACTTGAGAAGGAGGCTGTCGGGTCTGCAACATTATCGTCGAAGACAATATAGCGACCCTGATTTTCTCACGATAGCTACAATTACGTCGTGAGAAAACAGTTTTTAGGTTGAGATCAACAACTTTCGTTATGTTCAGATAACCACAAAACAAATTTCGTTATGTCGAGATCACAAGAAAATTAAGCCGTGATAACGACAAAACAACTCTTTATGTCGTGATCACGAGAAAACAAGACAGAAAAAATATAATAATGCATGGCCACTTAGAACTTCCGTAGAAATTTCCAGGTGTTTGAATGACCTTTTTAAAATAAATGAGCAAAAATATCCTTAATCCTATTATACCTAAACTTAACAACTGCCTTACTAACTATTAATAAGCAGTAATTAAGTTATAGTTAATAGATAGTTAATAGTGAGCATTGGACCTTAAAGTATGACAGATTTTTAAAAATGTTTTTAAAGAAGTCTCTTGTGCTCACCAAGGCTATACTATAGTAGTCAACACTTGAAGTGGATCAAAAAAGTTAATTAAAGTTGTCCTAAGACAAGAACACATTTTGGTTTTAGGTTTTAGGACAACTTTGATGAAAGTTTTTGATCCACTTCAAATATTGACTAGTGTAATTTGATCAAAACTTAAGTAAAAACAGCAATATTGTACAATATTATTAACATTTTTATTATTGTATTTGAATATATTTTAAAATATCATTTATTTCTGCGATGCAAAGCTGAATTTTCAGTATTATTACTTCAGTACTATTATTACGTCTTCAGTGTCACATGATCCTTCAGAAATCATTCTAACATGCTGATTTGCTGCTCAAGAAACAGTTCTTATCAATTTTGAAAACAGTTGTAATTCTTAATATATTTTTTTTAACCATGATGACTAGAAAATTCAAAAGAACAGCGTATATTTGAAATAGAAATATTTTGTAACATTACAAATGTCTTTACTGTCACTTTTCACCAATTTAATGCATACTTGCTGTTTCTACTAAAAATAAAAAAAAAGCCCACATTTTTGAACGGTAGTGCTACTTGACAATTTGTGACAACACAGTATGTAACAGCCATAGGATGAAATGTTTATTCAACAGAGCAGCACAATTGTGTGAAAGTGTAAGGGTACATGAGGACAGAGAACGGAGAGGGAGATCTGTAGGGATTGAGTGACCTGAAAAACTCAAACAGGACTTGCAGGTAAGACTGCAGGCTCACACGCAAATTTCAGCCAATCGGAGAGGGACAGCAGTTAGGACAGAGGAAGAGAGAGAACAGAAGAACCCAGTGCATTGTCCCTGTTTGTTTGTGCAAAACGAGTCCAGGAGATGGGACAAAACCCAGGCTTTTGAGAGTTAGTGTATATTTACAAAATATCTGAAATGTGAAACTTCTATTTATAGGAACAATGAGACACATAGGCCATTCAACCGGTAGACCACAACAATTCAATCTGGCCCAATATTATATCCTTTTAAAAAGCATGTCTATATTTTTAAATACTTTTCATCTTCCATAATCAAATATACTTTAAATCTCATTACAGACTTTAATGTTTGTCTCTTCTCTGCAGCATCTTTTCTGACATATGCACACACACACACACACACACACACACACAGACACACACACACACACACACAGAGTCTGCTTGCTGAGAAGCACACACCGCCATGCACAGCCGCACGTCTTTTAAATTGAAACACACTGCCATAAATAAAGCTAAACTGCAAGCTAATGAGAAAGTGAGAGAGAATGAGAGGAAATGAAAGTGTCTTCCCCTCCCCCATCATCCCATGCGCCATCAGAGGAATGCATGCTGGTGTCCTGCTAATTTGTATTTAGCTGTCCCCTGGCCTGATGGGATGCTGTGATAGATCCATTGTGCATTGACTACAGTTCACACCAAACAGCTGTGCAGCAGATATTGTGCCACTGTAATTTCCCTCGATTTAATGCTGGGAGGACTCAATATGCTGAAGACTGGGCTGTTCTGACACAAAGTCCTTATAACATTAGCATGCACTGTTTACCGTGATAAAACTAAGCATCTTTTTTTATCATCTACAGAAAATTATACTTTTACACCACATACACTGCAAGCAAGCAATGGAAGAAACCTAAAATCCTCCCTTTCTTTTCAGTGAAGCTGTGCACACTGCAAAGACACGGCTTTTTTTTTTTTTTTTTTGCAGCATACACTTGCAGTGTACATATGGTGTAAAGAAGATTGTTTCTTTTAGGTCGGCTAATTAAGTCATGCAAGAATCACTAGGAGAACATGAATTTATTTAACCCCATGATTTTATTTATTAACTGATTAATCACAGAGATACATTCATTTGACATTGTATTAATCAACTTATAATTGAGAATCAATACAACAATCTTATTCAACAAGCACTTTGGTGGATAAATAAATAATAAATAAATCCAGAAAAATATGACTCTATTTAACCCCATGATTTTATTTATTAACTAATTAATCACCAAGACACAATCATTTGATATTGTATACATTTTTGTCAAGAATCAATACAATATATTTATACCTTATTTAACAACCATATATTTATAACTTATTGACCAACCATACTGGTGGGTAAAAAAAAAAAAAAAACTATTAAAGAATATGACTTTTTTTTATCTCCATGAATTTATTTATTAACTATTTACCAAGATACATTCAATTGATATTGTATCAATCCATATTTTCGATAATCAATACAAAATATTTATATCTTATTTAACAACCATATATTTATAAATAATTGACCACTTACACTGGTGGCTAAACAAACAAACAAACAAACAAACAAACAAAAACGATCAAAGTATATGATTTTTATTTAACCTATGATTTTATTTGAACAAATTAATTGACAATATATTAATTTAATTTATGATTAACAACCAATATAACAACTTTATTTGACAACTGACATAAGTGAATAAAAAGATAAATAACTTTAAAAAACAACCTTCTAAAATATGATTGTATTTAAGGCCATGATTTAATTTTAACAAATGAATCACCAAAATAAATTATACCAATAAGCTAAGTACAAACCCATACAACACAACTTTATTCGACAACCTACATAAAAAAAAAAACATTTTTAAATTAAATTATATTATTTAAGCCCATGATTTTATTTTAGTGAAGGAATCACCAAGATAAATTTACATTAACCCATTTATAATTGAGAAACAAAAAAATTCAATTGACAACCAACATAAATTAATAACCAAAATAAATTAAATAAAAGTCAAAGAATGATTTTGAGATTGAATTTCAACAAATTAATAAATAATCTGACATCACATCAATCAATTTCTAATTGAGATTCAATACATCTGTATTCAAATAAATACATTTCTGGAGCTGTGGCTTACTCTTTAACTCAAAGCAGAAGATTTGAGCTCAGGTGAGCGTGAATCTAGTTTATACTGCTGTTGTCCTTAATTGCGACACTGCAGCAGGTCATCACTGTGCGGTATGTAGACCACAGAGGCCTCAGCAAGGCCACAAGCTGGATTTAGACGCTTCCCCAGCTGGATGGTTCCCTGGTCAGGCAGCATTGCCAGCAGCAGTCAGGCAGGCTGGGTTTCACTGGCAGGCATGCCCTGCAACATTCCTCAAGGGCCTAGTTTAGCCATGTTAAGAGCGACCTTGAAATGCGACACGGAACAATAAACTATAAAATGACATCCAGGCCTGTGGAGCGAAGGAGGGACAGAAGGAGGGGAAATTGGGTGACACCTGTCATTCTGCGTTTGTTTTATAGACGTCAGTGGGCTGTTGGGTCGCCGGGTTTCTCCTGGTTTTTTCTACACCCCCCTCATTCTCCCACTTTGGTTGAAGTTTGGCATACTCAGCAGAACAGGAGCAACGCTTCAGTCACTGACCTTCAGGGGCGAGAGAGGGAGGTGCAGCCAGACAGAGAGGTGAGAGAGAGAGAGAGAGAGAGAGGGAGAGAGAGAGAGAGAGAGAGAGAGAGAGAGAGAGAGAGAGAGAGAGAGAGAGAGAGAGGGAGAGAGCCATTGGCAGCTGCAAGGAAATGCTTTACACGAATGCTAGGGCACAGGCCACAGTGGTTCAACAACAGATTATGTGATCTGCTGCTGCCCTCACCTCTTTTGCTTTCATTTTATGTTTTATTTTTCACTCTATTGTTCTTTCTCTTTAACCTCTGCCTGTACTTCCAAGACCCCATGAAACAAAAATCACCTGTATAAATAAATCAAAGATCACACATAAAAAAAAAAATATGATGGAAATGTCTACCAAGGGCACAATTACACATGTCTATAGATAATATAAAATATTCAATGGCTGTATTGATTAGGACTTTATAGTAATTAAATGCAAAATACTCATTTTGAGTCGGCATCATAAGGGACTTAAAGAATATGGATTATTGGGGTAATGAAACAAACTGAGATTTCATTTGTAAATAAAATATTACCTGGGACTTTGCCCATGGGTAACTAATTACCAACACTAACAGTCATAAGGCATTCAACTAATGGATGCTTACACAAACATGTATATATTGGTTTCCACAGATGTCTAAAATTTCATTTACATTTATATTTAATCATTTAGCAGATGCTTATATCCAAAGTGACTTAGAAATTAGGAAAAGTACTAGCAATTTATCATACAAGAGTCTCCAAAATCAGCAGTGCTGCAATACAGTAAACTAGAGTATACAAAAGCTGGAGAAAAAAATACAATAAGTACAGGAAAGAGAGGAGAAAAACCCTGTAAAACTGGGCAAGCTGTGTGACAGAGAGGCCTCGTGAAAGAAACTGCTCAGCAAGCTCAACTAATAGAGAAACTCTTCACTGACTACACTGTACATTGTAAAAAATTATTTAGCAGTTTAGTTGTTTCAATAAATTTTTTTAAGCTGACAACTTGCAGTTTATGAATTTGTTCATTCAACTTAATATTTAACATTTTCTCAACTAGTTCGTAAGTTGATAAAACTAGCTATTTGCCCCCCTCAACTTAAAAAAATGTGTTGAATCAATTTAATAACAATATCACGTTCTTAACGTCTCTTATCGCAAGATCTCGTGAAGATCATTGCAGAAAGAAGACTTTCGACTGCCATCTTGGTGAGCTTTATATTTTATGATGTATTATTTTGCTTATATCTAACCCAAATGCATGAGAAAACGAGTTTGTTACGAATATCTTACAAATTCATATGATGTGATTGGTAGGAAGACCTATTTGTAAAAAAATTATGGACATCAAGCTGCTCAAGTACCAAACTCATATTTAAAGCAGACTGAGCTGAACTTTCTTTTACTTTGCATTTCATTGTTTATGGTTTAAAGATAACTGGATATCATGCAGCATTCCCCATGTTGACATCTGCTAGATTTGACAAACTTCCACCAAATGATAAATACATTTATCAAAAAACTGGACACAGTGATTTTGACATCAACAACAAATAATATGAGAAACACATTTATTAGAGTAAGGCAAAAGTCAGAGGTGGAAGGACATGAAACAGGTCAAATGTGAATGTTGTGAGAAATCTACAGGTGTCTGAAGTCCTTGTAGTCTTGTTTAGATAGCAGGAACAGAGGAGTAAAAGGAGAAGAGTGTGTATGAATGAGTTTGTGGCATTTTTTGAGCTTTTATTGAGGGGTCTAAGGAAGTAAGTGTGTCTGTGGAGATGGAAGGGGAGGTGGAGGTGATAAATCTCCAACAGGAACAAGCATGTAAGAAGCTGCCATGTTTTATGAAACGCAGTCATAAGCAACACTAAGTGAAATGCATTAAAGTGGCTTGGGTTTGCCACTGCAGCCATTAATAAGCAGAAATACACGCATGGCTAATTTATTAACGCTCCATGCCTGACATTCATTATGAGCCTCAGCGCTCTCTCTGGGCATATAAAAAGAGAGGGAGATTAAAAAATGAAAGCAAGCATTTGGAATGGGAGAGATTTGGCAGAGGGACACGCGAGGGTGTCAGCGCTCTCGTCTGATTCACGCGCGGTTATGGTGGAACTTAAATCAATGCAAGACCCCCAAAAAGACAAATTGGATGGAGGCCAAATTACAGATAGCACGCTCTTAAAAATGTGCAAGTTTTCAGGTGCTTAAACATAAATTAGCACTGATGGGAGGGAAAGGGAGAGGGAAAGCTGGGGCAAAATGAGCTGACAGAACAAAAGTTGAAAAATCTAACAGATCAGGGGTCAGATAGCACACGGTTTGCTTGACTGATTGTCAGCCTCCTCATTACGTTTTCATTTGGGAAGATGGAATTGGAAACTCTCAGAACCCATTTGATGTCTTAAGTGGAGTTATGAAAGGTGCTTGAGTTAGGGTAAATGCCTAATGATTTATCGAAGGAAAAAAAAATCTCTTTTATTTTTTATTTCCTTTTGCCGTATGCATCTTCGCGCTGAAAACGAGTTAATATCAATCAGTGGAAACCGAGTTCGGGGGCTTTCCTCATTCCAGCCACTGAAGCAGATCCATTCAAAGCTAAACGAATAGCCTGACTAAAGTGCTGACAGCTGAACAGATAGCATCACGTCACAGGCCCCCCCCCCCCCACACACACACAGAGTGCGTTATGGCATGAAACTGTCACTATGTCAACGCTAAATCTTGGTTGACGGGAATATTTTCATTCACACAAATTTGTGTTTTGTAATATGAAAACCCACAGTTTACTGCAGTGGTTAGTGGTTTTTAAACAGTAAAAATCTACTAAATAAAAATACTTTTTTTTTTTTTTTTTCCTTGGGGAAGAAATTGTGAAAAAAATTAACTCTATTTTCTGTGTTTCCTGTTACGGTTTCTGATGGATGGAATGAAAAATAAAAACTGTACTTGCTTTGTTAAATAATGAAAAAGGCAAATTATACTCTTCTTTGAATAAAATTTAAGCAAAAAACTTTCACTAGGCTTAAAATGTAAAAATACATAATACAATATTTTAATGCTGTTAAAAATTTAAAGCTAAACAAAGGTTATTCTTAAGGTCATTATACACTGAGTCCGAAATTTTCGTACAAACTTTGTGCACGTTAAAAAATAAATACGACCTCACGTTGTCTCAATCAAGTGTACACACTGCCTCCGAAACTTTCTTCCATCATAAAAAATTCGGGTCAGGATAGGAAAGGATGACGAAGGTCCATGACTCAGTGTGCAAGGGCCTTTACTGTCAAGACTTTTTCTCCAAAAAAGTACAAAATAATTTACAAATAATTAAAAATTACAAACTTTTTTTTTTTTTCAGAAAAATTGTAGAAAAAGAAATTGCACAAAGGCTTTATTGGTTCTTCTTGCATCGTCAACACAGCAAGTCTAAAAGTGCACAAATTAATTTAAAGCTTAGCACAAACTGCATTAGTGGTTAAGAAACAGGTTAAGAAACAGTTGCCATCAAAATAATTCTAGTTCACCTCTCAGTTTGTAAATATGGACATAAAACATGTTTATCATATTTCACTAATACTGAAAGTCTAGCATGCGACTTAACTTTCAAATATGCTACACACAAGTCACGACCTGTATATTATAATGTATTATTGCAAGCACTTCTTTGTTAATTCTAAACTACAACATTGTAGGCTACTTAACTTGGATATACACCAGGTATTTTTTAAACACACAGAAACACACCCATTGTCATATCCAACAAACTGGATCCACGATTACATGTAAAACAACAACAGCTTATTCTCTAGAACAATCCCATAACCCTATTGCGCTGAAGCATAATATAGCCCAGCTCCAGCCAGATGGGTTATCACTGCACAGCTCAGGGATACAATCAGGTAATGCATTATAAATCTGCTACATCAAATCCTATTGAATTTTTTAAGGCTCCAAAGTGGCAGAGAGCAGCTCTGAAGCACTGAAGAACATGCATAAAAGCCCTTTATAAAACACCAGTGTGTGAACTTTAAAGCTGAGCTGATATGCCAGACTCATAAATTTGGACCACATGACATTTCTAAGCAAAGGGATTTTTTTCCCATCCGTCCTTTGTACTTACTTGGCATGCGTGCTATCGATATCGCTGAACCCAGCGAGAGTGGAATATGAGGAAGAGGCTTTAATGACTAGAGCCTCTGCCCTCAACTATCTTTTAAAAAATAAAAATAATATGCTTGAGTGTTTTACAGCCAACTACTAGGAAGATGTAAGAAAATGAAAGAGAGACAGACATATCTCTACAGTAAACTTTAATTAGGTTACTCCATTGTGGGTAGCAGCAGGGATCGAATGGCTATAGGGAGCACCTGAAACTCAATTTAGATATCACAGAGAATATAAAATAATATATATATATATATATATATATATTTTTTTTTTAAATGAAGTATTTTTCATCAGAACAGATTTGGAGAAATTTAGCATTACATCACTTGTGCACCAGTGGATCCTCTGCAGTGAATGGGTGCCGTGAGAAAGAATGTTCAAACAATAATAATCCACAAGAATCACAATAATCCAAGTAATGGATTATAATGGAAGTAATCCACACGACTCCAGTCTTGTGAAGCGGAAAGTGTTTGTAAGAAACAAATCCACCATTAAGGTGTTTTTACTTTTGGTGTTTTAGGTGTTTTAACCATTGCTTCAGGGCTAATATCACTTCCCTGACTACAGTCTATCCCCTGTTGTCCTCTCTCATCAAAATGCACTAACATATGTTTTGGACTGTTTTTGCTTGTAAACAGTGCTTGATCTGTGCATATATAGTTTTGTCTTAGATGAGACAACTTCTTCAATGGAAGAAGCAATATTATGGAAGAGGACTCTGAAGAGGACTTTGAAGTTAAAATATCTTGATGAATTTGTTCATCACAAACACACTGCTTTTCCCTTCACAAGATGTTAACTGATGGAATGGAGTGGTGTGGATTACTTGCGGATTATTGTGATGGTTTTATCTGAGGTTTGAACTCTCATTCTGATGGCACCCATTCATTGGTGAGCAAGTGACACAATGCTAAATTTCTCCAAATCTGCTCTGATGAAGAAACAAACTCAAATGCGACTATATTTTCAGTTTAGGTGAACTATTCCTTTCAGCCACAGTACAGTGGGTGCTAGTATAGGCAACATAAAGTCAACTACATTCACTTTGACAGCACGGTGGCCCTCATGCTCTACTTCTCTATAGCAGATTCACTGCAGTTTTACAAGATTGTGCAGCTCTGTTTCACCGTTCCCTTGCATAGAAAATGAACTGTATGGAACAGGTAAGCTAAGCAGCTCCCTGTGCTCATTGTTGGGGAGTGGGTAACAAAGGATCAAGTAACTAACTACAAACCAAATTTTCAAAACAGTGTCTTTTTTCCCCCAGTAATAAGCTACTTTTAAATTATTGAGCAGGTTGGATCAGGGCAGGCTCCAGTTTTAAAGTAAGTTCCCCAAAATGTCTATGCTCATACTTCCCTCCACTTCACACCCACTGGGAATCAAACATGGTGAGGGATGGATGTTCATGTATAGGTCAAACAAATCAAGTCAGTAAAATAAAAAATTTACCAAATTAACATTATTAAAGATTTATTGTTTATTATTCAATTTAATAGCTGTGCTTTTTCAATATAAAAATGTCAAAATGCAGTAAATATCAATATACACTACTGTTCAAAAGTTTGGTGTCAGAATTTTGATATTAAGATATTAATAATTTTACTCAGCAAGGATGCATTAAATTGATCAAAAGTGACAGTAAAGACTTTTAGATTGTTACAAATGATTTTAAGATTTCTATTTCAAATAAATGATGTTTTATTAACAAAGTTCGGGAGGAGCACGTCAGATACTTAGCCTAATTAAACACAAGTGGTACGTAATCAAGTCAATCAACTCACGGACATAAATACAGCTGACATACCTCCACTCATTTGATGGTCTATCAGCATCCCTCCACCACCCCTTCTCCACCAATATCACCAAGTTCTCACCATACTACGGGGGGATACTCTGGGACATTCCCGAGCTCAGAGCCCTTCCCCAGGACAGCACGCCAACTACGTATTACCATACTCGCCAAATACGCATTACGTAACTCGTGCTAAATATATGTAAGTGTGAACTCGTGAAATGCTGTTCTTTTGAACTTTCTATTCATTAGTGAATCCTGATGAAAATGTATCACGGATTTGACAAAAACATTAAGCAGCAGAACTGTTTTCAACAAAGACAATAAGAATTATTACTTCAGCACCACATCAGCATTTTAAAAATGATTTCTGAAGGAACTTTTATTTTAAATTGTAATATTATTTCATAATATTACTGTTTTAGTGTATTTTTGATCAACTAAATGCATCTTGGCTGAGCATATGAGACTTCCTTCATTTAACATAATCCATTATGTGAGTAAAATTTAGCTGTGATTTTCACATAAATGAAATGACCCACTCTTATGCTTTAGATTTGCTTGCCGATGATGTCACAGGCCTGTGAGCTCTATTAAACAGAGTTTCCCCCGTGGAGAGAGATTCCCACCTCATTATATAGCTCAGAGTCTCCTCATGGACAACTGCTTCCACATTAAAAACATCTATCAGTATTCCGCATCCTGCTTGAACAGGAAACTTACATAAAATGTCATTTTCATTGTTCCCAGTGGGATGCTGTAGGCATCCGTGCAAGACAAACACACACGCACACACACACACACACATGCACGCACGCACAAGCAAAGCTGCTGCTCATCAGCAAGTCACAAATTCATTTTCTTCAACACATCTCAGTTCATGTCATGCTCCAGTACCAAGCACAGGAGGGTGTGGTTGTACAAAATGACTAAAAAAAGAGAGAGGCAAGAAAACTGACAATGGACCACAATGGTCCAGTTTCTGGCACCTGTTTTTATTCAGGTTGCTTAAATTTAGCTAATTTTCAAATACTACTAAAATATTCAGATCTATTCAATTTATTGTATAAAACTGAATGTAGTATTAAAAAAAATTTTTTTTTTACTAACCTAATCCAAACCAGTCAAATGGAATTTTTTTTTTTCTTTTTTTTTCAGTTTTGGGGATGCAATGGGTATATAATGTCATTCACTATGTTGAATGAGCAAACAAGTGTACCTGTACCAGGTGAGCTACTGAGCAAGTTTGCCATGTCAGAAAAAACATTATGCAAATGTCAAAAACTGCAAATCATGCACTATGGTAAACATGTTTTGAGGTCATAAGATAGTATTGTGCAAGAAATGACCAATTAGTGGTAATTTCAGCTTGAAACTTCATTGAATTTTTTTGTAGCAACCTGGTCTCATGGCATAAACATACCTGGGTGCACTTTTTAGTGAGACCATTTTTACGTACTGTGACGAGTCGGCTGCCTCCCCCCTGTCCATCATCACCACCCCGTCCCTTATTCGCCGCCCTTCACCAGGCTCCCGACGGGAGTGGGTGTGTGAGAGAGAGGAGGGGCGCTGAAACAGCCAGGGCTGGCGGCGTGTGATGAGGCGCACCTGACGTGAATAGAGCCTCATCAGCGCCGCCGTTTAAACTCCGAGCGCGCCTCTCCTCGGGAGACCGGTCTCTTCCCCGTGCATGCACGCTGGTGTCCTCGTGGGTCCAGGAAAGGGAGCGTAGAGGGAACTACCTGCCGCCGCCAGAGACGCGAGCGGCCGGACCCGCAGTCCGGCCGACACTGCACCCGCGATACGGCCGTCGGGCAAGGACGCCGGGCCGTGGAATCCCGTCGAGCACCCGGGGATGAAGGAGATGGACGAAGCCGCCACAGAAGCCGCCGTCACCCGCGCCCCGGGACCTCCAGACGGGAGCGCGTGCGGCCGCCGGACTCCGCCCCTTACCTGGACCCTTCCCCCCTGAACACTGCCCCCCTTCACGAGCCCCGCAGCACAACGAGGACACCAGATCCCTGTTTATTTTGGACACTTTCCCCCCTTTGGACACTTTATTTTAAATATTTTGTTTAATAAAAACCTCTCCGAGGCTTGACGCCACGCCCACTGTGTCTGTCGTTGGCTCCTCCCGCCACAGTGGTGGAGAATGCGGGCAGGCGGAGCCTAGACAGCACAGTTGGGCAACATCTGATGACGTCATCCCCTCTCGCTCGCAAGAAGCCGTAGAGCCCGTACGGGGACGGAGGAAGGACGGGGACAGCCTCCCAGCCACCAATGGGGTAAGTGACATTCTGTCTATTTGTCATCATTACCCCGTGGTTGGTTGAGGCTGTCAACTAAAACCCGCTTTCTCTGTCCCGGCTCCGGCGCGGTGCGAGAGGGAGCGTTGCCCGGAGAGGAATCCCTGCCCCGCCCACTCCGACCGCTGGAGCCTGGTTGAGGAAGGTAGCACTCCTGCGTGGGCGGCGACCCTAGGACGGGGATGTCGCTTGGGGGGGGGGAATGTGACGAGTCGGCTGCCTCCCCCCTGTCCATCATCACCACCCCGTCCCTTATTCGCCGCCCTTCACCAGGCTCCCGACGGGAGTGGGTGTGTGAGAGAGAGGAGGGGCGCTGAAACAGCCAGGGCTGGCGGCGTGTGATGAGGCGCACCTGATGTGAATAGAGCCTCATCACCGCCGCCGTTTAAACTCCGAGCGCGCCTCTCCTCGGGAGACCGGTCTCTTCCCCGTGCATGCACGCTGGTGTCCTCGTGGGTCCAGGAAAGGGAGCGTAGAGGGAACTACCTGCCGCCGCCAGAGACGCGAGCGGCCGGACCCGCAGTCCGGCCGACACTGCACCCGCGATACGGCCGTCGGGCAAGGACGCCGGGCCGTGGAATCCCGTCGAGCACCCGGGGGTGAAGGAGATGGACGAAGCCGCCACAGAAGCCGCCGTCACCCGCGCCCCGGGACCTCCAGACGGGAGCGCGTGCGGCCGCCGGACTCCGCCCCTTACCTGGACACTTCCCCCCTGAACACTGCCCCCCTTCACGAGCCCCGCAGCACAACGAGGACACCAGATCCCTGTTTATTTTGGACACTTTCCCCCCTTTGGACACTTTATTTTAAATATTTTGTTTAATAAAAACCTCTCCGAGGCTTGACGCCACGCCCACTGTGTCTGTCGTTGGCTCCTCCCGCCACAGTACCTTACTGCACGTTTTGCCACAGTTTCAAAGAGAAATGTCCACTGAGTGGTGCTAAAACACGGGTTCAATACGTAAACCCTGGCATGTTTCTATTACGTTGATATAGGTACGCATTGCTGTGTTTTTTTTTTTTACTTTATTTAAGGGAAAACTCAAATACACGAAAAGAAAAAAAAACACATTAATACAAAAACTACACATCAAAGAGAAGAAATAAGATAGTTGTTATGGACAATGGTCTGCATGATTGTTCGAGGAGAAAAGAGCAAAACAACAGAATTATCAGTGGTTAGAATTACTTTTCACAAGGCATGTACAGGTAATTCTGTCAGGATTATCACAATTTCTGTCCAAAATGAAAACATTCAAATCTCTTCAAACAGTTATCAAAACCCCTAGTTCCACTATCAGTTGCAGCATAAGAGACCACCTCGCAATATTTACCATTGCATCCATGAACACCATCATTCCACAAATGGGCCTCCTGGACCAAAGCAATGTCAACCCTCTTTCGGCGCAATAGTTTTAAAAAACTTGAACGTTTATGGGGGCCATTTAAACCATTGACATTACAATTTAGTATATTAATTTCAGTCATTACTATCAAATAAGTGAACTGAACAAATGAGAGAAAGTTGTACCACTGCAAATGAATTAACACAAGTCTGCCTTTATTTACTAGATTAGTAAATCAGAAGTCGAGTCACTCTGTATTATCAAACCCTTATGCTACGTCCATCCTAAGAGAATGAGGAGTGGGGATGGAGCTCAGGAATTGACGTGCTTCATCCGCATTAGTTTGGTCTCGCCGTGTTTCATGTGAATCTTCAGCGTAGCTGGATACTGAAGAGAGGTCTGCAGACCCGCCTCTTTCAATTCCTTCCGTATTGTGCTGAAGGAGCTCCGCTTCTTTGCCATCGCGGGAGAGAAATCGGGGAAAAAGCTCAACATTGCACCGTCACCCGCTTTCACAGAACCGTGGCGTCTTTAGAATCAAATTCTTGTCGTTGTAGCGTAACAGTTTGAAGAGAAACACTCGCGATTTGGAGTGATCCGTTGAAGCTCTGGAGTAAACTCGATGCACGCATTCGATCTCGATATCTCTGCCCACAAGTGATGGGATCCAGATCGGCAGTGACCGTTTCAGAAAGCCAATTGGGTCATCTTTCTCAGCCCCTTCAGGTAGTCCCAACAGCCGGAGAAAAACTTGTAAATCAGTCACTTGTTGCTCAGGGGCATCCAAACGCATAGTGTGTTCGCCGATCACTTTTTTCTGATCTCTCTGTTCCCCGATTAAAAAGGCAATTTTAGAGCATAGGCTATATTCTGGATTGTAGTCGTGTGAGAGGCGAATTCGGTGTGCATTGCTGCTAACTCAGAGTTCAAAAGGTCCTCAAATCGCTGTATAGTGATTGCAATATTGTCTTCTCGGCCCGCCACGGCCACTGGTTTTGTTTTCTTCTTACTTGGCGAGGATGATGGTGAATGATAAGCGAGTTTCCGACTGTGTGTCATCTCCAGATAACCAGCAAACGAAAAAACTACCCCAAATGTAAGAAAATACGACAAACAACAGTAAAAGACGGGTTATATACACGGAGCTCAGCTAATATACAGCTAATGTACAGGTAATTCTGTTGGAAGTCTTGGCTCATGAAAGCTATTTGAACTTCCTTATATGCAGATTTGAACTGTTTTGTGGAAACGTACTTACGCGGGATACCAACCAGAGCTCCTCACCACTCAAGTACATATCTGTACTCCGAGAGCTACCGAACAAACCTACCATCGATGAAAACCCATAGTTATGAAGCTAGATATGTGTGATGCTAACGTTCAAAAGCATCAGTTTTCAAATTTCCCAGCATATTAATATTGTTTTGAAGTCATAACATGATATTCTTCAAGTAATTGTGCAAAAATTACGCTTTATTAATCGAAACTCAAATAAAAGGCATCAGAGTTTTACTGCCTCTAGTGTTCATTACTTTTGGAAACTGCAGTGATATGTACTTATTGGTACGTATTTCGCGTCTCGCTAAAAAGTGCGCCCAGGTACGTTTATGCCACGAGACCAGGTAGGTTTTTGGAGCGCTGCGAAAAAGTCATCACTTTTGGACAGATTCATTCCTACTGATTTGATTTAAACAAAACAGATTTGCTTGCAACTTGACACAATCTAAAACTAATTTTTGAGTTTCACACTTCTGAGAATTTTTGAGCAGATCAAATGTTTTCAAAATTAATTGCAAAGCTTGCCTTTTTTTGGCAGTTTCACAGCTGAGAATCGCTATTGATTTTTTTTTCTGACACTCTCTAAATCTTTAGAGGCTTTTTCACATTAAGTCCTGGGTACTAGACTCAAATGCATCCAAAATATAATTAACCTCAGGGCCCGCTCAAGCTCTTAGTATGACAACTAATTCAATTAATAGTCAGATAATTGGCTGATGTTAAGAGCATTAACTATGATTTCTGCAAGTGTCTGCTGCCAATAACCTAGAGATGGATCCAAGTGAGAATGCAGTGAAATTATTTAAAACACACAGGAATTCATGTCAAAGAGAAAAAGAGGAGAGACTGTGGGAAGGGGGAGGGTGTAGTGCAAGTAGTTGTAGCAGTTCATCATCAGTGTCTAGAGGAGGAAGCGAAGAAGGAACACAGCGTAACTGAAAGACAAAGAGGCGTAAACAGCTGGCACGCTGCTGCAGCGTCGCAATGCCAACAAAAGGAAACTTGCCTGGAAACATCCAAAAACGGGGCTAAAGAGAGTCACCACCAGAGGCGAGCCAGAGGATTGTGGGAGATACGGATCCTGGCGTAGTCAAAAGGGTGACGCGGCCAATCCTTAGGGACAACCTGCGCATTACAAAGTCAGAGAAAGGTCAGGTGACTGACTTCTTTTCTTTCACTCCTCCACCAATTATCATCCCTCTGTCCCTACCTTTTCCCGATGATTTTGTCCCACTTGCTCGTTTCCCATGCACTCCGGACGATTCCTTGAAGGTTCCTGTCATTATTCATGTTTTCTTTAGTAAACAGCTTCTGGCACAGTTGTGTCATCATTTGGGCTCTGCTCGCTGAAGTGGTTTGGTGCAGTGGCAGACGCGGAGGCCCGTCCTCAGGCAGATGCACTGCGACTGGAGAGATGAATGAAAACCGGTTGGATTAATGAAGCGATTTCAGAACAGTTGAAGTTACTGACAGCTCCCCTAAACTTCTCACACTGCCTCCTTTACCCATGAGTAATAGTCTCACACAGTCGCTGATACTGATCACCGCAGTAAATGCAGATTTACGCACACATGTAAGCACACGTGCACAGACAGAGACACACACAGGCAATAAATGATATTAATGAGCAAGCGGCCACGTTTACAAACGTTTCTAAATCTCAAATATGAATTGGCTTTATTTATGATAAGTGGTATGATTTAATGAGGTAATAATGCATGGTAAAACACTCCCTGACTAACTGACAGAGGTTAGCAACACTTTAGCTGTATTTCAAAACCTAGTGAGCTGCCTACTGAACCAGGTTCAAAGTAGTGTCCCCTATGTTGTTCAATAAGGAAGCTAAATTAATTATGTTGCCCAATTAGACTTTATTTTTACCTAATTGACATACTAAACATCCTTCGTGAAGAAGGCAAACACAGAATGTATTGCAACAAGCTCAGTGAGAATATAAATCAGATAAGATGGCTGACAGCTGAATCATTATAAATATTTCATTTAAGACTGAAGCGTGTTCATAAACTTAGGTCAATGTAAACACAATTACATTTTTTTGCCCAATACTTGTGTGCTGTGCATTTTTATGAGGCATTTGATCAGCTAAGGACAAAAAAAAGTAAAGTCTGTTTTTCCTATTTAATAGGAGTATATAATAATAATGATAATATTAAATATAATAAAAATAATAATGAACTATTATTGGTACACTATTATTTAAACTAACAATATTTAAATATATTATTAGTAATATAATATTTATACATATTAAAATTGTCAAGCAAATTAAATAAAGAAATAATACTTTTGCAATGACGGTATTACTTTATAGAAGAACTCTAAAATGGCAATATTTATGGCTTATTTCTAAATTATAGAGCTTTTTTTTTGGATGAAAACCATTGAGAGACCTAAAAGTTTGCATTAAACAAAAACTGCAATTGTCTTTTCTAACCTATTGTAAACTGAAAATAGGGTGGGATTTGATTTTGTCCATCGGGAACTGATTGTATTCGTTTGCTAATTAAAACTCTAGAAACTAAATAACTCTATTCTTTTGGCACATGGAGTTACTGCCACCATAAGATTAGTGCACTAAATCAATCGTTGTGACGTTCCATGACAGTCCTATCTAAGAAGCAAGGCAGTTCATAATCCTGTGAAAGAGAGCATATCACAACAAAAGTGTCTTTGATAGAACTGCAAGCGCTCCATATATTTCATATGGCACTGCTTATGTGTGTGTTTGTGGGTGGGTGTGATCACTCCTGTCTGTATCTTCTCCACTGTCTGTTTACTGCAATGCAGGAGTTGCTCTTTGACTGTATTCAGAGGAAGGCGCACCAGGGATTTTCACAGAGACCTTTGTGTCAGTTCCTACTGGTGCGTGAGAAAGATCATTGTTTGTTTTCTCTGCTGTTATTTACAGGCTCCATTCATTGATAAATGATTTCAGAGAGGCTTGAACAGAAGTGACAGCACTGAAACACTAATTTGTCCTTTTTTCCTCTCCATTTCTGTTTGTCACTCTCTCTGTGTTTATCTGTCTCTCTCACTCAGTGTGTCACAGACTCCACCCTCTATAGTCTGTAGAGCAGTAACAAAATTCCCAACAAAAATATTCTGTCAGTTTCTAAAAATTCTAATTAAACACAATTAAATGTCTATAACCTGATAATACATTGATTAATTCGAAAGCTTTTACTCCACCACTTGCATGACGTCATTAACAACAGTTCAATATTGCTGAACCAATGCAGTTTGAATGACGGATGTTTGACAAAATTACTACAGTTTCGGTAAACAGTCATGACTAGCTAGTTGATTTCTCCAACAATACACCAAACTATGGTAGTTTGTGGAAAATGCAGCATGTGTGGTTACAAGGGTGCTGCTAAATGGATATTAAGGTTCTGTGTGATTGTTTGCTGTTTAAATTATCGTTGCTAATTCTCTACATCCGGATACATCTAAAGGCTTTTTACATCTGTTATCATTCGCCAAATTAAAAATTGTAAGTCACTTCAAAAATTAACAATACAACTATCTCTAAAAAGCACCATGATTTGAGGATTTTAATACTTGAGGTTAGCAGTTAAGAACAAAACCCTTACTCTTAACATGCACAATAATAATAGTCATGCTTGCCTTAGCAAGAACCACTAATAAAAAAATGTGATAAATTCAGAGACGTTAAGTGTGCTGAACAGGAGCGCATGCTGTGGTGCAGTACTGCGTGTTAGTATCAGGGTGGGGACTCAGGACTGCTGCTGGAATGGTGAGAGATGTTAGGTTTAGAACAAATGCGGTGAGCAAACAAAATGCTTTTTCTAAAATGAGAGGAAGAAGGTGAATGAGCAGGTACCATGGCAAAGTCTTATATTGTGATTTTAGTACTAAAACGCAGTATACGCAAGCCAAAGTATATTTTGCTTTTTACGTGTATGCTTGGGTATGCATACAGTGTGCATAACATACACTTCATCATCAGGATAGTGTATGCATACTGTACGCGCACAGTACATACTAAATAGTAGAGTTGGGGTACTTTGACTCTGGTCTCAGACTGGAATTGTGAATGAACTTGAACATACTCTGGTGGACATTTTTCAGATTACAGACGAATCTATGTTGTGTAATATAAAATACAGAAAAATAAGTAACAACATAAAATTAAGATATAAAGACGTTAATAAACGTCTCCCACTCAAACTCGATTTAGGACACTCAGGACTCGACAAGGTGGACTCGGACCCAACACTACTGAGTAGTATATGTACTGTACACTCAGTTCACGCATGCACATTGAATTTTTTGCAGTAATTTGTTTGTCCACAAGGTGGCGACGCTGACCCGGACCATCATTTTGCATTTAAAAATAAACACATGGGTCACAACAACAACAGTAAACTTCTGGAGGTGGCAATAACAAAAGATGCCTGCATTGACCAGCACTTGTTTGAGGAGATTAAGAGATCACAACTCTAATTTAAATGAGTAAAAAGGCACTTGTAACTTCTGGAGAGAAAAGTACAAAGATGAAACTGTATAGTGTCAACGCATACGTCCTACGTCACCTGCCCGGAACGGCTTGCTCGTATGACAGTTACCAGAAGTGAGAGAAAAGTGTTGATAACATTTTAAATATTCATATTTTTCTTACAAAAACGCATCGATTTGCAACAAGAGGCCTTTATTCACCCCCTGGAGCTGCGTGAGGCATGTTTTATTATGGATCTATGCTAGGGTGACCATATATTTTAGTTTTCCCAAAAGAGGACGGTAGGGGGCGGGGTTCGGGGGCGGGGACATGGGTGGAGCTTCGCCTAACAGTATACATAGCAAGTTTTTTTTTTAGTTTGCTTATTTAGTTTTTATAATAAATAAAAAGAAAACAAGTAGATATAATAGAAAAAGAATCAATAATGCTAGTGTTAGAAGGTCATTATTTATAATAAAAAGAAAATAAGTAGAAAGAACAGAGAATGCTAGTGTTAGAGGCTCTTTTTTCTTTAGAAATAAAACAAGTAGTTATAGAAATAGAAATGCTAATAGAGAGTGCAAATGTTAGAAGGTCAAGTTTTTTAATTAAACAAAGCAGATAAAATTATAATTATCATTAGACTAGAGAGTGCTGGAGTTAGAGGGTCAAATGAAGATGAAAGAGATGTGTTTTCAGCTGTTTCTTGAAAATATTAATTCAGCTGCTTGGATTGAGTTGGGCAGGTCATTCCACCAGGAGGGAAGAGTTAATGTACAAGTCCCATAAAAGTTTTATTATAGGTAGTTTTATTATGCAAAATGTTTCAATACAAGCATTGTAGTCAAATGTAATTTATGCAATATTTCAAACCTTTACCCCACTTGAGAAAATCAACCCATGGCAACAGTTTAGTTTAAAAGTAGCCCAATTCTGTGGAAAAAACGCGGACTTGGCAAACCTGCATCCAATAAGAGCTGCAAGAGTCAGATTTAACTGATCACAGGTCGAGAATAATGAGAGATGACTGACAAGACCATGCTTGGGTATTTGCTGCTCAACAGATCCTGAGCTCATTGACAAATATCTGATATTGTAAGATGTGCTCCCTTTACATAGAGTGTGTGTGATCGCGAAATCTAAAGTGAAAAGCACTGCGCAAACGCTCAAAAATATTTAAATACACTGCATACAGATAGCGGCTCACTGATGCGCCAAAATTATACACAATATTAGAATGTTTAAAAGGAGTGGACACAATCTCGGGAGCGAAACATGTTGCGGGAGCAGGCGGCAATGGTCAGAAATTCAGTAGGAGTGGGATTAAGAAAACAGCCGAATCCCGGACATTTTGGGTGATTACGAAATTCCAGCCGGACACATTTTTGTAGGTCCAAAAAGAGGACATGTTCGGGAAAAAGAGGATGTATGGTCACCCTAATCTATGCTCTTTATTTGACTACTTTTGGACTGTTGAACAAAAAAACCTGCCTACTGGCATTCTAACGCTTGGGAAAAGCTTGGGAAATGCTGACAATTGCCTTGCTCGCATAATGTTGCACATTAAAAGAGAAGATGGCACACATGGCAGTATCATGCAAGGCTAAATAAACAATTTGAAATATTGATGTTTATTGTCAAGTTCAACCAAGTTAGTTTAATTTTCTTGTCAAAATTGGCAACCGGCCATTGACAAATGCAGAAATTCGATTCAATACTATTCAAAGCCAGATGTGTCAGACGCATGGATTGTGATAAAGGCTCTTCATTGGAGTTAAGTGTGACAACCAGCCCCAGTCTCCCCTATTTCTATAGGCTCATACAGAAGGGCTATTTTGGTCCCCTGTGAATGTTTAGCATACTCAAAAGGTGCCAAAAGGCTATTTTGATTGTGCCAAACCTCTACAGTTCACACTGCTAGAGGGATGTACGGTGTCTTTCAGTGGTAGTCACTGTAGTCGAGCACTGAAGGCATTAACATTCTGGTGTGCAGGAGAGTCTCTGAAGGTCTGGTATCAGTCAAGCTGTCCTTTTCAAGCCTGAATGACCGGGCAGTGGCAGAGGAGGCCCCATGAGAGAGCAGGAGGGACACCCACACACTCCTGCCACTTTCCTGCGGCAGCCAGCAGAGGAGGAAGAGTCAATTTAACAGCAATCATCCCCCTTGATCACAGCCCGCTTGTAACCTGCCACCTCCACAATGATTTTATCATCCTCGCTCCCTCACATGCTATTTCCACTGTCTCTATTTTGTTTTGAAAGTCCTCCCTTTTCACTGCAATATCAGTGTAACAGAAACACCTTTTATATAGTTTTGCTGTTTCATAAATTGTTTTACTCTTTAATATTAGCTAGCAACTCTTTAATTCCATGTTTAATGTGACAGACAATGTGACATAACATGCTAAGTGTTAGTACTCAGGCAATAACAATGTAAATGTTCAATAGCTTTTTTAAGCCAGTACTTTAACGTATTTGTATCAGTGGGGGAAAGTGTGACAACTAGACCCACTCTCATCTATTTCTATAGGCTAACACAGAAGGGCTATTCTGGTCCCCTGTGAAAGTTTAGTAAACTCAGCTGGCCCCCCTGGCCCATATCCTGTAGGTCTGTGGTAGCGCGAAGAGCGATAACTAAATCATAGGCTGACAGGGCCCTTTCCTTTAATAGATGCCCCCTGTGTAACCAGCCCAGAAAAGGGAAGAGAGGAGCAGCCATTGCCACACACACACATGCATTTCATTATATGCATGGCTCATATGCACATACATACGTGTGTGCGCACAAACACACACACACACACACACACACACACACACACACACACACACACACACACACACACACACACACACACACACATGTTGGTTTTTGTGGTTTATGGGGACTCTCCATAGGCGTAATGGTTTTTATACTGAACAAACTGTGTGTGCTATTGCCCTACACCAACCCTACACCTAAACTTAGCCCTCACAGGAGACTTTGTGCATTTTTAGATAAAAAAAAAAAACACCATTTAGTATGTTTTTTAAGCCTTTTGAATTACGGAGACATAGGAAGCGTCCTCATAAACCAAATTCATATTGTAATACCTCTGTCATAATACAAATTTGTGTCCTCATAAACCACATACATATGCACACACACACACACCCCTAAAGGGGGTAACTAGGGCTACTTGTCACTTTTTTGTGCTCTAGTGAATATATATGAGGGTAGGTTTATTTTTGAAAGCCAACTGCTACTGCTGTATTGGAAAATACCTGAAACTCGTAACTACCTGAAAGTCTCGACTTTAACTTTTATTTACAGTAATTGACAAAAGTACAAAGAAAAGATTTCCAAAGTTTTCACTGACCAACGTAAATGTATTTAGTATATATGAACAAATTTTGTTTTTGACGGCTGCAACACATTCCAAAAAAGTTGGGACTGAGGGAAATTAAAAGTGAAAAGGTTATAGAACATGCACGTTAAACTGTTTTGAAACAGTTCACAGTAAGCAGCTGGATTGGTTATAGGTCAAAGTATCATGTTTGGGTATAAAAGGAGCATCTCAGTCTTTGCAAGCAAAGCTGGATCATGGCTCATCACGTTGTGCCCAATTTCACGAGAGAAGTGTCAAACAAATCAAAAAACACATTTCGCAATGCAAAATTGCAAAGAATTCAGGTCTTTCACCAAGTACCATACATAATATTGTGAAAAGATTCAGGGAATCCAGAGAAATCACAGTACATGTAGGGCAAGGCAGTTGAATGTGCTTGACCTTTGAGTCCTCAGATGACATTGCATAAGAAACAGTCATCCTGCGGTGTTAAATATAGCCACATGGGCTCAGGAGTATTTCAGAAAACCACTGTCATGTACCACAGTCTGCTGCTGTATCAAGAAATACAACTTGAATATCTGTTTCTCTAAGAGAAAGCTATACATCAATTCTATGCAGCGATGCTGCCGGGTTCTCTGGGCCAGAGCTCATCTTAGATAGTCAAAAAGTAAAAAATGTGTGTTGTACTCAGATGAGTCCACATTTCAACTTGTTTCTGCAAAAAATGGATGGCGATTTCCCAGTCCCACAGACCAAAAGGACCATCCAGACTTTCATCAGTGACAGAGGCAAAAGCAAATGTCTGTCACAGTATGGGGGGGGGGGGGGGGGGGGGGGGGTGCAGCAGAGCATACGGCATGGGTGATTGGAATATGTGCAAAGGTACCATTGACATGGAGGAATATACTGGGATTGTACAGAGACATATACCATCAAGATGATGTCTTTCATGGGAAGTCCAAGGTTATTAGATCAAGACAATGCCAGCTCTCATTCTGCATGTGCTATACAACAGCATGCTTTCGTGGTCAGTGAAAACTTTGGATTTTTTTTTTGTACTTTTATCAATTAAATAAAAGTTAAAGAGAATGAACAAATCACAGATTCTTGATTTTATTGCATTTTACAAAATGTCCCAACTTCTCTGGAATTGGGGTTGTATATGTAAGTGTGTATAGTTAATCATAAATAATGTGTGTATTATATTATTATTGTATTATTTGGGTATTGTTATTATTTTTTAGTATTATATTATATTTAAATGCATATATTTTAAAATGTAACTTAAAATGTAATACATTACATATACACACATACAAATACAGTATATGCACACATAAAATAATAAATGAATAAGAAATGTAAATATTTTATACAAATGTATATAATTTAAATTCTGTCTTAAAATATACAAATTCAACATTGTTATAAAGTTAAATTGTTATAAATAATAAATTTCACTAAAGTTTTAGGAATTTAATAAATGTTATAATGTACAGAAATGTAATTTAAAGTATTAATACATCTTAAAAAATACAACTAGTATACTAATAAACTAGTTGCTTATTAGAATGCCTATTATTAACATATTGTCTGTTTATTAGTAATTATAAAGCACATATTCTGCATGACCATATTCTACATCTCTTATCCTACCCATTATCTAAACTTAACAACTAAATACTAATAAGGAGCAAATTAGGAGTTTACAGAGGCAAAAGTAGTTAATGGTTTGTTAATAGGGAGAATTTTGACCTTAAAATAAAGTGTGACCAAAAAATTCTATACACTTATTAATTTATTAGCCATTAAGGATATATAAGGAGAGAAAGGAGACTGAATTATTACACAAAAACACTTCATGATTCAAACACTGAGAGAAATATGAAACATTACACACACTCACAATTGATCTCTGGATTCCTAGTATCCTTGATCAGAGAGCAGCAGAGATTTGTATTTTTACTTGATGTTGCCGCTGCTGGCTGTGAAGATGAACAGTTATATAGGCAGTATTTATGGCTTTTGGATATTTGTTATAGCGCAATTATTCGAATGTAATACTCTGGGCATGTTATGATGATCTAAGAGCATTTCATTCCCGTCTGATCTGTGGGAGAGATGAGTTAAACCACTTTTCAAAGAACAAAACTGAAGTGCCCAGGGACAAGCAGTTCTCATTTCATTTGCAAAAGAAAGCTTTGACCTTTGCATAGCACTGAATGTAGGCATGTGAATGTTGGAGTCTAGGTGCACTTCAAGTAAACAGGAACAGATTGAGGAGATTGAGGTAATTGAGGAGCTAGAGACACACACACTTACACACACTTACAAATCAGTACACTATTAGACTGCGGTAACACCAGACACTTAAAACACTATCACAGTTATTGGCATTGTAGGACTATTGACATTGACGAGGAAAGCCACGCCTCCCTTCCCATCATCCTCCTCCTTTTTCCAGGGGGTCAAGGTCCTGCTACATCCCTATGGTTAGCACTGGCAGTTAGCCCCTGCTGGGCAAGTCATAACTACAGTATAACATTACATGAGCAAACCACATCTTTGTCCATTGACAGACATTCAAAAGTATCTGTGTATTCTGACAAAATCAGTTTTGCAAGCAACATAAACAAGATTTTTTTTTCTATATGTTATACTATAGTAAAAGTTTACCCAGCATCCATTTACTCACCCTTCCTGTTATTTCATAGATTTATGGCTGACTTTCTTCCACAGAATAAGAAGATAGTTTAGTTAATATTCGGTTGGGTGAATTTAATACAATAGCTTTGTAAAAAGCTGCAGCATACAGAAGTAGAAAGGCAAAAAAGCATGTTGAAATCCAATGATCTTGTCACATTCTATCTACAGAAATACATTAATCTTTTTTTCTGAAGGCAGCATAGATGCATCTTTTGCCGCCCGTGATATCCTATTATCCTGTGCATTTAGAACCATGACAGTTGAGCTAAATAAATAAATACATTCATAAATATATAAATAAATATGTCTTAAAATTACAGCTGGTGGTCAGTTAGTTTATAAATGTACACAAACCATTCCACTTCTGCAATTTCTAAATTCGTATTTGCGCAAATGTGCTTGATAGGTCTTTCGGACATAGCTAATGGCAGTAGATTGTGACTGCTTTAATGCTTCAAAGTCATTAAGCAATTTCTACTCATCAGTGTAAAAGGTGCATTTCTGCCACCTATTTGGCTGGAGTTTGAAGTGCTGGATGGTGCACAGAAGAGCAATGGCACCCACTGCAATTTTAATTAATTAAAAGTGATAAATCCAATTATTTCTCTTAAAAGAAAACTTGGGGTAATTTATTAAGTCACAATATATTACTGAATTCACTCAACTTGATATTCATTAAATTAAAGGGATAGTTCACTCAAAAATTTAAATTCTGTCATTAATTACTCACACTCATGTCGTCCCAAACCCGTAAGACCTTTGTTCATCTTCGGAACACAAATTAAGATATTTTTGATGAAATCTGAGAGCTTTCTGACTCTGCATAGACAGCAAGGGTCCTACCACGTTCAAGGTCCATGAACACGTATGCATCTTGGTACTCTCCAAAATGGCTTCATAAATTTACCGTTGAACCATTGATGTCCCATGGACTATTTTGTTGGTGTTCTTGATACGTTTCTGGACCTTGAACGTGGTAGGACCCTTGCTGTCTATGGAGGGTCAGAAAGCTCCTGGATTTAAAAAATATCTTAATTTGTGTTCCAATGAATAAAATGAAAACTAAAAGACTTTCATAGAGAACATTTGGCGCATCATTAAACGAAAAATATGTCAAAGACAAACACAATCTCTTCAGCAGCTGGAAACCTATATCAGGCAAGAATGGGACCAAATTCCAACACCAAAACTCCAGAAAATCATAACCTCAATGCCTAGACGTCTTCAAACTGTTTTGAAAAGAAGAGGAGATGCTACACCATGGTAAACATGCCCCCGTCCCATCTATTTTGAGACCCGTAGCAGGCATCAAATTTGAAATGAGCTAATTTTGTATATAAAATTTTAAAATTTCTCAGTTTAAACATTTGTTATGTTCTCTATGCTCTATTGTGAATAAAATATTGGCTCATGCGATTTGAAATTCTTTTAGTTTTCATTTTATTCAAATTTAAAATGTCCCAACATTTCCGGACATTTCGGACAAAAGTCCCAACATTTCAGTTTGTAATAATAATGTTATTTAACATTACCCCTGTAAAATTGCAATGCAAAAATGAAGTCCAAACCACTTGGAGCCCTTAAAGCTTCTCTTTTATTGACAACAGCCAGTTTAAAAGTGGATATCATAGTAAGTTTGGAAAGATGCATTCAGGAAGATGGTTGGCACACGCGGCCTTCCTGAATGCATGTGTAGAGAACCATTTACTGTAAACCAAGCCGCTCTAAGAAGCTGAAAACACCATCATGAGCACCTCATCAACACAGTGCCATGCTTCACTCTGAAACACACACCGCATACAGTTATTTAAATTGCAGTCTTTGTGATTTCATAATCACAATTTTGGTTTTATATTAATGAATCTTGCAGCCCTGCTTGTAGGACTACAACTGTACATTCAGCAGCTGAGCAACAACCACTGAGATCAACCTAGCAACACAGTTATTAATTACTATAAAAACACTCTGATCTAAGCCTCCTGGACTGACTTGCATTATGGTCACAGAATGGAGTTTGGCAATTACACCTCTTAGATAAAATATCAAGGTCGCAATACCTCGATAGTGTCTGTGTCAACAGTTCATTTTTAATTTCCTCAACCATGTCAGTACAGGGTCAAATGCATTTGAAGTCCATTTGTTACCTTTAAAGTGTTGGTGATGGTGACTTGAGGAGGGGTTTTAAAATGATGGAGAGAAGGGGAGGTGAAAATAAGAAGAGCTAGACAGTGACATCCTGTCACTTCCTCTAATGGAGCATCACTCATGGTGTCTTGCGGTTGGAGGAAAGGAAAGTGTGCAGGTGGTACAGGAAATCCACACAAACTCAATGTACTCACACTGTCAATACACATTAGAGAAATAATCAAAACAAGAACAACACTGCTCCTCTGCTTTACGAGCACAATACCATTCCATTTTAAAAGATTTTTTAAAAAATCAATGGAGTTATGCAGGGAATCATATCCAAATGGATTTTCAAATGAATATCGGAGAGCCTAATTTCTTTTCATGAAGTGGACTATCTTCTCTCCAGTGTCAATCAAGAGGTGAGAGGAGAGCTGCATTTAAAGTTTCTTATCCTCAAGGGTTTGAAAGAAAAAAATAAAGATTATATAAGTTACTGTATTAGGATAGGTCTAAAAATAAAATGTTTAACCAAATATATATTGAATTATTTTTATTCTTTTTCAAAAACCACAATAAATAAGAATATATACAGAGATTTTTTTTATTGTAATTTGTAATAATTGTGTTTGTTAAATGGAAATTTATGAGTCATTCCCAGTTTTAGATACTCAGTACTATGATACAAAATGGTTGATCATTTAAATAAAGCAAATTTGTAAAAAAAAAAAGCAAAAACTTTTTTTCCAGTTTTGTCTTCATTTATGCATTTTAATTGCAGAGAGAGATGAGAAATATGTTTGTTTGTTTGTTTTTTAAAACCACACTAGTTCTACAGCCTCATGGAGAAATCCAGGTTGAAATATAGACAGACAAAACTATTTTTTTATTATTATTTTTAGAAATGTATTAATTTTATTTAATTTAATTATTTTGGGGTGAAATATGAGCCACTCATTTGAGATGTACTTATGAATGCTCTGAACATTTATCCAGTCTTCATTCCTCAAATTATGCTTTGACTCATTTGATTGGATGAGTTCTGAGATTGCAGGTTGCCTTTCTAGTACAATTTCCTATGTTTGGAAAGGACTTCTAAATGAAGTGGAATCATTGCTATGTTAGTCCACACACACTGAGTGAGGTTAAAGGTCAAGACCTTCTCTGTTCTTGCTCATTTTCATCCAGTAGAGTAGTGGAGAGCACGTGATAGAGATGTACAGTAGATGTATGCTGACTGCCTGTCCTGTCTCGCCACATCAGGGGAAAGTGTCGTGAGCGGCCCTACAGAGACGGAGAAAGACAGAGGGACGCATATCGCTGAGTAAGCTCAGCCCTGAGCAGGAGGGTTCCACTGGCACACATAAAAGTCAAGGAGATCCCTTTGACAGATCAAGAGAGAGAGATTTAGGAAAGTCTCACTGTATTGAGCAAAGGGCAAAAGGATAGATCAAACCACAGCTGCTCCCCTGAGTGTGAAACACAGGTCTCTGGCACTCTTCAACACACCGAGTAAGAGACTTACTTCCTCTACCCCAAATATGCAGTAAACGATAAAATGGGAAGTCAGCGCAGAGCAAGAAAAGATATAAAGAGGTGGTAGCAAGGGCAGAGTGATAGAGACGGTGAGAACAAATAGGAGGAGGAATAGGTGCTTTCTGATAGATGATTCTTTCCGTTTTTATATGCATTTTTGTAGTGATAAGGAGATGAGTTCTTGTGGACGGGGACGAGGATGGGTGCTGTGGAGAAAGAGAGAGAGAGAGATTACACTGAGGAAGCTCGTGCTACTACTAATGAGATGGAGGCAGCAATGGAGTAACCTGTCCTTCACATGTGACCACGGGTTTTGTTTCTGCACCTACGTCACATCTACACACATACATACTGATGCACATTTTTGTAACAGACCCAAAAGTGTCCACATTTTCGCCCATTTAACATCTGTGCCCAGTTGCAATAAACCCTTGAACGCTGAAGTGTGATATTTCTGTACCGCCTGCGTCACCAAAAAGAACTGCTCAATTGGCACATTACTGGGTTTGGAATGTGGAAGTAAACTGTAGCAGGAAAAAATAGAGAGATGGATTACGACAGGAGAATAAATATTTAAACTCACTCCTAGCACTGAATTTTTTATTTTTTTATTTTTTTTATGCTGGGGTTATATAACAGGGTATAGTGCAATTAATGTACATGCATGTTACATTTTTATCTAAATGAATGATTACACAGTTATTCAAGTTAAAGCCATTTTATAGCTATACTGATTTTTTTCCAATTCAGATTGTCTTTTAAATTCTATTAGTAATCCATCTATTACTGTACTATCGTCACTGAAAATGATAAATGTAAAGAAATACATTTTCTGATGTTAAATTAAAGTATTCAAATGAATGACTATTTAATTTAACATCATAATTAACAAAATATGAAAAGGTCTATGAAAAGGAGCTATAATGATTTTAAAGAGATGTTCCCTCATTTGCCATTGGCTTCTCAACCATTTTGAAACCATATTTGATCATATATTTACTGTATATGACAAAGTTGTTTGTTTTCAAACATTTTTAATTAGCAGAAACTGGACGTATTGACTTATTTAATTAACCACTTTGTTCCTTTTGTAATTGACCCTTTACAGAGAGTTTGATTGACAGGCAATCTGATCATAAAGTCGAATCTGCCATTTTTGTCCGACAAACAAACCAGGCAGAAGAGTAGATTAACTTCAGTGGACTTGAACTCAAAAATGGTATTGATGTCTTTCTGTGGTTGAAACAAGATACTTTCTAATGTTCATTCATGTTCATTTTATGCTGTAACTAATAAAGAGGAAGAGATGATCAGTTCACGTGCCGCTTGAACTGAGGTGCTATACAGTGATCTGTCACAACATATTAAAGAGCCACAAAATGCTATTTATTATTTCACTTTCTTAAAAAAAGACAAAAACTAAAAGCAGAGACTTTATTTCATACCAAAATGAACCTGCTCTGTGTCGTCTGTTGGGACATTTTCAATGTGGAGTTTGCTCCGCAATCTATTTTTCACTTGTGAGAACATATGTGTGGCGCGAAAGCGCCATTGTCGGACACAGCAACAGTAACAAAGTGGGGGTGGGTCTTTCTTTGCAAAGGGTCAGTTCCAGAAGTTTCAAGAGCTGTTGTTCTACAGTAAAAACAATGTATTTTTAGCATTTAAGGCTACGTCCACACGAAGACGGGTTTCTCCGTATCCAGTCTTTTTTTTTGCCTCAAATTCCGTAAACACGGAGTCGTCTCAGGAAATATCTGCGTCCACACGGAATCACTGAAACCGACTGAAAACGATGTAGTACACATGCCAGACCAATATGTGGCGCTGTAAATCTGCCACAGAGATACACAAAAAAAACAGAGAAGAAGACTTGGACCATGTGCGTAAACCTTGCGCGCTGAATATAAACTAACACACAAAGCAGAAGATTTTGCTTTAATAAAACTAATGAGCTCAGTAGGTTCTGCAGCACGAACACAGGCACGTAGTCTGACATTGTTGTTGTTGTTGTCGCTGTTATGTGACGCAGTGGTGTCTGATTAGGGGCGAGACGTGGGCTGATGACGTCATCATTTCAGAAAATATACGGATTCGCCGTCCACACGAAAACATGAAAACGACGTTTTCAAATTTATCCACTCTGGGACCCGGTTTCAAAAATGATCGGTTTCACTCTTCTAAAACGCCGGTTTCGTGTGGACGAAACGCCTATACGGTAAAAAATTTATGCGTATACAGAGAAACCCGTCTTCGTGTGGACGGGGCCTTAATTTAGATTAGAGTTTGATTTTTAATTAATTAATAATAAATTATTAATTTAAATACTTCAAGTTACCATGTGGCTCCTTTGAAGGTTTGCTAGTGGGCCACAGGACCCTATTTGAAAACCAATAATTGGTATATTGGTTGTTAATCCATAACCGTCACACAACTCATTCTCGGTTTTGTGTTTTATTTATTATAAAATAAATAGTTCCAGTTTAGTTGTGAATATATTCACTATATATTGTGGACTTTTTAGCTTATCGATTAACTAATAAATATAATCAACAGTCTCACAAGGGAAACATCGCTTTAGCACTGTTTACATTGAAACAACAGTTATGCAGACTGTATGAACTATATAAATGAAGTCCATTTTCTTCCTCTGACCTGCCTCTATCTTCGGTCTTCATTATTACATATGCTTTCTCTCTCTCTAGGAGGAAGGGGCCCAGTAGGTCTCATCCGGTTATGGAGACGACAGATAGAGGGAGAGTGGCTGATATGGAGCTGTCTGTCTCCTCTTAATATTGGATTGCGTTTCTGTGTAATCCCTCCCCAATCATAGTCTATAAAACACCTCCCCTGGCCTGTAGTCCTTCTCAGAGGAAGCGCTCTAATACTGATGCTACTACATTCATTCTTTCGCAATTTCCACAGCTGGGTAATCTTTGAGTGGGAAGTAAATTCAAGCTTAACAATCCTTCTTTCTTATAGAGATTTGCCATTTTTACAGGCCTCTAGAGTTTTACAATTGTAATACTAAAAGGGGCATTCTTCCTCTTCTGTGCTCTAGTATCATCTGGCATTAGCAGTTTTCTTCAGCTCAGGACTCTGATCAGAATATTCATAAACCATCGATTTGCTTGGCTCTTTCTCATCGCATCCTCCAGACTGTGATTCCCCTCCCCACTCATATTTACAACCTTGTGTTTTCTCTTTTGGGGAAAAGTTTAACTAAAGAAAAAGATAAAACTGAAGAAAAACACAAGATATAATTGGGCTGCAAGGGCCTTCTGCACTTGCTGTTGTAATCTGTTGCAGTTAGAATCTCATGCAATAAGTATATTTTAATTAGCAATTTTGGTGACTATGTTTCTCTTGAGCCAGGGTTGTCACAATGCTAAGAAACGCCGGTTCACTATCATTTAGCAGATGCTTTTCATCCAATGTAGCTGTAGAATAGCATATAGTTTATGGCTGCCTCTGGTTTATAAGCTACCAGCCAATATTCTCAGCCATTTGACTATCACTAACAGCTCACTAGGGAAAATAATGGGAACGAAAGAAATGACTGGGGCTGATTTCGAAAATACAGTGGGTATAAATGTCTAAAATTACTTATGAAAATACCAATTTTATTTTTAAGTAACAACCTAACTGTTATTTTTAAGTCACATTAAAAAAAATATTGAATGTAACTATATGTTCATATTTTTAAAATCATTTTATTTTAATGACAGCAGCACTCCCGCTGTATGAACTCATAAAAAGGAGATATTCTGAAGAAAGGTGGTAACTAATTTTTGGTGACCATTGACTTACACTGTATGGACAAAAAAAGAGATAATTCCTACAGTAAATACACAATTTCACTCTTAATATGTCTCTAATAATAAAATAAAATTCCTTTTTTTGGATTATTCTACTCTCCAGACTCTGGTATTCACAGGGGAGAGTTTAAATGCGTCATAGCTATTTTGCATAGGAATAAAAGTCAACCAAAGACGGACCAATGAGCATGAAATATGAAAAGCAGACTTTTCCTGTTTTAAACACAGTAGAATCACATAATGACTTTAAACGCACCACTAGCCCAGCCTCTCTCTTACACACACACACACACACACACACACTCATTGACCACACTAGAAACCCCCACATCTCTTAGACACGTCTAATCCTGCGTAATGAATTGGAATCCTTTCTTTCTCAGTAAAGTAAAAAGGGATTAACTGTAATTAAATGTGTAATATTATAGAGTATAAATGACTCGCCGTGAACGAGGAATGTGTTTAATGGTGTGGAATAAAATAATTATACTAAACAATTGCTCCTGTGAAAACAGAACTAGAGCTAATACTTTGTCCAGAGGCCTTGAGAAAAACAAATGGTGATTTTTATTGATCAAATTGGTTCATTAAGAATGAAGCGTGTATTTTATGTGGTACTTTCCCAAAGTGTAAGGTTTAAAGTGTGAGTAAGGTTTAAAGTTGCTGGTTGTGTTTGGAAGCCCTAACTGAAGTGCTTGAATGACTGTATTTAAAGCATTTGTTCAGAATGACCTTCCTCTCTTTCACTCTTTATACTGGCATAATACTTTATGATCTCTGCTATGTACACTGCACAGCAGGTTATGGCCAGGTATATTTACACTAATATTTAATGCAACAGGTGGAATAATATTCACATTATCTTTTGTGGAGTGGGTTGTGAATCGAGGTCAAGGCTATTTTTTAAAAGTCAAATAAAGTTAATTTTTATATTATTTAAACCTTTCATTGATTTCAAGTTGTCTCCGTTATATATATGGTTAGAAGTTTTTTATGTTTTTGAAAGAAGTCTCTTATGCTGACCAAGGCTGCATTTATTGGAATAAAAAAAGAAATACAGAATTTTAAAATGCAATTTATTCCTGTGATAAAGCAAAATTTTCAGCAGTCATTAATTCAGTCATCAGTGTCACATGATCCTTCAGAAATCATTCTAATACTGATTTGCCGCTCAAGAATGTTGAAAACACACTAAAAAAGAATCTGTCTTAAAGTAAATACAGCGGAAAAGCAAATGTGATTTCATTAAACAATTACATTTACATTTAGTCATTTAGCAGACGCTTTTATCCAAAGCAACTTTAGGACATTAGAAGCAATCAAAACCAACAAAAGAGCAACAACATGCAAGTGCTATGACAAGTCTTGGCTAGTCTAACGCAGTACACGTAGAAAGGTTTAATTTAGTTCAGCAAAGTGATTTCTATATTAGTACTCAATTCAGGCTTGCAGAATTAAGTAAGACCTACTCCACTCTCTGATACGGATCATGCACTGGGGCATGAATAATTAATAAGGTTGCGTTTAGCACTGATTTATAATGGTTGTATTTACATTTGTTTTATGTTTGCTCTTGTTGATAGGTTTAGTAACCTGTCGTTTTGTGACATCTGGAGTTTTTCTGGAATATTCTACTCTAAATGACCATATTTATCTATCCACTGACTGTTATACAGCTATTGTGTACTAAATATTGAGGTTTTGGGTACCTAATTAACTATATTGTGTAAATATGTTGTCTTAGAAAGTGTAACAAGCTATCTAGTGTCTATCTAGTGCCTTATAAATTAATCATACGCTTTAATAGCATGGCTTCATTCAGTGCTCTACATTGTTTGAGTCAAATTACAAACAAAGACTGAGTTTGAGTAAACTTCAAATGAGTAAGTAAAAATTACTCAAACTAACTGGCCAATTTAAATTTACTTATTCTCTTTGTTAATTTTACATAATTTAAGTAGATTTGATTTAATCCCATATGCAAATTTACTTTAAAAACATGAGTGGAAAAACTTGCAAAAGAATGATTACTAATTTTACTTATTCTTTTTATCAGTGCAGTTTTTGCTGCTTGATACACTTTGATACACTGTATTCAAAAGAATGATTTCTGAAGATGTGACACTGGATTAATGGCAAACAAATTACATTTTAAAATACAGTCAGACAGAAAACAGTTTCAAATTTTAAGAATTTTACACAATATGTTTTTACATAATTTTTTCATATAAATGCAGCCTTGATGAGCATTAGACCTCTTTCAAAAACATTTAAAAATAGTAATTATCTCAAGGTTTTGGCCAGTAAAATGAACAAATTACTAATCTAAAATGTGTTACTAAAACAAGACTTTAAAGATGATGAAATATAAGATTTATAAGATAAGAGTTCTGAGTTCTTCCCCGTTTTCTTTCATCACTTTAATGAATATAGTATTCTTAAATGTGTAAAATAGTAAAAATAAATAAATAAAAACAAACAAACAAACAGATAAATAAATAAATAAATAAAAGATTTTGCATACAAACATTTTAAGAAAACTTTTGAATTGTTACTGATATATATATAAGAGAGGGGGGTAGACAGCAAAGGAAAGTGTTCAGAAGGTTCAGTGATCTAAGAGTGGTGACCTTGAATCTGAGCTCAGTTTGCAAACAGTACAAGCAATGGCAGGTTGACCAGAAAGACAGAGTAAAGAAAAGGGGGAGAGAGTGTGTGTGTGTATGACTACTTGTGTTCAGGAGGATCAGCATAGTGGCAGCAATGAAATGTGACAGGCTCAACTGTTAGAGGCCATGCAGAAAATAGTTGCCATACGGCCACGACAAGCACAGAGTTACAGAGCTACAGTTACACTTCTGACAGATCTTAGTTTCTGTGTGTGTGTGTGTGTGTGTGTGTGTGTGTGTCTGTGTGTGTGTATGTGTGTGTATGTGTGTGTGTGTGAGAGAGATGAGAAGGGGAATGGGTAGAGAAGAGTGTGCACATGTGCACAAGATAAAATGAAGAAGATAAATGAGCAGTGTTTCTGCAACTTTTGGCCCTGCAGTGCAGTCTTTTCACACTCTTGATAGTTTACTTAGTTTACTAACAATGTCCCACCATGAACAGAATATAAAGTAAAGGCCCATTCACACCAAAATCAATAACTATAAACATAACTATAACAATCATCCACACGGTAATATTCTAGTGCAGTTGCAGTTTTGTCATCTGCCACTTTTTAAATGCTCAAGCTCTTCAAAGCAGGATGGATTCTGATTGGCTTTCAGTGTTTTTATTGTTCATTAGAAAAAAATAATTGGTCAAGTGATTTCTCTGTGCTGTTAATGTTATAGTTGTGTTGTGGACTCTGCTATTCTTCATTTAAATTGTTATCTTTGGTGTAAATGGGCCATTTCTTTCTAAAAGTAATGATCATTTCCAGCATAATTTCCGTCATATCTCAAATATTGTATTGTCTTTCATAAAATTCAGTGGTAAAAATATAGTGATGTAAAATTAGATTTTTACCTTTTTTTTTATATAACATGGCAGATTTCTTTGTCTTACCAAAGCTCTTTTCATAGTTGTATTTTTGCTAATCCCAATTACACACAGTTAAATATGATCAATATTCGCATAATTTGCCAAATTACAGTTTAATTGTAAAGCATGCTTAAAAACATTCTGCTCACAAGCCCTGGGACATAAAAGTGCCATAGTTGAAGAAACATCCCTGACCGGTTTAAGCATATAAGGAGAAAAATGGAGAGAAAGAAAGACTGAGGGGCAGCAAGAGGATTAGAGGCGTCCAAATACGATTATCTAGATGGCAGTAGCTGCATAATTGCATTTATTGACAACTCTCTTCTTTATGTCCACGTCTTTCCTGCGTGCAGCTATGGATGAAATTGCTAAATGTGTAGTCAGCTAGTCCAGATGAACAAAGTGTAACAACTCAAGCGGGAAAAAAACGAGTACATCTTGTATCTTCCACCCCCAGGGAAAATATATAAACAAATCACTCTTTCTCTCCAGCAGCTTTCATTACCAGGTTCTCGGAACCATTATCAAAATTTCTAAGCCCACATAGAAATACTACACACATTTTCTGCACTGATTGTGTAAATAGATTTAAATATGAAATGTTTTAAAGGATTCGTTTGTGCAAACAAATAGAATTATCATTATTTACAGACATTTGCAGACATTTTTCATATTACAGTGTGGCAAAAAGTTCCCATTCATTTTCAGTCAATAGTGGTCATAGAATATTTAGTTTAGAAAGTTTAAAGTTTGTTTATTTATTTATTTTTGTTGCACTTTTTGGTTTCCATGTAATGTAAACAACCAGTTGTGTTTTTTTAAATCTTGCATTCACTTTTTTTTGTTGTGTCTCTGTCTGTTTTTTCCCTCCCCATTTTCATTGTGTGCATTTTTTTTTTTACTTTTTGCCTATTTTGATTTTTTTTTTTTTTTGGAAGTTCCTCAATCAATACTAAAGTATGATGCAGTTCACCTAGTACAAATATGCTCGTCTGGATTTCAGAACAGGAAGCAGATTTTGGAACGGTTATGAAATAAATGACATTAAAACTGAAGAGTGATTAGCATTCTGTCTCCCAGATTTGAATGCAGTGGGCTTGTTTATATTGCCTTTAGTCAGGGCTTATTCTGCGAGAGAGAGAGAGTGATTACACACTGCTCAGGCTGTAATGTGTTTCAGCACACTGGCTGATGTTTAATGCATGATGGAGATTACAGGCTGGCCAGTACTCCTCTGCTTTGGGTTGTTAGTACAACATCATGTTAGGTTAATAACTGTAGTGCCGGGACAATGTGTTCTTCCTTGCTCTCTCAAATAACATATTCTGTTTGTTATGTATTTGTGTGTATGTGTATGTGTGTGTGCATTTGTTTAACTACATCAGAACAATCCTATCAATATTTTAAAACAGGGTTTTCCAATCTGGGTTTCGTGAGGGAACTTCTGGGGTTTTGTCAGATGAGGAAAAATTTGCAATTAAATAATAATTAATAAAAACAAAAATAAGAATAAAACACTCACTAAAAAAGGCTAACTATTTTATTTGTTTACCTGCACGTCATGTAACCATTAACTGTGGACTTGCTAATGTGTTGGTAAACTATTGAATATTAACAAAAAATTCAAGAATTGGAATGGTGAATGAATGTTTTGATGCTAAATTCTGATTGGATAAATGTCAAACCAATAGCTATTTAGTACAAATAACTTAGCTAGCTTTTAGTTGATTTAGTGATCAGGACTGTGGCGTTTGATGAATTCAGGCAAAGTCACATTTAGGGGTTTTGTTTGTTTTTATTAGAAATGCTGTAAGCAGCTTTGTAACGGTGAGTCTGGCCAATCAGAAACACATATATTAAAGCATATTACAGAAAAGTAAATGAACTGTTAAATCTACATCTGCTACAACATAACGAGTTGAGCACACAGTCATTTCATCTAATTTGTTAAATGTTCATAATCTAAATAAGACTCGTCAAGCAGCAAGTTTTCATGAACTTGATCCAGTCTTTGTATATACAGTATTGCATTGCCACAATTACAGTGTTGAAAAGTATGGAGTCATTTTTTTTCCAAGTTTTTTTAATGCTCTTACTTAGCAAATGTTTTCAACTTTGATAATAATAAGAAATGTTTATTGAGCAGCAAATCAGCATATTAGAATGATTTCTGAGGCATCATGTGACACTGAAGACTGAAGTAATGATGCTGAAAAGTCAGCTTCCCATCACAGGAATAAATTACATTTTAAAATATATTAACATAGAAAATAGTTATTGAATAATAATTTTACAATATTACCATTTTTACTGTATTTTTAATAAGTTAAATGCAGCCTTGGTGAGCATAAGAGACTTCTTTCTAAAACAAAGCCCAAAACTTTTGAACAGTAGTGTAGGCGATATATCTTGCATGTGGTTGATGCAACCAGCCTCTAAGGCTTCAGAGCATCTTTTGCATTATGAAATTGAGAAAGTAACCTTGAGATGTTTGTTGTATTTAACATAGCATCTGACATATTCACAATAGTACTTGAACACAAAACTAAAAATCTTTGAATCAGAAGTATAACGCTGTCAAAAGAAGAAGCTGTTTAAAGAAGATAAACCATAAAGAAGTAGAGAGAATTTCTGTAAGATCCTGCAAAAAACTGGCCACCGGGGAAATCTAACCATTCTTTGTTCTGCGGCTCCAGGAAAGAGCCAAAGGGCCGACACACACACACACTCTCCAGCGAGTCCCACTTGAGTCATTCCTCCATATGTAACACTGTCTCTGACATGCCCAGACTACAGTATATAAACTCTCCTGATATGGACATCATTGGACATTATAAAGCTTGTTCTCATACTTCCGTCTCTCTTTAGCTGTCTGTAGCCTCGGCCCGATCTTTCAGACAGCTTGTGCTTATTTTCTCAGACCTACAGGGGCTCTGATCTCCAGGAAGTGTCATAGAGAGCATCATTCTAGCAATGTTCTTCCAGCCTGTTCCCTTTTCACAGCAGAGCTCTCGCTGCTACCCTGGATCATTAATCATATTGGTATATCAAGACACCTGAGATTAAAGAACGGAAATAAAATGGAAATATATACATAAAAAAAAATAATGAAATACACATTACATTTGCTCAATAGCAGCAACTCCGGCACCTCCTTTTTTCCGCTTCTCTCTCTTTTTTGCTATTTTTTTCTCTACTTTGTCTGTAGTTTCTATCTTGTGCTGCATCTTACTAATTTCAGGACCTTGAATAAAATGTTGGTGATAAATCAAAACTGCCACAGTGAAAACACACACAGATTCATCATAGGATTAGCGTTCCACTTTTATTCATTTTTCTTTTATCACCCTCCCTCCTCCTCTCTCAATCTCTCTGCTCCTACAATACTGAATAAGCAGAGACGACACACACATACGTACTGTAAAGTACACACAGACAGACACTGTGCCCTGCTCTCACCTGTCTGTTGCTCGCTGCTGTTCAACTCTAAAGGTGCGTTCACAATGACAGCAATTAAATCACTGGAGGTCACTAAGTCACTGTACTATTAGTTTCCAGCAGAGGATGTGAACGGATTGGAGCGACAAATATGCTGTAATCACTCTACTCCAAAGCCACTCCAACTTTTCTATCATCTACTCACTGTGGAACATGTGCATTATGAATGTATGGTAAGATATGAAATAATGTTTATTTAATTTCATAATGAAAAGCGTTTTTCCCCCATTGAATATATCAACAAGAACTGCGTAATTATTTTTGTTTAGTAGTAGTAGTTCTAGTACTTGGTAGTATTCAAAATCTATTTATTTCCATTTATATTATAGTAATTCAACGAATCAATGAAACATAACACTATTGCAATAATATTATGGTTTATAGTATTGTAGTAAGGTAGAGCTCCAAGAACAGGAGTGAGATCCCTTGCTTCCGTGTAATATGATTTTTGGAAATGTAAAATATATCTCAGAGGACAGAATGATGTATGTTTACGTTAACACTTTTAATAAAGTCACATCAAAAACCTTATTAATCATACATTTTTTGTAACAATTTAGAAATAACAATAATACAGTGCAAGTATATTTTATATTTTTATAAACAAACTGATATCTGGCTATTATAATTATTTTTATAAACCTATTAAAAGGTTTTAAAAATGTATTCACTAAAAGCGGGCTTATTTTGCATTTCGAGTTTATTTTATTTCAGACATGTTAGTTTTTAATGTTGTAATGAGTTCATTTTCACCTGTTTGATGCAAGTCACATTTATGCCAATTTGTGCACCTGTTATGAATATTACAGAAGGGCATTATCATATTAAGTGTGGTGATCACTTAATCAATATTTATTTTTTTCCCCCTTTATTTTTATTCCAAAGACAAATGCTATTATTTGTACAGACACTGTATTTTTACTTTCTTAAACCCTCCCCAACCAACCCGGAACAAACCGCTTATAATAAATAATAATAATGATAGTGACAGCAATAATGATCATGGAAAACAAAATAAAACAGAAATAAAAATGATGCAATGGTTAAATAATGATTTTATTTTATTTTTGAAATTGTATTTTTTTATTTTATATTATTTTGTGAGGAAAAAAACTTTGATTTTTTTTTTTTACAATATGCAGTTATTTTTTCCACCTGAATTTTCTTCTTCCATATCTCATTATGTTAATCTCTGTATCTCCAGTTCCTCTTTCCTTTGATGTTCCTCTTCACCACATTTGCAGATTAGACCCAAACAGCATTTTAAAAAGATGATGAGCTGAAAGACCAGACTATACTAACAACCACGACCCTAGCAACTGCATAGCAACGTGCTAAAAACACTCGTAACCGCATGGCAACAACCTAAAATTGAGTTTTGCACAAACACCACTGACATTTTCTTCATAAAATGTTCAGGTTTAGCCCAATCTTCTCTTTATATGGGAGTCCACAAAAAATGTAAGGGAGACAAAAATGTGAGAGGAAGACAACAGCAGTAAGAGAGAAGTGCTGCGTGTGTTCAGTTACCACAGGGAACAGGAGTCTGCTGAAACCTTTGGGAAAGGAGAAGCCCTGGCTGTCACACTGAATTATGGTCTGATCAAAACAAATAGACCCAAAATCCCTAAACACACACACAAGCTCTCACGCATGTGCAACAAAAATGGCTGGTGCATCAGCGGATGCAGTGTGTACAAGGGTGCTGGTGCTGGAGTCAATGTCCAATCTGCAAAGTTTCCACCACTGGAAAGTCAGAAAATTGACCAGGGAGAGAGAAAATGTCCAAACCAAGAAAAGTGAGAACAATAACAACTCAGTCTGGCATGTCTGGTATGACTGATACAAAACAAAACTAAAAATCACAAAATATAGCTCCCCTATATGATAAAAAAACAATCTATGTCCTGTGTATAATAAAATGATTTTACTCACAAATATCATGTGTCAGCTGATTTTGATTAGTTTCATTCATTATACTGTAAATTTTGACCAATGTTTCAATAGCAGCTTTTTATTGCATAAAGACAAGGAACCAAATCATACTGGATGTTAAAATATGCTCCCAAATGTTATATTTATCGTGATCAAACACAATGAGGCATGTTTACTTGTGGCCTTATTTGTTGTGCCATCATCATTAATATTTTGAAGATTTCAAAAAAACAAAAAAAACTGATGCGCAAAATAAGTACACTCAAAAAAATAATAATAATTAATCAAATTTGTTTTAATCTCATGCATTAACTAATTGAATATTTTTTATTTTATACAATTTTGACAATGACCAGATTTATGCTGATTCTAAAAAATGTCAAATACATTTTGAAAACATGATTATTTTATTAAAATCAAATCGAACCAATAGTAAACTATCCCATGAATTTGAGTGTAAGCTTATCAACTTTTGAAAAGGAGAAAACAAGTCTTTTATGCTGTTGATGGTGAAGGCCGACCATCAAATCTAATTTGCTACAAATCATCTATCACTTGGTAGAAGCCAAATAAGGCAGATGCTAACATGTACATCTTGTTAACACAATTATTTTAGGGTGAAAAAAAAACATATCCCAAGACTGCATTAAATACTAATGTGATCTTATACAAATACTATTTTTTGAGTTAGCGATTTTGTATGAATTTGTGCAAATTGATTTGTACAAAAGCATACAATTTTTGGAGAATAAAGCTAAGAATGAAGGTCCACCCCTAAATGTACTAAAACATATGAATGTTAATGCACAAATTCATCACCAATTTGTCAAAATGTAAAATAGTTACTAACTGCCATGAAAGTGTCATTAAAAACAGGTTCACTTGGAACAAAAACATTGTTTGCACTAACAACAAATACAAAAAAATGTTGTGGTCTGAGAGAATAAAACATCTAAATTGAAGGAACTTTACACAGACTGTCAGTTTTCCTATTCAGCATGCCATGTTAATTATTCTGCATATTGAGACTATACAGTTTACAGTTTTAAGATTTAAGAACATTTATGTTATTTCATTCAGTTAAACTGTTTTGGATGTGTTGGGACGTCATTTATTGTGAAACACATCTGAGAACCACTGATTTAGTGTAGATACGGTTTGAGAGTTAAAAGGAGGCCTGGTGGCTTATGATTGGTTGGATGGCTCAAGAACTGGACGTATGAGGGGGTTTGGCTGATACAGACAAGTGCTGTCCCACAGAAACCAGAGAGCCCCAGTGATAGCCTGAGAGATGCCGTCCTCTGCAGTACAGCAGCTGTTTCCCTCTCTCTCTCTCTCTCACACACACACACACACACACACACACTCCTGTTACTGTCATTTACTGCACTTTGATTTATACACTCACAAACTGTCATCTGTCACATCTGAGACATGCATGCTCAAATATCAGATGACACACACATTTTCACTTACAAAGAGTTTACTGTACCTCACAATTCCTGTTGTGTACTTTGAATGGACATTCATAGAAAAATCTTTTTTTTTTTTGCTCTGTTACAGAAGCCAGGACTATATTTAGCTGTCTTTATTGATTCAGGTCTGACACATTACACTGTGCTATTCTCCATATCTCAAATACACTGCGAGAGTCCAGACACCCCTCACAAAAAAGAGAAAGAGAGAGAGAGAGAGAAATGAAAAATTGTTACGAAACAGCATAGCCTTATTGATTCGATTTGCAACCGGAAAGAGATTGCGGTAAGAGAGATGTATTTTTTCATTTCGGTCTCTTTCCTTCCCTATTTCATATGATTATCACCTCCATGTGTCAGGGTGACATTCTTGTCCACTGAAATGCTTTGAGCTGTGCCGGTGTAGCTGAGATTTATGGCACTGATCAGAAAGCCATTTGTGACAGGAATTTGTGAATGTACGGCTATGTGCTTGTGCCGCGCCATCACATTACAGCAATTTACTGCTTGATCAACAAAGGAATGGTAAATATTATCACAGGAGCAAACATAGCATGCATTCTTGAAACTGACATTTTTACAGCCTATCAGTACGGTCCTCATCACGCCTGATATTACTTGACTTCAGGGCTTTCACACTTAGGTCCTGAATTATCATGTTCATGTTTCACACTGGTCATATACTGGGTTAGTGATTTATCTTAGGCAGTCAGGTTTCAAGATTTCACACTGTACATTTAAAAAACAATCCTGTAACTGTTGGTGTTTGCCACTTTGGGTTTAAAAATGTATTTTGTTTACTCAGCAAAGGATAAAAAAAAAAAAAAAGATCTAAAGTGACAGTAAAGACATTTATAATGTAACCGGAGATTTCTATTTCAAATACAATAAATGATGTTCTTTTGAACTTTCTTTCATTAAAGAAACCTAAAAAAAGTATCATGTATGATATCTTGGACTATTAAAAATGTATTATGGTTTCCACAAAAATATAAAGTAGCAATAACATTTTTCAACACTGAAAACAAATAAATAAATAAATAAATGTGCTGTTTCTTGAGCAGCGAATCAGAATAATTTCCAAAAGATCATGTGGCACTGAAGACTGGATTAATGGCTTCTGAATATTCAGCTTTGCCATTACAGATATACATTACATTTTAAAATTGTTGATCTTTGTGCTTGTGTTTAGATGGTTTAGACTACAAAATTATCCAAAGAGACAGTAAAAGTATCTTTAATTACAGAAAAATAGACCTTGGTCCACAAAACCAGTCATAAGGGTTAATTTTTTTAAATTGAGACTTATACATCATCCGAAAGCTGACTAAATAAGCTTTCCATTGATGTATGGTTTGTTAGGAGAGGACAATATTTAGCTGAGATTCAACTATTTGAAAATCTGGAATCTGTGGGGGCAAAAAAAATCGAAATATTGAGAAAATCCCCTTTAAATTAAGTTCTTAGCAAAGCATATTACTAATCAAAAATTACATTTTGATATATTTACGGTAGGAAATTTACAAAATATCTTCATGGAACATGATCTTTACTAAATATTCTAATGATTTCTGGCATAAAAGAAAAATTTATCATTTTCATTACATTGATCATGTATTGTTGGCAATTGCTACAAATATACCCCAGCGACTTAAGACTGGTTTTGTGGTTCAGGATCACATATAATAAATAAAATAAATATAAATAAAGATTGTGGAAATTTCCAGGTCATTTTTATGAGGCAATAAAGCTTGTATGAGTTAGTAGCAGCAACCAACAGTATTGAGATCTTCACCAACCTTCATGCTGTGAAAATGTATCACAGAACCAGCCAATGCGAGTTATTACACGACTCTCATCAAAACGACTCAACTAAAGTCTGCTCTGACTGATTTAAGTCACCTGAAACATAACACAGTCTGCTTTTCATTTGGTTAACAATTACAAACATTTACAAATGTGAAAAGAGATAGTTCACACAAAAATTAAAATTCAGTCATCACGCTCACGTTGTCAATGGGGTCCAAAATGTCAGTGACGCCCTACTGACTTTCATAGTGTGGACAAAAAAAAACACTGAGACAATATATCTTTCTTTGTGTTCAGCAAAAGAAAGAAATGCAAAATGTTTGGAACAACATGAGGGAAAAGTGACTTTAGGAATAACCCAGAGTGAAATGTCAGTCACACACACACACAGGTCCAGTATCAGTCCATAGCAGCAGTCTCAGTGGTAATTCCTTGCTCGGCTGTGCCCTCCGGTCCTGGATCATGCCCAGTTTGGAAAGGCACCTGCCCAAACTCACTAAAGGGCAGTGAGACTCACAAAGCGCCTGCAGGCTATTTAACCTCTACTGTACCGACCCACTTCTGCTACACACACCAGCTGTTTCCTCAGGATCACACGTTCTGACAGGAGGCAGGTGGATTCTTTAATTATAGTTTTACTAAAAAATTTAAAACAAAAAAAACAGCCCTTTTCTGTTGCACAATACAAATGACAGCATATTCTCTCATTGGACTTGTTTCTGTCATTTGAAATCAGTTATCATAGACCCTAATGAAATCAAATGACAAGCACAATTTTCTTCCCCTTTATTTACCATTAAACAAGAAGTTTGAAACAGGAGCAACATGCTTTACTACTCGCCAGTCTGTGGCATATTACTGTATATGGGAGGAGCATTCTCGTTTTACAGAGCATTTGATTGGATAACATTTTTGTAGTGTAGGGTGAGTCGCCAGTATTTTTATAGTGAAAATGTTAATCCTTCTTTGTAAAAAATTAACATTCAATTAAAGAAAAAATGAAAAGTTTATACATACACACATACTGTATACACAGACTAAATAGAATATCTTGTGAAAAACAATTGCTTTGAAGTGTCTGCTAAATTAATACACTACTGTTCAAAAGTTTGAGGTCAGTTTTTATTTGTTTTACTTTGAAGGAAATTTATACTATTACTCATCAAGATGCATTAAACTGACCAAAAGAGCTAGCCTGATTCCTGAAATCCTCAAAAAATGTATTTCAGTTTATTACATAAGAAGCCAAATCAGTATATTGGAGTGATTTCTGAAGGAATTGTCACTCATGTGACACTGAAGACTGGCTGAAAATTCAGCTTTTACTTATTTTATATTATATTTTTACATTTTTGTTGTATTTACTGTATTTTTGATCAAATAAACAGGATTGGAAGAGTCTTTTAAAAACATTTTTAAAAAAATCTTACTGATCCCAAACTTTGGAACTGTAGTGTAAATGTAAATGAAATGCATATGATGTGAAATGTTCACAACTGATTTCATTAAAAACTGCTTAAAACACCATTTGTGGGGGATTAAAATCAACATGCAGGAAATGAAGCAGCACACTGTACATTTGTAAACCCTGGGCTAATGATCTTATTTACATATTTATGAGATCAATAACATTGATTGGACAAATACAACTATAACATGCACATGACTGCTTATGCAAATAACTGCTTGTTCATCTGTGAAAATAACATCACTCTAGCTGTTTCCCCCAAACCTTGAACCCGAACCAATGTTTATTAATTTACATAATTTTAATTTGAAAAAAAGTACATACATGCTGGCTTTTAAAATCTTATGAATATACACTTATGAATATCAGAATTATAACGCTTATTCAAATGTAAGGTTTCCTAAAGATCCAGATTTCTTTAAAATATCATCATTAACAGATTATTATCTATAGATATTTTTTGTAATCCAGCTGTCTCTCAATTATTCAATTTTTTGTTTTTAAAAAGTCACTTACTGTATTTTTAAATTCACTTATGTTTAAACACAATTAAGCATTTGGAAACTCTACAACAATCCTGAAATAGCATGAGCTGTTACACATACATACATTTAGCACATGCATGTGCTTACATTAAGTAGCAAATATGGCAAAGTCAAAGAGCTCTCACAAAAACAATAGAGCAGAAATTATATATTAGAAGGTCTATGGCAAGAAGATGCTAAACGTTTCTAGAGACACAGCTGGCAGCCTTATGCATAAGTTTAGAATGTGTTGTACCAGAAAATCTTTGAGGACGTTGAAGAAAAAGCAAGCATCATCAAGGGGAATAAAATGTTCGATCATAGCAACTGATAAAAATCCTGATTTACTGCCAAAGACTTGCGAGATGACCTGATGAAACGAGGAGAAAACATTTCAATGCAGAATATAAGAAAAACGCTAGACAAGCATGGCCTTCATGTCAGGACACCTTGCTGAAAGCTGAAGGCTGACTTGAATATGCTAAAAGTAATTTGGATAGACCTTTGGAGTTCTGGAAGACTGACCAAACTGGAAATAGCGAAATTAACATGGATCAGCGGTATGTCTCGTGCAAGAAAGTCAAGTTTGCAAGCCGAAGAACACCATCAGTAGACCAGCCTTGTTGCTCTGCTGTTGCAGGAAGAGGAAATCTTGACTTTATGAAGGACATGGATTCTTTGAAGTATTAGGCCATTTTGGCAAAGACTGTGATGCCACTGGATCATAGACTGAAGCTGATGATCAATGGACTTTCTAGCAGGATAATCATCCCAAAGTACATATCCAAATCTAATTATGCTTGGTTCAGGGATAGGTCATAGAATGTTCTTGAGTGGCCTGTTCAGTCTCCAGACTTAAATCTCATTAAAACAATTTTGGTGATATTTGAAGAAAGCAATAGCAACGTGAAAACCAAAGATTATCAGTCATCTGAAGGCTTTTTCAAGCGAGGAATGCACCAAGATTAAAAGCTTGTAAGCACTTAGATGCTTATTGGAGGTTATAAAGAATAAAAGATTCTCCACAAACATTGACTTTTGGAGATTGAATAATTTTGTACATGAATATTTAAAGCCAATTTGATTTTTTTTTTATTAAATATTTTTAGAACCTCAATACTCAACTTAACCTAATACCCAAATATGTATTCTTAAACTTTCTATTGATACCATGGTTACATTTTTATAACCAAGCAGCAAGGTCAAGGGGGTTGAATAATTTTGATTGCAAGTGTTTGTAAATGAATAAATCCTATATAGAGCCTTTAAAACCAACACAGAGTTCGGTTCAGATCTTTTTGGCACTGACCAGTAATGAAAGTGACAACCTGTGTATGGAATCATTGCTGCAAAAACACACAAACCCTCTCTCTCAGATTAGTCCATAGGTGTATATGCGTATGTGTGTGTGTTCGAGAAAGAGTGAATGTGTGTATCCGCACTGTAATGCAGAGAGGGCATTCATCTCTTAGACCATTACACACAGTCACTAAAGTGACATTCCCCTGGGAAAGTTAACTGCACCCTGTGCAGAAACACACAAACGTGCTTCACACACAAATATACACTCATGCATGTTGAAAAACACTTTGTGTTTGCTTCAGTCTCTGTAGTTTGGCTCTCTCACACTAAGACGCTTTTAGCATGTCTCACCTTCAGAGTCACCTTTAAGGAATTTAGAGGAGGAGAAATGTAAATGTAAAAATAATATAAAATGAAATAATAAATTTTATGGTTCTGTGCGCTAACATTTTACGTTAAGTTAAAGAAATGCTTAAGAAACTTGTTGAAAGCATCTTTATGCATTAACAACAAAAAGTCATTGTGATGAACTGTACAATGAAAAAAGCAAAAAGCCAGCAAATAAAAGCTAATATTAACTGCCCTTGATAGATTTGCACTAAAAGTCTCATTTGCAAAAATATACATATAACACAGTTGGCTCTCACGAGTTGAAAATGCGTTTTACATCCATCTTATGCAATTTGTTGTCCATTATAATCACTGAAGCATTTTCAAATATTTGGGTACATGCTAAAATATGAGACAATCTGTCCAGTTTGTACTTAAAATGGGATGAATTTCTACTTCATTAAATATGACGTGATCCAATATTATACAAGACAGTTGGCGAAACTATCACCTAAACTTATACCACAGACAAGTTCTCTCAAACTGTAGCATTTGAATGTTAACTGTACTGCAGTGCTTTTCAATAATCTCTTTTCCACAGAGCACAATGAACAAATAGCGAGAGCCGTGAGCAAAACTTTGATGATGAACTTTATTATTATGGAAATGCACAGTGTGAAAAATGCCATGCACAGAATATATACAAATTTCTGCACTGCTGATTTGGTTACTCATTTAGCCAAGCCTTTTATTCAATGTGACTAACAGGACACTAATTACATAGACAGTCACCCCAGAGCAAACCAGGATTGAACGCCTTGCTCAAGGGCACAACCGTGACAACACTCCTTTGGTAACTCTCCAAATCATGAGTCACTCCCACCTGGAATCGAACCTATGATATTTGTATTTCTAGCCCAGAGCTTTAACCATTAGTCTACCACTTATTAAGACACTGGAGGATAGCGAGCGTTTAAGCTCTCACAGAAGAATAAAATCAGGGAAATAAACTTGTGTAGACCTTTAATGGCACTTGGTGCTGTAATTTAAGACTAGTGATTACAGAGCCTAGGAACAGAAGAGGTATGCTGTGTAATACTAAGAGTAAGAATAGATACTGGCATTGATACCCCTCCATCTCTCTCTTTCTCTGTCACTCTTTCACTCACTTTATGTTGTATGGTATTATTAGATGTTACTCTAGGTCTGAGTCCTGCTACAGACGAATAGATAGAACAAACAAATGAGCGATAGATAGAAAGGCAGTAAAAACCATCGAATAAAAGAGAATGAACAAATGAACAAAAAAATGTCAGAAAGAACAAAGTGCTTGGTATTTTAATTAACAACAAATCCAGTAGAATGTATAGCAAAGCTAAAGAAATGCTCAACAAACTAGCTTAAAGTGGACTAATTCTCTTTATATTTCATCCTTTACCAAAAAAAAAGACATTCTGAAGAACTGTATAACAAAAACAGAAAGAAGCCTGCAGATAAAATAATGAATGAACAAGCAAACAAACAAACAAATAGAACATTATAGCAAAAGACCATTAGACAGAATGAACGATAGATAGATAGATGATAGAGCGATGGATAGATGGATAGACAGTCAGTCCACTGGGAACAATGTAAGGCAGCAGGTTATCACCAACTCTTTCATAACAGACTAGACACAGATAGTAGCTCAGACTGTTTTCCCAAGAGCTCTTGTGTGGAGATTGCCTTTTTAAGGTGGAAATCAATAATTTTATTTTCTTTACCTCCTCCTGCTGCCCCCCTCAGTTTTGAAAGGATCCCCCCCTTTTACTGTGTCCATTCATATTTCTCTTTCTTTTGCTCCTTTTTAAAATTGATATTGTATGTATAGTACAGGTGGTTTTTTCAATATGAATTGTTCCCCGGTATAGTGCCTTATAATCACCAGTGAGAAAAATTTTACTCCCTAAAGCCCAGTGCACTTTTTCTGATCACTGAAAGCCCAGACACAGCAAAGCAATGTCAAAAGACAAAATGTCGACTTTTGTTTTTTGCCCAAATGCAAAGACTACAGCTAAAAGAGAAGTACGTTCTTTGCCTGTGTGAGAAGAAATTAGTTTCCAGACCAGCAGGTGGCAGTACTCTGTATTCGTTATTCAAAACGCGGTACCAGAACAAAGCAGTGCTGCATGGCTTACCATTTTTACATCCTACCTCATTCACTACAGACAGATTCAATGAAAATCATCCCAGATGAGATGAGCTTTCCATGTTGACTTCAGTTATCGTTCATCACTTCCAATTTTTCTTCTCATGGTTCACCAAGCTTAACATTCAATCATAGTGATCTCTCACACCAACAGGCCAATCATTGCCAATTCAACATGCTCAATCAGCCAAAAAGCCATAGTTGAGGGTCCGCCTAGTGCCAACAAAGCAGAGCACATTACAAAAAAAACCTGACTGACATGCGCTCAACAATGGACCGGGAATGACCAATGATGGACCATCAGCTTGATGAGTTTCAGAAATGTTGGGTTGAAGTTCTGCAGTATAACAGCAGATATAGAACTAACAGCAACTGACAATGTTTGTGAGAGAAACATCTCCGGAAAAGGACAAAAATGTTGATACTAGTTGCTCAATGTGATGTGCAACATAAACATCTCATTAATTCGCATTTCTTTCATTTTGCGACTGTACTATCGAATTTACCTCAAGTTTGCTTTTGAAAATGAGCAGCCAACAAATTCCCTCAACTTATTTTTTTGTCTTCCAGGCAAAACATTGGTAACATTACTGCAAGTGCTTGCTTGCTTGGTTTGTCTGGTACCATTTTATTTTTTGCATCAATGAGCATGTCAGAAAACAAAGTCCACTGTGAGCCTTAAGACCTAAAACAGGGGTGTCCAATCCTGTTCCTGCAGGACCAATGTCCTACAGATTGTAGCTCCAACCAACCCCAACACATTTGCTTGGAAGTTTCAACTATTGCTACTTCCCTACTACAGTACAGTAAGTGAAACACAGTACATGAAAAGAGAAGAATGTCTAAATTCACAGTATTCATAAAACAATAGGTGAAAGGTACCAGATGACCTACTACTTTCACAGAGAATTCACAAAGTGCATCTGATATTTTACAATTCTATGAGGCCATGGGAGGTGAGTTGTGAATGGCAGGTAAGTGACACAACTAGTAGGTCAAGACATGGCGGATATAGAATATCTGGATTCCATTAATACTATACACATTCAGTCTATATAAAATATATATGTAGTGGTCATGAAATTCATTCCTCATTAAATGTACCATCTTAGTATTTGATTTCAGATCCAGTGGCTATCCTGAGCTTAGTACTGAGCTTAAGACATTAAGGTAAATCGAGGAGGAAACCTCAGGAGGAACCAAATCTCTACAAACAAACATACACATCTACACTGCTCTGTTACAGAAAAGGACACATTACAGACTACAAAAATCACTGTGCATACCATTAAACACTGCATCAATCAATTATTCAATGACTAAATTAATAAACACACAAACAAGATTCAGTGGGGGAAACGACTCTTGCTGGATTATGTGACTCCAATTGACTGGCTTTCTATAACAAGAAGTCCATTCCATCAATCTGATGCACAAAAGCACTGCAGCGACTCTCTGCGACTCTCTCTTCAATCTCAGTGGCTCTGACCATAGATAGCAGAGCGCACAGAGCCACCAAACTACTGGGTGGTGCAGGGCAGGGAAAAGCAGGAACTGAGCGCACCTCTTTATTTGGCTTGCCTAAAAATACCTCCAGAGGACAAGCTGAAAGCCTGAAGGTGTGGGCAGAAGTTGTGAGGGATTTAAGGTGCTCTGATGGAAGGACAGGGTGGGGACTGAATTATATTAGAAGAGATTTTGATGGTGACGGGGACGGGTAGGGAAAGAAATAATAAAAGGTAACGAGGTGTTCAAGTGACAGAAGAAAATGCATAATTCCCATTTGACCATTAGCTCCTCCCCAAGTGCAGGCCCCACCCCCATTGGCCCCACCCCCTCCAGATCAACACGAGCCAGCAGCACTTGAAGGGCTATTTTTTGCCCTGCTTCACTAAATAAGGCCAGGCATAGTAGGGGAGTGGGTTCAGGGCCAGGGGGGCTCCTCTTTGCCTTGACCCTTGGAGTATAAAAGCTTTGGAACAGTGGGAGGCTCCTCCGACCAGCCCCTCTGCACACTCCCTGACTGTCCCGTCCAAACGTTCGGCATAAAACATGTTTGAAGTCAACATTATGACATTCAAGTATTTTTTAAGCTAACATTTGTTGTTTTCGGTGACGTGGACGAGTATTGGTGACGTAATTTTTGCTCTTAATGGCTGCCATCTCTCATGTGATAGGACAAGGACGTTTATTGGACAAAGTATGGACAGAACTGTCAGGCAGGATGGAATACACAGTGAGGACAAACGAGAAGAACGAGAAAAAATTCAGACAGCCTCATCTCATGCGCTTTTTTCTGATTTTTACTTTCAATCTTTACGACTTCATTGTTGCTCTGTCTTTCTCACTCTTTTTCTGTCTCTCTCTGAGCGCCTGTCTCTCATTTAGTGCTGTCAGCATACTGTCCATACTTTCTCCTACTCGTGTTTTCACCGGTATTGGGGCGTAGCTCTATACGTAGCTCGCGTTCTCTCTCAGTATAGGTGGGGAGGTGTTACCGTAGGTCTTTGGGGCCATTTTATCTGACCTGGTCAATTTCGTCCAATATTTTTGATAATTCGCTCTTCTGTTTGCGCCGAGAACACTCCGGTATTGACGGCAACGCTCTGCATTTCTTTTCATCCCCATCTCTTTCTCATCTGTCCATCCCCCCACCCCCTTCTCTCTCGCTTTCCTCTCATCCTCAAATTCTCAAACGCTGAATCAGCTGCTTGGGAACGGACGCTCCCCCTGCCTCTTGGATCCACAAACAAGCTGCCTCTCCCTGGTGAGTATGTGTGTGTTTGTGAGTAAATACATATACATGCACGTACTGTAAGTGTGTTTTACCACGTATCAGCCTGTCCGGATCTCTGCTTTTCTGTTGATGTATCAGCGCGTGTGTGAGGATAAAAGGAGAACAATCATAGACAGCATGTGCAGTCATCCGGCTCCTGTCAAAGTAGTTTTAGCAGCAGTGTTAGCATGCAAAGCTAGCAACTCCACACTGCATCACACTGAGAGCTGCGACCTTAGCAAATACGTTCTTCGTTAGATGACTTAAACAGAAAGTTAACGTGTAAAAATCACTCAGTTTTCATCCTTGAGAAGACTTTTCAAAATACACTGTAGCGCTTCTGCCACTGTTGGCCCCTGACTTTGATATTTAGCCGTGTGGTGGGCCAGGCAGATGCTTACTTTTCTTTTTCTAATTTTACTTTGATGGCTCTAGGACAGACATTAGCCCCTGGGCTGTCAGTCATGTTTAAATGTGGAGCGGACAGGAGCTGGGATGGATCAGGTGACATCAGGATGGCAGCAGCTGTTGCTGGTGGTTGGAGCTTTGTGAAGCTCTGGATGTTCAGTTAGACGCAGGAATGGTACACCTGCTTCTGTGTATGTGCATTGATTGGCGTGCGAGCCTATTTCCTGGTAATACTGCTATCTATGGCATTGAGCTGCTGGGGCGACGACTTGTATGAGGAGCCAGCCATGACTCTGTGTGTCAGCGTAGGGTCATAGGGGTCGATTTACACAAACCACAGACTGATATCCTATAAGGAAGGGATGATGAGAGGTGGGTGAAAACGGCAGGAGTGGGTTTGATTTATGATGAGGACTTTCAGTTTAATTACTCAGGAGGATAGTGCTGATGCAGAAAGTAGAGTCAAGATTTACTTAGCTATTAGCCGTTAGCGACCAATCGCTGCCTCTGGCAATGCGCTTGTAAATGCACCCAAACAGAAAATGAATTTCTAAACAAAATTAGTTTTTTTTTTCTTGTTACTAAACTGTAATTGTCTAAGTGCATTACCAAGACTGTTACTTCTTATGCTGCCCAATTTTAAAGTCACAGTGTTTCTAACAGTCTAAATTGAATTGAACTTAATTGAATTGTACCTGAATGTAAAATAACAAACACTCTAATCACATTTGTACGCTTACAAAATTGTAATTGTATTAGTCTAAAACTTACCTATTTTCCCTCTTATTATCTGTTTTTAAAGCTTAAATTGATTTTAATTCAATGGAATTTTAATTGAATGCAAAAAGAGCGAATGCTCTAAACTAAGCCAAATTAAATTGAAATCAACTAAATTGTAATTAATGAACAAAAAAAAGCTTGATTTTACTGAAGTCACAGTCTTTTTAACAGTCTAATTTGAACCAAACTGAACTACACCACACTATAATGTGAATTCTACGTAAATGGATAAAAACAAGTGCTCTTAAATGACATAAAATTTAGTTCTCTTAACTAAATTATAATAGTCTAAGTGCTCTGGAAGACTGTGACTTTATTTGTTCTGAGACAGTATTTGTTCTGTTGCTCCTATTAAAGTGCTTTTAACAGTATAATTTTAATCAGCCTAAACTGCACTAAACTGTATGTAATGGATAATAAATTATGCTCTAAAATATTATTATATTGTTTTACCCAAATTTAAAGTGCATTAGCAAGATTCTGTTCTGTTCAGTTCCTCCTATTAAAACAGGGTATTTTCAACAGTCTGAACTGAATTGAACTAAACATTTTCATGTGAAAATGCATCTCAATCCAATGACAGAACAAATGTACTGCTCAAGCAGCATATTGTGGTCACACTGAGATGACTGTGTGAACATTAGACAGACAGTGTTGGATTGTGGGACATGTGGAGTGTGATGGGAGAGGCTGCTCTGATCACATGCATAAATATGTCCTGCTCTGTATGCGAGCTATGACTCGCCGAGCGCCTTTGAATTCTCATCTACAGCGCACGCAGCATGTAGGCTAGTGTGTTTAAGATAGTATCAGATCACTCACCCACAATCCCTCTTGCTTTTTTATATCAACTATTCATATTTTTCACTTTTGCTTATCTATGATCAAAAGTAATTAACGCTCGTTCCATAAAGGATTCAGCCGTATGGTGTTATAAACCACATGGTGGCATTGGATCAGAGACGGGGTCTGTTCCTCCTCTGACTGCCCTCTGCTGTAATTATCAGTCACATATCATTCACACTATCTCTCTTTCTCTCTCACACACACACACACACACACGCGTGCTCATTGAGTACAACTGCACCCATATATTCCTGCAGTCTCGCTCTTTTCCTAATAATTATCTTATTTTTACACAGGATGGACTGGTAAAACCCTTTTCCTCTCTAACACACACAGGCATATGCAAACTAAACCTCAGCAGATTTGCTTAAAACTCCTGAGAAGGGCTTCATTAGTGGAGTGACATCAGCGACGGTCTAATTCATTAAAGGAGCGAGTCAGCTGAGCGGCATTTGCTTATAAATTGGTATTGATCAGAGTAGGAAGGAGAGCAGAGGGGATTTTCAGGTGAAAGAAGCTCTTAACACACACACACACACACACACACACACACACACCTCTATAAGGACATGCCATACACTTATATTGTTGTATATAAAGTTAAAAATAATTACCTACAGGCTAACTTTAAGACAATATTTTGAAGTTGTGAAGTTCTAAATTCCAACAATTTTAAATCATTAAATAGATAAATAATTTTACTTTTAAGAATAGCGACAAATTTAATTCACTTTTAAGGACAATCTTGTCCTTACATTATAGCTGTGTAAAACCACACACACTCACGTTAGATATAATATCACGTTAGATGTCTAGATATCTAAATGAACATGTTATTGACTTCTACTGTTTGTTCACTAAGCTAATTATAATTACTACACACTATTCTTTGAAGAAAAATCTTGATAAATAAGTAATAAATTAACAATGTTTAAAAATATATTTTAAATGAACATTAAATTAAGATTAATTATTCAGTTTTTGTCATTTTTGTCCAGTTTAGTTATCTTCTGGATTAATTTACATAGCTACATAAATCAGGATATACTGCACCCAAAGAATGTTTAGCATTTTTGAGATATTTTACCCTTGAATTTTAGAAAGTTAGTTCTAATATCATAATTAAATCATTTATTGAAATTTTGTATGCATCCCTTCATGCATAAATATATGTCAAAAAAGTAACCTGCAATTTACACACTTGTCATAGCTTAATACCACTCTTTGAGAAAGGAGAGATTTTTAAATTTCACCACATATTTGTCTTTTATTATTTAGGATAACTAAAGTACACTGTTAGGGAAAAAAGGGCAGAATTACCTTAAAGTGTAGCACATATCTTTATTGTACACTTTTGAGGATGCTGTGTCTTTAAAGATACAATTTTTCGCACATTTTTATCATAGTGTACGTCACCCCACACTATTTTTATATTTTCTTTGCACCCAATCACCTAAGATCTACAAAGGTACATTTGAATGTGCCATGTCAATAAAGCACTTTATACTGTAAGTGACTGGAGAGAGAGAGAGACAGTAAAAGGATAAGAGACAGTGTGTGCTTGCATGTGTCAGGGGTCAGAGAGACTGACAGAGAGGGAGGGGTAAAGGTAGCGAGTGAATTAGGAGGAGGAGGAGTGTACTGGCTCTATAGGCTGTACATTATAGATGATGAGAGAGAGAGAGAGAGAGAGAGAGAGAGAGGGGGAGCTGGACAGGAGATATGTAGAGAGGGCAGGTCAGGCACGTTTATTCCCCATTCATTCCCAGACATTAGAAGATCAGGGTGCACAGCAGCCCTCCGCTACACCTAAACTTTCTCACTACATGCATGTGAAGAGAGAGAGAGAGAGAGAGAGAGAGAGAGATAGATGGGGCAGAGAAGGGGGGAGGGAACCAAAAGAGTGCAAGATAGAATGAGAGAATGTGAGGTAGAGAGAAATAGACTCAGATAGCAGAACAGAAAGAGAGAGAGAGAAAGAGAGAGAGAGAGACTGCAGAGGCAGCACCTGGGACACTGAGAGGAAAAGCTAGAGCACTTCTTCCTGTTTGCCCTTTATTGTTTTATTCCTCCTTGTGGTGCATTGGCCCATCTGAAGCAGGGGGACTCTACCTGACAGCTACCCACTAGGTAAGCACCAAATCTCTCTCTATCTCTCTCTCTCTTTCTCTCCTCTCGCTGCAGCTGTACCTCTCGGGCTGACAGTCAAGGTGAATCTTGTGTGGTTGCGCTCTGCATAGACTAAGTGAAAAACTGCTCTTCCAGTAAAACTAGCACATGCTGCCTGGTGTGTGTGTGGGGGGGGGGGGGGGGGGGTTGGGTGTGTGTGTGTACAGCAATGCAGTTTTTGCAGGGTGAAGAGGAAAGAAGAAAAATTGTATGAATCTATCACATCTGAGATTCGTATTTGCCTTTCTGGAGTGTCAAAACGGAGAGAGCACCTCCTGATGTTATTTTTACGGACTTGGGCTGGCTTATTGAAGTGAAATGACGTGTAAAAAAACCCTCAACGTTAGTGTCCTGACCTGTAAAGTCACAAGACCATGCAATTTCCGGGATATAATTGGCAAAAAAAAAAAAAAAAAGACACTACGCCGGTGTGGTGTGAAAATGAACTGTGCCGCCTTGTGACATTTGTACGCAAATTGGATGTAAAGTTTTAAAAGTGCAAAGGACGCATCTGTGTGTGGGTTTGTGTGTCGTTCAGTTGGTAAAACAACAATTAGTGTTCATCACCTTTGTGGTTTGGCCCGTAAACGCTGATATTTGTGGATTATTAGGATTGAATTATATACATTTGTTCATGTGCCCATATATCCTGCTTGGTAGACATACTTCTTTATATGCCCATATGAACAAGAGCAGCTATGGAATGTAAAGAAGTATGTATCCCAGGTGAGAGAAAAACGGGGCTGAGGAACACACGCGTTCTCAAGGAATTACTGCATTTCTACAAGGACTGGTGTTTTTACTATAGGTTTGAATGGTAATTTTGTGTTTAAGCGGTTGGGTGTAGAATGCAAATTGAAATTTGTCTGATATGCAGTTACGAAAGACGACTCTTGGCCTAATAGGGAGTGTATGTTACTGTTAAATTGGCTATTAACTAATGATGTACAGGATGACGTGATGCAATGATCGCAGAAGCACTTGGGTTTCTATGAAGTAATCAAACGGTGGTCGCCTCATGTCGAAAACACACAGACAGCAGTTCAGATGGTGCAGTGAACAAATGCTTACTAATGAATAAAATCGGGGAGGAAGAGAGACAGTGAAGAAGAGAGAAAGAGCTTTCACAAGGCATCAGAGTGAGACTGATGAAGCCCCTGGGGTGAAGCGTCTTCAAAATAATTTATAACAAAGTCCAGTTGCTTTGACTGTTGGACATTTATGTCTGGGGTTTCTTACTGAACATGAACATCCCAGTTTTGACACAACTGGTTATGATGACCTCTGCTCATCACTGGGAACACATTGGCCACTGCTATCTCAGTCTATTTAACCTACTCAGTTAGCTGGAAAGGACTTTTCCTAAATGTTTAATTGTTTCGAAGAGATGTAATGTTACGATACTCAAAAAATGGCCAAAACGCAGTCGTGTATTGCAGAAATGGGTGGTTATTTTTCCAGAGTAAATCCTGTAAAGCAAAAAAGTGTATGGCTGAAATATGGTAATTAAGAACTACAGTGTAATTTTTGTGTAGTTTTAAAAATGTATATGTACAGAAACTTGGAAAACATGATAAAAATAAATAAATAAATAAATAGATATATTAATTAAAATAAATGAAATGAAATAAAATTGATTAATTAATATAAACTGTATCTACACTTAATACAATCATAAATCAATAAACGTTTTTGACCTATAAAAAATTTAAAACAAAAATTTAAAATAAACAATAAAACACACACACACACACACACACACACATACATATATATATATATATATATATATATATATAAATAAAACAAGTAAAAATATTATGTAAAAACAAGTAAACTATTATCCATGAAAATATATAGTATTAAATTAATACAAATAAACTTTATGTAGAATAAAATAAAACAGACATAATCTGTGAGGTCTACACAGGCACCTTCACTTAAAATGGATGCGCTTTACCAAGAGCTTTGTCCTCTTAGCTTCTGGCAGTCTTGACGCTTCATTAATAAATATATATATTTCATCTCCACAGAGTCTCTGTACTCACAAAGGAACTAAGTACATAGATGAACTTTTGGATAGACAGGCCCAGCTGTCCTGCTTTTGTAGTGTGTGTGTGTGTGTGTGTGTGTGTGTGTGTGTGTGTGTGTGTGTGTAAGCGCTGCTGGGGAATATTCACTTAGCCTTTAGCAGCAGGGCAGAGTAGAGTCTTGATGTCTGTGGACTGTGTTACGGGAAGCTGTGTGATGGTCAGAGGTGGTCAGAACCCGGTAAAGCACGTCCACTGAGACCCACAATCACATCAGAGGATTTGCAGGCTACACCAATACCGTGCTGAGCAGGGCTTGTATCGATCTGACCTGCGTTCATGAATGAAAGAGTGTAGACGAGAACGAGATTTTGGAGAGGAATGTCCGAAAAGTGGGCGGAACATCTTTAAAAAGTTATAATGGTTGCTATGCATTAGTCGATTGAGCCCTTCAGTGGGTCAGTGCAGGAGAAAAAGAGAGACACACAATTCAGAAAACACGTTTGAAGGAAGGAGAAAAAAACTAATGAAAGTGGGATAAGCCTCCCATGGGATGACTGGAAAGAGAGAACGAGTGACCGAGAATGGACGATATATACATAGATGACCGAATCACAGGAGGAGATTCATGGGACAGACAGAAGATAGGTCAGGCTGTGAAGTGTGTGAATGTGAAATAGCATGTCTATGAGGTGGAGAGAGAGAGAGAGAGAGAGAGAGAGAGAGAGAGCGAGAGCGAGGGAGAGGCTGGATTGATGATGGCGGTGTTCCGGCAGACGGGCTGTGAAGCTGCTGGACGGAGGGATGGAGGGGGCTGGGAGGTCTATTGTTCTGTCACTTTTCCTGTGTCAGCAGGTGGAAGCGTTCATCAGGACATTAAATATGCAACAATGCTGACTGAGCCAGTGAGCTGAGACAGCCAAAGCCCAGCACTGAGGGGACTGTAAGGGCCAAGGGGCCCACTAGAATCCCTGCACACTTACTAGTCTCAGTTTAAATAGAGGACAAACCCAACCGAACGCTGTACAAACTAGGTTTCCAACAAGCTATTTGTCAGTCTGCGCTTGTAATACAATCACAGGCAATAAGAAGATATTTGATGTTTAATGTACTGTTATGAAGAGTGTGGCTTGGGATTAGTGGGTTGTGGGGCCACCCAGCACATAAATAGAAAGCAAGTGAATGACAAACTGTCTGATCACTCATTGCATGTCATAAGTACGATTTAAAGATACAATTTGGAAGAGAAAAACTCAGTGTTAGGACATAATATAGGTGTTGCAGCAAGTACAAGAAGCCATATACAGACAGCTAATGAGTTATTAGTGGAAATATTAGTGGGGGAAAAACGTTGTTCTCTTGTTTCTATTCATCAAATACTCCTAAAAATCTTTAAAGGTTTGGAGGGGGTTTTTTTATAAACAAAATGAACACTTTTACTCAGCATGGAAGGACAACTGAATCGCTCTACATTGCCAATAAATCATTTATAATGTTATAATAAATCTGAAAAAATGTATCATGGTTTCCACAAAAGTATTAAACAGCACAGCTTATGTGAAGACTGATAATAATAATAAGAAATTAAATGGTGGAAATTCAGCAATGCCATCACAGAAAAATATAAATTACATTAAAATACATAATATATTAAAATATAATTCCAGTGTAAACAATATTTCACAATAGTACTGTTTACAGTACTACAGTACTATACACAATAGTAAAAGTCCATGGTTACCAAGGCTGCATTTATTTGATTAAAAAAAAAGTATATTTTTTTAATCAAATAAATGCAGCCTTGGTAATCACAGACTTTTCAGAAACAAACTAACAAAAATATCTTACTGACCCCAAACATTTGTATGGTAGTGTATATGTGCATAAATTATCACATACATACAAATGGAAGTAGAAAAGAGATTGACAAAAAAATAGATAGAATAATAATAAAATAAATGGAACTAATAAGGCAAAAAAAAAGCTAATAAGTATATATCAAAAGCCTAATATATATATATATATATATTTTAAATTAAACGTAGCAGGGAGAGTAGAAAATTACATGACCTGGGGAACAGCCAGAGCATGCTAACCACTAAGTCACAGATCTGACATAAAATAACTTCAGAGATGACCTAACAGTAGATCTACAAGCAGTAACATCCCACTAGAAAAACATACACAAATTGGCTTGAGTGTAACATAGTAAATCATATATCCTGTACATGGGCAATTGCACTATGAGATAAAGTAATTTCTGAGAATGATTCACTTGTGACGTGTCCCAACCGGAGAGGCAATAATGGTGGAGATAAAAAAGGAAATATTTCTGGGGAGGTTTTGGGATTTGTTAAATTATAAATCGGTGTCTGATTTGCGAGATTATGAAAAATATGTTGGCTGATGGTGTCAGGTCGAGAGCGGTGATTAAGTGCAGCGCAGTCTGGAAGTGATGCGGGTGTGACGGTGAGGAGGCAGATAAATCAAGGACAGTTTATCAAGACGGGCAATAAGGAGGCAGGTTACAGAGCATAACATTATTAGTCTTTCTAACACAAGTGTGCTGAAGGGTTGGGCTCAGTACTGACACGTAATGAAAGGAAAGCGTAGCACAGGATGTGACGCTTTTGTACCTTTCAGAGGCTTTAATTCAGCAGCATATGAAGAGCAGGTTTGATGGACACCTGAGTGCAGGGGTGTACTGGGACTGGAACATCACAACCTACAGTGTATAATCAAATATGTATCACACATGCAACTGTATGCATCACACTACTGATATATACCATGTAACTGATATACGCTAGCGTACAAATGTTTGGATTTGGTAAGATTTCATATGATTTTTAAGATTTTTTTTTATTTGAAAATAAAAGTCTCTTATGCTCACCAAGGCTGCATTTAATTATGAAATATATGAAGTAAAAAAAAACATTATTTTGAAATATTATTACAATTTAAAATAACCATTTTCTATTTGAATATATTATAAATTGTAATTTATTCCTGTAATGCAAAGCTGAATTTTCAGCATCCTTACTCTATAGAGTCACATGATCCTTCAGAAATCACTCTATGCTGATTTGCTGCTCAAGAAACCTTTTTTATTATCAATGTTGAAAACAGTTGTGCTTCTATGTCTTTTCTTTCACTTTTGGTTAATTTAATGCATTCTTGCAAAATAAAAGTATTAGTTTATTTAAAAGTTATATTTCTGGCCCCATCGTTTTATTATAGAGGTTGTCTCATAGTTTTTTTTTGGGGGGGGGGGGGGGGGGGGGGGTTTGTATTAAATCAGGGCATGATTATTTGTTCGAAAGAAAATATTTAAGCCCATTACACGTCACTTTCAAATAAACTATCAGGATGCATTTGTTTGCATTTGCTTTATGATTTAATTAACTTGACCTGCACTCTCAGAAAAAAAGATGCAAAAGCTGTCACTGTGGCGCTACCCTATCTTTTCAAAAGGTGCATGTTTGTACCTTTTAGATACTAATATGTACACTTTAGGTACTAATATGTGCCTTTAAAGTACCATGGAGATAACAGGTACAAATGAGTACCTTCTAAAGGGGTACTGCCCCAGTGACAGCTTTTGTGCCTTTTTTTCTGAGAATGTGTACCAAACTCAAATTAACTCAAGTTTGATAGCAGATGAGGACACTGCAGGCTTAGATATGTGGCCTAATGATGGTAAAAAGATCCATCCTTGTTTGAGTGTGTGTTGTAAATTTATGAAGTTAGTTTCCAACAAAAAGACCTTATAAATCTGTACTTTTTAATCACACGGCATTGATTTTTATCAATGCTTACACTGGAAAAATTGTATTTAATTCTAAAATGAGAGTATGTGTTGACACCTTAAAGATAATTATTGAGTCTGTAAAAAAGCAGCATGTGGTATTCCAAGAGGTGGAGCAGGGGACAAAGGTCTGGTCTCAGGAGAGTGTGGCAGGATGAGATCAGTGTTCGATCCAAATCTTCTGTCCCTTTAGCCAACCTCCTTGTCCTGTGCTATCGTTGGGGTCTCATCAGGCTGTCAATCAAACAGTGTGTGTCAGTGTGTCAATGCCCTCTGTTTGAAAACCTAGTGAGCTACCTTGCTGCCTGTTGCCTTGTGCAGCAGCATGTGAACTGGAATTGAACCTCATGAATGACTGATTTTGAGTACTCAAAAAAGGGCTTATACATAGTTCAAATAGTGCTGTACAAATTAAAACTAATAAAAAATGTGAAAATACAAATAGAGCTTTACACACAGAACACAAGGGAAACTCCGACTCACAATTGATTTCAGTACATGAGAGAGTACAACGAAACGAGAGGAATGATGCAAAGTTCTAAATATATCAATAGTTTGGATCAGTCATATATTTTTAAGGATATTAGTTTAGTTACCAAGGATTTAAACTGATCAAGAATTACAGTGAGCATTTACAAAAGACAGCTACAAAATATTTCTGTTTCAAATAAATGCTGAATTCAAAAAATCTTGAAAACGTTTTTCCACAAATATATGCAATGCAACTTTTTTCAACTTTGATAATTATAACAAATGTTTCTTGAGCGGCAAATCAGCATACTAGAATGATTTGTGAAGGATCATGTGACATTCAGCTTTGCATTACAAGAATGACATTAATTTTAAAATATATTAAAATAGAAAAGTTATATGTTATTTTAATAATGCAAGTAATATTTATAAATACATAAATAAAAATCTATAAACCACTAATATTTACGGTAAAATAGCCTGTTTTAAATGTTCTAAATTATTTTTCAATACTTTTCATAAATAATAAATAAGCAATAATTATACATTTATAATATAATGTAATGAAATCCCAGATTTCCTAATTTCCTCAGCCTACAATATGATCTCTTAAAAAATGCTTCCTACACTGGCAGCTCACAAATTTTTGGAACAAAGCAATCAGTGAATGGTCTTAATGAATAATTCCACAAGGCAGCAATTTAAAACTATTTAACCAATTATGTAGGCCATTATTCAGCTGCAACTGACTATGAATGAACAAAAGGTTGAATTAACCTATAGAGAACAAATCAAGCTTTGAAATCTTTTTCAAATGCTTATGTCCTGTGTCAGCGTACGCAAATCGCTGCGTCTTCATGAACCGGAAAAATTCCAGTGTAATGCAACACACACACACACACACACACCTCACTTCAGTGCCACTCGCACGGAACACTCGACCCAAGGATCAATGCTTTGGTAATTTGTTTCAATCAATTAAAGCGACATCTGCTAGCATTTAAACCCCAATAACAGTCAGCCTTATCGAAAACATGCTCCCACTGCAGAAAAACAGAGAAGGAAAGAGAGACATGCTGTAATGACCTGCGAATATAATTATAGAATATCACAGTATAGCTGAGTATCGCAGATGGACATATTATTATGTGCTGTAATTTTTCTTTTAGCTGAGCTGAGGGCATTTTCTTGGTGGGAAGTTTGCTGTATGACATCATAATTACTTTTTCCCATCACACCAGAGTTGTTGGAAGAGCTCAACATTTCTTAACACCAGCTACAGCAGCAAATCACCCAGAGACGAACATGCGCTGTATTCTTCCAAGTGCGCTTACATCCAACTCTCCCAAAACGCCCTAATACCAAATGGATGTTCTTCCCAAAAATTTGCATGTTGGATAATTAAAATTCACTGGAGCTGTAAACCAGGAGGAAGTAATTAAAAGAACAAGGGCGCTCCGACGCAAAGCGTCATTCCATCGGTGACGAGGAAAACATTAATTCCTGTACTTTTTTTGAAACAGGAGTCGTTCAGTGCTGCAGACTGCATGCAGCAATGTAGCTCACCCTCAGCCTGAGGCATCTTCTTCTTAATTGAAATAAGTTCATATTACACAGCTGCTGCAATTTCAGCAAATTCATTACAAACACTAACTACAGTGTTACTACATTGTAATAACTATATAATTGGCATATTAATATCAGAAACGGCCCTGGACACTGTAGCATTTGAGAGTGGTGGGTGTGAGAGAATGGTAAAAATCTCCTGCAGTGGTCTATCTTTCCTCTCCCAGGGCACCCGCTCATGCAGAGTCAAATTCACTACCTGAGAGTTCAATGCACATTCAGCAATACTGGCCACCATAAAAACACATTCTGTATTGTTCATACCACCAGCAGGGACAGAGAAAATATTTATGGTTGGAATAAAAAGTAAACATAATGTGAAGAAAAAAAAAAAAAAAAAAAATGTGTGAAATAAAAAATGTGAACATTTGTAAATGTAGAGGAGAATGGTGACAATTGAATTTTCTTTTTAAATTTCCTATATTAGCCCACATTATCTCAATAAGAGCACATCTCAATATTCTAATACCCTCCACCCGTTACCTTATTGATATTATTGATTACTATATTGATAATATTGATATAATAGTTTACACCTAATATGCTACTAATTATATATATACACACACACACACATATACACATACATACATACATACATACATACACATATATATATATATATATATATATATATATATATATATATATATATATATATATATATATATATCATTATTAATAAGTGAAGTTAGCACAATAAAACACAAAACAACTCCAGTAACTGCTATTTGTACAAATCTGGTTACCATGTGTGCACGATTCAGTAGTAAGTAACTGGAACAAGATGCAAGTTTAGGTACAGGTGAGCAGGCCATATATATAAGGAGCATCCGTGATCACACAGCCCTTTAAGTGCACATATATTTCAGAGGTGCAGCGTCAGGAAGAACCTAGTTAACATTCCAGCACTGCCGCGCAGGGTGTTAGCCAAGTGCTGAGAACATTACTGAGAGAGAGAGAGATGAGGAGATTGAGTGATAGAACGCAGGGTAATAAGGAAGGACATTGGGGAAAGAAGGGTAAGATGATCCTAAAGAAGTTTCAGTATAGAGAGACCTCAAAAGAGTTCTCAGTGCTGATCTATATATTCATCATATGCATTGCAGAGTTTCACTGTCTACTGCTGTGACATTAGACCGACCTCATTGCATTTACAATAGAGCTGTAATAATAAGACCCTGTGTATGAATTAGCACACAGTAGAACATATTCTAAAAAACAAATCACCCCAATTTTTCTCAATGTAAATGGAAGGTTAAAAATATAAATCAACATGACTTTTACAGGGAAACAGCAACACGAATGGCTGACAATCTTCAAAAAAAACAAAAAAAAACTAATAAAAACTAATTTTAACCAAGCAATAAATTAAATGTATGTTTAAGGATTTAAAAAAAATTTTTTATAATATTTATTAAATGTTTGTACAATTAATTGAATTAACCTATTTATATAAAAATATTTATACAGCATGTATGATTTACACTGTTTGCATTTCAAGATTAAGTCCTGTGTGTTTAAGCATATTCTTCTGTGTGATTTCAGACAGCACACACTCACAACATATGACCTCAGCTCTGAGTGTGTGTGTTTAAACATACAGGCGAGCTTAGCCCTCATCTGTTCAATATGCAGACCCTTCCACCGGCCCCTGGCTCTGTTCTCACTGTCATTGTTTCAGGTGGACACACATTTAAACAGTCTCTCTAACACCAGGTTTTTCTCTTTGAACATTGAGGGAGAGAGGGGGCCGACACCACACAGCTGCACTACAGTACAAATCGTTTCAGCCAGATCACTTTTCCACTTCAGTTCCTCTCCATTTTTTCTTCACCTTTTTATTCATCTGTCCTTCACTGGTGAACTTTTATTGTGAGTGAGTGTGTAAATCTAAAGCTCTTATGCTGTTTCCACACTGCTTGTAAGTTGTGTTTGTGTAAGGAGCTACGGCCTGAGATGCGATGTAACGGCCTGAGTGTTGACATACACTACTGTTCAAAAGTTTGGGGTATATACATTTTCACAGTTTCCACAAAAATATGAAGCTGCACAACTGTTTGAAGTGAAGTGAAGTGAAGTGAAGGGACATTCAGCCAAGTATGGTGACCCATACTCGGAATTCGTGCTCTGCATTTAACCCATCCAACGTGCACACACACAGCAGTGAACACACACACACACCGTGAACACACACCCGGAGCAGTGGGCAGCCATTTATGCTGCGGCGCCCGGGGAGCAGTTGGGGGTTCGGTGCCTTGCTCAAGGGCACCTCAGTCGTGGTATTGAGGGTGGAGAGAGCGCTGGACATTCACTCCCCCCACCTACAATTCCTGCCGGCCGGAGACTCGAACCCGCAACCTTTGGATCACGAGTCCAACTCTCTAACCATTAGGCCACGACTTCCCCATTAATAATAATAAGAAATGTTTGTTGAGCAGCAAGCCAATGTATTAGAATGATTTCTGAAGGATCATGTGACACTGAAGACTGGAGTTATGCTGAAAATTAAGCTTTGCATCACAGAAATAAATTATATTTTTAAAAAATTACAGAAAACCGATATTTTTAAATGGTCTTAAATTAAATGTTGGTAACACTTTAGAATAGGGAACACTTATTCAATATTAACTACGACTTTTTCCTCAATAAACTCCTAATAATTGTGAATAATTTGCTGCTTATTCATAGTTAATAAGGTAGTTGTTACGTTTAGGTATTGGGTAGGATTAGGGATGTAGAATAAGGTCATGTAGAATAAGGCATTAATATGTGTTTAATTAGTACTAATAAATGGCTAATATTCTGTATAATATTAGCCATTATTATAATATTATAAGTAATATTCTGAATGTCTTGATTTACTGTATTTTTGATTAAATAAATGCAGCCTTTGTGACTTCTAACTTAACTCTTACAGACCCCAAAATATTAAACCATATTTTTCATTCAAACAGGAACTTGGCATGAGACATACTTTTTTTTAGTAGCCATAAGTTAGTTTTCATCACAGCTGTTAAGCATGATTCGCTAAGCTAGTTGGTTGAAGGTGGCATTAAGATTCTTACTTTAGAAAGTGTTTAATTGGGGGAAAAAATCTGTAGTGAAAGAGAAGTCATCAATATGTTTAGTCTGTTTTAGTCTGTGTTTCATGAGGTCTTTAAGGAGAGTGTAATGTGAGAGCAAAAGAACAAAAACCAGAAGGAAGTGGGATGCACATGTCTGAAATTACATACTTTCAGAGCATCTACTGAATTTGAGTATGTTCATTATGAATACAATCCAGACATACTGCATCAGCCTGTTGGCACTGTCATGTGACCTATAACATCAACTGCATTACTCTTCCATGATATACGTTAGAGGTGCCCAATCTTGCTCCTGGAGGACCAATGAATGTCCTGCTGAGTTTAGTTGTAACCAGTCCCAAAACACCTGTCTGGAAGATTCTAGTAATCTTGGAGACCTTGATTAGCTGTTTAATTAAGATTGCAGCTAAACTCTGCAGAATAATGGCCCTCCAGGACCAAGACTGAACAACCACTGCCATACATGAATATGACGATCTCCCATTTGTTATGAATTTTACAAATTAGTACAGCTTTTCATAATTCTGTATTTCATTAATTGAAGCATCTATGACATCCTACAGATGTGCCATAAATTGATGTCATTATGTAAGTCAAACATCTCCCAAAACACACTCTCTACATTTATAACACTGTTATTTTAGAATTATTTATATAATATTATAGTATTTATTAATATTTTGAATCATCTTATATTATTTTAATTTTAGTTTAAGCTTTAGAAATTGTATGAGATTCTGTCATATATATATATATATATATATATATATAACATAACTCCGTTTTTTTATTTTCAAAAATCATGTTTTTGTTGTGTTAGCTGTTTTTTTTGTGTTTTTTTTAGTTTTATTTTTTTTTAACTGCAGTTTGATTGAGATTATTTTGAATGCACAATGAAAAAACATTATTTCTGAGAATTGTTAAAAACTGAGTTATATATATATATACAGTGCCCTCCATAAGTATTGGAACAGTAAAGACAAAATTGCTCTGTTGGCTGTGGAGTCAAGACATTTGCAAATATCATTAAAATATGAATATGAGACAAAACTACAGAATGTCACATTTATTTTACCAAATAAAAAGAATAAAAAAAACAGCACTTTTAGAGTTCATCCCACTCATTGATGTGAGCATAAGTATTGGGACAGTTGAACATAAGGCAGATATAAAAGATTAAAAGCTATTATTTAGTTACCGATCCCTTGCGCACAATCACAGCAGTGAGTCTGTGACCCATAGACATCACCAGACTCTTGGTCTCATCCTTTGAAATACTTTTCCCAGTCTTTAATGCAGCCAATTCCAATTGTTGTTTGTTTTGTGGAGTTTCTGCCTTTACTCTCCTCTCCAGCTGGTGAAATTCATGTTCAGTCGGATTTAAATCTGGAGATTGACTTGGGCAACCTAAGACTTTCCATTTCTTTGCCCTTATAAATTCCTTGACTGAACTTGCAGGGTGTTTTGGGTCATTGTCCTGATGCAATATGAAGCACTTCCCAATGAATCTGGTGGCATGTTCTTGAATATTGGTAGGCAAGATGGTTTTGTACCCTTCCAAATTCATTCTGCTACAGTCATCATACATTAAGTCATCAGTAAAGTTGAGAGGGCCTGTTCCAGAGGCAGCCATGCATGCCCATGCCATGACAACACCTCCACCATGCTTTACAGATGAGGCTGTATGTTTGGGATCATTTGCAGTTCCCTTTTTCTCTCCACATTTTTGCTTTCCCATCAGATAAAGGTTCATCTTTGTCTCATCGGTCCATAAACACAGTTCCAAAACTCTTCTGGCTCACCTTTGTGCTTTTTTGCAAACTCTAATCTTGTCTTTCTATTTTTGGTGCTGGTCAGAGGTTTACATCTTGCTGTGTAGCATCTGTAATTCTGTGTCAAAGTCTCCTGAGGACGGTAAATTGTCAGAGCATCACCCCAGCTTTCTGGACGTTGTTGGTGATTTTACAGACACGTCTTTTAGGATTCATTTTCACAGCTTTTATTATTTGTCTGTCATCAACTACTGTTGTTTTCTCAGGTAGTTTTTGGTTGCTGGTGTCGCTGGTGGTTTCCAAACTCTTGATTTCTCCATGAATTCCCGTCATCTTCATCCTGGTTTGTGTCATTATCGAATCCAAGTTTCAGAATACAGAAGTAATGGATATAACTGATACAACACATTCCCTGCTTTTAATATCTGAAGAATTAATGCAACAGGACACATCTGATCACTTAGAAAGAAAGACCTGTGAGGCAACTGTTCCAATATTTACTTTTACTTTACTTACTTTTAGTCATTTAGCAGACGCTTTTATCCAAAGCGACTTACAAATAAGAAAAAGTAACTAAAACTAAAAGTTAAAACTCTGTAAATACTATCTACATACACATTTAAGAAAATACAGAAATTCAATAAAATGTACAAATGCATACAACAACATTTCAATAGTAAACATATAAATGAAAATAAAATAAAATAAAAATAAAAAGCGATACTTAAATCCTTTGCCGGTGTCCCAGCCCGGTGGAGTCGCACGGTAGAGTCGATGGGCTTTACACTCTTTACTTTTTACTTTTAGTCATTTAGCAGTACTTATGCTCACATCAGATAGGGGGATGAAACTCTGAAAGTGCTGAACTTCTTAGCTGGTAAAACATCTATGTGTTGAATCACCCAATAATAAAATTATTTTTCATTTATATATATATTTTTCATTATAATTAATTTTCAGACATTCTGTAGTTTTGTCTCATATTCATCTTTTAATCGTATTTGTAAATGTCTTGACTCCACAGCCAACAGAGCAATTTTGTCTTTACTGTTCCAATACTTATGGAGGGCACTGTATATATATATAACTCAGTTTTTAACAATTCTCAGAAATAATGTTTTTTCATTGTGCATTCCAAATAATCTCAATCAAACTGCAGTTAAAAAAAAAAAACATATATATATATATATATATATATATATATATATATATATACACACACACACACACACACACACACACACATACATACACATATATACACACACATACATATATATACACACACACACACATATATATATACACACATATATACATACATACATACACTGGGGAAGTCGTGGCCTAATGGTTAGAGAGTCAGACTTGTAATCCAAAGGTTGCGGGTTCGAGTCTCCGGCCGGCAGGAATTGTAGGTGGGGGGAGTGAATGTCCAGCGCTCTCTCCACCCTCAATACCACGACTGAGGTGCCCTTGAGCAAGGCACCGAACCCCCAACTGCTCCCCGGGCGCCGCAGCATAAAATGGCTGCCCACTGCTCCGGGTGTGTGTTCACGGTGTGTGTGTGTTCACTGCTGTGTGTGTGCACGTTGGATGGGTTAAATGCAGAGCACGAATTCAGAGTATGGGTCACCATACTTGGCTGAATGTCACTTCACTTCACTATATATATATATTAAGCTATATATATTATATATTAAGCTTTATTTATTTTATTATTTTATTCAGTTTAAGTTTTAGTACTTTAAATTGTTTCAGTTGCCTGGTCTTGATAACAACATAGATACTTTAATTGATAGCAAAAAACATTTTCCTGCCATTTGCCAGTGAAATTCTCAAGGCAACTTTTACATTACTGTTTTTCCCCTTTCAACTCTCTCGCATCCATTCACTAAATCATCTGTTTTGCTCTGATTCTTGAGTCAGAACTCTAATATATTATGAAGGTCAAAAGGACATGAGAAGCTCCTTCAGCACAAGTGGGCCCTTGCTTTAGCTGCTGCTTCTCCTCCTGCATATGTAAAGATTTCAACACCGCTCCATTCCACATTCAAGCTTCTCTTGTTGAAAAGTGGACAGGCGATGTGATAGAGAGAGAGAGAGAGAGAGAGAGAAATAACAGTGCTGCAAATTAGAGTGGATAAGAACTTCCACGCAACCACAATTTAGATGCTGCAATTAGATGAAAATGTTACACCCCGGAGTAAAAGCCTCTATTAAACCAGATTACAGTGGCCCAAAGGTAATAAAAATCTTAGACCCCCTACAGTAACAGAGAAAGTGCAAATGATCTAGACGATTCCCACTGATCCAACATCTGCAGAAAGAAGAATAAGTAAAAAGGAATTAAATAAATAAATTAAAAAAAATCTAAATTGCTATTGATTTCCTTAAAAGGTGTTCCCGATAGATTAAAAGGTTAAGAAATAAAACCGCTTTGGGGATTACATCATTCTGAAATTAAATCAAAGATTTGCAAAACAAAGATGCCAGTAATCTCAGAGTAAACAAAACAGGATAAAACAGTGTTTAATTAGATGAAACTGTCAGAGCATATTGAGTGGTGGTGCTCTTACGTGAGTTTTAATCTGACACTCTTGATCATTTATAGTAAAAAGTGATTTTATTAATAAAAAAAAAGAATGATAATAAAAAAGGGGCCTTCCCACTAACAAGTTTTGCTTCCCAGAATATTATGAGGATGTCAGTTTAGTGTTACAATAAATAACATTTTTAAAATAATGTTAGAACTGCTTGAAAGATGCACAGTGGTGATTTTGTGATGGGACAACCAATGTTCCTATTACTGTCTCCGTTGATATGAATAGCAAAAAAGCCAAACGAAACAATGAAGTATATGAACCGATGTGGGACCCTGTGTGATTAAACAGGCCCACAGACCACAATTTAAAACAAAATGCAGCTTCAAAACCAAAAACCAATTAACCGTTTAATGAACAGTGAATCAACCTAAATTCTGACACTTTGTTCCGCTAGAGGAAAATCAAAAAGCTGACTACTGTCTACTGTATTTGTAGCGGTCTGCTGCCTGGATCAGCCAATCAGGGCCAGAAATAGTGCTGAGTAAGGGCCTACGCTAGCGCTCACGTCCGAATGCAGAGGGAAGGAGAGAAGCCAGCACTGCAAACGCACTGCAGCACGCTCAGCACCTCTTCCCACATCCTCTGCCTTATCCGAGGGCACCTCCAAAACTCTAGCCCAAGGCTTCTGCGCAAAGCCAGGCCCAAACCACCAGCGCTGGGGTCGCTAGTTGCGCTAGTGTGATTCATCTCTTTTCTGAGAGTTGATGTATAGAGAAGAAAAAAAATAAACACAAACTGCTAAAGGCCCTTGTTAAAAGTTCACAGCAAAACACAATTGTCAGTACAGAGCACTGCTGCAAAGTGAATTAACTCAATTAGTAGGCTAGCTAATTAAAGTGTCCACAGAGGCTCTGCTGTGGCATCCACGGCGTGAGTATCTGATGGGGTCAGGTCTGCTAAACAAGTCCATTCACCACAAATCCTCAGCTGTTGTCTTTTAAGAGCACTCTAAGAAGCACAGCTTCACACAGGGTGGACTGTACAGTAAACCTTCAGTTTTGGCCTTCTTTTGTGTGTCTTCCTGAGTGTGAAACACTACAAATTAACCTGGAATACCTCTGTCTTTTTGTCAAAAACTAGTTTCCGTGGCAATTGTCAAATGAAAGATGTTGTTAATGATGCAATGGTACAGACATGGTGCTGCAGTCATTTTAAAGGGGTTCTCATTTACTTTCATGCCGTTACAAACCTGTATGAGTTTTTTTTTTTATTCTGTAAAACACAAAGGAAGATATTTTGAGAAATGTCTCAATGTTTTTTGTCGTAGTGGAAGTCAACGGCATCTAAAAAAATTTGGTAATCACCATTCTTCCAAATACAGTATCTTCTTTTGTATTCTGTAAACGAATTTCAAACAAGTGTGAAATGACACAAGGGGGTAAATAAAGGATGACAGAACTTTCATTTAGGGGAGAACTGTCCCTTTAACCACTTGGCTTTTGCTTTTTTGAGAAGGAGTGTCACTTACGTGTGCAACTAGAAACACTTTTGTCCAGATATGGAGACAGAGAGAGAGAGAAAAGAGGAGGGGAGAAAAGGGAAAGAGTGAGAAAGTAAAAAAACTGAAATGTATTTTTGTAACACAATGTAATACCATGTATGCACACACGTTCAGCTGCCCTAATAATAAAACGAATGTGCGGAACATATAGTCCTAGAATAAATGCAGACATGCAGTGTCTTCAAATGTGACCCACAACTTGTGTCTTCTGTAACTCGGTTAATAAACAAGCAAATTCATCCAAAAATAAGTCTTACAGAAAGCTTACAGGAAAAAATCTATTTATAAAAATACAATCAAACATACAGTGCATTGGGCACAGGTCCATTGTAGTGTAAATGTGTCTTTAAAGCTGTAATTATTACAGGTTTATCAATGTGTAAGGTAAAGACATGGTTTGGAAGATGGATTTATTTTACACTGTCATTATAAATATGTAATCCTCTTCAGGAACTCGAGCTGCGTCGGGAGACGCTTTGGGGAATGCCTACAGCGTAACCGGCTCTGACTACCAATGAAATCTGTCCAATAGATGGGAGGGCCGTCACGGGCAAGGTGACGTAATGACCAGCTGGTATAAAAGCACGTGTGGTGAAACCGGCGTCAGCTTTCTGTCATTCAGCTAAGCGCTCTGTGTCTTGTAAGTCTTATTTACTGTTGTCTGTCCGTTTTGTATCATGTCTAAGAAGCTGTACAAAGCCAAGCATGGGAGTGAGGCACAATACAGGCTGTGTGTTCCTCCATGCAAACGTTATTTGTGTGTGGAGGATACACACAGCTTGTGTGTGCTTTGCTTGGGAGCGAGACACGCGGAGGCAGCCCTCGAGTGGGCTGATTGCCCGCACTGTGAGGGTGTTCCTCTTCTCTGGAGAGGGCTCTTTCATTGGCGTTCCCCGCGGCACTGGCCCCGCTTCCGCTGAGGCGGAGCGGAGACGGCGTTCGTGGGTTTCGCAACGGGATCTGGCAGAGGGATTGGAGACAAGCGAGTCTCTATCTCCATCCTCACCTGCTGGATCCCGCGACCGCTCCCCGAGTCCGGAAGCACGCCTGGTGGTTACTTCCCCTCGGGCAGCGGCCACGGCGCTTCTCTTGTCTTCCTCTGAGGAGGTTGACGTGGGAGGCGCCGAACATGTCGCACCCCCTCTTTCACCCCAGTATGAGGAGCTTGTGGAGGCGATCACTCGTGCTGTAGCCAAGTTGAGCCTTGACTGGCCGGCCGAGTGTTCGGTTGAACCGCGTAGAGGCAAATTGGATGAGCGTTTCCGGCGGTTCCAGACCTCACCTCCACATCGGAGCCTGCCTTTTTTCCCCGACCTCCACACTGAGGTGTCGAGGTCGTGGGGAAAACCCTTTTCGGCCCGCCTCTTCGCCCCCTCATCTGACTACTACAGTAATGTGATGGGGACGAGGGAGCGCGGTTACGGGACGATTTGTATTCTCCACTTCATGGTGTGGAGATCGCCAGCTCGACCCAGTTAACTGCCCGGTTGGTACAGTGCTGGAGTTCCTGCAGGTTCGACTCTCCGCAGGGTTAGCCCACTCCACCTTGAAGGCAATTTTGGCTTACCACACCCCTCTTGGTGGACTGGCAGTGGGCAGACAACCCCTAGTTACACGTTTCCTCCGTGGTGCACTGAGGCTAAGGCCTTCAGTACGGTCCCGGGTCCCCCCTTGGGACTTGGCTGTGGTGTTGAACGCTCTCTGTAGGCCTCCTTTCGAGCATATTGAGGAGATCTCAGATCGCCATCTCACCCTGAAGACCATGTTTCTTCTGGCGATGACATCTCTGAAGAGAGTTGGGGACCTGCAGGCCCTTTCAGTGGCCTCTACCTATTTGGACTTTGCGCCTGGTATGGCCAAAGCCTTTCTATAACCTCGTGCAGGGTATGTCCCCAAAGTTCCTTCTGTCACACCACAGCCTGTCGTACTGCAGGCCTTTAGTCCTCCTCTCTTTCGGGAGCCTGACCAGCAAGAGCTAAATCGTATCGCATACGTCCACAGAGCTGCCTTGTGGAGAAAGGCGGACCAACTGCTTATTTGCTTTGGTCCCCCTAAGAGAGGTCTTCCTGTTTCCAAGCAGTGGATTGTGGATGCCATCCAGATGGCCTATGAGTCTTTTGACCTGCCCTCCCCTCGCCGAGGGGAGTCAGAGCTCATTCCACGAGGAGTGTGGCGGCCTCCAAGGCCTTTCTCGCAGGTGTCCCTATCCAGGACATCTGCAACGCTGCGGGATGGTCCACGCCCCTGACCTTTGTCAGCTTTTATGGCCTGGACATGCGAGCCACTCCAGGCTCTTCCGTTCTCTTGCTCTAGCTGTGCTCCGTATGGATACAAACAGGGTAGGGACTTGGAAGTCTGGTGCCGTGGGTATCTCGTTCCCCAAAACGTCTCCTGATGCAGCTCGAGTTCCTGAACAGGAACGTCTTAGGTTACGTATTTAACCCCAGTTCCTCGAAGGAACGAGACGCTGCGTCGCGAGGCCACACTTCCGGCATCCCTGCCAGCGCTTGCTTCATTCTAGAAGCTGACGCCGGTTTCACCCCACGTGCTTTTATACCAGCTGGTCATTACGTCACCTCGCCCGTGACGTCCCTCCCATCTATTGGACAGATTTCATTGGTATTCAGAGCCGGTTACGCTGTAGGCGTTCCCCAAACGTCTCCTGACGCAGCGTCTTGTCCCTTCGAGGAACTGGGGTTACATACGTAACCTAAGACGTTTATTATTACTATTATTAAGTTATAGTGTAGCTTTAAGCTGCTGAGTGTATGGACTGCTACCAAAATCTGTGACGAAACATATCTTAATTCAGCACTATCTCTCTCAATAGCCTTTCACTCTGTCCTCTGCATGCGCTGATCCACAGATACAATTGAAATGAACTCAGTGAACATAAAGTACATTTAATGTTTTATAAAGTACTTATTGCTGGTATTTAGAGGCTAATTTAGCATTTAGACATAGGATAATGCAGGAGGTCAATTATTTATTATTACACACAAAGGCAAAAAATGTTTTAATAGAATAATCATGCAGTAAATCTGCAATAGGGTCATGTATTCACTCTGTGTTCTACTTCCTGTTTTCTTGTCACCCTCTTCCTCCACTCTTCTCCTACACTTTGTCCCAACTAGGCCTAATTTATTTTTTCACCACATGAAAGCAAAAATCTGGTTCTATAGTTAGGATGCAGATGGTGTACACTATAAAAAGTGTTAATATACTTTTGATTATAATACTTTATTATTACAGGACAGAAAAATCTGAATAGCATACAAAACATGCATTTTATTGTGAATTCTAATTGCAATTACAATACTATGGGAAATAATTAAGCAGCTAAAGTCCTCTGTATATGTACAGTATGTGACCATCCTGACCTTGTATACGTCACTCGTCCTCAAATATGAATGGCAGAGAAGTAGAGGAAGGGTGAACGAGAAGGGAGGGAGGGGATAGTGCACTGGGTATGTGGGTTGCTCTGAGGTATAAAGCAAAAGCGAAGTAGATGCGGGAGTGATTTAACAAATAGCCCATCATAAAAAAAATAATATAATGCCACATTTTCCTTGAGCCGGATCAAACAAACACTTACACTATGAATACATGCTTCTTCAGGCAATCTGGGAAGAATGGCAGCCAACTTCCCTAATGGCAAAATGATTATCTCATGCTAATTTAAGGATCCAGGAAAGGAGCCTGAAGGACAAAAATAAAGAACCGAACACAATGAGTTGGCCTAAACTGTAAAGAGCTGCCTTGTAAAACCACAGACTTTAGACAGAATGAGAAAACAGACAGAGAGAGCTTAAAAGGCAACGAGGGAGAATAAGACATAAAAAAGACAAAGCGAGACAAAGGAAGAGTGGAAAGTGAGGGGGTAAATGGGAGTTAATTCTAGCATTGTGTTGTCTTCTGGCTTCATTAGCCGTATTGACAGGCCTGTGATTAATTCATTTTCTCAAGATTGTCTGCAGTCATCATTTACATGGTTTCCTCTGTCATCAGTGGTCACTCCTGTTTTCCTCTCCAACCTCTTCAGTTCAATTACTGCCCTTTCTCTATAAACAATGATACGTCCACTTCCATTCTACAATTGTAAAACACCGTTATCCTGATCCTGACTACATTAATTCTTGTTTGCTTGTGTTGTCTAAACTGATACTGCTGTAATAGAGTCTCTAAAGCTGTGGTGTCAAACTCATTCTAGGTCCCAGGTCGGATTAGACTAAAACCCCTGTTACAACTGGCAATTCAGGTAGTATATGGATAATAGGAAAAATAAAGTCTGATCTATTGCATTTTCCTACTCACATGATGCTTATACTTTTTAAGCACAATGCAAAGTTTAGAATCACTTCCTGCTGCTTCAATAAACAACATGGGTGTAAAACAAAAGGGAGATGATTAAAGATATAAATTTCACTCGCTAGAATATATTTTTCACTGTATATACAAGAAAAAATGTTCTTGACTGAATCACTTTAGCCAGCCAAATCTGTACATTGACACAAAATTAGCTATAATAAAAGAAAGAAACAGTTTCTCAATCAGACTCTTACAGCATTGAATCAGTATTAATGTGCAGTACTATTTATTTTCTTAGACTATTAATATTTAGCTTTTATTTTATTTACTTCATTTTAATTGTAGTTTCTGTTTTAGTCCTTTTGTGATATATATGTTTGCAATTTTTTAAGCTAATTGTATTAGCTTTCATTTGTTTTTTAAAAATGTTTTTCTTTTTTTAAAGATTTATTACTGCCGTTTTTTTTTTTTTTTTTTTGCATTATTGTGATAGGCCAGTATTTATATTGGAAGCAAAGTGGGAGAGAGAGGGGGGCAGAGTGGGAAAGTTCCACAAGCCGGGACTCAGGATGCCCAAAGTGCAACGGCATTATCTGTCTATATTTAGTAATTTTAAGATCCCCAATACTTTTCTTTGCATCAATATTGTCCCTGCTGTGGGTGACTCTGTGAGGAGAGTGAACCGCATTACTCTGGGACAGCTGTGTCACCCACAGATCCAGTTTAAGCTGAAAAGTGCAAATTTGTGTATATGCCAAGTGCCGTATTCTGCACCAAAGCGTATACTGTACAAACAGCTTTAAAATGGAGCCATATTCAAATTAAAGAACTCTATCCTGCTGTTTCTACAGTGAACACATGACTCAAATCTCTCGTTTATTTTTTTTTTGCATTCATACTGGCCCTATTAGACACCTCAATACCCTGCATGAGTGTTTGACCCCTCTGCTCTATTCTTTTTCTGGAGTACAAATCTGTGTTGCTGCTTTCTTCAAAACATTAAGAATTTGTGACTGAATTTTTCAAAAGAAAGAAAAAAAACTATACTCAACTTTATGGTTCTTTTTCTACAGGTCACACGGTGTCCTTTCCTGTCCTGAGTTTGGGATTATGGCATACACAGAAGTCTCATCCTTAAATGCTTTGCTAAAGCTGGTAAAATGGAACCAAATCAACTGTTTTATGGATTTGGTCCCCTTCAACCAGCTGTAGCTGTGCATTGATCACCCCGTAGAACTGTGATGAAGAAAGAGAGGTGTTCAAAAGCACAATGCACAATATTTGATTGTGTGTGAAGTTCACAGTGCAAGACCGGATGTTGAATGTATGTTCCTTTAAGCAGTAATATCATGATTAAACACTCTTTGTCCTCTTAAAGCCCAGGTGAGTAGTATATATGCCATGCCACTTATTATTTATGAGCTATAATTGTTGATTATGTATTCAAGCCTAATCACTATCATTGGAAAGAGGGCTCTGGGCTCTTTATGGCCACCCATTGATTTCTTGTCTCTCCTCTGAAAGAGTGAGGAGAGGGGGGATGAGCTGGGCTGGATGGATATAAGGAATGAGGGAGTGGGTGCGTGTCAAGCTGTTGAATAAGTAAAACAATCGTTCCTTTTCTCTCTCTTCTCCTTTTACACTTGTCGTGATTCTTAATGCACATGGCTGATCAATAAAAGCTCATCCTGAAGTTCATAAACTGCTGAAGTGGTTTTTGCTTTGAAGTGAAACAGACTATTCAGCTGGAAATAATGTAGGGCAGGAAAGTGATTTTATCTATTGGGATTTGATTGGACTGAAATGCACTACACTATGATATTATTGGTTAGTATTATTTTCCCCACACACATGGTCGAAAAATCAGAAGCAAAGTTGTTTCAGAGGTGGAAAATTTGATTGTTATATAAACAGACTGCAATATGATTTGGTTCTGCTAGTGGTGCAAAAATTCACATTTAAAGGTAAAGTGTGTATTATTTGTCAATGTTAAAATACCATCTGCAGTATTTTAATTGTAGGTGTGCATCCATATAAGATTTTAATGAATGTTTTTGGCCATTATGCCATGAGCAGCACTGTATTTTTTTTTCAAAATGCAATATCAAGTTTTACAAACACAAAAATTTATTTCTGCTGTCTGCATTGTATCATGGCTATATAAAATAAGTGCAACTGAAGTCATGTGATCCACACTGGTTATTTGATACTGTAGATCATAGTAAAACACAGTATCATGATCTGTGAGATTGTGTTAACAATCATAGCCTGTCAAAGACTTGGTGAGATCCCTTGATAGATGGTCTGAGATTTCAAATATTCCTTTCCTATATTTCTTTTTTATGGCACAATAAAAAGAGGCCATAATAGAATAACTATGTGTGCAATCAAAGAGAAATTTACTCACTTATGACGATGTGTTGAAAGAGATGAGTACAGGTCTGTATGCTTAAAGGTTTCTGAACCACTAATACCACCAAACAAGATAGCAAAAAAGTTTGTTGAAACACTGTATTATATGTACACATAGTAATGTACATTGTATCAACCCATTAAAACAAACTGACTGCAATTCCACTTGAAATGCCACTAGGGGCACAAAAGTGACACTGCACCCTTAAACAAATCACAAACATACCCTCATCCAAAATGCATTTGAGTTTACCAAACATTATTTCTTCTATCTGCAACAGGTGAACTTGCATACAAACGCATACACACAGCCATAACAAATTTATACTCTTTTAGCCAATGAAAAATCCTCTTATTGCACAGCATATTTTTCATTATTTGCATGATTAAGGTTGTAGCTATAAATATCAGAATGGCTCTCTTTAACCTTAGCATGCAACCAGACACCACACTTACACATGCTCACAAACACGCCAACTCTGCCATAATATAATATGATAAGGCTGCTCTTTGCAGAACATGGATTTATGACGCGGGTGACATTGAAGAAGCCGGGAGCGCTGTGCCAAACAACATAAAACAATAGCAGACATTTTAATATTGAGATTGAGAGGGAGGGAACAAAAACGTCAACATGGCAGACTGAATAGTCTGGCCTCGTTACTTACACCGTATTGATGTTTGAACACATTCATCACCTGCATTACAGCACGGCCCAGTGAACCATGGGAGCAATCGTGCACACAAACAATTTTACTGTCCCTCTGGTGTCTCCATCTCGAATATTGTCTATTTCATGATTGGTTGTTTGCAAAATCACTTTTCCATAAATGCTTTTGATTGAGCTTAACTTTGACACAGGTTTAAGTTGGATCCAGCCTCCTTTCTCCCCCAAATAATATATTTACTATGTATCTGTCAAAATAAAATATCTGGAACGCATCTTCATTGAGAAATGTAACTGTCAGCAGGATCTGATGTAAGAACTCAATTATCTAGAAGTCTCCCCACAGCTTCAACCACTCAAAGTTAAAGAAGAGCACTTCCACTGTCATAAAAACAGGCCTGCTAGAGACCAGATCGACTGCTGCACTGACATACCAGAGCAACAGAAATCAATGGAGTCAGTGTTGTCAGAAGATCTTCTGTCCGTGTCAGTCCATATATAACCTGTTTTTTTTTCTATTTATCTCTTTCTTTCACACACAGACAGACAATGTCTCCCTATGCACATTCTTTACTCTATTGTATGTTTATAAAGTAATTGTTGTTGTTGTTGTTTGTTTGTTTTTTGAAAGCAAGAGCTCTGCGAGAAATCACATAATTATTCCTAAAAATTAAGTCATTAGAAAATCAATTAACAAGCTGAACAGAAGAACATTAGGGAGAGAACAACATTGATGCTCTGTAAGCAAAACCACAAAGTAAAGAAAATCATTCTTTACCATCTGTTTTACCCATAAACACAAAGCCTTTTTGAAAATCTAATAAAATACGCACACATCATATGAATAGACCTAGAGATATTTCTCTAGAAATGGATACTGTGCAGACAATGCAAAAAAAAAAAAAAGAACATGAATGCTTTTGGGACTCACAAAGCAGTGGACGGGGCAGATAAGTGTTTGCATTTAACTCAGGGATCAAATATATTCAGCTGTGTCTCCTATTCAATCAAAATCACTTTTCCAATTCGCCATCACATCGCTGGGTCTTCTGGGAAACATGAAGGGAAGAGAACTTTGAGCTCGGCCAATGAAATGGGGCAAAGATGCTGAGGTGGCAATGGTCAAATGCTCCAGTCATCATAACAACAGCATGGGCAGTTTGATTGCATTGGGGTCCTCTGATATTTGAAGGTACGAACATAGGGGTTGCATAAGGATGGGGAACTTCCCGGTTTCTGCAAAGTTCAGTTTTTAGAGCACTTAGAGGTTTTTGCATCTGAACTCTTCACATATACTTGTTCTTTCCGTCTTAAAGCCTGTTCACACCAAGGTTGATAACTATAACATTTTTATAATCATTCAATTTTATAATGATGATCCAATTGTGTGAATGCAAATATAGCTATTACAGTACTCATTGGATTTATTGTTCTCAGTCTGTATAGTTATTGTTAATTAACTTCATGGCAGCTTTTCATGCTGATTTCTATGAATCTGGAGATGTCTCCAAACAATAAACAAACATTTACAAGTGTTATAGAGGTTCATAGACTCTTACTTTACCCTGTAGTTATTTGAGGTTAAGTACTGTACCCATGAGACTGTTAACTGTCCCAGTGCCAGGACTTCAAGTACACGGTGGGATTTCATCTCAATGGTAGCAAAAGAAACCCTACTAGTATGCAAATCTTAGAAAACTGTGTTTGAAACCAACAGAGGTAAATACAAAAATGACTTCATTTTTTGCCTGCTTTAACTGCCATCATTAACGATTCCTTCAGTCAATTCTATTACTGTGATTAACCTCTGTTAGCCTCTCAGTGTGGTGGGCATGATGCAGCAGTGTAATTTAGTACATCACATACGCTTTTTTGCATGCTAGTGTAATTGAATGGTAATTGGAGTCCATATTAATTAATTAGGCATTAGCTTAATGTGAAAATAAATGAGGAGATTTAGGGGAGGCTGGATACAGCTTATGTAACTCAGAATGAAAATCTCACAAGGCCTAAAAAGAAAAGTCGGGAACTACTTAATTTTGGACAAATGCAAATTCTTCAAAAGATTGTGATTAGTAAGGTTTTTGTAAATGTTCAAATAAATGCTGTTCTTTTGAACTTTATATTCAAAGAATCCGGAAAAATGCATCATGGTTTCCACAAAACTGTTAAGCAGCAATTCATTCCCCCCATAGTTCTCCTCTCCCCCACCCTCTAGTGTTCTGTCCTGTGTTAAAAAAAGCAATACACTTTTTTTTCCCCCTAATAAAAATTCAACCTTACTACTGAGGTCAACACCAAACTTCCATGCAACTTTGAGACAACATACAGCACCTGACATCACAAAGCTCTTCAAATGCTGACATCTTTATAACGTGTGCACACACACAAACATGCTGCTGAGCCCGTGTTTACTGCCTGTCACATCACAACTACACACACAGCTGAAAACAAACCCTCTTGACTATGTCTAATGTAATCATTGAGTTGTACATCTACAGCTGGTCCTGACAGAGCAGAGAATCATGTGTCTCTCACGCACACATACATACAGCTCCTCCAGAATTCAGGAGAGAAAGAGAGAGAGAGAGAGAGAAAGAGAGAGAGAGAGAGAGAGAGAGAGAGAGCAGAGCACCACGTTACGTCCTTCAGCCGACCGTCACCGACAAAGCATCCCTTGGGACCAAGTGGGACAGAGAGAGAGAGGAAGAGAGAGAAAGCTAAAGAACTGAACAGTGACATTGGCAGGGACACACAGTGAACTCTGCCGCAGCCAAACGACAATACTGAGAAAAAGATACAGAGTGAGAATTAAACAGAGTGCTAGAGACTGAGGGAAATGAATCCAGAACATCTGCAGGAATTTAGTTTTGAAGTTGGTAAGATAGTAAGATAGCACAAGCAAGCATTTCAAGCTAAACATTTCACAAAATTATATTTGTAAAAATAACAAAATAATGCAAATAAAATACAATTTATAAGACTACAAAACGTTTCTGGCCACTTCTTGTGTTGTCAAATGTAAGTGTAATATAGTTTAAATGATAAACTACACCAATGGCTATTCTGCTAGGAAACCTGTGTGAACTTCAGAAAAACTGAATTTATACATCCAAAAAAAAAAAAAAAAAAATCACCAAGATCAATAGGTTAAATGTCACTGTGTGCACCAAATTGTGCAGAAAAACTTTCATGTGCGTTTGTTTCAAGATGCCACTTGGTTTGATATTTTTTATATTTTTACACCTTTAAGTGTATGTTTATGTGTGTGTAAAATATACATTACATATATATATATATATATATATATATATATATATATATATATATATTGCACACACGCACGCACGTTTGTTTCTGTGAATTGTGGGGATTTTCCACAGACTTCTATTACTTTTATACCAGGGCTGTCTAAACTCGGTCTTGGAGGACCAGTGTCCTGCAGAGTTTAGCTCCAACTTGCCTCAACACACCTGCATGGAAGTTTCTAGTATGCCTAAGAGCTTGATTCGCTGCTTCAGGTGTGTTTAATTAGGGTTGGAGCTAAACACTATAAGACACCGGCCCTCCAGGAACGAGTTTGGACAGCCCTGTTTTATACTGACCAAACAATATTTCCTATCACCTAACCCAACCCCTTACAGAAAACCTGTTTGCATTCTTACACTTTCAGATAAATATCATTTACTATTTTTAATAATTCTTTTCCACAGGCCGGTCCCCACAATGTCAAAAATGTCAGGTTTTACAGTTTACATTTGGTGCCCACACTGTAGCATAAACACACACACACACACACACACATAGTGTCACTACTAATGTTGCTGTTTTTTTTTTGTTTTTTTTGCCAAATTATTAAGGAAAAACAAGCTTTGCATTTGGGTGCCACTTCAAGTATAAATGGAAAAATGAATATTACATTATTATGAATATTACATTATTACATTATTATTGTAATTTTTTTTGCTATATTGCTTAAACTGAATCCTGAAAAAAAATCACTAGTTTCCACAAAAATATTAAGCAACAAAAATGTATTCAACATTAATAATAATAAAAAAGTTTCTTGAGCATCAAATCAACATATATAAATAAAAAATGTATACGTCACACACAATCAGTTTGACTTCTGCAACAGTATAATCTTGTTGATTTAGTCCAGCTAGGCGTTTCCTGAAGGTGTTGGAGGTGCATGGTTAAGCTCTCTAAACTGCAGTTACACAGCGCTGCATTACAGAGGTTGGGCAATGTAAGAAAAAAAAAAACTGTATTCATCACTGCTCTCACTCCCTCTCTGAGTCAAAGAACAGGACTCTAAAGGAACGAGGATCAGAGGGAGGGAGCTGGTGAAGTAACCAAGCACTAAATTCTGTCGCTCCACTCTCCTAATGCTGCCTATCTCCATCCTCCTTCACCCACCAGCTGCTCTCCACCACTGATGGCAAGCACACACACACACACACACTCCTTAAATCTGATCCTGAATCTCAATAGTAGGCACTTTCTGTACACTATCGGTGTATACATAGCAGCCATAGAAAGCGTATGTGTGTATAAAAGTATGTGCTTCCCTTATGTGCTGTTTGTGCGTTCAGAGCAAAACAGACCTTACACACAATCTGCCCATTTAGCAAAGAACAGAGAAATAAAAGACAAGACAGAGAGCCACAGAGACCATACACACACATATATAAACCCCCTGACTATCCCATCAGCGTAGAAAAATATCAGTTATGCAGAAGGAAGCAGCCTCTGTTACTGTTAGGAGAATAATGAGAAGAACACTGTCACGCTCAACAACACACACACTGTTAGAGAGAAGAAAACATATAGACAAAGAGGAGGTTGTAAACAATCTTGTAAACAATTCTGAAGTTATGTGCTTTTGACAAACATAAGAGTGAGCAAATGCTGTTTTTTCCACCTGTCCCCTCAATATTACATTTTTAAAGCAAATATCCAATCTTGTTGGCAAAGGCCAACCATCCACCACTGCTTAGATATTTAGTTCAAATTTCATATTACTTTTTAATCTTTGTGAGAATAGCATATCTCACTATTTGCACATATTGCAAACAAGACGCTATTTTATATGCCGTTTAAAGGTTTGTGGTCGGTAAGATGAACATTTTTGAAAGAAGGCTGCAACTACTTGATCCAAAATATAGTAAAGCACAGTAATATTGTGAAATATTGCAATTAAAACAAAGCTTTCCTATTTTAACGTATTTTAAAAATGCAATTTATTCCTGTGATGCAAAGCTGAAGTTTCAGCATCATTATTCCGGTCTTCAGTGTCACATGAAAAATTTTCTTAAAAATAAATAAATAAATAAAAATACTCACCCCAAACATTTGAAAGGTTGTGTGTAACCACTATTTAGACTAATATATGAAACACAGCCGTCTTTCTATACATGTTTTATATTATGCATTTTATAACATAGAAAGGCTATAACAGCACAATATAAACACAATTTAATTACTTCCTTCAATAAAAGTTTAACTTGTCATATTTATTATTTGAAACAAAAAAGAACATATGCTACTAATGTTGTCATCATTTGATTTCCGAAAAGTTACTTCTGCAACATTGTAATATTTTGTAACAGAACAGTCATGAAGCTAAAATAATAGAATTTTCCCATTCTTTCCCAAACCTTTAAAATAACTTTAAACTACTCTTCACCACTACTATTGACTGAGTTGACATAAAGCAGATTTGATGTTTTCTCTCTACTATTGTAAAACAAATACTTTCAATAGCAGGGTTCCTCATTCCTGAGAACAACCACTTTCCTGTACTCCAACATACCCGCTTGTAATTTTGAAGTAAACTCAAAGACCTTTATTAGTTGACTCAGGTGGGTTTAATTAGTCGGAACTAAATTCCGAGGATGAGGAACCCTGAACTATAGAGTTAGAGATAACGATCATGTAAAAGAATTAAGTTCAAGCCAAGTAAAAGCAACATGTTTGATCCCAATCAAAAGGTATAAAAGAAATTTAAACTGACAGTTCATCCTTTACTTCCAATTTCCTTGAGCATCTTCTAATTATTATCCATATATTACTACACACCAGTGACAGCAGACTTGGCCTTCACAGCCTTACATGTGCAAACTAAAATCAAAACTGATGATGGCAGCCATATACTGTACCTTCTTTCCTTAATCTTGATCATTACCTTGAAGGAAACATCCAGTTCATGAGGTCCGCACTTTTTCCTTCAGATTCCTCAGTGTAATGGCTTTGAGAACTGCTGATTTTATTAGCTGTGATCGGCTCACCCACTCTGAAAATTACCAATTGAGTTTCTCCAGACCTGGGCAGGGATTCAAACCCGCAGCAGGTCATGATGTGTGTTTAAACTTTGTCACCCATGCGCATCACATTCACTAATCTAATGATAAATGAATCAAGATTTTGAACTGACCCGCTATTTTAGCAGTTTTACCACAAGACTGCTGACAAGGGAGCTTTAAGAATCTCTGCTTTCTTCCATCAAGGAGCGGGCCTTAGTTACCTCACAGCTGAGATAATATGATTGAACCTTTTCTTTTTGAGACAATTAACACGATAAATTACCTTAATGTTCGCGTCAGGCTCTTTTACAACTTCCTCACGGCCTCTTTGTCTTTTCCGTCGGTTCTTGTCAACACACACCCATAACCAGGAGACGTCTTGTATGTTAGTGGTTTTCCTTCCATGCGACTGTGAGAGGACAGGGGAAGGACAGAAGGAGAAATCAATAGGGAGCCAAATTGGAGAAATTCTTCCCATTACTCTCCCTGGTTCCCATTCCACACACTGCATCACCGATACCGCTCTCGTCCCAGCTTATCCTCTTCAGACACACACTCGCTGACAGGAGGTACACACAAACAGGCGGTTTGCATTGATATGTTGTTTCTTTTCTTGTACTGTGATTGTACTAAGTTTTTTAAGGTTTGTGTGACATAACATCATGATTTCTTTTTACCATCGCTCTCTCTTTCTCTCCAACAGACATCAATTGAGTTTAAATCCATTGTAAAGCCACAATGATGTGGTTCACACAGAGGTTTATGACTTCAGCTGGTCCAAACACACACACACACACTCACCCACAGCAGTTCGACTCCATCAGTCAGCCAGAACAATTCTGAAGCTCATCAGTTTCAATCTGGAAAGATCTCCAGCATCAAATCTAATATATTATGTGCGCTCGATAATGCAGAGACTCCAGCTTTGCATTAACATGGACCTAATGATACTGATGCATTATTCTCAAATATATTGCCCTACACATAAACAGTACAAAGGTAGGAAGTTGACACCGATTAAACTAATGAGGCTGCTGTTACCTCTCTGAGGCAAGCAGGATAAGATGTGTCAATAGATTATTTTTTGGCTGAAGACCAATCATGAATTATTAAATAAAGCATTTTCCCCATTTTGGTAAGGTGTGGGGTAAGGTGTGCCAGCTGTTTGACTAACAGTTATAGTGAGATTATAAACTCTACTTTATTAGTCATTACACAGAGGCAAGATGAAAAGAAAATAAAGACACTTGGTTCCCATTCATTCATTTAATTTCCCTCAGCACTTAATTTTGCCTATAAGACAACTTAAGTAATACTGGCGCATCTTACCCCATTCTGCCCCTACACCATGTCCGAGAGCAGCCACTTTCACTCATCCATCCCAGAAACTAATCGTGAAGAGACTGTAGCCATCTACCTATCGGTTCAGCCTGAGGACAAGAAGAACAAAAGAGAAAGAGATAATTAATATTCGTTTGGATACTCCTGCAAACACATTATGAATACAGTTAAAAACATGTAAATATATTCATGTTTATTTAACAAAATATGTTTTGAATATCACAAAAAAAGGTCACATTTTGCTCTATTTGTGTTTTGCTATAAAGTATCTCATGAACAGAATCAACTTTTAGAGGAATGCCACATCAACTGTGCCATTTAAAAAGGACTGCTCCACTGGGCTGCTCTTACTTGGGAAGTAAATCCAATCTACTTCTCAAAAGGCTAAAGAGTCGACTGGAACAAAGTGAGCAGGTTGTTCCAATTCATTCTCTATGTTAACTAGGCATACAGTAAGGCCTGCGGAGTGGGACTGTGGGATTGAAAGCAGAGCAGAGGAAGCACTCTGAGCATTTCTTCTGTGCCAGTTACACTCCTCTGAATCGAAACCATTGTCAGAATTTTGTGAATTACTGGAAGAGAGAGAGATGACTGGGCTGTTTTGGCCAGTGATATAGAAAAATTTACTAAACAGTAGTGTAATTTCAGAGCAAGTACACTGTAAAAAAAAAAAAAAAGTTGAGCCAACTTAAAATAAGGCAACAAACTTCAGCAGATTTCTGAGTTTTCTCAACTTCTTGTTTTAAGTTTATACAACAAAAAGTTGAGTATCAAACGTACAAAAATACGTTGCGAGAACTCAACAATCTGCAAAAATGGTTGCCTTCAAATTTGAAGCTGGATCAACTTTTTTTTTTTTTTTTTTTTACAGTGTAAAGAGCATCTCCATGGCAATCCGCTGCGTCCTCCATGACCTAGGGCTCAGAACCAGCCCATAACATAAATTGCCCAGTACAAATTGAATGCCCCCCCCCAAAAGAAAAGATTCTGGTGGTGTTTGCAGCTGATTTGTGTAATGTTTTTAGTAAAAAAAATTCTTAGCACCTAAGGTGCTGAGACAAAATAGACGTCACTATCGATGGGCAAAATACATTATTTTGATTTACCTCTGACTGAATGTTAAAAACAGAAAGAAAAAGAGGTTAAACAAATGGAAAGAAGTCAAATGCATTGTAGAAATTACAGCAAGAGAGGTTAATTTTGGAAACACTTGATGGTAAAGTCACTGGGCGCTGATCCAAACTCAACAACTCTGCCAACGAGACGACAAAGTGTTCCGCTCCTCTCATCCATTCTCTCTCACAAATGATGAAAAAAAAATAATGTACTAAAATTATGCGCACACACACAGAACAATTTCTACCCTTAAAATCCATATAAACATTCACAGGAAAGTGTTTACTATGAAAATAAGCTACTGTTTTAATAACAGAAATATCCAGCTCATAAAGCTAAATGTGCTGTGTACAAAGCACTTATTAACCCTGTTATGTGAGCTGTTGTCTAAAATGTCTCTTTTGAGGTGAGACAAGTTCTAAGTTCCCATTATATACACAAATGTTACAAACATAACAAAAAAACTATTTTGAAAAATAAAAATCATTATTACTCATGAGCTACTGTATGAGCCAGGCATCACAACCAGCAAGTTTTAAAACTTTTTCAGGATCTACTGTACTGTATTTATTAAACCCTAAAAGCTATTAATATATGACTAAATATTTGTGTCATATTTCAGCTCACACAGAGAGAAACTACATAAAATAATTTAGTAATAATTGTTTAATTTGTGCAGGCACATAAATATATGAGAATAGCCTAGAATTAGCACACGATCAATAAGGCAGGACACTGAATTAATTAAACCTGCTCTGGCAACATGCACATACACTGAACAAAATTATAAACGCAACATTTGTTTTTGCCCCCGTTTTTCATGAGCTGAACTCAAAGATCTAAGACTTTTTCTATTTACACAAAATAGAAAAAGTTTCTCTCAAATATTGTTCACAAATCTGTCTAAATCTGTGTTAGTGAGCACTTCTCCTTTGCCAAGATGATTATTTTAGAGTGGCCTTTTATTGTGGCCAGCCTAAGGCACACCTGTGCAATAATCATGCTGTCTAATCAGCATCTTGATATGCCACACCTGTGAGGTGGATGGATTATCTCGGCAAAGGAGAAGTGCTCACTAACACAGATTTAGACAGATTTGTGAACAATATTTGAGAGGAATATGCCTTTTGTGTACATAGAAAAAGTCGGTAACACTTTAGAATACTGTTTCATCATTAATGAATAACTACACAGGAGCAAATGACTAATGCACTATTAACATTGTAGTAACTACCATTACCTAACAAGAAACATTGATTAATGATTTAGTAAGTAATAGCACTCAGTTGAAACTGATAGTTCACTATTAGCTAATCAATAACTACAATTTTTTCATATATCCTGAAGAATTCCTAGGAACTACTGTATACAGGTTCATAATTAATGTGAATTCTGCATAATGAATAATTAAATCTAGTAACCCACTAGTAATGACTCAAGTATAACCAAATCCTTCTAAAGGAACTACTAATTACTTGGATCAGTATTCTAAAGTGAAAATCATCATAACTCCCTAATATTGACTGACATTATTGTAAGCTTTTGAGATATATGTAAGGTTTTGGATAGTAATGACTTAAGTGTTACTACATCCTTCTGAACAAACTACTAATTATTTGGATCGGTATTCTAAAGTGAAGATCATGGTACTTACTTATTACTTACTGCCCATAGCACCAAAGTCGCAAGGGGCAGCAATGAAATCCTTCCACTTCTGCCAGTCGCGGGGCAGAGTGCCTATCGTTCCACAGGTGTGGTGGTGGCTTTTCATTTCTTGTTCCACCGTTCGTCACCAGGTGATCTTTGGCCGTCCTCTCTTCCTCTTTCCATCTGGTGTCCAGTGTAGGGCTGTTTTGATGATGGAGCCGTCTTCTCTCCGCAGCACATGTCCAATCCATCGCCAGCGTCTTTTCATGATTGTTGTGGCCCAACCCGGTCTCATCCCAACTCGTCACATATTGACGCTTGGTTTTGGCGTCGCTTTTACTTTTACCCCTTTAGCGCCACTTTTCGATGTGAAGGGAAGGTACCCCTTTAGCGTCACTTTTCGGCGTCGATATGCTAACGCGATATTGGGAATTTTATCGTCATAATAAGGTTGTCATTATTGCATATATGTAGGGGTGTGATTTTTCAATGTAAACCGTCAAAATAGTTTTATTTATATGACTTACCCAACCCCTGCCCCTAAACCTACCATCAGTGAACAAAACACAAGATATGGCAGGCAGATGCAACTACTGTCATAATTTATTTAAAAATTATTAATATACGCTAAGTGTTTCCTATTTAAAACAGGGGTACCTTGAGCGTCAAAAAGCGACGCCAAAACCAAGCGTTAATATGTGACGAGTTGGGATGAGACTATGTTATGTGGCCATGTCTTTTTGTTTGCAGCAGGACAGTAGGTCTTCATTAGAGATTTTGTTTGGCCAGAATATCTTGAGTATTCTCCTGAGATTCTTGGTATGGAATGTAGACAGCTTGGTGAGGTCTTTTTGCGTCATTCCTCTACGGGATACCAGTACCTTGCTTTATTCAGTCTGTTCTGAATGTCCATCTTACTTCTGCCATCTGGTGTAATAATGCTGCTTAAGTACACAAAGTTTTCAGTAAAGGGGATATCTTTGTTGTTGACTTTGATGGGACCTTGTATAGCGGTGTTCATGGTCATCACTTCTGATTTCTTCTGGCCGATCCTGAGGCCAACTTGGGAACTGTGCTGGTTCAATCTGTCCGTCTTGTCCTGCATATGCTGATAGGTGTGAGAGATCAGTGCCAAATCTTCGGCAAAGTCCAAATCTTCAAGTGTGGAGAAGAGCATCCATCTGATGCCAGTATTTCTTGTCTCTGTCGTGCGTCACATCACCCAGTCAATGATGAGATTGAAGAGTAACGCAGACATCACACAGCCTTGCTGTGTGTCGTCACTTCAAACCAAAAGTCACTTCCTCCCACACAACATTTGTAGTTGTTGTAGAAACTCTTGATGAGTTTCACCATGTGGTTTGGGATTCCATAAGCAGAGGAAGATCATGGTAACCCACTAGTAATGATTTAAGTGTTACCAAATCTAGCAAAATGAATTACTGAACAAAACTTTACAAAATCCTCAGAATGTTTACAATGACTTCAATAATTACTAGGGAGTTATCACGATCTTCACTTTAGAACACTGATCCAAAAAATTTGTAATTCCTTTAGAAGGATGTAGTACCTCCTGAATAACTACTATCCAATACTTTACAAAACCCTCAAAAGCTTACAATGATTTCAGTCATTAGGGCGTTATCATGATCTTCACTTTAGAATACTGATCCAATTATTAGAATTAGTAATTCCCTCTGAAAAATTTGGTAATGCTTGAGTCATTACTAGTGGGTTACCATGACCTTTACTTTAGAATTAATTATACATTATGTATTATTAATTTTAATTATGAACCTGTATACAGTAGTTCTTATTAGGGAGGTATGAAAAAAATAATAGTTACTGATTAGCTAATAGTGAACTATCACATTCGACTAAGCAATATTACTTCTTCATTAATCAGAGTTTCTTGTTAATTACTAGTAGTTGAGTGCTAATATTGCGTTACTCATGTGTTCTTGTGTAGTTATTCATTAATGATGGAACAGTATTCTAAAGTGTTACCAAAAAGTCTTAGATCTTTGAGTTCAGCTCATGACAAATGGGGCAAAAACAAAAGTGTTGCATTTATAATTTTGTTCAGTGGTATGTACACACACACACACACACACCATCTTATTTATACACATGGATAGATCTAGAATTATGAGACAAAACACACATGTGCTACACATCGTCCTTCAAACAGCTCTTGAAGTGTAACACATTAGTTTTATGAAATGACAGGGGCAATAAGCAGACAGGAGGATGTTTCTGCTGACGGCGCTGTCCTAAAGGTCACAGTGAACTCACACATTCAGACTAATCAACATGCTGTTAGAGCTAAATAACAGCTCCAAGCTTTTGTCTCTACAGAGAGAAGAGTGTTTACGGCCTGTATTTAAGTATTTGAACATCCGTTAACTACCTGAAGGTTTAAAATAAGGTAAGTCTACTTATCACTTTTTACAGTGTATAAAATCAGATTGTATGAGCCATGTTCAGAGCCAATGAAACAGCAGCAGACACACCTGTGACCGGCTACATATGTGACCCTGGACCACAAAACCAGTCTTAAGTCGCTGAGGTATATTTGTAGTAATAGCCAAAAATACATTCTATGGGTTAAAAATATTCTTTTTTTATGCCAAAAATCATTAGGATATTAAGTAAAGATCATGTTCTATGAAGATATGTAGTGAATTTCGATTTTTTTGCACCCTCAGATTCCAGATTTTCAAATAATTGTATCTCGGCCAAATATTGTCCTATCCTAATAAACCATACATCAATGGAAATCTTATTTATTCAGCTTTCAGATGATGTAGAAATCTCAATTTGGAAAAATTTACACTTATGACTGATTTTGTGGTCCAGGGTCACATATCAATTCTAGATTAATGCTTCAAAATGCTGCAAACTGCCAAAACAGATAAACAACGATCCAACCTATGAATTATATTACTTTGCAGATAAACTGTTTAATGTTATTAGCGAGTCTACCAGTATCATTCAAATGTATGGGTTCAGTACTGTACACAGTACAGACATTTATAATCTATAAAATATATTTCTATTTCAAATAAATGCTGTTCTTTTGAACTTATATTTATCAAAGAATTACATTTATTTATGTTTTTTAATTATTAAGTGGCATAATTGTTTTCAACATTGATAACCCCCCCACCCCTTTTAAGTAGATCCTATCTAAATTGAGTCTCACTAGTGGAACAGATAGTATTTGCAAAAGTTTTTTTTTTAGAAATTGATACTTTGCACACGGGGAAGAGACCCCGTGGGTCCAGGAAGGGCGTGTCGAGTAGGAGGACTGCCGCACCCATTAGACGGCTGACGGGCAAGGATGCCGGGCCGTCGAGTCCCCCAGAAGCTCCGGGGGCCTAGGAGTAGGATGAAGCCGCTGGAGGAAGCCGCCGCCACTCGCTCCCGGACCCGAGAGGGGAGTGCGTGCGGCCACCGGACTCCGCCCCTTCCCTGGACCCCTCCCTCCTGAACACTGCTCTCCTTCACAAGTCGTTAGCTCCTCCCGCCATTATATATATATATATATATATATATATATATATATATAACTGTATTTTTGTTTCATAATAATAAGCTTTTTACAGTGTTTTGATTGAATGATTATAAGAAACTTCCTACAAAAAACCGTATTAATTAATTAAAAACAAATTCAATAAAAAAATTCAAAAGTAAAGAAACTCAAACTTAAGTAACGGTATAATTTAACAGCCAGTGCCAATATCAATATCTGGAGCTGGGTGGCAAATGGCTAAATACAATGTATTCAACAACAGCAAATTCTAGTTTATTCAAGATTATATTAGTGGTATGAGGATGAGTTTTTTGGTGGACTTTCCAAAAGGCAAATTATGAAGCTTTTGTCTGATTATCCTACTTTTTAGATGCTGACCCAACATTTATGTTCAAGGTCCCTATACTGAACACAACAGTGTTACCGTTTCACTACATCCACACTTATTCACTTCTGGTACACTGGTCACATAACAACTAAATGCATTATTCACTTTGTCTGTTGGTGTGTTTGCATATGTTTGTGTCATCTCACTCTTTATAGAGCCCAGTGTAATCTTTTGATTTGCTGGATTGACCCCATTTAATTCAATGGAACAGAATTGCTGTGACAGCAGCACTGAATGGATTTTCAATGCACTACACCTGCACTAATAAGTTTAAGGATAACCTCCTTCCTTCAGCACAGAGAGAGCGAGGAAAGACTGAGAGAGAAAGCAATGGGGGACAAGACAAATTAGCTCACAAGTCACTAACACACAGTTTTTTACGATTGCTTAGGCATGATTTTAAAAACAAGGCTCATTTTGTCCAAACACTACACACACACAAGAAGCAGAACATCTCAGATCTTTTGCAAAATGAAACACTTCATTCAAAACTTTACAATAATTTAACAAAACCCAGTTTCAGTACTGAATGATACACACATGGTTCATACAGTCATATTCTGTTTGAACCACTTACACACTGCTGTGCTCAATCTTAAACACTTGTAATATTTCTATCTTTCTAATGATACAGTCTGGGTTTAATTTTTTGATTTTGATTTTTTTTTAGATATTGTTAAAGAACATGAATTGACCAAACACAATACACGAGACAAGTGTTGCACACTGATGAAAGTATTTATTTCTCACCACATTGTAAAATCCTTCAGTACATCATTCCAATTAGGCTGAAATCAGATCATATTCTAAATACAATATAGTACATAAACTACAAACCCGATTCCAAAAAAGTTGGGACACTGTACAAATTATGAATAAAAAAGGAATGCAATAATTTACAAATCTCATAAACTTATATTTTATTCACAATAGAATATAGATAACATATCAAATGTTGAAAGTGAGACATTTTGAAATGTCATGCCAAATATTGGCTCATTTTGGATTTCATGAGAGCTACACATTCCAAAAAAGTTGGGACAGGTAGCAATAAGAGGCCGGAAAAGTTAAATGTACATATAAGGAACAGCTGGAGGACCAATTTGCAACTTATTAGGTCAATTGGCAACATGATTGGGTATAAAAAGAGCCTCTCAGAGTGGCAGTGTCTCTCAGAAGTCAAGATGGCAAGAGGATCACCAATTCCCCAATGCTGTGGCGAAAAATAGTGGAGCAATATCAGAAAGGAATTTCTCAGAGAAAAATTGCAAAGAGTTTGAATTTATCATCATCTATAGTGCATAATATCATCCAAAGATTCAGAGAATCTGGAACAATCTCTGTGCGTAAGGGTCAAGGCCGGAAAACCATACTGGATGCCCGTGATCTTCGGGCCCTTAGACGGCACTGCATCACATACAGGAATGCTACTGTAATGGAAATCACAATATGGGCTCAGGAATACTTCCAGAAAACATTGTCGGTGAACACAATCCACCGTGCCATTCGCCGTTATATGCCATAGCCATATCTAAACATGATCCAGAAGCGCAGGCGTTTTCTCTGGGCCAAGTCTTATTTAAAATGGACTGTGGCAAAGTGGTAAACTGTTCTGTGGTCAGACGAATCAAAATTTGAAGTTCTTTTTGGAAAATTGGGACGCCATGTCATCCAGACTAAAGAGGACAAGGACAACCCAAGTTGTTATCAGCGCTCAGTTCAGAAGCCTGCATCTCTGATGGTATGGGGTTGCATGAGTGCATGTGGCATGGGCAGCTTACACATCTGGAAAGGCACCATCAATGCTGAAAGATATATCCAAGTTCTAGAACAACATATGCTCCCATCCAGACGTTGTCTCTTTCAGGGAAGACCTTGCATTTTCCAACATGACAATGCCAGACCACATACTGCAATTACAACATCATGGCTGCGTAGAAGGAGGATCCGGGTACTGAAATGGCCAGCCTGCAGTCCAGATCTTTCACCCATAGAAAACATTTGGCGCATCATAAAGAGGAAGATGCGACAAAGAAGACCTAAGACAGTTGAGCAACTAGAAGCCTGTATTAGACAAGAATGGGACAACATTCCTATTCCTAAACTTGAGCAACTTGTCTCCTCAGTCCCCAGACGTTTGCAGACATTTGCAAAGAAGAGGGGATGCAGTGGTAAACATGGCCTTGTCCCAACTTTTTTGAGACGTGTTGATGCCATGAAATTTAAAATGAACTTATTTTTCCCTTAAAATGATACATTTTCTCCGTTTAAACATTTGATATGTCATCTATGTTGTATTCTGAATAAAATATTGAAATTTGAAACTTCCATTCCATTTGTACAGTGTCCCAACTTTTTTGGAATCGGGTTTGTAAAAAAAAAAAAAAAAAAACACCTTAGCATAATCTCTTGATGTAGCTGGATATGGCCACTTCGTCCACATCACAGGCAATGTCCACCCTCGCAAAACAGCAAAGGAAGAATTTTCTCAAATGGCGACTTCATCTTTGCCCAGACTCTGCATCTGTTAGTTCATAGGCCTCCTCCGTAGCTTGAATGAGAGGTGTAACATAGGGTCGGAGATCATAAACCTTCCACTGCCACGAAGAGAAAAAGGAAGGGAGAGTGTTGTGGGAGGTACTGGAATAATGAAACCAGTTTCTGGATGCATTAGTTTAATACCTAGGCTGTCCAATACTTAGTCTGTCTAAAAATGTGAGTATGCAGTCGGTGTTGTAAGGAGATATTTTGGCATGCCCCCATGGAGGATCCCATTCTGCGTGATTGCAGCATATATTGTGATGTTACCACCACGTTGACCAGGGGCATTCAAAATAGCTCTGTGGCCAAAGATGTTTCTCCTTATTCCTCTTCCTGCACCATTGCTTTTCATTTTGTTGAAGACAAAAATTTACCTGTTGCCTTTTTATAATGCTTACACCTTGATGTTGAGTTAACAGTTAAGTACCTAAGTGTCTGCACACCTGATAGCCGTGTTTGATCAATTGGTTCATATGTGTAGTATTTTGGAAAGCAGTGCCTTAAAATGGCAAAGAAGTGACAGCATGTTAGATTTCTGTGTCTAATGTCGAGAAGTGTGTTTAGTGTCTTGAAAAACAATGTAATGTTTTGCAAAAAGTGTGAGGCTGAGAATGGGGCTATCAGTTTAAAAGACTGCATCAGAGCTCTGGATCAATGTCTGCCTTGAACAGCATACCGTCTGTTCTGAGAGAGGACATGCTACTAGCACACCCTAGGCTCTAAATGAGAGAGCGACTGACAAGCAAATACAACAGCAATGCAATCTGAACACAAAAACACATAATTTGTCTAAAGTATATTATGAAGTCCAAGCCCACAAATATATTTGAAAAACATTGAATGAATGGTTATTTTCAAATCCAGTCAACAATTAGTGATGCTAATGTTGACTAAACTAATACAAACACGTGCACGTGCACTATAAAAAGGTTGAGCCAACTAAAAACATAATTCAGGGAACACTTTGAAGTCAGAAATTCACTGAACGTAAAATTTCTGTGGAACTAGTTACTAAATAATAATTAGTTGAAACTGCTTCAAATTTTTTACAGTGCAGTGGATTTCAAATAGCTTTTTGTTTTCTGTCTTTTAAAGTATCCCGCTACTATTTTTGTTAATTATTAGATCAAAAGTGTGATTTATTTGCAAATATGGCATCAGATCTGATTTTAAACAGCAGATAGAAAACACACAATTGCTGAAATTTATAAGACATTATGCTTGAGTTGACACAGATCGGTGTATGCAAACCTTCAATCAGACATAGCAATATTTTATGATTAATAATATCACTCCATATTGTTAAAAAAAATAGTAAACCAATTAATGAATTATAAAAAACTGCATTTCTACTCAAGTTCATTCAAAGATAGTCTTACACCATTCCAAGAAAAAAGGAATTGTTATTGTCACATAATACAAGCAGTGTTATTACTGTTTTTTGTTTAAAAACTATTAAAAAAATTCACTAATTGAAATAAAGCTGAAATAAAATATAAATAATATTAGATTAAAAATAAACCTAAAAATGTAAGTTGAAATAAATAAAAGCGCTAAAATTACTACAACTGAAAAGCTAAATAGAAGTATTCAAACTAATAAAACTGATTAAAGCACAAAGTTACTACTACATCATTAAATTATAACAATAACATAAAATGCTGATTAAATATAAATAAATAGTGTAATAGTAAAACTAATTATACTTAGCACTGAATATAATAACCACATCTATATACAAATATTGAAATTATGAATTTAATACAGTAATCACTTTAATATTTTGTAGTTTTACTTATAATGAAATAAACATATACAACTTATAACAGTTAAACTGATAGACCTGAAAAGAAATGAGCAGTCTATGCTCAGTTAATAAATAAGGATTTAACGGCCATTAAAAGTTCTCCGTTTTTTGTTAACAGCAAAGAAAACGTAACATAATCAAACATGTCAGGAGTATATCGATATATAAATATATCCATAACTATAGAGCAGAGCAAATCAATTATAGATGATTTCATTTCCCAAGATTGCTCTTGGGCACTTTATTCTCAAAATGATTGCCATCTGTTCAGCCAAAGGCCTTGCTTAGTGGTGAGCACTCCTGATGTTGACACTCAATTGTTCTTCTGTTCAAATGCACTCTGGTGATATCATTTATGCTGTTCGTAATGCTCTGATACTCTGTGCAACTGCAGTCTGCATTCAGGCAATCGGTTGGAGTTAAGCAGGAGTTTATTAGCATGACTGACAGCCACTCAAACGACTATTAGTTTATCACAATGACCCGAGTACATTTTGGCCTCTAGTTCGCAATGCAGCCACTTCATTTTTCTACACAATTAATTCCCGAAACAATACTCCTACATGCACTTTGAAGATGCACTTTCTGACTAACTAGATTAAAAGTTTAAAAAGAAAAGACATTTAAGTCATTAGCTTTTCCTGTGTGAAACTTACAGCATCCAATAGTGCAAGGATCTCCAACCCTGCTCCTGGAGAGCTACCGTCCTGCAGATTTCAGTTCAAACCCTCCAACACATCTGTTTGAAATTAACAAGTAGCCTTGAAGACCTGATTAGCTGGTTCAGGTGTGTTTGATCGGGGTTGTGGCTGAAATCTGTAGGACGGTAGCTCTCCAGGAGCAGGCTTGGAGACCCCTGCAGTAGTGTAATGGGACGATGGAGAGAGCCCTCTAGTGCTGACTACACAAACAACACAACAGAGTCCAATGCAGATCATGCGTGTAGCGCAAACTACTGCTGCCTGTCTATTTAAACGATCTTGTAAAGAAAATAAATAAATGAATGAATACATGAGACAACAAAACCGAGCCCTTCTTGTTGTTCTTAACAACATACTACTAATCACAATAACATTTCATGTCACTTCTACATTCTCCAAGTTCATTCCTTGCTCACTACAACTCCATTCACCTATAATTGCAGAGTCTAAAGACGTTTTAAGTATTCATACAATTAATCTTAACGCAAATATTCCAGTACACAGGTTTGCATAAACATTATAACTTCGTTACACATGTCAGCACTAGTAAACCTTGCTGATAACACCCTCTAGTGGAGAACAGGTTAAGATCTAATAATACTGATCTCGATTTTACATTGACAAGTTTTATATTTAACTGATGTCTTTAACTGAACATGACCTTATATGTGTCTATTATTGTGTTGTTTAAATCTACACAAGCAAATATAAGTAAAATCAATGGGGAATGTCAACACACAATAAAACTCGACAAAAGTAACAAAACGGTCAATAAGAGGACAGTAGAGTATGTTCATCGGTAAAGTTTCTTTATGTGCAGTAAATTATAAAGTTAACAGGTTTCACAATTAAATTTGTTGGCGTTGTTCTCGCGGAGCTGCTGCGGTTTCGTTTGATCGGTGATGACGCCAATAAATTGAGACCAAATTAACTCTAGTTTACGCCAAAATAAATAAATAAATACATTTTTGAACGCTTCTTAAACTGACGGATATCACTACATTACTTTTTTTTTATACATTAATTTTGTTTATAAATATATATATTTATATTTATATATTTGTTTATATATATTCGAATATATTTCGATTTATGTTTCATTATTTTTCTCCTAACTGCCTTCGATATGATCTAATAGGCTACGTGTTTAAAAGTTGACTATTGACTAGTTCATTCTATTGCAGTTGTGAATCTGTACCGATTGGTGTTCATTTCAAACAATTGCAATAAAGGTTGAAATATTTGCAATGTAGCCCACAGTAGCTAATAAAGCTGTTACTCATGACAGTGTCATTTGCTAGACTAGAAATAAATGCATAAAACCTTTATTTCAAAAAGACATTGGTTTTACTCTTACGACAGACAGACAGACAGAGTTGTCGGTCACTTGAGGTCAAAAGCTGCTATAAAACTAACAAGCTCTTAACATGGTAGCTAAACCACACATTCGTGCCCCTCTCTGCTTTGCAAATAACATGCAGACTATAGGATTTATAAACATTTATAACCACTTAGCTGCTTGCATCAAGTTAGTAGCTGGTCATAAGCAGTGAGAATAATTCACTTCCTGAGAAAAGCATGTCTAGTGAATTGTGTAGTGAAACCACTAAAGAATGTATACATCTCTTATAGACCACAGAAATAGGTCATGAACCTCTAGAGTTGACTCAGGAGTTACAACTTACAATATCCAACCTTCAAATTAACAGAAAGCAGAGGCCTGTGATGTGAAACAGGAAACATTTTTGAATATATTAGTGAATAATAAAAATTATTCATATGTTAGTCAAGTCAATATTATTTGTATAGCGCTTTTAACAATGCAAACTGTGTCAAAGGAGCTTTACATCTGCTTGATATAAAGCTGGGTGGCTTTACATCAGCTTTACAGTATTTAGACGGAGAAATAGAGTGTCGAAATAGTGTCATTCTCCTCTGGCCAAAATCAGCCGTTTAGAGTCAGATTATGCAAAGGACTCATCTGGTTCCTGTAGTTGTCCCGAATCGATGGCCATCTAGGAGACAGGGTCTCCACTGGGGATCAATCTCAGGGGCTCATCTAGTTGTCCTGTTCTCCGCTGACATTCAGGGCTGTAGAGGTCATCTGGATACAGTCTGGATACGATGACCTCGGAATAAGAAAGACAAGGATAGATACTCGTTTCACCTTAAATATCAAATATAAATATATAAATCTATTAAAATATCATATAAAATAAATAATACAGAAAATTTTGCAAAGAGCATTCTTAAAGCATCCTTTTCGCATCTCAGAAATGTAGTAAGATTGTGTCATATGCTACATTTCTCTGTAGCTGCGAAGTTTATCAGTTCATTGTGTCTCAGATAGCTTACTGTAATGACCTCTTAGCTGGAGTTTATAAATCCATGCTTAACAAGCTGCAATATGTACAAAACTTTGCTGCCAGGATCCTGACTGTGAGCATGAAATACTCTTCTTTCTTTTTTTGTTCTTTTTTTTAAGAGTCTTTGCACTGCTTCCCAGTCAAGTTCCATGTTGATTTTAAAAGTATGATACTGACAAAGCATTATATTGGCTTCACATTATTTATGCGCATTGTTAATTCCTTACACCCCTAATCGCAGATTACACAGTCCAATTTGCTGGCTGTACCTCAAACCCGTCTAAAATCTACAGGTGAAGGCTTTTTCTGCTCCTACCCTTTGGAAATCTTTTCCTTCTTAACTTAGAGCTCAGACATTTTTAAAGCTCAACTTTTTCTTCTTCTGTTTTTCTCATTCGATTTAACACATTTCTTCAAACTCAGGCCACTGTTCTCAAAACAGTTAACAAAATGATCTGAACACTTTGTAATTGTCCTAAACAAATCATGTGAATCATTTTCATTCAATTGTTCATTCAGCCAACCAAAATTTTTATATATCAGGAACAGATCAAAAGACAAATCACAAACACTTATGTACCATTTGTTCAATCACATCAAACAAAACTTTCAAATGCACATGGTATATTTTGTGCATGGTATGTATTTGGAGATGTTGAGACAGCAGCTTGTCAAGCATGGATTCAACATTTAATATGAACGGAGCTGTGAAAATGTGTTTGCTGCAGTGTGGCTGAACTAAAGCAGTTCCGCAAAGAAGAGTGGGCCAAAACACCACTATAGTGCTGTGAAAGACTGATTTAAAGGGGCAGTTGGTTTTTACATGGGTGATGTTGGATAATTTTTTGGCTTCAGTTAAATAAACGAATAAGAACTGCATTATGTGTTTACTCAGGTTGCCTCTGTTTTAGAGTTGTAAAACACAGGAAATCATGATGGGGGCAAACACTTTTCACAGCAGCACATACAGAGCTGTTTTGCTTTATCATTACAAAACTCCCTGTTGAAGAACGTCTTTACAAACATGTATTTTTATTAGTGTTTGTGTATTTATCTGAGCATGTTTTATAATCAGTAGAGAACATAAGCTACTTGTAGTTTTGACGCTAGCATTTCCTTTTAATAAATGCTAGAAAATAAAATGCATTGCTTCGTTTTGCAGTAAAGTTGAACTGTTTGGAGTGTATTTATGGCTGCATTTATAGAGAAAAGTGTCAAATCGATTGAGAAAAACTGTAAAAGCATTTGCCTGTTGATGTTGATTTTACTATTTTAGTGCTGTTTGTGTACAGTGCAATGAGGAGTCACTTTAACCATGCTATATAAAATAAAGTTTATTATTGTTATTATTATTTACTAAATAGTAAATGAACATTAATAAATTAGGCTATAATAAATATCACTATTAGGATACCATAATAAAGTAGGCCTAATTCATATTCCTTCTAAAAAAATAGCCTACTTTCTTTTATTTTCAGTGTTTAAACTTTCTTAATTTTACATTTAGAAAATATGAATGAAACGTGGAACCTGCGCTGCGTGCATCAGTCAAAGCAATCCTGCTGGTTTCCAGAGAAGGAGGATGCTATCAGCGCGGTAAAGACAGTTGTCACATACGTACTCGCAGCCGTCAGCACGGATGAAACTATTGGTTCAACAGGATAACGCCATGGGGGGCGGATTCTCATTGGGTGACAGCTGCTTAATCCGAGAGCTCAACATTTTTTAACATCTCCAGTTTAAGCGTTTATTTATGGATTTACGCTGGGAGAGACTATACACGCGAACGTGAAACGAAATTAAATGGTCTGTCGGAAATTGAGGAGTCGTCTAAATCCTCAGTAACGTGAGAACGTGAGTAGCTTTCATGATATTTCCATGTTGAAGCAGTGATGAATGAACAGCACCATGTGAGAGTATGATAACTGTGTGTAAAGGGATGCAGTAAAGAAGCACTGGCCAGACAGCATCTCGAACCACAGCCGATGGTGGCTGATGACACCTCTGTCTCGGTAGGTCTGGTGGTTATGACACTGTACTAAATGCTCAGACAATGAAATGCAGTGCAGACGACAAAGAGTCTGGACTGCGTATGTCCTCCACCTGTTTCCAGGATGCCAATGGAGACGCATGCTCATATAAACACAAACCACAGGTCGCAGTATATTGTTGACAATCGACTAGCGGTGATTTTAATGTGTTATATAATGTCACACGAAACCTACAGAAATTGTCCAATCATTAATAGCGTGTTTAATCCTCAAAAAATCTTCAGTGAGGGCGTAAGGAATGACAGTAGGGGTACACAATAGCTAGCTACACAATAGTTCCCCCTGAACAGCATCAATGCAGTTTCCAGCATCAGGCTATTCGAGGACAACATTTTGCGATGTGTCCGAATCTCGAATGAAACGTTCGTTCATTTGAACCGGTTCGCGCGAACCGCCGAATGGTTTTTAAAATGAACTGTTCGAAAAATTCGATTCGATAATTCTGCTTTCCTAGCTGTTCTCGAGCAACGATGCAACGTGAAAATGTGATGAGTTATATTTGATCATTTGTTATATTAGAATTACATAATACTCACTCATGCGCCGTGTAACATGACCGGTAATTGGGATTATAGGAAGTAATCACAAATCCACGTGCCTCTGTGGCCCTGCAAGGAGCAGTTGTCTTTTTATATACACAACATACACAGAACGTTCACCTGATGTTAGAATATTGTTCCCTTTTTTCCTATTTTTAGGGAAGCAATAAGATAACGTTTTGTAACCATATAAGTAGGCTAACTAAAAATTACTCAGTAAATTTGCCATTAATTAATTACTCAAATTAAATTTTACTTAAAAATATGTTTATGGCAATATACATTGTTTATTGCAATATGTTACCTACGACAATTTTTAAAACAATTCGGGATGCTGTTTATGGCTTAAATTATTATTATAATTTTTTTGGACAGGTGTGTAAATTGGTTAGTTTGCATTTATATTTATGTAATATTTTCATATTTAATTTTTTTATATAAAGTCAAAACAAATGATTTATTATTAGATATAGAACTATAATTATAAAACATGAGTGTTAAAATTATAATTAAAATTATTATAGTTCATACAATGACTCTTTATCAGTCATTCATCACTCCTGAATAAGCCTTGAATGCACTCCTCTCCTCCAGAAACCATTCAGCACTAATGATTAAGTGAAATACGAATCGCTAAACAAAATACAGAAAAAACTGTTACATAGTGAAATATTATTGTAATTTCTAATATTGGTTTCCTATTTTAATACCTATACTATAAAATAGCATTTATTCCTGTGATGAAAGCTGTATTTTCAGCATCATTACTCCAGTCTTCAGCGTCCCATGATCTTTCAGAAATCATTCTAATATGCTGATTTATTATCAGTGTTGAAACTGTTGTGCTGCCTCATATTTTTTTGGAACCTGTGTTACTTTTTTCTTTGATTCTTTGATTAATAAAAAGTTTAAAAGAACAGCATTTATTCAAAATAGAAATATTTTCTAACAATAGAAGTCTTTACTATCAATTTTATCCATTTAACACATCCTTGCTGAATAAAAGTTATTGAACTTTCTTTAAACTTTTTTAAAGTATCTTTAAAAAAGAAAGAAGAAAAATTCTGACCCCAAACCTTTGAATAGTTTATATTATAAAACAAAATCTCTATTTTGACTAAACACTGTTCTTTTTTACTTTTTTTTTTTTTTAAATATCACAGGTCCCAAACAATACAGTATAAAAAGGATCACGTGACTCTGAAAATACTGCTTTGCTTCGCAGGAATTAATTAAATTTTAAAGTATATTAAAATAGAAAACATTTATTTTAAATTGCCATAATATTTCACAATATTATTTTGTGAAATAATATTCAGTATTTTTTATCAAATAGATACAGCCTTGATGAGCATAAGAAACTTATTGATCCAAACGTTTGAACTGCAGTGTATTGTACAATAAAAATGTTTTCTCAGGTAACCTAAAATGTACATTTAGTTACATCAAGGGTCAAATCAAATATAAATAGCACATTAAAGTTAAAAGTTACACACTTTTTTTGTGTGTGTGCTGTACAGGTCTGGTATAAAGAATGCTTTTGCTCAGGTGCCTGAAAAGTCCGCCCAATAGAGAAAAGTTTTGCTCAGCAAGAAAAAAAATTAGAGAGGACATTGCTCCCACGGGTCCTTAAATTTGATACAACTAAACTGAGTTTTTAAGGCCTTGGACAGTTTTAAGTGCGTTAAATGGTATAAGAAACAATTTTTCAAATTGCCTTAAATTAAGAATTCTGCAGATACCTTGTAAACAGTCAAATAAAACTCTCTCCTTGATATTCGTTGATATTTGTGTATTGAAAATGTTTTTGATTGACATTTATGGCCTTTATTTTATTTGGGCTAGTTAAATAATTTTCGGGCTACCAAAATCTGAAGAGTTTCTGCCCGAAGGGCTACCAGGGATTTTGAAATTTTGCGAGCCCTGAAAATGGAAAAAGGAAAGTGGCTAGTCATTTAGTAGAGGCTTGTATCCAAAGCGACTTACAAATAAGGACAACAGATGCAATCAAACTCAACAAAAGAGCGATAATCGTAAGTGCTGTGACAAGTCTCGTTTAGTTTAACGCAGTATACGATATCTTCTCTTTCTATGTTTAAATCTAAGCTTAAATCTTATTGTTTCTGTCTTGTTATGGCAGTCAGTTAACCCACATTCTCCTGTGCCAGAGGCGAAACCTGGAGTGCAGAGAAACTGATTGGCTGATTCTGTAGGTCATTCATTCCACTTGGTTACACCTATGCACAGACAAGTTTACAGCTAAATGATGAGACAAGCCCCTGGAGATATGGAACACTTAGTCTGCATGCATGCTTCTAAAAGCACAACATATACAGCATACATGCCTTAAATGATATGGCTGTAAATTATCTATACATTCATGCAACTTTCTCTGTGGTCAATGCATGTTTTAAACTGTTTCCTTATATGCAGGATGTAGTAAGATCAGCTGTTGCTATTGGGTCAGAGACTTCCCTTGTCTGTTTCCATCACATCACTAGGTCTAGACTGCATCCCTCAAGGCCATGCAGCAAAACCCTGGTAATGCAAGTCTCAGTGAAAGATAGAAAGATTATCTTTTGAATACAGGCATGTGAATGCAGATATTATTTAGATTACTTCCTTGTTCAATGGAAAAAAAAATAGAAAATTCTAGAGTTTTGCCTCATAAAGCTAGCTTTAACTGCTATCTCCCAACTGATATTGAGTTTTGTACTGTGCCTCAGCATAGGCTGTTTTATAGCTTTCCAGCCAGTGATAGAGCAGGGTAACAGAAAAGCAGGGCTCTGATTGGTTGACCTGCTTTGCCATAATTCGAGAGAGGTGAACGTTGTAGGAAGCTTTATTTACTGATGGAAACATGCTTGCACTTTCAGTTTTCAGGTTTGTGATTATCATATTCTTTATTCTTTGTTTTTAAATGTTGTCTGAGATGATCAAGTTTAAATGTTTTCTTGCACTATACTGTACTGAAATACTGTTCATATTTTCTATCTATCTGTCTGTCTATCTGTCTGTCTGTCTGTCTATCTATCTAGCATATATTTTTGAGTAGTTTTTAAGGCTTGATTTCTTTAATGGAATCTACCTGAATAAATATACCTGTAAAATCTCTTAAATTATTTAATCAATGGCAAAATGAATTTTATTCATTCATTCCTGTTTGTATTTGACTTTGAATTATCTTGCGCAATTTAAAGACTGTTCACAGCTACTATACTATATACAGCACTGGCATTAGCAAAGCTACTGTTCATTGAAGAAAGTGTCATGCCTCATAGTGTTAGTGCATGCAGTTATCCACAACCTAACCATAAGCCCTACTCTTCTGCACAATAAGTGGTAAGGACAGAAACTTCCATATAACAGAACCTCTTTCAAATGTCAAACATACAGTAACTGCACATTAAACATTAACAGATGTTTTCCTTCACTCAAAAATACATTAAATAGCACTTAATTTCAATATTTACTCTCCATATGCACAGCATGCTGGGAACTAGCAATCACCACCAAAATAAAACTGCATAATTTAACAAATTCTTACTAAATAAATAGATGCCATTTTTTTCTTCAATTTTATCAGCTTAATCCGTGTCTCAATTCAAGCCTCAAAACTGCTTAAGTTTCCTTAAAAATTAGGAAAATATCTCTTGGTTTTATTAGTGGAATGTTCTCAATATTTTCTATACAACACTGAACCACAAATTCTTTAATAAAATATGCACACTATTTTTAAATAGTATCTTAATTTTTTAAATGAGAATTACAAGACCCATGATTCATTTTTATTTTTATTTTTGCAGTGCATACATCATTTTTTTCTAAGAATAGACCTATAGGCAATACATTGTGACAGATTAAAGAATAGAAAAATAGTCAAATAGATATTACTAAACATAAGCCTATCACTGACTGACCTACAAATTGCACTTATTTTTTTTTATAATTAATCACACCAAATTAAAACATTAAATAATATACACTGTAAAAAATATGTGACCCTGGCCTGAACCACAAAACTTTATTGAGATTTATTCAGCTTATTATCTGAATAACAAGCTTTCCATTGATGTATGGTTTGTTAGGATAGAACAATATTTGAGATACAACTGTCTGAAAATCTTAAAGCTGAGGGTGCAATTTAAAGTTGTCGAAATGAAGTTCTTAGCAATGCATAATACTAATCAAAGTGTTGATATATTTATGGTAGGGAATTTACAAAATATATTCATGGAACATGATCTTTACTTAATATCCTAATGATTTTTGACATAAAGAAAAATCTATAATTTTGACCCACGCAATATATTGTTAGCTATTGCTACAAATATACCTGCACTACTTATCACTGGTTTTGTGGTCCAGGGTCACATAGGCTATTTGTAACACTTTAGATTAGGGAACACTATTAATTAATAATAATTTGTTGCATTTATATAGCGCTTTTCTAGACACTCAAAGCTCTATTCACTATTAGTTGCTTAATAGCATGCATATTACTAGAATATTAGCAGTTTATTTGTACTTATAAAGCACATATGTCTTATTCTGCATGACCATATTTAGATCCCTTAACCCTAACAAATACCTAAACATGACTACTTTATTACTATCAATAATTAGTAATTGAGGAGTTTATTGAAAGAAAACGTTTGGTAAATAGTGTTCCCTAATCTAAAGTGTTACCAAAATATTTTTAGAATTGTAAATAAATCTAAGATTGTTGGAGAAAATCTATATTGGTTTTTCTTCCTAAAATTTCGTTTAATGGATTATGCCGTTTTCTTTTTTTAATTGTTTGTGAAAGTTACAAGCAATTGTTTACTAGCAAATAGTGTAAATCCTACACTATTTTTAGTGTACTTAAAATATTTAAAACAAATTTGATGCAAATGTGCTTGTTCCTGGACTGTAGCTCACACAAGAGAAAATGTGATTGCAACATCAAAGTCATAGGCTTTATTCCCAAGGAATGCATGAATGAACTGATAAAATGTGTACCTTGAATCCTTAAATACAATGTTTTTGGATATTAGTGCCTGCTAAATGCATAAATAAAATACAAAAACATTTTTTGGTTACATTTTGTAATAAACATATTTGAGATTAACCATACGCACCCAGCACCTAAATCAGCATTATTCAATGTTTAAAAATAGATGTTTGTGTGAATGTTTTACAGATAAGGCTTGCTTCCCAGAAATCCTAAAAAAGAGTGAAAGTGCCGTTCTCGCGGTCTTGCTTTGTTTCCTTGTTCTTTTCATATTTTCGCAATTCATATCTCACCATATGACCATCCAGCGCAGTACAAAGAAAAGGGAAGGAACCTGCACTCCACAACAAACACCATGTTCCCACCCTGAGACTCACCCTAAGCTCTCGCTGATGTTATCCTTCCCTTCGTTTGATCACACGTTTAAAATTAGAAATGAAAGAGTTCATAGAACACAAGAACAAATAATTCGGCTTTTTTTATTAATCTCATTGTAACGAGGCATGAACCAAAGCTCTTTTGAAGACAGAGCTGAGAAACAATTCGCTCACACAGCCTCAGCTGCACCACCACCATTACTCTTAATGCTATAGTAACTCCACAGCTTTTCAACCATGTGTTCATTATTCATAGATCCATGCTAATGAGTCAGAAATGAAAACCAGGAACTGTAACGGCAAAGACTCAGTTCCTCAGATTTTTATGACAATACTGGTTTGGGGTTTCTCTGCATGTGGAGAGTGTTATTGGGAAACTGTTAAATTAATATAATATAAAACCTGGAGAAAGCTGTTAACATTCCCATTCACCTCTACTGCCACATGATTCATGGGCACTCAGTTCCACATCCAGGTTGTATTTTCACCTAAAACATTTGACAAAACTGTATATATATATATATATATAGTATTTAAAACAACTTCTAGTTAAATGAAAAATATTTAATTAGTTTATTATAGATTATTATTATTATATAGATAATTATTTATTTTATTTTTTGTGGTAGGGCACGTTAGAGTGTTAGCAAGGCATATGAAAATCTGAACTGACTGGGACGGCAGAAATTGAACTTCTTCCTCTTTGGTTTGCTAGATAAATACATTCATGAAGTGTTAAGTGTCATGAGTTAAGAAGAAACTTCTGAGGTGCTGATCGTCACATGTCAGGTAGATACAGTGGGCAGGACTGTGCTGCTTCGGTGATAGATGTGAAGGAGTGAGAGGCTGGGGTGACTCATTTCGGGGCTGTCTTGCTTGCTTCTTGTCTCTTTTGCTGCTTGTACTCTCTGATTATTTGCACAATCAAAATCTCAGACTGTTTTAGACCAATGAAGTATCTGAGGAACCGAGGTAGGCAAAGTTGCTATTCTTTCTGTGTGACAACTGTAATGCAGTTCTTGGCTGTAATATGTCATGTTTTTATGCTTTGTAACATTTAGAGCCTAAGTTTCATTTCTAGGGAATGCATGTACTCATAAAATGTACTGTGTAACTTTATTGCACTGGAACTTGCTTTGGATTAAAGCGTCTGCCAAGTCAAGTGCAATAATAGCAAAGCATTTGTATTTGTTTTGCATGGGTGCAATTCTATGGAGTGAACTTTGTTCAAATAATGGTTGTAAATTATTTTACAATGCCAATGCATGAATCACAAAGCTGCTGGTAATTATGTGTCAAAAATCGAATGTGAGCAGAGATGTTTGGCCAAGTTAATTTGCACATACAAGGAACTTAAATTTAGTTAATGAGTTTTTCGCAAGATCGAAGCATTATATAACCAACACAAATGTCTTAATAGCCTTAAGAGGTAAAACTTGCCTAAAATTGTACACATTACGTTTGTATGCCTGTGCTCTTAATGGCACTGTTGCATTCTCAAAATTGTTTCTTTTTCAAATGAACACATGAGCCAAGGATACTGAATTAGTTAAATAAGATTATTATCCCTTCCTAATTCTTCCATTTGAAACACCTTGAAGGTCAAATTTGAGCTTGTGGTGTCATTCCACATACTTTATCACATTACTTGTTGTTGTACTTTGCCAGCCATTGGCTTCTGCCAGGATATATATATATATATATATATATATATATATATATATATATATATATATACACACATGTATATATGACCGGTTAGGTGTCCATCCAGCTACAATGGGAAATTAATTAAAAAACACCCGTTCATTTCAACTCTGTAAGGGTACAGATACTCGAAGTAAAAATATTCAATGCAAGACTTTCAGTGTAGCACACACATGTACTGAATGAATGCAGCATTGTTTTAACTCCTGCATGTGCGGAACTTCTGTGTGTGCGGAACATGAATTGAAATATAATTTTGAATATTCAAAATCTCCTAACGGTCCTGCGGGCTACTGTAGGTCAGCCGCACTCTGGAGAAGGAGACATAAAGGCTCTGTCACAGAGAGCACAGTGTGAGTCTAACATGCCAGGTGTCTATCCCAAAAGAGTGTTTTGTGGACCGTAGATGGCATGCAGAACTAAGCCCTGCTCATTAGAGTTTTTGGGGTCTGTTTGGAGGTCACGGTTGACTTCACTGGATAAAGAGAAATTATTTTATGCCTTTTAATTGACACTGTCATAAAGGGTGCATATTACTACCTTAGAGTAATAAAATGTATCCTTAAGGAAGTAATACTCTCATGGTATTACTATGAACCCTTTAGGGGTAAAGAACAACCCTTAAGGGACAAAGGTGTCACTTTAAAGAGACTGCCCCACTGACAGGCTGCTGTACCTCTATGCTTTTTTTGCAAAAACAATTCTGAGAGAGTATGGAAGCTGTTTCTGCCACAGAATCAAATAAATAAAAAGGTAATTGTGACTTTTTATCTCACAATTCTGACTGTTTTCTTTGCAATTTATCCTTTTTTTTCAGAATTGTGAGATGTAAATGTAGAATTCTGAGAAGAATATAACTTTCGATTCTAAGAAAAAAAGTCTGAATTGTGAGTAGGGGTCGACCGATTATTGGTCTGGCAGATTATCGGTGCTGACACTATGCATCTTTATGGTTATCTGTATCAGCTATTTTCAAAACCGATTTGCCGGTAAAATATTTTAAAATCATTTAGAAATTCAGAAAGTTTTTGTTTTAATCTGTAATAATCAGCATCTGCCCTGAAAAACACACATCGGTCGACCCCTAATTGTGAGACAAAAGAAGTCACAATTACATATTTTATTTTCTGTCAGGACCACTATCGTCAAAGATGATTGACAATTAGCATATAGTTTGGATTGGCGGAATGGTTCTGTTCTGGGCAAGAACTCCCTGCCTAGCATGGATGAGAGCAGGGAGAGCAGCGATACCCCCCCCAGGGTAAACAGAACAGAACCAACAAAAGTATTGCAGTTTTGTTAAGAAGTTCCTGACTGATCCTGACTGACAGAGGAGGAGTTGGGGATGGAGGAGGGTAATTTGCTATTGAGCAATGCGAAAACTGCTGATAATACTGACGACCTTATATATGGATGCTTAGATAGGTATCGTATTCCTATAGGTAGATGGGGATCAGCTGAGAGTCAGCTGATGTGAGCTTGACTAACGTGACCTGCCAGAACTAACGCTACGCTCGATTTTTGTTATTCTGTGGAATAAAAAAAGTGTGATGTGAACTCAGAATAAACTAACAATTCTGACTTTTTTCGCAAAAGTCTTACTTTATTTTGAGTTTATATCTTACAAATTCTGATATTTTTTCAGAATTGTGAGCAACAAAAGTCCCAATTTTGAGATAAAAAGTAGCAATTATCTTTTTTTGTGGTGGAAACTGGCTTGAATAGATTTGTTTTTGGAGTTTAATAACTTAAATGATTTACTGTGAATTTACTTCAGTTGGTGACAAACTTATTAATTGTCTCTTTCTCTTTCTTTGCAGAATTTTGATTTCCAAAATCTGTATAACTTCAGTTTAAACTGTAAGAAACTCCATTAAGGGATCCTTTTTCCAAAGACTGCCATCGTATCACTCTGCAAAACTACACACAGAATCAGTGTTTCCTGTGGAAAAGTTTTTTTTTTCTTACTCTTCACAAAGTCTGTCACAGTGCCCACTGCTGGGGCCATGCCCCACCTGCTGAACAATGACACTTCCTTCAGCTCCAAACAAGAGCTTCTGGTCCTACATGACAGTCCATTGGGACCCAGCCTGGACACACCCAGCCCAGTGGAGTCCCAGGGCTCTGGTCCAGGCAACCCATCTGGAGATGCCCACACTGTGCTCCACAAGACAGGCAAAAAGGGGATTGACCTCACAGAGCCACCCACTGGGGTGAAGTTTGTTCCGACAGACTCTGAGAATCTTTGTGGATGGGGAGCACTGACCCCACGGTGTATCCAGACCTTCAACACCCCACACTGGGTTCTCTTCTTCCTCTGTGTGGCTTCCTTCCTTCAGGGCATGATTATCAATGGCTTCATCAACACCGTCATAACCTCCATCGAGAGACGTTTTGACCTGCGCAGCTACCAGGTCAATCTATTATAAACTGTCATTTGTATAGTTAGAGGGGTCTATCGTACCATACCGCTTATATACATTACAAGATTTTTTTTTATTTTACTAGTATAGATTGATATTGGATGTTGCATATTTAATTGTGCATGCTCATTTTCTAAATTTTTACGTTTAGATTATGTTTGCCAGCATCTAATGTTCCCTTAAAGTTAATCTTTAAAGCTACTAGTACAACACTCTGACATGTAATCCTAAAGCATTGGTCTTAAACTCAATTCCTGGAGGGCCACAGCTCTACACAGTTTAGCTCCAACCAGCTCAGGGTTGTTCCAAACCTATATGAAGATATTTCTTCTATTGAACACAAAAGAAGATATTTTGAAGAATGCTCATAACCATTGGCAGTGACCATTAACTTCCATAGTTTGGAAAAAATTAATAAAAAATTCTATGGAAGTCAATGGCTACCACCAACACTTTTGTTATCAACATTGTTCATAAGTGCATTCTTTTGTGCTCAGCAGAGGAAACAAACTCAGGTTTGTAACAAGTGTATGATGAATAAATGATGACAGTATTTCACTTTCTTGGGGTGAACTGTCCCTTTAAGCAAATTTCAACATACATATCCCATTTCATACTGTACATTATGGTGTTGTGATGCCTAAATTCACTTGTAGCATATAAAATGATTAATTTTAGTTTTCAGTGTTTTATTTTGAACTACTTTAGACAGAATAGTCTAAAATTGCTTATCGGTTATAACATAAATATTTATCTGATATTTGGTATTGGCCAGAATGATAGTGTTGTTGCATTAAAATGAACCATTATATGTTCAAAAGGCTTATCATTTTACTCATATTATTTTCTATGAAATATTACTGTTCACATGGCCAGTCACAATTTTTAAGGATGTTCAGTAAACTTTTGAAAATATTGATTTGACACACATTTTTGTAGTATAATAGTTTTTTTTAAACAGTAAAAACAGTAATATTGTAAATATTATTACAAATTAAAAGATCCGTTTTCCATTTTAATTTATTTTAAACTATTTTTATTTATTCCTGTGATGGCAAAAGCTGAATTTTTTTCATTAATTATCACTTAAGTCTCCATTGTCACATGATCCTTCAGAAATCATTCTGATATGCTGATCTGATGCTTTTTTCAAGATTCTTTGATGAATAGAAAGTTGAAAAGAATATTGAATATTAAATCAGAGAAGCAACCATCTTGCATATCACAATAGTTTATGGGTAATACTAGTCTAACACATTATAGGATAAAAGTATTCAAATTGGGATTTATGTACACCTCGGCATTATTAACACATTGTGTTGTTTGTGTTGCTGTTGCAGGCGGGACTCATCGCGAGCTCCTATGACATTGCTGCTTGTGTGTGCCTGACATTCGTGAGCTACTTTGGTGGTACTGGTCATAAGCCTCGATGGCTGGGCTGGGGTGTGCTCATCATGGCACTGGGCTCTCTGGTCTTTGCCCTTCCCCATTTCACCACACCACCCTATCAGGCGAGAGTCCCGGAGCGTATGGGACTGTGCTCGACCAATCATGCCGAGACGTGTGTTGGCAAGGAAAGTGGGCTCTCGGCTTACCGCTATGTCTTTATGCTGGGCCAGTTTCTGCACGGGGTCGGAGCAACCCCTTTGTACACCCTTGGGGTCACCTACCTAGATGAGAATGTCAAGTCAAACTACGCACCTGTATATATTGGTGAGTGTGATGACACCATAAAAACATGAAAATATGTACTGTATTAGGCTGATATTAGAAACTTTGTTCTGCTTGGCCATTTCCCCTACTTTTACATCTATATTACCTTTTCCATCATCTAACATTCACTAGCTTAAAGATTGATTAAGTGGTTAATTTTATATGAAATTAATTTGATTAGTATAATTATTGATGATAAAAACCCAGAATCAAGACAAATTATATCAGAATTTGGGAAAAAACAAAACAGATTTCCAAGGGCCTTATTGTTGAAATTCAATTGAAGCACTAAAATTTAATCAAATTGGGGCCCTAATATCAGTGCATCCCTGTATTAATAGGACTTGATTTTGTCAGAGGGTTTTTGTTAGTTAATGTGTAGCTGATTTCAAAAGTACTCAAGCACTTCGATCTATATTCTAAAATCCTTTCGTGTGATTTGTCTCTTGCATTACACGGAAAAACCTCAATAATTGATATTTGCCCTCAACGAACCCTGTCAGTTTGTCCCACTCAGGCTTTGACGCACCTAGTCATTTTCTTTTGTTGTTATCAGTGAGAGCCACTAGTTTCCACCTTGGACATCAATAAAACCTCCTTCCATTGTTTTTCCCTAGCGTCCAGTTTTCAAAGGCCACTGAGGACAATCGCTACCCTGTTTGCCCCTCTCCAGACATAGGCACTGGAAATACAAACTGCTTATTGTGTCTTTTGATCAAAAACATGAATCGGTGTGAGAAACCAGATCAGCTTTCATATAACTCAGGGGGCAGAGGAGGGAGCCACAGAGACTTGATATGCTTTCTTCTGTTTTCTCAGGGATCTTCTACACAGCTGCCATTGTAGGACCTGCGGCTGGATACTTGCTCGGTGGATTCTTTCTCAACTTCTACACAGAAATCGACCAAACGTAAGTGGCTAATGAGTAAGAAAATAAACAATTCAGCAAATTAATACTCACTTTATTAAAATAAGTAATGTACAGTATTACATAAGCAGTGACAGAATTTGCATTTTTTTATGAATTATCCTGAAAAGGCTTTCACAAGTGTCCGCCTCCTAGTGTTAAATAGTTGAATTGCATCTAATCCTTATTTAAACTCTGATACACATTTATTATGCACTGATATTAACACTCTGGCCAATACCAAAAGCTTATTAATTAATTAACGCAAAAAACTAAAATTTATCTAAAGCAAAGGTAATCTATTATTGAAAATGAGCATGCATAATATATATCCAATAAAAAACAGAGAAATAAAATTATAAATTATGTAAATATGAAAAATATATAAATTTGTCAAAATTAGTGTTAACGCAGGCGATTAATTTTTCCAGTTTAATGGAAAAAGTTTAAATAAAAAAAATTTAAAAATAAATCGCTGAGCGTCTTTACAACCACATCATACAGGAGACAGATGCACTTTACTTCACCTCAGTGCCAGGCGTTAGTCAAATAAGCACAGAAACGGTACAGGTGTTGAGGAGCTTCAAGAGAATTTTCCTCTCCTCTCAGCTGTTATACTGTGCTTGTAGTCCGTGCTCTTCAATTGCACGCACAAATACGGCAGCACACTCTGTAGCCTGTATCATTTCATATTAAAGTGCGAATGAAACTAAGAGCATGCGTGCCAGATCTGCGTTGCGTTCAGCAGCGGCAGCTCTTAAAGTAATAGCAGCCAAAAAACCTAGAGAGCGACCACTGGTGGCAATCAGACGAAAGGCCACGGACCGGATTTGTGACAGACATTTTTTATAATGGGTTTATGTCAAGATTTTTTTTTAACTTCACTTAAATTAGTTTTTTTTTTTTTTAAGTCTAATCAATGTTAAAATTAATAGCTCTCAATTATACTGTAATGTTAGTATAGTCAACCTGACATATAGTCAGTGGTTAAATATTAGGTAGTATTGGTATCAGTGATACTTGCCTTCAGTCAGAAAAAAAGATGCCATTAAACAAAATATACTGTCTTTTTGTTGTTTCTACATTAATTTGAAGATTGAATGTGAAATAATTGCAATATAAAAGTATATTTATAAACTTTAATGTTAGGTGGGATTAATCGCGATTAATTTCAGAAAAAATGTACGATTAATTTGTTAATTTTTTAAGAGTGACAGCACTAATATAAATATAATAACTGTCATTGACCGCTTTCAAACATCCTGTATCCTGTATCCAAATGTCATGTATCCAAAATATAAATACCACAAAATATGAATGCATAAATAGGAGATTAAATAACAGAAATGCAATTTAAATTTCTGTAACAGACTAGGATTGATTTGGACCTTGTGACTTGAAGAATACAGATTAAAATCTAACATAACGCCAATAACAAAAAATGACAAATTGCTTTAAATACTAAACTTTGCACATTCTAAAGCTAAATTTTCTCTCTATTTCTCTTAGGACAGAGTTGACTCCAGAAAACCCGCTGTGGGTGGGAGCTTGGTGGATTGGTTTCCTGGCAGGAGGAGCGGCAGCTCTGGTCATCGCTCTGCCTATACTGGGTTACCCACGACAGCTACCAGGTGCTAGCCACAACTGCGATTTAAAAGAAGTCAATTGACTGCAGTACAGTATAGTATTAGTGTGAATAACAGTCTCACTTTCTCTATCTTGTAGGCTCTCAGCGGTATGTGGCCATGCGGGTCTCAGAGGCCCACCAGCTGAAGGATGGCAGTCAGATCACTGCGGCTGATCCTCAGTTTGGCAAAACAGTAAAGGACATGCCCAGGTATGAACATAAGACCAGGGAGAGGAAGGTTTGTTTCCTCTGCTGGTTTTTCAAATGTATTAAAAGCCATACTTGTGTGGCTATATACTGCATTTCACTGTCTGTTATCATGTGCTGTACCACCATGTTTATATTTAGACATTTCGTTGATGGGAAGTAGCTGAGGTTGTAGTTTTCTTGTCCGGCAAGTTCAGCGAATTCAGATGGATGATGAGTCCCTAGACGATTTTTAAGGATCCAGGAAATTAGCACTTTTCACTGACACTTTACATTTAAAGATCCAGCAAACTGCCACGTACGAGTTATTGGGTTGTCGTTTTTCATTTGGTTTGCTAGTTTTCATCTGACCGCAAGTTTCCGCTAGATATAATTAAAACCTTCAGTTGTTTTCCTCTCCTATGTCCAGTTTTCAAAGGCAACTGAAAGACAATTGCTGCATTTCACCAATTGGTCTTTCAACCCAAATAAAAATTTTAAAAAAGCACAAATCAATGCTGTCAGTTGATGCCGTTGTATATTATCGAGGCACGATTATCTATGAAATTGAAATGTTGGAATAGTTGGCCAAGAGATGTCAACTGAACATCATGTGACGTTTTAACTTAAAATGCTAGATAGAATCATTTAAAATGCATGTTTTTGGCCCTATGTGAAACAATTAATTTTTGGCCAGCTTTTGGTCTAATCTAATGTGAAAATAAGTACACTTAAGCATACTTTTAAAAAGAGTACATAAAACATTTAATTGCATATTAAACAGTTGTGTTTGTAAGAAAAATAAATCCATTATTAATGCATTTTAACTTTAAACCATCCCTTTTGGCCAAAATATCAGTCCATAATCCATAATAATTCTTCCTCTAATAAAAAGTCCATCTCCTGTTGTCCTCTCATATCAAAATCCACCAGTATATGAGTTTAGAACTGTTTTGGACTACTTGTGCTTGTAATCAGAGCTTGACCTGTACATATTCCGATTCAAACAAGACAATGTTTTCACTTGAGAAAGCAATAAAGTGGATGGACCTGAAGCAAAATGTCTTGTATTTGTTTAGTACAAATGCACAGCTTTAAATAGATTTTGGGTGAACTGTTAAATTGCACTGCCAAATGCACAAACGATAATTAAAAATATAATGAGTTAAAATGAACACTTTTGCTTAAGAGTACTAAGTAGCGGTCTATTATTAATATGATATTTTCTGCAAGTACATTTAATGATTGAATTTCTTTCTTTTTTTTTATAAGGAATTACATTGTAAAATTCTGAAAGTTGTGAGTTGTTCGCAAGAAATCATTGAAAGGATTGAATAAGCATTTTTCTCTCTTTTTCTCTATAGGTCAATGCTGCTTCTTTTGAAGAACCCTACCTTTATCTTTCTATGTCTCGCTGGTGCCACAGAGGCCACGCTCATAGCTGGAATGTCCACATTTGGCCCCAAATTTCTAGAGTCTCAGTTTAGTCTGAGTGCTTCAGAGGCAGCAACCTGGTTTGGTAAGAAACACATGTCAATCAAACTCAATGCCACACCCTCTTTCTCAAATTACTCTTAGCATATAAGAAACAACTACACCGAGTTGTTTTTAACTCCATCTTCTCATTCCAGGTTATATGGTGGTACCAGCTGGTGGAGGAGGCACCTTCCTGGGTGGCTTCATTGTAAAGAAGCTGAACCTTCGCTGCCGTGGGATTATCCGTTTCTGCATGCTATGCGCAGTGGTCAGCCTGACGGCTATCTTCATCTTTTTGGTACACTGTCCTAATGTGCCCATGGCAGGAGTAACTGCCCCATACTACAATAACTTTACACACAACCACTACAGAGCCCCCTACCTGCAGAGAGAGATCCACAACAACAGGTATGAAACCATTTAAATTCATTACTGTTAGATATAGGGCCAGATTTACTAACAGCTTGTGCCAGCACAAACCGTCTTCTGGCATTAAAATAGTACTGTCAGGATTTGCGCAGTGAAGAATTAGCACTGAAAAGGCATGGACATAGTTGTTTTTGTGCCTGACCTTATTGAATTTGCATTTGTAGAAGTTTCCCTTTCAGATGCAAAATTATTCAAATGAATCACGCAATGCGATTTACTAACGTTTGCGCTCGTCAAATTACTGGTATTTGTGCCATTATTTAATGCCCAAAAAAGCATGTCATAAAGCAGGCCGTAATTTGCGCTGCTCTTGGTAGATTACGCTGGCCATTATGGAAATTATATGGCTGCGTCTATGTTCTTTAATGTGCGCATTGTTAGTAAATCACCTGCAGAATTTTCCCCTTCCATTGGTGTTTTTATGGAATTGCGCTCTAAAACTAATTTGCCCTGTTTCGTAAATCTGGCCCTAAATCTTTGGAAGTTTCTTATCTGTTTTTTAACCCTACCATCAACCCCAGTGGTATTCTGTTGCTACGCAGGCCTGGGAGAATGAATCAGCAGAGAATTGGGGCACTACCAATGCATACTCAACTTTATTCAGGAAGATAGGTCATATTTATACAAACGACAACAGTCAATCATTGTACAATATTCAGGCGTTATAAGCATTGCTGAGTAGGTTACTTACAATTTGTAGTCCGTTACTGATTCCAAAGTACATGACAAAAATTGTAGTCTGTAACATAATCCATTACATTACACATTTTAGGTAATATAATCACGCTACTTTTTGATTACTTTTAGATTGCTTTTGAGCTAGCTCATTTATCACATTGATTTAAATAGGATAATATGGTATCGTATTGATATTAAAATACAAAAAGAAAGAAAATATATTTCATTTATTGTAATTAACAACATGAAGTACATTAAACATTACGTCAAGGTTTTCTAAACTGGGGTTCGTAAAGGCACTGCAGGGGGTTTGTGAGTTTATAGAAAAGCTAATATTTAATTCAGTCATGAAAATTGTCAAATTAAAATATATCATTATAAAATAACAACAATAAAACTATACTATAAATATGAAATATAGCTGCCTGTCATGTTACCATTAACTAATGTCAGATATAAATACAAATAACCGTGAACATGCAAATGTGTTACTTAATTGAAATGAACTTATCTTAAAATCTCACGGGGACTCCAAGCAAACGCATTAAGTGAAAGTGGTTTGGCTGACAAGCTAATGGTTTAAATTAATACCCAGAGCAGGAACAAAGAGATTGACTGACAATGTGTTATTGATTGTTTGAGGTGAGATTCAAAACCAAAATTATTTTCTCTCCTTCTCAGCTTCTCAGATCTGGGCAACCTGACCTCAAGCTGTAACATTGGCTGTCACTGTATTAAGGAGTTGTTTAACCCTGTGTGTGGTGCGGATGGAGTGATGTATTTCTCTGCCTGCCATGCTGGCTGTAGCTCCCTCAACCACACATATAGCCTCAGAGGCAGACAGGTACACGGACCCCATGTTCTACACTTTCTCAGTGTCACGGAATTGATATTTATGAGCTTGTATATGAAGGCATATTGTAAGTTTCAGAACATGATACTACACAGAAGTTTTAAAACTAAGCATCATAAATGTTTTCGATTATGTGTTGTTTTGGTGCAAAGAAAAAGTTAACTTTTATAAGAGGTCTCAGAAAAAAATGTGAATTTACAGTGTATCTTATTCTTGGCTATGAATTTGTCTGTATTGGTGTGTGTTTATGCATTCATAGGTGTTCTCTGGCTGCAGCTGTGTGGTAGGGAATATATCATGGGGAGAACAAGGTTTTGCTGAAGAAGGGAGGTGTGTGTCATCCTGCAATCACATGCCAACCTTCCTCACCTTCCTCTTCGTCATCATCTTCTTCACTTTCCTCTGCAGCATCCCTGCACTTACTGCCACACTCAGGTATGACCGTTGCATATAGACTATGGTTCAAAAGATTGGGATCAGAAAATTTTGCTTTTATTTAGCAAAATTTAATTTAATGCTTTTATTTAGCAAGGATGCATTAAACTGATCAAAACAGTTACTGACAGTAAAGACATTTATAATGTTAGAAAAGACTTCTATTTCAAATGAGTGTTGTTCTTTTTAAGTTCCTATTCATTAAAAAAATTTAAAATGCTGTTTTACTGTATTTTTGATCAAATAAATCTAATCTTGGTGAACATTACAGAAAAAAAATCATAAACTTTTGAACGGTAGTGTAGATTAAAATGCAAAATAAATGTGATTAGTTTACGTGACAACAATGTAGCATGCTGCTTTTGTGCATACTGTTTAAAATCGTAATTGTATTGTAGAATAATAGCTACTCTTTTCAATAATAATAAAAGTTTATTGTTTAAGTAGTAAGCTACTGCTGTATTTCATTCCAAACATACAGAAGATAGTAGGATCTTTTCTGGCTTACCTTATAATACAGGTGTTTGTCTTTATAGCCTAATGTAATTGTCTGTCTTCTCCTGCAGGTGTGTTCCCGACAGTCAGAGATCGTTTGGACTTGGAATCCAGTGGATTGTAGTCAGGACTCTCGGTGGCATCCCGGGCCCTATAGCGTTCGGCTCGGTGATTGACATCTCCTGCCTGCTGTGGGAGGAGCAGTGTGGGGAATACGGCTCCTGTTACCTGTACCACAACTCATCCATGAGCCAGTACTCGCTTATCGCAGGCATCATCTACAAGGTAGAGAAAAACACACTTGAAAATATCGGAAAATTATGCAAAAATGTTCGCTTAGAAACCCATGCTGACTCATTCCACATTTAATACACTTTAGCTTGTATGAAACTCTTGAAACAAACTTCTCATTTACCACAGGAGGCCATTTATTTTGCAGCTCTAAATGGCCTTCAGTGGTATGTTGTGTAGCAAATTAGCTCAAAAGGGAATTGTATATAAATAATTACAATTAATTATGATTAATTACAATTATTTATATCGGCTGACAGTAATAACTGTCACAGAATTAAATTGCCATCAGCTGATCTGTCCGTCCAGCGAACATTCATTGTAAGTTCGTATCAACTCTAAGAAAGGATATTTCCTTGGCCACAGAAAATACTTTCCTATTAATGCATTAGAGCATGTAGCGAGGGTCAAAATCGTAAAGGGACATTTAATATGCAAGGAAACTCATGTAATTTGTGCACACAACTTTTATTAACTAAACACTAACGCAGACTAGTCTAACAAACAAACAAACATACAATCACTAATACGTGGGGAAAGGGCTAATGGGAGTTGATGGATGAAACCATCAGGAAAACAGAGAAAGTCATTTAACCACCTGAGTAAAACCATCAGCACCATTTATAATGGGTCTATAACTTATACTAAACCTCTATTTGGTTTAGTTAAATGTTATACTTGCACTGCCTTTGGTCGGGTCGAGTGTCCAGAATGCAGTCTCAGATGAAAGTCTTAATGGTTTCAAAGTTTTGGACTCCCGATCACGTTCTTCCGGGTTGAAGAGTGATGAATTCCAAAGATGTTCTGAGGTAGAAATGTTCTTCCAAGTAGTGAGTGGAAAAAAAGCTAAGAAAGAGATCTGCTGAGGTCCAAGGAGCTTGGTTGAATGGAAAGACAAGGCCGCAAGGCCTGGCAAAAAACTTAAGTGTCCAGAAGAGTTTTAGCTCACATCCTCCTGGGATCTAACAGAACCGCAGACTGCCTGGGCGTCTCTGAAGTGAGAGCTTTACCTGCTATACAGGTCACACATCTGGGGTGTCAAAGAGCCAATGGAGTCCTGAATTTTTGGAGGGAAAGTTTTACGCTTCTTTGTCTCTGGACATGGTAATTTGCACAAGTAATTCAGCTGGGTTAATGCACAAACTTCTAAAGATTCTTAAGACACTGATATGTTGCATAGGTATCAACATGTAATATTCACTCTCAATTAGATCATCCGAAGACGAATTGATAGAGCCTAAACATGATGCAGCTAGAGTGATATTAACTATTGATCTAAAATAAGCATGCATAAAATGGTGTACAATACACAAAAATATATACAAGAACAGTAATAATATACACAATGACCTGAAGATATGTGTGCTCATTCAAATAAAGGTTTTTCTATGAATTAATTAGAGAAGATTCCATTTTATGACGTAATGTGTCTTTCCTAAGAGGAAGTGTTGCTCTACCCACATTCCACTGAGCAATAAAACAAGTCTTATCAGAAGGGTTGCCATGAAACCAGGGGCCTGGAGTCATTGACAGACATACCAGCACCAGTATGTATATTGGGTGGAGGGTCTGTAACCAATTGTTAATCTAATAACTAATTGATTTGTTAAATCAAATGCAAAATTGTGTGTGTGATTGGTCAAAATGCTACAGTTGACAAGCCAGTTTTCAGAGTTTCATAAAAGCTAAAGTGTACATCAAGTCAGAAACTATTAGAGAAAAAGCTTCCATTTTGATAATTTAATACAAATGATATTATCAGCATAACAATTTGCGTGAAAGTTTATTGGAATAAATAGCATATGTCATTGTCTTTATTTGATTTGTTGTCATTTTTAATAAGAGTGAACTAGAAGAATATTCTTTTTTTTTAATCATTTTCGATAATAATGCTTTTCACTTTTTTTGCATTAAATTAATTTATAATAAATACATTATAAATCAGAAAAATCACACATATATGTACACATATACTGTATATTCATTCATAATAAATTACAATAATATATATGCAGTATATATGTGAATTTTCAGCAGCCATTACTCCAGTCTTCAGTGTCACATGATCCTTCAGAAATCATTCTAATTTGCTTATTTGTTCAAGAAACATTTCTTGATGTTCAGATGTTGAAAATATCTGTGCTGCTTAATGTTTTTGTGGAAATCATGATACATGTTTTTCAGCATTCATTGATGAATGTTCAAATTCAAAATAAAAGCATTTATTTGAAATGTAGAAATATTTTGTAATATTATAAATGTTGTTACTGACACATAAATATTTAAATTTCAGATATAAATTAGATTTTTCAATGTGACCACAGTTGTAAGACATAATTCACTTTATTGTGTTCACATCAACCCCAAGGCAACTTTTTAGTGAACTTGAGGACAAATTCCTTCAGCTTTCACTTATCTAATTTCTCTGTTTGTTTTTTTCTCTCAGGTTTTAGGCACTACTTTCTTTTTTCTGGCCGCTATGCTCTACAAGCCGCCCCCAGAGTCTCCTCAGAGCAGCTGTGAGAGCACAGATGTGGGAGGGGGAGAGGCCAGAGACCTGCCAATCAAAGACCTCCCCGCTGAAATAATCTCCAACCCGCACGCCAAATTATGACCTCTACATGAGTCTACAATTACACCGACACCTCACCTCAAAGTGTGCGTGTACGCGTCTGTATGTGTGTGTGTGTGTGTGTGTATAAGGTCAACACCATCACTGTTCACTGTGCCCCGTGCCGCCGGCTGTACATCGTTCCCAACATGCATTTGTGATATGTTCCCATATACTCTCATTGGCCCACCAGTCTCAGAGTCCACCGCCCGGACATGAGGACTAAAAGCATTTATGTCACAATAAATGAACAAAGGTCAAAGGTGAAATCAGAGCATATATGTTACATAAACAGAACCTACCAAAAGCCAACATAATCTTAATTAGACAAGAGATTATTTATGCGTATAAACTGATATTTATATAATTTAAATGTCAAAGAGCATTTTTGAAAGGAAAAGCCATAGATGATATGGAAAAAGAGCACTTAATATAAATGTAATGGAAAGAGAGTAATATAACTGTGGAGATGTTATAACAAAGTGTTAAGATATTATTAAATATTGAATATAGTGGATTCAAATGCTGCTCAGTTATACAAAAAAACAGACAATTAATTACACACTGTGCCTTTAAAAAGAGTTTTACATTAGACAGCACAGTTAGAAAGAGATATTACAGAAAAAAGAAAATATCCATTAAAATATTCAACTCACAAACCCTTAAATCTCTCTAAATTGCACTTTAAACTCACTTCACTGATGGAAATATACATCTGAACCATGTACAGTAGTGAACAACATGCCATTAAACCAAGTTTCGTCCTGCAACACAACATTACAGTTCTAGTCCACATTCTGATAGCATCTTAAGCATGTATGACTTGTGATTCATGTATTTGATTTTCATAAATTATGAATATTTTTTACATTTTAAAATGTGCCAAAATACTGTAGCTCAGGACTGAGCAGGACAGAGAGCCAAGTGATGAGATGCAAGTGAGAGATCAAGAGGCAGCAGGTTTACAAAATTAACTTTTTGCAACTGTATACCAGGTTGAACAATACCACCCAAGATGGGATATTCCTAAAAAGCACTTCACTTTGAGATTACACTTAAAATTATTCTTGCACTGATTTTCAGCTACATTTAGAATGGTAGACTGTAAAACATAAAAAGATACTTTCTCGGTTGTTCATCAAATAAGCATGCAGATTTGTTTGTTTTGTTTGTGTGTGTGTGTGTGTAGTAGGGTTTTTTTTTTTTTTTGGAACATAAAAGTACCCCAAGCTGCTTAAATCCAAATATAAGAAGAATAACAAATATCTGCCACATGAACCTAATTTGCTTATATTAAGTGCTACTAAAACATCTCACCAATGATACTTTATGTAGAGGTTTTTATTTATTATTACATGAATTTGTTAGGATTAATTTTCTAATGTATCGGAACTCTGAAGTCTCTTATTATGTTTTTTTCTTTCCCTGATGTGATGGATTTTGAGACTCATTACATCAACTCTCTAATGACAAACCCTGAATGACAATGATGCACTCAGAAATTGAAGATTTGCACAATGAAACTGAACATCAAAGATGTTTGCAACAACAAAAAGTAACATGATGTTTGTATTTGAATTTGTGTTGGTTCATGTGTATTTTTTACTCCAATGACTGAAAGAAATGTGTCTTGTGTCACAAAAGGAGTTTGCGAGTGGGCCTGTTATTGTCTTTACTGATATTTGTTTGTTTGTTTTTTTTAACCACTGTGATTCTAAACACTTGTAATTAGTTTTGGTACTTTCTTTGTCAAGTCATTTTTTATGCAGACGTTTCGATAAAAGTTAAGCAACAACACAAATACAAACAAAAGCAAAATGCCATTTTATTTCTAACTATATCTGTCTATATATGTGCACAAACACACAAAGAGACACATGAAAAAAATTGCTTATTTAATTAGTGACCTAGAAATCTAAGTGCACAGTTTATTTCATATTCATTTTGTCAATTGTTTGTTTTTAAAATCCTAAAATGTATTTATTTATTTTGAGTTCTAAATTAAATTTGAATCCTACATTTTTAATACAGCATCAGACTTTTGGGCCCCAGCCTATGTTTTAAAGTACCATTGTCAATTAGTCATTAAACAATAAAAAATTGGAATATATATTTTACACATAATTCCATGTTTTTCATTTAGAATACATCAACTTATTTGAGCCAACCTATTTTAGTTAGATTGGGTCGATTTAAATGTACTAAAGCCATGTAAACATTTAGCCACTTTTAACTTTCATCAGACTTTACTTTTAGGTTTCTTTTTTTTCCCCCATTCAATTTCATATGCAATATTCAATTAATTAGCACAGCTACTGCTCACTGAGTGAAACAATATATGCCATAGTCTCTATGTAGCAGTTCAGAAAGCACCACAACCAGTTTGTTGTTGCCACTAGATGTCACTAGCAATACAGTCTTGTAAATTTTTCCCACCGACTGAAATGACAAGAAATCATTCTTGGAAAGAGATTGTAAAAGTCATAAGAGATAGAGTTTGCTCCACAATATATGACTTGTGTGAACACACAGATAAAGAAGGTTTAAAATCATGCTCTGAAGATATGTTCAAAACATAAGGATTTCTGCTGGAAAATGTCTCTGGAATTAGCTGTGACTGCACTTCATCTTATCATTAGATTTGCAAATCTACAACTTATATCTTGAGTTTGAGTTGTAAAACATCAAAATGTTCGAGCTAAAGATAAGAATTTAGAGTGGAATACTAATTTATAGTGGAATACAAAAGGTAAATATCTTTAGAGGACAGTGACTGTTTCAGGTGATGTCAAAAGATATGGAGAGGCTTTTGTGGCAGTGGAGGAAAGATAAGAAACAAATGAAAGCACTCAGATGGGAAAGGCAGGGCTAGAATTGAGGTTTACGTTCTGCATGATGTGAGGTCATGAAGCAATGGGAGCGAGTTAGAAGACAGGGAATACACGACACGGCTGTTTATCATGGATCATCGCACTGCAGAATAAGATTAGTTTACCATGAGAATATGTCTGCATGAAAGAACCATATGAATCTTAGTGCAGCTAATAATAAATGACGGTTGTCATTACAGCTCAGCACAAGATTAAATCCAGGTGGATTTCCATTTCCCTGAGAGTGACACAAACAACCACAACATCTTCACAATTTCAGGAAACATTGTAATCAGCTCTAAATAAGAGGCTTACCTGAAAAGCACAGACACTGGCTGGCTCTGTTACATCTATTTCATCTATACGCTTAGTGTCGCGACTCAAGGCAGACTTTTAATGAAGATCAATCCATTATCTTAATGCACAGTCAGTGAAACGCTCATTAATAATGATGCAGGCATGTATACTCAGTATTTGCTAATTAATCTTCCCTTGGGGAATTACGATGCAGTCTTAGTCTGCAAAAGTCTGTTTGCAAATCCGTTTGTATATGTATGTATGTGCATGTATTATTTGATCTTCAAATGTGTCCTTGCACTGAATAAGTGACAGTCCATTTGATGAATTTTAGAATGTTTGAACTGGGTAAAAAATGTTTGAATTGGGTTTGAATTTAGAATGTTTGAATTGGGTTTTGTGTTTAATAACAGGATGCTTGTCAAGATAGTAGGCACATGCTAGAGATCATGAGAGGTCAAACACAAGGCCAAAATGTCAAACACAAATAGATTAAGGATGTCACTATACCTGTGGTTGTTTGTACTATTTCTATGGCAAAGAAGAAGGCTATCATTAATTATTTTCAATTAATTGATTGACCTGCTTCACAAAACGTGTCTAAATGATTCATTCACAAATCAGACAGATTCGGTTCCTGGGTCCAACTGACTCAATAATCCGTTTGCAGCAGTTAACAGTGAATATTATTGGTGAATTATAATTTAAATATTGGTTTGTTCATTACATTAAGCTCAGAAAACATGCAATTTGGTGCACAAGTCTCTTATGCTCACAAATGCTGCATTTATTTGATCAAAAATACAGTAAAATTGTGAACCATTATTATATTTAACTGTTTTCTATTTGAATATATTTTAAAATGTATAATTTTATAATTATTAGATGAATTTTCAGCAGCCATTACTCCAGTCTTCAGTGTTACATGATCCTGTAGAAGTCATTCTGATGTTCAAAAAACATTTTGTATTATTATCAATGTTAAAAACAGTTGTGCTGCTTAATATTCTTTTATGGAAACCAATATAGATTTCAAAAGAACAGCACATTATGTAACAATGTAAAAGTCTTTGTCACTTTTGATCTAGGTAATGCCTCCTTGCTGATTTAAAGTATTAATGCCTTTTTAAATATATCTTGAGCAAGGCACCGAACCCCCAACTGCTCCCCGGGCGCCGCAGCATGGCTGCCCACTGCTCCGGGTGTGTGTTCACGGTGTGTGTGTGTGTGTGTGTGGATTTGTTCACTACTCACTGCTGTGTGTGTGCACTTGGATGGGTTAAAGGCAGAGCACCAATTTCGAGTATGGGTCACCATACTTGACAATACGTCACGACTTTACTTTTACTTTACTTTACTGACTCCGAACTCTTCAATGTATGCATGGATATATAACACAGGGAGACTCAGGAGTACCAAAAAGTAGATGCAGAAGAAATGAGAACATAAATGAACAGTAGTTTATGGAAGGAACTGAAACATTCCTCACTTGGTGGCATGATAGCACTGAAACATTAGCCTGAAGGCACATACACAAACACACACTCACGCACAATCAGATAAGATCCTTCTGTGTGAAGCAATATGGTTGGACTGACATCTAACTATCCTAACCTCTTGACCACCTCACAAAATGGAGCTTTTTTTTTTTTTTTAAAGATAATTCACTCAGCCATCTGTTTTGTGTAAACTGTCCATGCTGTTGCCGGAGGAGAGCAGAGAGCAGGGGTGATTGAACAGAGATCATCCCCTCTCCCTCAACACGATGAGACCTTTTAGCCAGCACTTATAGAATGGGCTATAGAGCAAATATCAAACAGAGAAGCAGCAGACTATTTCCTGTACACAGGTAGGAGGATTTTCCATTTCCCTAGCAGAATTGTTTAAATCTGTCAACTGTAGTCAAGCTGTCACAGGTGAAAACTTGAAAACTCAAACAAGGGACGCTAAATAAACCGAGTGCAAATTCTAAGAACAATCATCAATAATTATGAAAAAAAAATGCTTTAGTTATGCACAAACTGTGCTAACACTTGTCTCTGCAACTTGTATTTCTATAATTAATTTCAAGTAAACAGACAGTTATATAAACAGACAAATATAAATGTCACTCCCCACACAGAGAAAGATGGTCAGATGATGAAATTCACATATACAGCTGAATACACACATATACACAAATAAACACCTATTTCATATGGTCACCGTCAAAAGCAGCGTTTGTTAGCGGCATCTCCGGTGACTGTGAAGCTGGCTGTGAAGGTCAGGTCTTTCATGTCAATCTCACACAGAACAGCCTCTCCATATGTCACTGAGTGATCAAGATTAGAGAGCATCAAGACGACAGTCAGTTCCCCTCTGACACCAGCTCTCAACACACACACATGAAAAATGGGTGGGTTCAAACAAAAGGTGATATATTCTAAGTTGTGTGTCAGATCCAGATGTAAATACCTGGAAATAAAAGCTGGCATGTAAATCTCTTGGCTGATATTCATCTTTTGATGTCAAACCCAAATGTTTTCAGACTACAGCAAAAATAAAGGAATTGGTCTCACTGTCCCAGTACTTTTTGAAGGGGAGTGTATATCAAGGGTGTAGGTTTGGATATTTTAACATTAGCTGGGTATAACTAGAAGCATACAATACACACAGAAATCTTTTATATTGACATCAAAAAGCAAAGGTCTTCCTTGTCTTTCATTTCTTTCCTTTCTTCCTTCATTCCTACCTTCCTTGTAAAATAATCAAATATATCAGTTGTCCATTGTTGAGTAATTTAGAATAATATCATTTATCTTAAAATAATAAGACAATCTATGTATGTATTTGTCCATTAACTTTTGTGCATCAACAGTTCACCAAAAAGGGGTTTGGAACAACATGAGGGTGAGGAAATGAGGAATATATTTTCAAAATGTTGTGACTGCACAGTAGATGAAAAAAATATTCTTCTCACATGAAACGGACATCATTACTAAAATCAAAAAACTAATTTTGAAACATAAGTTTCCTGGGGCAAAAGATAAAACAAACTAAAAAGAGAATGCTCAAATATTAGTGTAACAGACTTTACATGACCAGCTTAACTTTAACTTTTTAACTTTGACTTGTTAATTACATTTTACCAAATTATATAAATAATAAAAAAAATTCTAATAATGGCTAACACAAATCTAATCTAATTTAAATTACCGCCAGGATGCAGTGTGACACCGTTAAAGCTCTTCATTTGTTTATTCAAAATCTTACCCCCATAATTAACCCTGGAATTTCTAATATAATTCATGCACTTGCAACTGGAAACAATTACTGCATTATCCAGAAGCAACATTTAAGAAAACAGGAAGGAAATGTAACAATTGTACCACAGAGCAAAATTACAGTTATTCATGTACCTTCTTTTCCTGAAGAATAGTCATTATGGATTTTCTGAGAGATTATTCATCAAAACAGGAAGACTATAACAGCAGCACAACACAATGATGGTGGAATAACATGCCAAGATCTGCCATACAGATCTCAGCATACATCTCAGCATGAGGGAGAGAGCAGAGGAGAGACAAGGAAAGCTGGAAGGCCTTGTCTAATCGGTGTGACTAAAATCACTCTTTCATTTCATGGAAGAGAGTGGGAACTCACTTCCATCTCACAGAGGTTGGCAATTACTACCACAGGAGGCAAAACAACTTAACAACAGGAGAAGTAATATCAGAAGAGGATGCCGATTACTCACAAAGCAGGGAATGTCAAAGGACTCATTAAAAGCTCAGCTGAAAAATGTTTGAAGAGTAAAAACTGTGAAGGATGGATCATTTTTAGCCAATATTAAAGCAGGAAACTGTCTGCAGCTCTTTTGTGAAGTCAGTGACAGTGTAGTATCGATTTCTCGCATAGCTTGATGTTTCCCATCTTAAAATGAAGTCATACTAGAAAGGAAAAACACTTATATTCTCAGTCCAAATCCATGCAGCTGTCTGTGTTTTGTAATATTGTATTGATTTGTAAAGATGTAAAGCAGAATGCCAATCATTTAGTTGTTTGTAACTTCATATTGCAGACACACTGATCAACACAGAAATCTCTTGTCTCTCATTCCTGACAACTTAAGGGTTATGTTAGGCCATAAACACACTGTTGACATTGTCATCAACAATAGCAAAGATGCGATTAAAATATTGGCATTCGAGTTTGTTAATGCCAAAATGCTGAGGTTGTCAATGACTGCAGTTTCAGGAGTGAGTCGTGTATTCCCTATGCATCTGCAGCTTGCACAAGGCTAAGACTGCAGGCCTGTCTGCGACTTTTTGACAAGCTGTTCCAGTGGGCCTTCTGTTTTAGATCTTATTGTATTACCTGTTAAAACAATCAAAAACTCATTAAAGCAAATATTTTTAATAATAACTTCAATTAAAACAATAATAACTTTTCCTTAATTCTGTAAGTAATTTATGGAGAAGCATATGTTCAAAGTCAGAAATTCAGAAGTCAGAAAGTAACACTTTTAGTAAGCAAATATACATTAAATTGATCAAAAGTGACAGTAAAGACATTTATAATGTAACGAAAAAATTCAATTTCTAATGCTGTTCTTTTGAACTTTCTACACATCTAATAATCCTGAAAACAGTGCAACTGTTTTGAAAACTGATAATTATAAACATGTCTTGACCATCAAATCAGCATATTAGGATGATTTCTAAAAATGTAAAAAAAAAAAAAAAAAAAAAAACAGTTTTGGCATTGCAGCAATAAATTGCATTTTAAAATATAAAACAATTATTTTAAAGTGTACAGTTTCACAATATTACTGTTTTTAGTTTATTTTTTATCAAATCTATTAATAACGGTTATTGCTAAATAAATTTAAGATAAGCTCCATCCTCCTGTCTTCTTCAGAGCTTTATGCTGCTCAGCAGAATAAATTATCTTTCATTCTGACTGACAGGACACAGGTGGTCTGTCATAAAGAGGGGATAAAAGGGAGTCAGAGGGGAGATAGAGGAATCTAATTACAGCAAGCTGCAGATGGATGTCTATGGACATATTTTGTTAATTTCAATTTCAAACAAAGGCGAACAAAACAGTTTGTACTTGTTGAAAGGCACAAAATGAGAGCTTGTAAAGGTAGAAACACTCATTCTGTTCCCAAACCTTGTGACCTGTTTAGGCACCAGGTGTGCTGTTGCTTCGAAATGTTAACAGAATAATTATGCTTGGAATGGAAATTCACCTTATCTCTTTTATAAATATTGATATTATTGTAAACAATTAATCAATGAATTTTCTTATTTTTTTCAGAATTTAATCAAAATGTTTTTCTAAATTTTCTTCCCATGAAATGACAGGCTTCTCTGTAGTGAAGAACGGCAGACTCCAGTAGTTCATGCCACTTTCTTCCAACTGCAAATTCACATTCAGATCTTCATTTTTGTCATCTGACTAGGCATGTGAAGTTTTAGTTATATATCACTTTGTTCATGTGTTTGGATTTTTTTCCTAAACAATCCTTCTTTTGCATCCTTTGAAAGACAGGGGTTTACCATTTTTTGACATGACTGCTGGAGTTACATAGATGAAGTAAGCTAGCTTTTCTATCGCACTAATCTCATGTTAATATAGATAATATTTAAGTCTTCTGGCTATGCTTTTAAAACAATGTCTATGGACTAGTTGTCACTTTTCACTTTGGGCTAATATTTCTTATGGTTTATTTTTGAATGCCAGTTTCTGTATAAACCAATTCAAGCTCAAATGAAAAACATGACTGTAGTGACTAAATCTGCAAATTATATTGCTTCTTCTAAACTCAACTCAACCTTTATTTATAAAGCACTTTCAAAACCAAAAATGGACCAAAGTGCTGTACACAGGTACCATATAATCTAAAAAAACAAAAAAAACAAGTCATTCACAAATATCCAACCAATCAAATGCCGATAACCTGGACAAAGAAAAATCTAAAAATGTCCATGCTTGATGAGGATTTTTAAAGATAATGACAGTGCATTCCAAAGTACTGGAGCTACAATAGTAGTGTGATCTCCACTCCACCTCAGATGAGTTCGTTGACAGTTAAAAGCAAACTCTGAGAAGAGCGCAATGGTCAATGTGATTGGTAAGGGTTCAGCAATATCCCTTATATTCTCAGGAATCTGATCATGCAAAGCTTTATACACAAACATTAACACCTTGACTTATATTCAATATTTTACAGGTATAGCCACTGCAAAGATACCAACACAGGGGTTATATGATCCAATTTTCTGGTGTTGGATAAAAGTATTGCTGCAGAATTTTGAACATAGGCCTACTGAAGATGAGTAGATTCACTTATTCCTAAAGCATTACAACAATTCAACTGCATTGAAATAAAAGTATGAGTATAAGTCTCCAAGTCTTTGTTTGAAAGAATATTATTCAGTTTGGACAGTTTCTTTAACTGAAAAAAGGATGTTTTCAAAACACTGTTTACGTCCTGGTCAAGATGGATTTCGGAATCAATAATTACTCCCAAATTCCTCAAATAAACACAGACTGTTGGACAATGGTCCATGGCTTTGAACCACACCTTTCTCAAAAAGTTTGTTACCAAACCTTAACCTCAGTCAAGTACTCATAAAACATTTAAAGTGGAACAACCATCAAACTTTAAAGGAAAATAAATTGGCAAATCATCAGCATCCAAATGATAATGTTGTCTTGCCTAAATATTGACCCCAGGGGCAGCATATAAAGAAAACAAAGTTGGACCAAAAATATACCTTTCCCAGAGTCAATAGTTAACAAAACATCATTAATAACCTTTAGTAACGCTGATTACTTGCATGTTCTTGCATGTTTTGTGACACTTTCAAAGTTATCCAAAGTTATCCAAGTTTAATTTTTATCCAAAACAGAAGAATGTGAATTTAGCAATGTTATGTTATAATTTTAAAAGATATTGTTCACTGAAACCATATTAAACTTTTTAAACAAGATGCCCCAGTAGCCTGGGAATGTTGTCACTCTAAGTTGTCACTATAAAACCTGCCATTGCTCAGCTTTAAATAGGCTATCCTGCCTGTAATTTATTTTCTATTGTAATTGACATTAAGCCACAAATCTGCCAATAGAGATTAAATTGTATCAGAACTCTTTAAAGTAAATCAGACAGCAGGATAGTGAGGAAAAACGGTCAATATGTTTCCTTTGAAGAGCTTTTTATTTGCACTCTGAGCTCAACTCCAAACAGACAAAAGCAGCTCGGTCTGTTTCACGAGTTAATTAACTTCAGAACATTATAGATATTTTTCACTTCCAATCACAATAGAGATGCAAACGGTGGCAGGCGTGCAGATGAAGGTCAACAGGGTCCAAAACAATTTTGAGATATTTTATGTACATCAATTTTTAGAATATATTATACAGTGAAAAACACCACATCACTGACATCATTCATAGATACACACACGTGTGTGTATATATATATATATATATATATATATATATATATATATATATATATATATATAATATATATAATTATTATTATTATTATTATGTATACTCTGCAGAATCGTATTTCCCTGTGGGATGGATGGATTACGGAGTATGGCCATACAAGTTTTTGGCAAAACTAAGAATTTAAAAACAATTCATGAATTGAAATTTACACTGAATTATCCAAACCCTGCAGGATGGTGAAATTTTAATTTTAATCAAAATCAGAGAAAGAGGCTGTACCGGAGTGACAGAAGCGTGAGGCGTGCATATCCATCTGCAAAAATTTATTGAAAGGAGTGGTCATGAAACAAGCATTGGTTGATACACAGCAAACAGACATAGACAAGGCAAGACAAAGACAAAAGAGTATTCCTAGGACAAGTGTGGGTCTTCGATCGGCGAACAATATCCAATAGGGCAAGGCAAAGAGAGATAATCCAGGTACACAAGCAATAATCCAGGCAGGGACAAACACAATCCGAAACAGCAAGGCAAAGGGTTAAACCAAGATACAAAAGCTAGAATCAAAACAGGCAAGGCAAGACTATGACTATGACTATGAAAACTACGATAGGCCCCGTAAGGTAGCTATCAGCTAGGGTAACGATATGTGCTTACAATACTCGGCGATAACAAAGAGGAAGTCCAAGGCTTATAAAGCCTGGCTGATGGGATTCAGCTGTGTAATCAGTGCAATGTGTGATTGCTGACAATTCACACTCAGGCTTATTAGTAGGTACTGGTACTGAACTAACAAACAGCTCATTGGCTGAAGCTGGATAGACAGACTGTCTATAATTGGTTCCTTTGACTGTAACTGGACACACTGACAATTCATAATTAAATATATTGGCTCTAATATAGGATTGGCAGATAGTTCACAATCAAGGGCACAAAATTAGACTCATTGAGGGAAAATGGACTGGTAGGTTGGTCACAAACTAATTCACAAGCTGATAAAGGATAGATTGACAGTTCACAATTAGTTGTATTAACTGGAGCTGGATTGGTAGACATTTCAGTGACTGAAACTGGATAGATGGATGGTTCAAAACTAGACTTGGTGTTAACAGAAACCAGATCAGCAGACAGTTTTAAGTCAGACCTTACAACTACATTTGTACAGACAGATTGTTCATAAGCAGGTGCATCGACTGAAACTGGACTGGTACACATTTCTGGGAGGAAAACAAAGCTGGCAGACAATTCGCAGTCAGTCATATCATTTGAAATAGAACAGACAGATGGCTCATTGATTGAAACTGAACACACCAACAGCTCAGGATTAAACTCATTGCCTGGAAAGGGATAGACCGACTGTTCACTAAACGTCTCTTTGGCAATGAACGGGTTTACAGGGCATACAGAAAATTCATTTAAGGCTTCCATGGCAGTGATAGGTAGGGGTAAGGCTTCCTGAACGGCCCTTGTAGCTGCAGCAAAACAATCAAGAAGTTCACAGACAGTATCCTTGGATGTGACAGACAAGGCTAAGAGTTCAGAGACAGCCTCCTTGGCTGGATCAGGACAGGGCAATAGTCCATAGATAGCTCCACTGTCACCGCCATTTTGTGAGCGTGCTCTAACGCAGCTGCTATCTCGGTCATGGATGCAGTGTCGCGTTCCTCCTCCGCAAAACCCACAGTAAACAAAGAGCCAACAGTCAACAACAAAGCATAATCCATAAACTGAGCAAGTGATGAACGTGGACCCTCCCGTCTAAGCTCAGATTGTAGTGGTTGATTAATGCCATCACAAAAAAAGCTATATCAACAAACAGTCCGGTAAGTCATAGTAGTGAGCGATGGCAAAATATTCCTGAATATACTTCTCCAGTGAACGCGGGCCTCGTTTAAGAGCTAATAATATCTGCGCTGTGTCCATACCTGGCCAATGTTCATTTGAAAAGCTGCTGGATCCTTTTGTGTCCGAGTATTCTGTAACGGAGGAGCCTGACAGAGCCGGAGGGACAAGGTGTTGTGGGAGGAGTGGAGTCCCGAGGCGGCAGACGGCCACGGTGGAGAGGAGGGAGCTAGGAGCCATGGTGGAGCCGCTGGGTCGAAAGGCTGAGGGCTCTGTCTCTCTGTCAGTGGTGGACTCAGACTCTTGTTACCCACAGCGGAGTGATGGTGGGCTGGGCTCTGGGTCGAATCGCGTTCAGGATCGGGGTAGGATACTCTCCAGACACTGAAACATGGCCTACCTCCAGTTCAGTCCGGTGGTGTCTTGGAGGTCCACAGTGCGATGGTAACATGTCCCGATCCATAACAGGGACTTCATGGTCTCATCATCGTACAGGGACGTGACGGCAAGATGGGCGGATCCTAGGGCAAATAATACAAGGTCAGAGAACTTCGCCGCCCATTCCATTCTTCTTTTTCCTTTTTGCGGTCCAGTGTTCTGTCACAGGTTGTGGTGTACAAAAGGGACACGAAGAAGAAGACTAATTCAAACAGTTTTTAATAAATCCCCATGAAGGTTAAATCCACAGAAGGAAGGCAGAAATCACACGCACAACACAGTGTACATATTAAAACTGGACAAAGACTAACGTAATTGACTGGACTTAAGTACTAAAGCAAATGAGGATAATTACAAGACACCTGAACCAAATTACATGATCAGACACATACAGGAAACTAGGTCACAGAGCACATAAGGGAGAAAACACAGCAAAACAGATCCATAGGTCTCACAATAAATAATAATAATTAATTCATTATTAATTCATTATAATAATATACAATGAAACAAATTTACTGTAATGTATATACAGATTATTATAATGAATTGATGTGTATTAAAGGAGTCGTATGACGTTGCTAAAAAGAACATTATTTTATGTGTTTGGTGTAATGCAATGTGTTTATGAGGTTTAAGGTAAAAAAACACATTATTTTCCATATACTGTATTATTGTTGCTCCTCTATGCCCCGCCTTCCTGAAATGCGACGATTTTTACAAAGCTTATAGTTCTCTATGCCGCTGATCGTTCTGGGAAGTGAGGCATGCTCTGATTGGCCAGCTATCTGGTGCATTGTGATTGGCCGAATACCTCAAGCGTGAGACGGAAATGTTACGCCCCTCACTGTATTGTGATGCCGTGTTCCGGGGAGATGACACAAAAATAATAAAACCCATTTATAAACAAGGCATTTGTTGCATCCAGTGGGAACATAATTACTGATTATAATGACTCATACTGACTTTTTACGCGATTACCATGTCTGCATTTGTGATCGGAGAAACGACAAACAACAAGCACTACTCTACACTACTCAAAACTTACGTTTGAATAGCCAGTAGCAGAAACGTACTTACAGGCTGTGAGTCAGAAGCGTCAGACGTTTGGGCAGTGTTTTGCAAATCTTCCCACACCGTGACGTAGACATGTGGGGGCATGTTTAAATGAGCCATTTTAGGGGGGCGTGGCAGAGTCTTAATTTTTATAAAGAATATCTCTTTGGTTTTGAGACTTTAATCTTTGCAACTTCAGGGATCTTATTTATGCACAAACTGCTTGTAACACTCCAAAGAGCAAGGAAAACTTGAAAATCGCATCATATGACCCCTTTAAATTCCATTTTAATTATTCTTCCTTAAAATTCAAACACTTATTGACACTTATCTGGTTTGCAACCTCAATTCAAATTCAACTCAGCAATTGAACTGAAACTGAATTCTCATTTAAATATATGCTGCATCACTCTGAACATTACTTCTGATTCTCAGGTCTTTAGCTTGATGAAAAATGCAAGACTTCATAAATATAGTCTAGTGTGACAGGAGAAGCAGAGAAGCAAGAAAAAACATCACTTGTCTGCAAGAAAGTGATGGGGAGAACATGTCAGACAATTAATATACCCTTTAAACCAGTTATAATCAACTCCCTCTGTAGCTGACATCTGAACGCTCGTGTCACGGTACAGTAAGTCACGTCCCAAGCTCCTCTGATTTCATGCACCACAATCCATTTCATTATCTCCCTGCTAGCAGATGTCACTGGAAAAAAAGCTGATTTACATTTAACATAAACAAACAAAAACTCATAATTATTACACATACATTTGTTTATTGCTTCTGTTAGTGATTTGTATTTCTGTCTTCCTCACACATTTCTTCTCTCATTCATGTGGGTATTGGGACTTGAACGACCCAAGTTGTTTGATTGATGAGCTCCATTTATTTCTTCACAAACTGCAAAGCAGGACAATAGTGTTCAATTTTCTTTTTTGCCAAACTCTTGTGCCAGGCTCATTTGGGATTTGTAACTGTGAGTCACAGATGAGGCTTTCATGTAGCTTCTGCCAAATGAGGTGAAGTGTCTGACCAACACAAGTATGGCAGGCATTCAACTGGAGCCTGCCATTTTCTGATGGATCCTCTCACACTGAAATACGGTACTACTCAAGAGTTTAACAGTTTGACAGCTTACCAGTGGATGAGAACTAAAATGACCTTTCCAGGGAAGATAACGGCAATTCCAGTTTGAAGTAAATCGTAATGTTTGATGTTAAGTTCTTCAAAGAAAGAGAGTTAAGTGAAGTCAGCAACACCTAAGTTATGTGTTCAATTCCCAGAGAATCCATGAACTGAGAAAATTTACCTTGAATGCATTGTAAATTGCTTTGGATAAAAGTGGCTGCCATTGGCATATATGAGGTACAGCACATAAGAAGGTGGGAAACATATAAGGAACACATACACACATATTTGTGTTTCCATGTTTTATGGGAACATTCCATAGGTGTAATGTTTTTATACTGTACAAACTGTATTTTCTATCGCCCTACACCAACCCTACATAAACCTACCCATCATAGGAAGCTTTCTGCATTTTTAGATTTTCAAAAAACTTGTTTCCTCATGGGGACCTAAAAAATGTCCCCACAAGGTCAAATTTACTGGTATTACTATCCTTGTGGGGACATTTGGTCCCCATAACGTGATAAATACCAGGTACACACACACAGTTTAATGTGTGGCTCTTTAAAAACAGGGTGACAATGTAGTAACTGAGACTTACTTACTTAATTAAAACTCCTACTCATAGGGCCTATTTACACCTGGTCACTTCATGCGTTTTCTCTGATCGGATATCTATCTGATTTGTTAAAATGTTTCCATTTACACTTGGCCACATAAATGTGTCTTCGCAAAACGGATATAAATCTGTTCTTTAATTCCCGCGCTCTATGCAAATTTAACTGAGTTCACGTCAATGAAAGCAATAGATATGCGTTTTGAATTTTATTCATTATCAGCTAATTTCAATATCAGAGACCACAACAGGAGAGAGCATGGCATCAGCAATGGAAAGATAGGTTAGTCTCACTACTTTTAATGAAGATGATAGTGTGTTGAGTGTCTGCGGCTTACTTTCAGTTTGAACAGTGTTGTTAACTAAAACTGAAAACTGTAAATTTCAAATAAAGCAGAAATATAGTAAAATATAAATATTACATGAAATTTTTTATTAAAATTAAGCTCATGGGGGTCATCAGGTGGGCACCCTCCTTCCTTGGTGATTTCGTTTATATTATTTTTATAGTTATTTTTGCCGCTTTATAGGCAAAAAATTGCTGTTGGTTATTGCTGTAGTTGTAGATTATTGCTGCTGCTGCAAGCAAGTACAGGAACTTGCTACTACCAATGCATACGGCGATACAGTGCTGTGAGTATTTAAGACATACTGCTGCTGCACAAATAGCATGTATAACAACCCGTAGCAGATCTATACAGGTGGAGCTGGGGGAGGTGGAGGGTTTCAGAGGAACTCTGAAAGTGCGCTGCAAATGCTCACCAGCCATTTAAATGTAAAGTAGCAAGTTCACTGGCTGCGTATGCAACATGAACCAATCAGCTTGTGCTGAACATCATATCTGATTCTGGCCTTTGCGCACAATGTGGCCAATAGATGAATAATCTGTCAAATGAAAGGACAGAAAAGCATCATGAGTCATGCTACTGGATGTACATCATGTTTTCATTGACCACACTAAGCATCACAGATTGTTGCTTCTGGACCCCCTGTGTCGCATTGTTTCTCTGTGGCTAAAGAGCAGAGAGTCACGTAGTCAGATCAAGTGGTCGGATCAATCACTTCTGTGTCAGGGCTGCTAACAGAAACGCACGCAAACAAAAGCATTTTAATAGGTACAAGCCTCAAGCTGTCACTCCACTAGATTCCTATGGGAATTTTAGAGATGTGGCCCTGCTTGACAGTTTGATGGTGGTAAATGTCTCTGTGAATGAAATCCTTCATTATCACCAACTCTGTGACATAAGAGGACAGCTTCTTAGGAGAACACTGGATCTCTGCTAAAGGCAAGCCATGTGGAAAATCCAATAATAGTTATTTGACTCTTAGAGAATGGACTCACACCATGTTTAAATCAATAAAATAGAATCCAAATGAAAATTATCAAAAAAAAAAAAAAAAGAGAAGAGAAAGAGAACCTGGTTAAGGGCTCTACCTGGAGACAGTTTAGTTCTGAAGTACAAATAATATTTGCCATTAAAGTGATTAAAGCTAATTCAAATTTGAATATATGACTATAAAAAGTTAAGGAAAATAAAAAATGGACAATAAAATAAACTTAAATTAAACTTCCCACATTATAAAAACATGCTCAATCAGTAGTTTTTCAGTAATAAAAAAAACATTACTTAATAAACTTACTTAATAAACTTACCTCAGTGATAAATACATTAGCTTTTATAGCTTTTTTAAAGCATACATTTACAGCATTTTTTCAAGCACAAATCTAACTAAATTTATTGAAGATTAGAGTCACAAAAAGAAAATATAGTCTAAATATCTTACATTATCATGCTTCAAGTAAATTTTATTTGTTATAAGGATGTTTATATATTTTTATTGGAAAACAAAACAAAGATACTAATTAAGAAAGAGAATAAAAAGATACTTTTGGGCTCATTGGAGAACTTCTACCAACGATAGATACGTTTTCTTCACTTAATAGAAGGTTCCAAAAGAGGGTTTTCTCAGCATTGCCACAGACGAACCATTCTTTTTTTTCCCTCAAGGCTAATTCACACTGAATTGAGAGAGTCCACCATTGGCAACAGGCACATTCATTGTGTTTAGTTGAATCGGTACCCTGTCTGCATCTGCTGGTGTTGGTTACTTGTTTTTTGACCATGTTCAGTCTCTGTTTGCCAGGTCGTATAACGTCTGAGAAGTGACGTACTGTGGTAAATGATACCACTGGTAGGCATCGATCGTTGCATTGTGAATTAGCCCTGTGAAGAATGTTAATAATCTGAAGAATCTTTTTTTTTTCACTATAAACAACCTTTTGTGCATCCAAAGGTGGATGTTAAAGGGATAGTTCACCCAAAAATGAAAATTCTGTCATTAATTACTCACCCTCATGTCATTCCAAACGCGTAATGCATCGTGATACTCTCCAAAATGGTGCCCTGGGGTGATGCGCAGGCGAAGAATTGTTGAATAAAGTTGTTAGTTTAGTTTTCTTTTTGCACAAAAAGTATTGTTATAGCTTTGTAAAATTATGGTTGAACTATTGATATCACATGGACTAATTTTACGTTTCTGTGTCTTGATTGTGGTAGGACCCTTGCTGTCTATGCAGGGTCAGAAAGCACTCAGATTTCATCAAAAATATCTTATTTTGTGTTCTGAAAATGAATGAAGGTCAATCAATGACAGAATTTTCATTTTTGGGTGAACTATCGCTTTAAAGGTTCTACCATAGATGCACATTAAGAACCTTTATTTTTAGGAGTCTTCCTCTTTTAAAACCTCTAGATGCACATACTGATCAAACAGCCTCCCAATTCTGATCAATCACTGAAGGCTCATTTACGGCCATAATATACTCTGTTTGAGGCTCTCTAAGAAAACATTTTCATGAATCTTGTTGATTTTAACCTGCACGCCTCAGAGCAGCTTAATGGATATGCAATTATGAAGAAAAGCAGCAGTGAGAGTAAACGGAACACACTGCTGGCTGCTGGAGTGTTAATACAATTTGCTGTACAAATCACATTTCACTCATTAATCCTGTGGTTGGAGCTGTGGTGCAGTGGTAACGTACATGCTTACTGCGCATAATGGAGCGTTAACTCTGACAGGCATCAAGCAACAGGGAGCCATTCATTTCCATGAGAACTGAGATTTGCAGCAAAGGAGTGGAATGTCTTAACCTTGGCTTTAGAAACATCTCATGTTTTGAGAGAAAGTCTTGTCAAGAAGACTGTCGATTCTTGTTTTTTTTTCTCTCCATAGTGTGATTTTTAGGGGATAAATAAACGCCACACCCCCCTCCTCCTTCACTTTCTCTGCTGTACAGCACACACATGTAAACAAGCACAAATGTGATGTACCTTGATGTGTGTGTGAGGTAAATATTGGATATAAATAAATGCTCTTCTTTGGAAGCCTAAATCAGTAGAGCATTAGAGCCCAGACAAACCTCTGGCATACATATAGAAACTGTTAGTCATCCTTCACCTGATGAAACCTCTTCCACTGTTGACATTTTATATGCAACATGAAATTGGTCTTTTACTCAGCACATCAAGTCCACCTTTGTTTTCATCCTTTACGCATCAACAACAGTATGTGGGCAGAGAGAGATAAGGCTTGAAAGGAAGAGGAGATATTAGGATGAAAGAGAAAAACAGCTGAGAGTGTGGGGATGACAAAGAAACTCAAAATGAGCTTTTCCTTCTTATTTTCTCATTTCTTTCAGTGCCTCTCCCTTTTTCTCTCATTGCTCTCTTCTTATCAGCACTCATTTACAAGGGCCATTCTCTTTGGACAATACTAAAATCTTCTGTTCTGTGCTTCCAAAAAGAGACTCAAAATCAGAACAGAATGAATTATTCAAAAGCTTTTTAAAACAGCTCTTTCACCCCGGGTTAAGGATCTCTTTATAAAACCTCAAAGTCACACAATTGCCACTTGAACACCAGCTCATTTAACCCCCGTTTCATTATTCATAGTTCTTATGAGGGTGGGGAGTGGAGAGGATTATATATATTTATTCAATCAATGAATCAGATTAATGCAATTTAAAGGTGAAGTGTGCAATTTCTGAGCCAATTGCAGCACTAAACAGGACAGAAAATAGTTTTATTATTATACTATTTTCAAAGGTGTATCTGTCTTCAGACCTTTTCTACTTTAGCTGTACTGAATGCACCTATAACTAAATGACAAAATATTACCAATTACAATCTGTTTTTGCTCCATCAGTAAAAAATGGTTCCAAACAAAGTCAAAGCATCAGCCACTGTGCCTACAAGCAGCACACAATAGTGGTGTTATTGTGTGCTGAACACTCCTGAACACTCCTAAATGAAACGGTTTTTGAATAAATGGCTTAAATGAGTGATTCAGTTGGAATAGCATTGACATACTACTCCTGTTTGCCATATAAAGATATGGGAGAAATTGTAAGAGTAGTATTGTTTTATGGTATTTTGAATTTACTTGTTTTATTCCTGAATGAATCGATGTTTTTGAATCATTCAGTTGATTGAATGAGTAATTAGTTGTCTCCCAAATAAAAACACCATGCACTATATATTCCACCATCTAATATATTTTGTCATCCAACACTGGACTCTGATAAACCCTCCCACTCTGTTCAACCTTGATATAAGATATAAGAAGGGTAGCGAAAATATACTTGCAGATTCTCTCTCGTGTTTATTATGGAAATGTTGAAGATTAAGAGTCAAACTGTGTTGACTTTTATGGGTGGGGGTGTTACGCCTGGGGACGTAGTTCTTTCTCCTTCTCTCGCTCTTAGGTGACTCCGCCCTAATTGGACGTGAAAGACGCACCTGCTGATTCGTCCCTGGGAAATCCAGCGTCTTTTGAAATAGTGGGACATTGGAAGTGGAAGGCAGAGCGAGAGAGAGTTGTTGGCATTGTTGTGTGTTGTGAATTGACCTTGACATAGTATTGATCTTTTTTTGTGTTGATAAGTGAGTAGTGTGTTCCTTGATCTGTTTAGACCTTTGTTATATTACTGTCCTGTGGTTTCAACTTTTTAGTTAATCTTACTTTCTTTTGTTTAGTAGGCTGGCGAGTGTGCCGTTATTTTTTTTTTGTATGTTATTGTAAATATTGTGAATAGTGTGTTTTCTCACTATGAAGGCCGTAGGGACTGGGTGCCGTTTTTCTTTATTGTAAATAACGTTTTCTCCTGTTTTGCTTTAGATGGGGAGTCAGGGAAGAATTCTGTCATTTCTTTCTTTTCTTATATAGGTTATTTAGACTCACTGGGTAATAGTTAGTGTTATGTTTTTGTTTGTTTTGGCTCTGCCCTGTCCCGAAGAGATGGCCCTTTTCACTGTGTTAAAACAACTGAGAAATTCACCAGTACAATGTAACCGCATGTTTCCGATTTCTTTATTTATGTTGTCTTCCCTGACCCTAGACCAGGGTCGTAACAGTATGAAATGCCAAAATTCCACACTTCTTTTTTCTGGTTGGTCCAACTTTATATTAGGTGGCCTTAACTAATGTGTACTTGCATCAAAAAAAATAAATACAATGTACTTTCTGTGTTCATATTATATTGCAACTGCTATTGATACGGGTGAGGATAGGACAGGTTTTGTGGTATGGATAGGTTTAAGAGTGGGTTAAAGTGAAGGGTTGGGTCAACGGTATAATTATATATGTAATTATTACTTACAGATGTAATTACATGCAGGTATTTTTTTAATAGAAGTACAATGAATAAACAAGTATGTACACTAAGTGCATTGTATCAAATGATTTATTTACATGAATCAAGTATTTAAGTACAAAGTAGAAAGTACAAAGTAGTTAAGGCCACCTAATATAAAGTGGAACCCGCACTATTTATACAAAAAAATGCTATGGTATGCAAATTGGGATGCACCTATTGACATATTCATAAAAACAGTCACTTGTCGCCAACTACTGGCCAGTGAAAAATCCTCATCATAGGATCATGACCCACCTTGGTCCCATGCCAAACAACAACCAATTTCAAAATTGTTGCTATGTTTATTTCAGCTCCAGATTTTGGGGGAGATAATGCTCTTGGGGCACTTGTTATCAAAAGCCTTGATGTTGAGTCTTGCTAGATTAAACATTCAAAGGATTTTAAAGAGAACTCAGTACTTGCTCAGTACTTTTTCAGTGTGCACACACCTTAAGTGAACACGCCAGAGAGCCGTGTCTCAAACAGCTTGCCATTATTGAATTTTTTTTTTTTTTTTTTTTTTTACACGTTATTGCACGCAAGTAAAAAATTAAGCCTATTTTGTCGGTTTTCTCTCGTTTGGAGCAAAGCGTGTCATATCCGTCCTAACATGACAGCAGCTTAAAACACCTGCTTCTGTTTTGTGTCATTAATGTTAAAAAAAAAAAAATCATTCTGCTCAAATCTGCTCTTAAATGAATAACCCTTTTTTTTAGCTTTAATGAGGATTAATCTATGTTAAATTATAATTTATACTATGTTTATTTGTGCTATTGCTTTGTTCATTGGTTCTTACTTTAATGATTTTTGTCTCTAAGTGACCGTTAGACAAAGTCTCCTTCCTCAAGAGCACACACACTCATATATCACACTCCAAACATCTGGAGATCAACACATCTACCAGGACACGTTGCATTGAGTGTGATCAGCAAACCAGAAAATAGCAAAAGAATGTTCGGCCTTGTATGGCTTGTTCAAGAGAGAGAGATTTCTTCTGTTAAGAGTAAACTTCTGTGATCTTTGCAAATTGTCGAGCTCTTAAGTGAGAAACATTCATGCTTCAGTTATGTGGTTTCATCTTTAAAGACCAAATTTAATTTGTCATTACATGCAAATGTTTCCATTACAAAATACACCAGCTCATATTACAGAATCTTTGCACTCTCTTCTCCACATCAGTTCTCATTCAAAAATGATACATGATGGAATATAGGGGCATGAAAGTAGAAATGATGATAATTTTGACAGTGGCAGTGCAAAATTTGCTATCATCATAAGACGGAGAGAGCTGTGCAAACGATAAGCAGGAGCCCAAAAGTCGAAGACCAATAGTGAAAATGCGGCTACATTTCATTTAATTGAATTGAAATGTTATAATTGAATAGAAATGACAATATCAGCATATAAGTGTGAGTGAAAAATTATTTGGTGATTAAAAATATGAGTCTTAAAGGGATAGTTCACCCAAAAATGAAAATTCTGTCATCATTATATATATATATATATATAGTGTAAATTTAGTAACCCTTTTTTAGTAACCTATAAACTAGGTTAAAACACTTCAAGTTCACACTCTCAGCTTCTGGCTTCTCATTTATGGATTTTCCACTGTAAATGTGAAATTATTTTGATTTGCTAAATAAACAATTTGACAGCGGGTGTCGCCACTTTTTAATTTTCTGTTTATAGACTATGTTGGCACAGATATCAGCATGATCTCTCGGTACGGTTATTTGTGTGATTTCTTAGAGTATGATTTTTTCTGCATACCATTCCAAATCGCTTACAGCTGGGTGAAGAATGCTGCCACAAAATACTTCCTACACTAAAATAGATTTTCACTTCCTTCTGACAACAGCGGTAGGGCTACACACGTTTTGTGATCCATCTGTCCAAATGAGTTTTCTAATTCAATCAAATGATTTATGGACTTATGTTACATGTGTTTTATCAATTTAATGGTTTGGATTTTATCAGTCCACACAAAAGCCAGTTGCAAATCTGACCGTAGCATAATGACAGTGATGGTTACGTAGCTGTAATAATGGAGGGGGCTCTAGCTGAATAGAAAGAGGCTGGTTGTTTCTGATTTATGGACAGGTGCGTTATACCACACTAGCAGAAGGGAGAGGTCCTGAAGCTGCAATTAACTAATGATGCTCTCATCCAGAGCATCTAATGCAATATTTAGATGTTGGTGGAAAAAATAATTGCCTGTTATACCTGTTACTTAATTAATCAATAAATGAATAAATTTGCATAAACTTAGTCTCTATGTTAAAAGTGTGTTTTAAGAGCTAATCTGACCAACTAGCAGTTACCAAGGGGTAATGTGTTGAATATTCTGGATTTAAATTAGACCAGCCTATGTTTATATGTAACCGACTAAATAAATAATAAAATAAAAAAAATTAACTGATTAACTTTTAAGACTAGTTTTATGTAACCAGCCACGGGTTTTATTCTGGGTAAGTGATCACAAACCAAACATGGACCAATCAGCTGTGAGCAAAGTAACATATATCTGAGCATTTTAGAGACAAATATTTCCCAGTTTGTCTGCTATTATAATAATTATATTTATTTTAAATGAATTATCCTTAATGCATTACACATAGGCAATAATATTTTGACAATTAATTTAACTTTTAATTTAAATGAATATGAATATATAAATAAAAATACAAACTTTAGAATATTTGAAGCTTTTAAAATAGCTAAACCTATGTTTTATAAGCATACCTCTATAAATGATTAATTAAACAAATTCAATTTATTACCTGCATTAATATTTATATTTTCTTTCAGCTGCAACCGCAGTGTTTTTTCCTGCCTTGTAAATGTGTTTAAATGCATTATATTTTTCATAACGATCTCTAAATATTTATCAGACAAGTGAATTGTGCTGAGTGAAATGACAGTCTCCATGTTTCCTATGATTGGATATTTGGTGCAGATGCCATATTGTCAAGTGCACGTGTTCCAGAGTAAATCTTAAACTCTGGAACAATAAATTGATAGAGAGCATTTATAGTAAGGGTTGTAAACCCACTGAACCCAGCGTCATCTGGGTTTCTTTGGTTCTGGCAGTTGTAAACCTACTCTAAATTTCAACTAGCTTTGTGTAACAGACCACCTGCTCCACCTAATCTATTTCAAATACCCTGCCCCCAAAATGATAAATAAAAACTAAATTAACTGTGGTTGGTCATTTTATATGTTGCATCATGGAAACGCAGGTGACCTTATCAGGAATTGATTTTTTCTTATAACATTAGTTTTCTTATTGAAGTTTCTCTTTCAGGACATAATCACAGCTGCCTTATTTTTTTTCCATCAAACTATGACGAAAGCAAAAGAGTGTTGGAGACAGACGTCAGGTGTGCAGGTTCGCACCAACACCTGCAAAACTGCAGCACTTTTCCTTTGTCACCTGCAGAGTAATTGAAGGGTAGAACTACTGTTTCCAAAAGCGATGTGCCCTTTAAATGTCAAAAATGATGAATAAGATGCAACATGTAATCTAAAGATCTTTAGAAAGAAGAAGTGATCAGCTATAAAAATGCTTAATATTGGTAAAACATTTCACCATATGAATACATGTCACTGATAAGTACTCATATAGCAAATATTCAGCTTAAAGTGTTATGAGTGGTGCATGGTATTTTATATATTTATATCAGCAGAAAAGACACTTAAAGTAATTTAACAGGTAATAGCGCGGTGCATCACACAGCTTAACGGTTCAGTTGTGTGGGCAAATGAAAGATACAAACAATCCACCAAATGTAACCAAAATGAATTATTCATGCTACCAATAAAGCATTTGGGAGAGAAAATACCAATTGCCATTGTGGAAGCATTCAGACAAAGAGAGTCAAAGAGCAAAGGCAAGCCACGGCTAATGTCTCTCTGAGGGAAATTTATTCATTCATTCATTCAGAGGAAGGGGCAGAGAACATCCAGGAAAGACAGACAAAAGTGTTTACATTTATAATCCTTTATGTTGTGGTATTTAACACTTGTGACCATGAAAATAGTGTTATAGAGGGTACATCTAAATCCATTCAACCAGATTATTTCTCATATTATTCATAAATTTAGATGACTCATTGGAGTCACAGACACTGCCTATGTATGTATGTTTGTATGTATTTAGAAGTACTACTACTAATAAAAACATTACTACATGCCAAGGACTTGTCTAAGCTCATTTTGAGAGATTCTTTTAAGTATAAAATTTGTTCACAACATCTGCATTAATAGAATATGCATAAATATATTTGCAGGGTAGTTTAGAAAGCATTGAAGAATTTTTTTAGCTAATTGCTATTAATGTGCTTTATGTACCTTGCTTTGTGAGTGATTGAGTGATAATGTGTTTTGTGAGGGGTTGCATTGCTAAGAAATGCCATTTATATCATGTAAATGAGTGTAAAAACAGATTCAGTGGTGCATCAATGGGAATTTTGTGGCAATGAAAATCCTATAACCATGTTAAAATGTATCATTCACAAATGGCAGATCATTCGACCTTCGCCGATAATGAATTTCTTGTTAATTTCCTGTTCAAAGAATGTGCTTACAAGAGCGCAAGGTATTTATAGCACAAAATCTCTGCCTTAAATATTTCTTATCTGCCATTACTTTTATAGCTATGGATGAATGACCCACAGAAATAGGCTTGTTTTTATCTCAATGACCCTTGCTATGTTGCATCTCTTAAATTTGATTTATTTTGGCAGTACCAGGAGGTCAAGGCTGACTGCCCCAGCAAGCCCCTGCTGGTAGATGATCTAACTACACCATTTGGGCATCATGCATCAATTGAATGCCATCCAAAAATGGCTGTGCATTGTGATAAAATATTTGATTATCATTATTTGAATGGTTCTGAAAGCAAAAAATTTACTTTTATTTATAGAGAGAAAGCCTCCAGGATGTCCTTTGCTACAAAATTAAAAGGCTACAAACATGTAAACACTGTTGCATGTGAGATGCGGTGCATAAGAACAGTCATACATTGCATAACGCTCTTGTTCACAGATCCATAATAAGGTCCAATATGCCTGCCACATCAGTCAGAGGAAAATTGCAATGGTGCATGGCACTTCAGGAGGAAATTACTGAGCTCCCATTGGGAAACTTCCTTTCAACCAATAAAATAACATGCTGGCGACGCAATGACAAATGTTCAAGCAATCAACAGTTCTCAAGACCTGAGTTGATGTTGATGGGATTTGAATATTAATGATGGGTTGCATTGTGAGAACACTTGACTTCAGGACTTTTAAATTGAGAAAGCCTTTTGTAATCTTCTTGAGAGGTGGCTAATTATGAAAATATGTTTTGACACCTATGTTTTCCCATCCACGTCAAGAAGACCACGCACTTATGTGAAGTTGAGTAGAATCTGCTATTTGTTTCATAATGTTTTCATTAAACATACAAGCACATACAAAGCAGTGAGTGAGCAAATCAGCATTAACTACAGCAGCATTGTGACACACATTGTGCATTCACAACAATGGAGTTTCTGCTGTGTAAAAGAGCTGCAGTGCTTTAGAGAAAATAAAGTGAGTGCTGGGTTATGCCACTTTTAATAATGACCATAAATTATAACATGGTTATCAGAAGTGGGCCACTGAGAATTATTACAAACTTGATCACTGTGAAATCTAATTGACATGAGAAAAGGGGTCACATTTACATCCAAAAGGTAATTAATCTAATCTGAGCCAAACCACAAAGTGTAGCTATAGACTGCATAAAACATCTGTATTCAAATTTAGTGAACTGCTGTAGACATTCTCCTGCAATATGATAGATGAAATGAATGGGACATTAACTAACACACTGAAATTAATGTGGTATTTTTTTTTTATCTGCTTTTATCATCTCATCAATTTTTGAAATATGTTTGGTTTGGTTTGTTTTTTGTTTCTTCCTCTGTTCTTTTTCTGCTTCTGCATGATTTATGATTGTGGGAAACAAAGTTATTACCAAAAAGGAGAGGGAGCGGGAGGAGAGAGAGCTAACCTCAGGAGTCATGATTTTATGGAAAGCCATAACGAGGGCATGCAAGCGTAAGGAATAACAAAATTCAGCATGTTATCTTTCAGACAGATCCAACGAAGAGCCTATTAAGACTGTTTCTAACTCTGAATCCAGATTTATGATTTTTGGTTGTAATTATACTGTAATTATAGCCATACTTTCTAACCGTTCTATAAATTAGTTAGTTAACAGAATGGATTTTTTTTTACTTTAAATTTAATTACAAAATGTAATATTTAGTAATGTAATACTCCGCATTTTGCATGCTTTCACCACATGAATATTTTAATACATTTTGTATTTGATGTTGATGTCAATGTTAAGTTCTAGAAAAAACAGAACCATAGAATTTAAAAATGATCTACACTCTGTTTAGACATAATAATTAAACTCTAATTATGTCCATAATTTAGCTAATATAATTTAATCACTTTCATTACAGGTACAATTTGGACAAGAACATTGATTTTATAATAATGTTAATGTGCATTATCACAACAAAGTTTGCATTCAAACGTTTTGTATGTTAAGATAAGTCAAGCTTTCAATTAAAACAAACTGCTGTGGCATGCTTCAGCATTTTGAAAAATGGCCAAATGTAAAAGCATGATTTGCATAATGTCACAATTAATGAAGATTGGACAGACCACATTAGAAAGGGGCTCATCTTCATCCTCCTTGCGACAGCCAGAATTAGGGGCAGGTGGTGAAGAGATTTATTAATAAAAGGACATTCAGAGACCATTATTCTTGAGACAGGAGATACTGTAGAGCTGACGAAAGAGATCACAACACTGAGACCAGTCTGACGGCAAACGCTTGCTGATTCCCATCCATCACCCTCTATCCACCTCATTGCTGACAGGCCTGACTCATAATAGCATTAGATCTTCATTAATTATCATTAATTATAGTGGCACTTGCGGAGATATCAATAAATGAATACGTCTTTGATATTTATATTCAAATCTTATTCAAATTATATCTAGACATGCAAAACACACCAGTCATGTTGTCTGAGGAAAGGCCACAAAATAATAAAAGCAGCCACCCAGAACACAATCTGTATGTATACCACTACACTCTGACAGATGCTTCAGGGGGATCCAGTCATGAACAAATAGATTAAAAAACAGTTTCTACTATGCAAGCCATCAGGCTTCTGCACTGCCCACTTTACTTAATACCTCTTTGTATTACAAAGCTCTCTACCTGATTCTGATTGGTCAATCGGAGAAAAATATTTCTGAATAATTACCCTTGAATACTCATCTGAGAAAACTATGTTTCCTACATAGCTGGGCTCCTATTTTGTCTCTCTACTCTCTCACTATTGAGCTAATGATAATAAACTCACAATTTTCAATCGTCAATATTTATATTATATTAAGCTGCATATTAAACTAGATAATGTGCAGCCAGTAGGACATCACAGAATACAGTAAAAACCAGGAAATTGACAAGGACAGTGGTGCAAAGTCTAAACTGACCTGATAAAATGCTGAAAATATTATTTTGGGTATTTTGCAGTCTACTCAAAATAATACCTCAAGTCTGCTGCCTTGAATTCGAAGTAAAATCTAAGTGGTGCAAAAGTGACAAACAGCAGCAATGTATTCCCAACAAACAAAGAATTTTCTCAGAACTAATATTGTGGCAAAATTCTCTTAAAGTTAAAAACAAACATTCTTCCAGTAATGTTAATAAAATGTTAGCACATAATATTATTTATACATTGCTTATAATGGTTTTCTCAGAATATTTTTTTGGGATGTTAGTTTTTTTAACATCTTACTACCTGTTCCAGTGGGAAGTAACATTACCACTGTGCCCATTTTTATCAAGCTTGCACATTTCACCAATTTTTTATTAAATTAATGAAGAAAACTCTACAAACTCAAAGTAGAGCAGAAATTGTTACAAGTTGAACAGATGGAAACAAATGTGCAAGAATATAATGAGAACATTTTATACTTCAGCTAATAAAATCTGACTTCAGTATCCAACATCTTTCTAAACCTTATATCCAGGACATTTCAATAAAGCACTCAGAACTGAGAAGCTCTTTCTTATGTTCGAGGATATAGCGCAATCTCACAGAGAAAAAAAAAAAATACACCAATCGTTGAATGGCACTGCGTCATTGCTCAAGGTTTGCGTTCGTACGCCTCCTCATCATATAAAAGCCTCTGAACGTCTCGCTTTCGCAGACCTGTAAGAGTAAGTTTAGCGCACTGGCCCCAGTTCACCACAGCTTTGCGCACAGCTCGCCAAATGTACAAATGTGAAAAACTTAGCAAGGAAAAGGTTGTTTAATTGTACCTTCGTTATGTGTTGATATTTAAAAACTAACATGGAGGTTAATACTACGCTATCAGGACGCAACTTCATAGACTTGCGCATCTTAACGCAGAAACTTCTCTCTTCGGCGAACCGGTCCCAGCCATTTCTGGACAATGAAACGGAAAGCGTCTCCGAGGAGGATTTGGACGTGAATACAGACATCTATTCTAAAGTTTTTGTTACTGTGATTTATGTGGTGTTGTTTGTAATCGGATGTTTGGGGAACTCGATCACCCTGTACACACTTCTCACGAAGAAATCTCTTCAAAACCTCCAGAGTACGGTGCACTATCACCTGGCGAGTCTGGCCATATCCGATCTGCTCATCTTGATCCTCTGCATGCCCATTGAGTTATACAACTTCATCTGGGTGCACCACCCGTGGGCTTTTGGCGAGGCTGTTTGTAAAGGGTACTACTTTCTGCGGGACGGCTGCTCGTATGCGACGGCGTTCAACATCGCCAGCCTGAGCGTGGAGCGCTTCATGGCCATCTGCCACCCGTTCAAGGCGAAGAGCATCATGTCGCGGAGCCGCACCAAGAAACTCATCAGCGCCATGTGGGTCGCGTCTTTTCTCCTGGCCACTCCGATGCTTTTCACCATGGGACAGCGACTGATAAAAGACGAATTTATATGCACCACTATCGTGTCCTCGATAACTGCTAAAACCGTCCTACAGGTGAGCGCGCACAGCACTCTTTCCAGGATTGGGATGAGTGAGCACTTTCTTATATTTCTGTATAAAGCCGTGGTTATAATTGCGTTTTGTCTTATGCATTAGTAGGCTAGCAGAAGCTTAAGTGTATAATAAAAAGTAACAACCTGTTGCGTAGTATCTCTCAATGCCTGATCATTTAAAAAACAAACGTTGTCTACATCCAAACATTGTCACGCATTTCCACGATTTAATTAGTGACAGTATTTAAACAGCGCAAATTGTTAAATGTGCACCCAGTAATTTGTTTCCACACAATAAATAAAAGTGTTTAGAAATAATAGACTCACATAGCCTAAGATAAAAACTCCATTCTTATCAGTTTTCCAGAAAAAGATATTTAATTCTTTTATGGAGCGGGTCGCCCCTCATCAGTAGCCCCTCACTGCAGAACAAAGATCCAGACTGTGGGGTTGGAGCCACATCTAGGGGGTGGAGATGGGTGGCTTTAGGGATCAGGGGGTGGAGATGGGTAGGTTTAGGTATATGTAAGGTGGGAGGAGTTGGATCTGGATCCAACCTCACCCCCTGGATCTTGTGTTCTTGTGTGTCCTCATGGGCGACATCACATGACCAGCAGTGTCACCAAGCTACTACTACTAATAATGTTGATTTTACTTTCTGACAGTTATTAAGTAATTTTACTGCACAAAGCAGAAAACTACATCTAAACAAAACAAGCAACTCAACAATATGACAAAAACATATACTATACGTACAGATACAGCATAACACCCAAGCCTGAGTAAACAGCATAGCTTAAAGTGCTGGTATGGATCATGTGTCATCCACCAGACAGTTCAAATCAAATGAGTGTGAGATAAAAACAAAATGTCCAAACAAGCAGTTCAACATAACACAGAAATCCAAGTTGACAAGATGTCAGTAAGTCCAGACATGCTGATTCGCCAGTCCAAACTGAATGGGTATGAGTGGTAAAATAAAAATGTCCAAACAAGCAGTCTCTGCTGGACTGATTAAACAAACCATGAAGACCCCCAGCTCCAGTATGCAGATCAGTGCAATGCAACAGCCAGCTGAGTACCAGGCCAATAGATGTCAGTGTTAAGTTCAAAACCACTAGTACTATTAGAACAAATAAAACAGGCAAACAAAAACACACATATAGTCCATCTTTGAAATATGTTTTTTTTTTTTTTACTTAAGTAGCTATTTCTGTTTAAACTTGGACCTTTAGATAGGCTACTTTTGTTGATTTATGCAGTTGTGTTGATTCAACCATATTTAAAATATTTTGCAGTTTATTGTGTTTTATTCTAAACCATAACCATAAACTGATGGTCATGGAACTAAAAATAAATCAGTGATTCTAATGAATTTAACCATTGCTGTCTCTTGAAAATGTTACTGCAAGTCTACCACAACCCATATCTGTTAGCTTTAGTAACAAGTGTCAAGGTTTGCTCCAAAATAAAGATCTGCTATCTTACGAAAATGGAAAGCACTTACAGTGCCCTAAAGTAAATCATGATTGCCTGGAAATGGAGACATTATGCTCTGATTCTTGGAAAATTGTCCATGCAGCCCTAAACCTTGCGCCTGCCTTATTCTTTTTTATTACACCAGTGAATCTAATTTAGATTGGAACACAATCCATTTACAAGGACAGGAGGTCTCCTGTTTGTAACACTCAGCTCTCTAACTTTCTATATTAAAAAAAAAAAAAAAGGTTGAAGCTGAACACAAACACACCTGTGGGGTTCTAGGCAAAAAATACATTTGCAATACATTACACTTAATTCTACATGAAATAACATGACAACACACAGTACTTGAAATCTAGATAATTGGAACTCATAGCACAGTGGACACAGTCAGCGAGTCACCATCTGAATTAGATGGAGCACTGTGCATTACTGAAAAGAGGGGACAAAACAAGAAAATCAAGAATATGGATGCACATTGAAAAAGAGGCAAAGATGCAGAAAAATCTGAGAGATGCAAAAACATTGATTCTGACAAATTCCATCAGTCATTGAGTGTGTGTATCATCCTGAGATCTTCCAGTCAAAAGAATGATAGTTGCAATAGCGGCTGTTTGCTACAGGAAAAATAGTTTATCATGTTTCAATCTTGGCAAATTGAATACCACAGAAAACCAGATGTCCTCTTTTATATACAGAAGGTTTCACAATATGAAAGATTATCTAGTTTTATGTATTGCTGTAGCCCTGTGGGGCACAAAATTGCAGAAAGAACACATAAATAGTCTTTTATTGCTTTTTGAGATGTGGTATAACCTCACTACAAAAAGTGTAAACTGACATAAATATGTATGTTACTGAAGTGTTCGTGTTCAGTAATGGCTTTTTGAATATGAGCATCTGTACAGGTGTGTGCTGAACCTTTCACCTCCTTCTGTTTGTTTTTGTGATCTTTCTTAGTTTGCACCTGAAATTAATCTTGTACTGCATTTGAAAGTACATGGATACAAACATACAAATAAAATGAGACTGACATATACAGTGGTGTGAAAAAGTGTTGGACCCCTTGGTGATTTTTTTTTTTTTTGCATGTTTGTCACACTTTAATGTTTCAGATCAAACAAATTTAAATATTAATCAAAGATAACAAGTAAACACAACATGCAATTTTTAAATTAAGGGTTTTTTTTATGACTCATCCAAGAGGTCACAAAAGACCCCACAACAACATCTAAAGAACTGCAGGCCTCACTTGCCTCAGTTAAGGTCAGTGTTCATGACTCCACCATAAGAAAGAGACTGGGCAAAAATGGCCTGCATGGCAGAGTTCCAAGACGAAAACCGCTGCTGAGCAAAAATAGCATAAAGGCTTGTCTCAGTTTTGCCAGAAAAGATCTTGATGATCCCCAAGACTTTTGGGAAAATACTCTGTGGACTGACGAGACAAAAGTTGAACTTTTTGGAAGGTATGTGTCCCATTACATCTGGCGTAAAAGTAATAGCATTTCAGAAAAAGAACATCATACCAACAGAAAATATGGAGGTGGTAGTGTAATGGTCTGGGGCTGTTTTGCTGCTTCAGGACCTGGAAGACTTGCTGTGATAAATGGAAGCATGAAATCAGCTGTCTACCAAAAAATCCTGAAGGACAATATCCGGCCATCTGTTCGTGACCTCAAGCTGAAGCGAACTTGGGTTCTGCAGCAGGACAATGATCCAAAACACACCAGCAAATCCACCTCTGAATGGCTGAATAAAAACAAAATGAAGACTTTGGAGTGGCCTAGTCAAAGTCCTGACCTGAATCCTATTGAGATGCTGTGGCATGACCTTAAAAAGGCGGTTCATGCTCGAAAACCCTCCAATGTGGCTGAATTACAACAATTATGCCAAGATGAGTGGGCCAAAATTCCTCCACAGCGCTGTAACAGACTCATTGCAAGTTATCGCAAACGCTTGATTGCAGTTGTTGCTGCTAAGGGTGGCCCAACCAGTTATTAGGTTTAGGGGGCAAGCACTTTTTCACGCAGGGCCATGTGGGTTTGGATTTTGTTTTCCCTTCATAATAAAAAAAACTTAATTCAAAAAGTGCATGTTGTGTTTACTTGTGTTATCTTTGATTAATATTTGAATTAGTTTGATGATTAAACATTAAATTGTTGATGAACATTAAAGTGTGACAAACATGCAAAAAAAAATAAAAATCAGGACGGGGGCCAACACTTTTTCACACCACTGTATATAGCAGCAGGCAGTGCTGTTGGCGAGGATAGGTGGCTGATAGCTGATATTTGCCTGGGCCTGTGTTCTGGCAGATGTTTAGTACTCGTCTCACCATAAAGAGAGGGAGAGAAGGAGGGTTGACTCAGCTTCTGACACTTCACCCTTTCATTCAACAGTACAACACCATTCACAAAGCACAGCTTTCTGAATTCAACACAACAGGACACCTGTAAGAAACACCTGCAAGAAAGACAAACACAAAAAGATTTCGCTCTTGAGTGAGCTCTGACAAAACATTTTGCTCAAGCAAATATATTGGAAATGCTTGCACTGGTTTGGGTGGTTTATGGGGACACAAATTTGTATAATGACGTATGACCGAGATATTACAGTGTGAATGTGGTTTATGAGAACACTGCCTAAATCCCCATAATTCAAAAGGCTTAAAAACATACTAAATGGAGTTGTTTTTTTGTGGAAAATTTTTCTGTGAGGAGTAGGTTGTAGGGTTGGTATATAGAGCAATAGAAAACCGAGTTTGTACAGAGTTTGAACAGTATAAAAACCATTGCGCCTATGGAGAGTCCCCATATACCACCAATACCAATGTGTGTGTGCGCGCATTTATGTATGTATGTATGTATGTATGTATGTATGTATGTATGCATGTATGCATGTATGCATGTATGCATGTATGCATGTATGCATGTATGCATGTATGTATGCATGTATGCATGTATGCATGTATGTATGCATGCATGTAAAACACAATAAAAATAAAAAGGGCCAGTACATTTAATGAGATAGAGCAGGGGTTTTCAAACTGGGGCGATAGGGAGTGGACTATTTAAGATTTTTCTTTTTTTTTTTTTTCAAACCATGCTACACTATAATGCAAAAATGTGTTATATTATTTTTGTATTTATTTACTTTTAAAAAGAAATTAGTACTTTTAGATTGCCATTTCTAAGAAATGCTGTTCTTTTTAACTTTCTATTTGTCCAAGAAAAAAAATAAATGTAATTTTTCCACAAAAATACTGTTGTCTTTAAAATAAAGAAATAAAAAATAAATTGTTATCAGTATTGAAACTATGAAGAGATGTTTATTTAGCATCAAATCAGCATATTAGAATGATTTCAGAAGGCTCACGTGACACTGAAGTAATGATGCTGGAAATTCAGCTTTGCTATTGCAGAAATAAATTTAATTTTGAAACATATTGCAATAGTTTTAACATATTTACGAACAGTTGTTTTAAATTATAATGATTTATCACAATATTACAGTTTTTACTGTATTTTTTATAAAATAATTGCAATGGTGAACATAAGATACTTTTCAAAAACATAAAAAAATCTTTTGACCGAAAGTATATATTTATTTAGGTTTTTATAGAGGTAATTTGAAATATGAATTAAATGTTTTAATAAAATAGTTTTTAAAACATTTACAGAATTTACATATTACTATATACATATTACTATATGATAGCCCTTATTTTTAACAGATATTATTTCAAACAAAAACATAGCGTTATGTAATAGTATTATGAAAATAAAATATTTTTTCCTTGCAGTGTGCATGTTTTTTTCAACAGGTTTCCTTTCAACTGTTGCTTTTAACTATTATTATTTATCTATTATTTAATTATAATGTATCCATGCTCATAATATAATTTATTCAAGACACATTCTAATGCAATTGTCTCAACTAAAATCATATCAAAACTAGCCTAGTCAGCCCACGCAAAGATATATATTTGCTCCTAAGCACAACCGGAAATAAATGTAAGGTGACACATGTCAGTGAGCAGAGGAATCAGCAAAGATAGAGATGACGTCTGTTTGTGTCTGTCCACAGTGAGCTAAGAGTGCAGTGTACTGACGGGTATATCTGCTGAGAGAGACAGAGAGAGAGAGAGACAGAGACAGAGACAGAGACAGAGACAGAGACAGAGAGAGAGATGGATTGTGTGCCTTTCTTGGCAAGTCTAAGGTTGGGATGGAGAGTTGCATATTTATATGCTAGAAATATTTTCATTGGAAAAAACCTTACACATAAGCAACACCCTTTTAAAAACAAAAAGATCTCATTGATTTTCTCTGCCCAGCACTTCATTCATGAAGCTATAATTACATGTTGTGAAGCATCTGTATCCCTCATAAAGATCTGCCAGAGATATTCACTGTTTGTCACAAGCAGTGGTCAGCCAAGAAAACAGAGCCAGAGAGCTTGGCTGCCTGCGTGCTTGAGAGGAGTGATGTTGTGGTGCAAATGAAAGTGACACATTACAGACTTTCTGTGAATCTGTAAAATGTCAGTCAGTTGCATTTTGAGTTTATTCTCAGTGGCCTTGTGTGGCAAGATTGTGTGGCTGTTACTTTTGTCCAGGATCCTATCCGATGTGTGAATTACACAGTCAAAGTGCTTCAAAGCAATCACAGGTGCACTTTTTACTCCAAACACCTTCACAGACATCAGGGCAGCAGATTCTGACAGACAGAGAGATGTCTGACAGATAAAAGAAACCTCAGCCTCAAAGAGTGGAGAAGATAGGAGGAGAGATGGAATTGAGGCCAAAGAAAGAGGGGAAAGGACAACTTTCAACATGATACCTTCAGTCAGTAAATAAGATAGAAAGAGACTTTTTACCTTACATTATGGGTGATGCTAGCCTTGAATGATTTTAGTAAAGCTCTGACTGATTTATCAGCCTCAATTTTGTCATAAATCATAGAGCCCTAGTACTGATCTCTAAATCAGATATAGTGTAGCAAGCAACATTTTTGACTGTTTTAATTATAAAATCTGTTATACATCGTTAACTGTGCCACAAAGTGAAACTAAATTACGGCACAGCATTTAGGTTTGCTCAGCACTGAAGAAATTAGGAAGAAACTGTTGACTTTGGTCCATCCAGATGCAGCGCCTTGAGAAATGTTTCCATTTTAAAACTCTTAAAGGGACAGTTACTTAAAGAAAATTCTGTCATCATTTATAAGATCATGGGTTTCCATGTTTTATGGGGGCATTAGGTGTAATGTTTATTCTTCTGTACAAACTGTATTTTCTATCACCTTATCCCAACCTGTGTGATTTACAAGCTTGTTTCCTCATGGGGACCAAAAAATGTCCCCACAAGGACAAGGATTTTGGATATTGTCATCTTTATGGACACACACACACACACACACAGCTATACCTTTAAAAACCGCTTTAGATGTTGGAGCATCTGAGGCATTTCTATTAGTCAATATGCAATAGCCTGCATGGTCTGAACGACAGCAGCAGCAAAAGTAATTTCTGAGGAGGTGGAGAGAATTTATTATATTTTGATGCAGTATTACAAAGAAATGTTTTTTTCTTTGAAGCAATGCAGTGTTTAATCTACACTCTCTGAGACAGAAGGCCTACCTTTTCAAATAATGCATAGTGGTACCTTAAAAGGTATATATTAGTACGTGAAAGGAACATAAGTGTACCTTTTTGAAAAGGTATGGCCAGAAACAGCTTTTATATTTTAGTTTATTTTTCTAAAAGCGCAATTCATCCAGGGACGTGTCATGTTGAACACATTTTCAGTCGTTTTAATCTACAATCACTACATTTTCTTTTAATACAAAAATACTGGCTTTGTGTTTCTATGTATTTAAGAAAGAAAATCAATTTAGCTTATGGAAATAAAAATGCATAGGAGACAAAAGACAGTGCAAGAATTGTGTCAGTAACCATAGAAACCTCACTAATCCACCCTCAGCTTTAACACACAATGGGCATGTGCTGCTATTTGAAGTGAACAAATATGAAGTAATATTGCTCATAACCCTTAAGGGCCACACTTGCAGGTTATGGCTACACACCGCAGCCCAGGATTTAGCTAATTACCTAATTAGAGCCTCTAAGGGTCATTAATTGGTTAAATCAAACTGCACAGTACTCGAATTTAACAAATGTGTACAAGGCACAAAGAGCTCATTTGAAAAACTCCAACCTATTGTAGCGCTACAACTGTGTTTTATTAACACGCACGGCTGTGCCTGTTGCTCCATTAGTCTGTTTATCATCTGTTTCATAAGAACATCTCTGTTGTATTCCCATTATCTGTGGGTTTTTCAGTTTGATGTAGTTGCCTGGTGGGATCAGTGGCTTTACTGAGTGAGGCAGCTTAGAAATCTATTGATGATAAAAAACAAAAATGAACAAGCAGCTAATGTTTAACACATCAAAATGCACTTACACCAGCTTTAAAGATGCAGTGCTGAGTAAACAGAGAATTTAATTATGAGTTCTGCTCAGGTGGTCTGACACTGGACACGAAAAACTAACAGAATTTTAACTGAAATTAGCATTTAACAAACAAGGGAGATAAACATTCCAGAAAAAGACAGCAGCTGCATACATTAACTTGCTAATTATAATGTTGTGGATGTTGTTTGACATACACCCTAACAAGCTAATGCTCAAATCTTCATTTGTATTCATTTCTAGCGATTGTGTTTTCATATTTATTGAAATGAATCAATAAAGTTAACCTGCTTTATAAAATAAATTCTGTCCTAATACAATATACTGATAACCCCCATCATAATACAGGTAATAAAAAGCACAGTGTTGCCCAATGATAAAACACCCTCAGGGTGACAATACTAAATAATGTAATGCAAATTAACATAATATAAATACAACATACAAAATAAAAATAACAAATTATCCCAGTGTTCATAACTGATTTTAAAAAAGAAGACAAACAACATTATTTATATAAAATGTAATCATATTTGATGTGTCACAAATCTTTGGAAATGTCTTTTACAATGCAGGCACAGAATGGGAATAAGAAGGGAAGTGTGTGTGTGGGGGGGGGGGGGGGGGGGGGGGGGGAACAGATAAACATGGCACAAGAAAACAAAAGAACAAAACACTCATAACAACTGACCAAGAAAATGTCATGCAGTAATAATCGTGCAGAGCCCTTGTACTGACCTGTAAATCAGCTATAGTGTAGCAAGCAACATTTTTGACAGTTTAGATGATAAAATCTGGTAAATATTAGGGGGGGGGGGGGGCAAGAACAGATAACCATGGCACATGAAAACAGAGAACAAAACACTCATATAACTGAGCAAGAATATAGTAAACAGCAGGGCTTGATATGGGTTTACAAGGAACACATGCGGAGACAATCAAAGGTAACCAATCAACTACAGAGTGAGCCAGCACAGGAAAAAAAGAAACAAACAAAGTCCAAACACAACACAATAAATTAGCGCATCCAAATGTTTGTGTACATAATATATGTATGTGTACTTTGTATGTTTATTATGTATATATAAATACAAACGCATGCATGTATATATTTAAGAAAAATATGTTGTGTTTATATATTAAATATATTTATATATTATATGAATATAAACATATACATGTAAATATTTTCAAAATATATACACTGTATGTGTGTTTTTATATACATACACACAGCACACACACATATATTATATAAACAAAAACTTTTATTTTGGATGCCATTCATTGCGATTAATCATTGCCCAGCACTGCAATGAATATATAATATTATAATACTGTAAAAGTAAATGTATTGTCTTGAATACAATGGTAATGCTTTGAAATTTGTTTAATTTTAGTTAAATAACTACTATACGAACAATAAAAATATGTCTAAAGCATTTATTAATCTAAGTTAATGATAATTCCAATATTTACTAATGCTAAACTAAAATCAAACCTTGTATCTTATTATTTGATGGACCTGTGCTAATAAGTATTAACAGTGAACAGTTGTTTTTTTATTAACTAACATTAACAAATATTTATTGTCGCAAGCCAGAACTACATAGTGCCGTAGGCTCAGTGGTGACACTTCCTGTCAGAAGGCCAGGAGAGAAGAGCATGGAGACTGTATGCATGTCAGGAATATTTGTAAACAGATGATAATAGCTGTTCTGTTACTCAGAAAAGGTCTAGGGAGCATAGTGTGCTAATGTTGAGGTAAACTGCTGATGCCATAGGCCATTTAGCACGGAGGTAAAAAAGATGCTGTCAAACTGGTTTGCACTGATGGAAATCATAGCCATACTCAGGTAGTTGACTGATTAATGAAATTTTCTATTGATCTACAGCCCTAATTATATTTTTATTTTTTATTATGAAGCACTATTATGTGTGGAACATGAAGACGGAGCCATGATAATACTTGTTCTGCTGCTTCAGTGTCCAGACTAAATAAAAACACAGTGAACATCTTCAATCAAGGTGTAGCTAATCCATGCAGGACTGCAGGAACCAGAGCACAAGGCCCTCGACAAGCAGACACTTGAGTGGAATTTGATTTGCCACATGATTTGTTTGCTTATTCAAGTGTGCATGTGCCCTGTTGCCTAAGTGAGCATACCTGCTGGAAAGCTTTGATGGAGAAATTATATGGGGATGTCATTTTCCTAGACATTCTTAGACAAACATTCATAGACAGTCACAGTGCAGACCTTCCTCAGACACCAATCAGGGAACATTCTACTAAAAATTAAACATGACTCGCAAATAAGCATAATATTCTTCTCTGCTCATATAGGTGCATTTGCACAATGCATAAATAAATTATGTATAAATATGTGGTCGGGGTTCTCCATTATACCAACACTATCATTCAAATCAATCTGAATTGTCTCAAAACAAAATTGTCTGTTTAATAAGGTGGCTGAACTCCTTTCAACCTACCTCTGCGGTTCCCATGGAGATAGGCTCTTTGCAGGTTGAAGGCAAGTAAAAAAAAAAATAAAAAAAAAGTGCGTGCAATCACACACAACATTGCATATGTGATGCCAGGGCAAACAAACAAGAATAAAAGCACAACGTTTTGTGCCTGTCTTCTTGCCATGACTGAATAATACATTGACTTAATTGTAGACTTGTAGATTTTTGAAAGTTCCTTTACTTTTGAAAGTAATTTCTGACATTTATATACATTGGATTATGGCTGGTCTGGCTTTTGCATCTTATTGAAATATCCAGTACCCATGGCTTTGTTACATATGGCAAACCAACCCTCTTAATTTTGCTTGTGTTTGCATGTCTTCATAAACACAGAGGATTCTTCTCTGCATTCTCATTTTTGTTCAGTGTGAGAACTGATTTAACAGACACAATTAGGGAGAACGCCTGCAGTTATGTAATATGTGATTAATTATCCCATTAAGGTTCTTAAAAGCATTAGAACATAAACTAACACAAAGTGTTAGAACATAAATTTAAAAATGCTTACATAAAATGTGTTTTAAAATGATGAGGTGAGGACGCAGCATATAAATATTTAGCTTTTTTGCTAAATAATTAGCAGAAAACAACAATTAAAACGGTCAGGCACAATGATTGGCAGCTATGACACATTCACTGCTGTAAAACATCTGCACCAGGATTTACTTTATATTTAAAAGATTTATATATGCATACTGAATTTTATGAAATACTACGGCATACAACTCATTTCATATATTGCTTTTTTATTTTGTACTGCCAATTATATATTATACCTTTATCATATGCGTTATACCTGCAAACCACTACACCATTCCTGAGATTAATTACACCAATATGCCACAAAGGCCACTTTGCAGGGAACTATCGCGATTAGAACCAAGTTTGTACTTAGTCATGGTTAGACAGATATGCACAAAAACTAAATTCAACATGATATTTTGTTTCCATGTAACCCAACATCATGTTAGCACCCAAATCTTCTTACTGGTGAAATCTTGAGGCAATGACTTTAAAATTGCTTTTGGTTTTAATTAGTAGCCCTGGCCCAACCTTGCAGTAACAAGCAAAAAAAAAAAACACTTTCCTCTAGAACACGTTCAGTTCTAACATCTCTGACCTTTCTCATTAAAGACTTTAAATATCCCCATCCTCTTTCCCTTCAGTAGGCTTTTAATGTTTTGGAAAAAAAAATCTAAAGTTTTTTCCTGCAGATCCCTTTCATGTGTCTCAGTCTGGAAAGAACCGTGCAGGGCTCTTTCTCCAGTCGTCTTCTGAACACCAATTTAACATGACTGCCTAAACCAACACCATGTTCTTCTAAATTAGCGCTAAGGAGTATTTCAATAGTCTTGGCAAAATCTATGTTTTTCATGCAGTGCAGATGTCAGAACGCATGAGATTAATTTGCTTTGGCAACAGCAAAAAAAAAATGAAAGGAACAAAAGATCAGCTGGTGTGTGTGTGTGCCTACTTAACCATATTTTGGGGACAAATTTGTACCCAAAAGTGAGGTAAACCTGACAAAATCTCCAAAAACCTCCATTTGGGGACGTCCTCATTTGTAAAACGGGTTTAAAAATAAACTAAAAGTTTTTTTGGAAATTGTAAAAATGCAGAAAGTCACCTGTGAGGGCTAAGTTTAGGTGTAGGGTAGGTGTAGGGCAATAGCACATACAGTTTGTACAGTATAAAAACCATTACGCCTATGGGATGTCCCCATTTAGATAGCTAAGTAAACGTACGTACGTACGCACGCGCGTGCGTGCGTGCGTGCTTTAGGGGTAAGTGAGTTTATCAAGAGGTGTCATAAGTACCTTCTTATCCAGGTGGAACAATGATAAAAATGACCATGGCTCTTTGTATACACAACCGATTACAAAAGTAAAAAAAAAAAAACTATGTTATTTGACATACTCAAGTTTGACTCCCAGCCAATGCATGAAATTAAAAAATATACTGTAGTCTATACATTGAATGCAATAAATAAACGCAATGTTGCTTCGGCTAAATGTGTTTGTCAAATGCATGCATGTTAATGCTTTCATACACAAATAATTCAACAATTTAATTCAAATTTAGTCCAACTGACTTCCAGTCTTTTATCATACACACCCTTGCAGGTCCTACCAACTGAAGACAGCATTGTGGCAGTCAAAAAATAAAAATAAATAAAAGTCAAAGTCCTTTGCCTACATAAGTCCCTATTTTTCCTTGTTCCCTTTTCCTCAAGGTGAATGCCTTCCTGTCCTTTGTGGTTCCCATGGCAGTGATCTCAGCATTAAATGGAGTTATAGCCAGTCAGCTGCTACGCATGTTTCGGGAGTCTGCTCAGGATAATCGCATCTGTATCATCGGAGGCAACGCTACCATGCTCAGTGTTGCCGTTGAACCCAACCGTGCCCAATCAATGCGGCATGGAGTCATGGTGCTGCGTGAGTACCTTATGATTTCTCAAGTATACCATATAATAATATAAAATCTATGCATACAATCAGTAGTATACAAGAGTAAAAAATATATATTTTAAAGACCAAACACTTTTGTGATGGTGGATTTCCAACAGTGATATTACCTACTGTTTTAAGTAGTCATTACCTTACACTACCATTCAAACATTTGGGTCAGTAAGATTATTATTTTTATGTAAACTTAATAAATTTATATTTTTATTCAGTAAGGATGCATTAAATTGATCATAAGTAACAGTAAAGATTTATAATGTTACAAAAGATTTATATTTCAAATCAATGCTGTTCATTTGCTTTCATTCTTTAACAAATTCTAGAAAATAATGCACCACATTTTCCACAAAAATATAAAGCAGCTCAATGTTTTAACATTGATAACAGTAAGAAATGGGTTTTGAGCAGCAAATCAGCATGATTTCTTAAGTATGATGGGACAGAAGACTGGAGAAACGGCTGCTGAAAATTTAGCTTTGCCATCATGGGAATTGTTTCCCTTTTAAAAAAATATTATAAAAGAAAAGTGTTATTTAAATTGATAATATTTCACTGTTTTTACTATATTTTGATCAAATAAATGCAGCCTTGGTGAGCATAATCTCCTTCTATCAAAAACATTTAAAAGATCTTACCAACTCACCCCAAACATTTGAACGGTGTATATCTTAAATTTGTAAAACAGCCAAACAGTCCTCAAATCTGATTGGCCGAGCATCATTCCAATACAGTCCAATGATTTTATTGCACATTGTGGAAGCAAAATATCCCACTATTACCATAATCCCGTGACGGCATAGGGCATTGAAATTGTTTAATGCACACCTAGCTCTGCATTATCCTTGTTTTTGCACACTCAAGACAGACTGTCAGTCTCTGTATTAGTGGTTGGAATTTTGGGTGGGAATCCTTACTTTAATTTACTTGGAAGCCTTCACAAACTACCCCAAAACATCCACACCTGCAGGACAAACAATCTTGATGTGTATATGAGCTACAGCTTCAAATTACCCATATTATAGAGATGCTATCGAAACCTTTAACACTTGCCCTCCTATTCCATTCTGTAGGGGAGTGTATGTGTATGTGTGTGTGCGCGCGTGTGTGAGAGAGACCTTATTACCATGATAATAAGTGTTGTGCAGTGTCTCATTGATCGATGGACAGAAAGCTAATAAGGAGCCTGGTTTTCTCATTTAACCAAATACAAATCTCTCTATAGATGAATATAGCCATAAACACTTCACAGTGAAACAGTGAAAAACATTTCATTTATAAAATACAGGACAAGGCTGAGTCACATGCATGTTTATCACAAAAGACACCTATTATAAAGCTCATATCAGCACGGGTTCTCTGTACTGCTTCCATGAACAGCTCTATTTACCTACTTATTTTCTTTCATTTTACTTTCAAATGAAAACTGAATATTGCATGTGTGCAATGAAAATTATGTTTACTCCCCACAGCACTTTGTAAGATTTCATACAGTTGTTTGGAATTGTAAAATGTTTTGTGCTGGTCTAACAAGGAAGAGCTAAAAAATGTGTCCCATAGCAGTTCGGTTTAACTTCATTTTAAAAGCCGTTTAATTCACTTTGGACTTACTAATAAACAGGAAGAGCCTGAATTTTTCCATTAGAGATGCAGTTGAGATATGTACTCTAGGGAAGGCTCTAGAGCTGGTCTGTTTTGCCCATTGACTGCAGTGTCCATTAAAGGGTCAGTGTACGGTCTAAGACTTTTGACTGCTCTCACACCAGCTTCCAGGACCATGGGGGAGACAATTATTTTAAAAACTTACTGTTCATTTAATTAACTGCATCACAAGAGAGGGTTTGATTCAAATTTGTGCCAGAATCGCCTTAAGGGCACCAAGTGTAACCTGAATAATTTAGTGGACTGAGGGAATCACATGACATGATGCATTATTTCATAAAAAAAAAAAAAATATAGTTATACGTTGAAGCATTTCATATATCACTTCCTTTCTTTGTGAAAAAAATAGTAAAATAATATAAATTAAATAATAGGCCAGTTTTAAAAGTGCACTTTGTAATAATGCAGAATTAAAAGTTTTAAAATCATTGTTTTAATAATAATTTGTTGCACCATGCTTTAAGAAAGTTGACTAACATACTAAAGAATACTTGAATTTTAACTGTAGTGTGTTATTTAATATTATAATTAAATATAATATTTTTAAATGTACTAAATTGCAGCTTAATCGTTGTCATATTTATGAATATATTTGTATTCTAGTTCATTTATGTATATTTTAGTTTATCATAAATACTAGTCAAAACATTCAGTCAGTACATATTTCAAAGACAATAGAAGAAATTGTGAAATATAAATATGTAGTTAAGTTCTACCTACGTGGGTCAAAAATTACATTATATAAATTAAAATACATAATACATTTTCGTTTCATTTCAATTTACAAATGAAATGCAGTTAAGTGTTTAAAAACATTAAATTCTGTTCATATTATTTTAAAGCGTATTATTCGTAATAAGCACTCCTATAAAAAGTATGCTAAAATGTACTTCTTATTAAAAGGATTTTGTGCACAAATTTATACTTAAAACTGATTGTGCGTGGAATTCACAAAATGGATTTCTGAAAGTTCCAAAATGTCCTAAAAAGGTTTCAAAAAATGATTGCAAATGAATTTAAGTGAAAAACAAAACAAAACACGTGTTCAATTTCTTCCAAGACTGCTATTATAGTACCCCCTCAAAAAAAACAACAAGAACAAAAAAGAAATGCTTCTCATTTCTGCATGTGTGATTATATCGGTTTTAAAATCCTGCCTAGGGTAAGTATTAAAGGGTTAGTTCACCCAAAAGTGAAAATTAGCCTGTGTTTTTCTCACCCTCCAGGCACCCTGGTTGTATATGACTTTCTTCTTTCAGACAAATCCAATTTGAGTTATATTAAAAATTGTCCTGTCCAAGTTTTATCATTGCAGTGGGTGGGTATTTGTTCAACAGTCCAAAAGACGTCAAATAAAGCACACGCCTTCATAATAGAACGTGCCTTACACGGCTCCGGGGTGTGAATAAAGGCCTCCTGTAGCTAATCCATGCATTTTTGTAAGAAATATATCCATATTACAAATGTAATAAACACTTTTCTCTCACTTCCATATGCAGAAGGCATTCCGGCGGATGATGTAGGATGTATGCATCATGCACGCGCCTCTGAGATATGGTGGTCTCGCGAGTTTGTTTACAGGAGCAAAGGAAACAAAGTTTCTTAGCAAAGGAAAACCAGTCTCTTCTTGGCTTATATCGAAATGCTCCGACACTTTTCTGTACAAATCCTCAGTTTGTACTTCTAATTCAGGATCAGCGTTTTGTTCTCTCTCCGCGTTTGTCCTACATCATCCGCCTGGACTGCTTCCGCGTATGAAAGTCAGCGGAAGTGAGAAAAAAAAAAAAGTGTTTATTAGATTTGGAATATGGATATTTTTCTTACAAAAACGCATGGATACGCTACAGGAGGTCTTTATTCACTCCCCGGAGCCGTGTGAGGCACGTTTTATTATGGATGGATGCACTTTATTTGACGTCTTGTGGACTGTTGAATAAAAACACCCACCCACTGCAATGATAATGCATGGAAGAGCCAGGACAATTTTTAATATAACTCCGATTGGATTCATCTGAAAGAAGAAAGTCACATACACCTAGGATGCCTCAAGTGTGAGTAAAACAGGCTAATTGTTGGGGGGTGAACTAACCCTTTAATGCATGTCAGCGTTTGTTTTCCCAACTGAAATGCATGTACTCTCACACTTGACCTAACTTCAATCAATTATTTCCACATTCCATTATAGGTTGTTCACCTTTTCTTCTCACTGTTTCCGATCATGCAGTGTCTGAAAGATCCAGCAGAGTTTGCTAAGAATCAAGTAATTTGCCCTAAAACTCTTCATCTGTCAGTGTGAAAGAGTGAGTGGGTGAGGTGATCCATAATTAATGTAAGAGCTCGCAAACTGCTGACTGAAAGACTCTAATTAAGGCAAATTTGCATAGGACACTTTCTGGCGCCCAGCAGGTTCGTACAGGGTCAGAGTATGTTGCTTTTATCTATTCTTCTCAATTTATCTAAAGTCGTCTCCACTCTCTTCTACTTCAGCTGAATTTGAATTTATATGGAGTGCTGTTAAAGTTCAGAATTAGAATTATTCACTTTCATTCTTGAAGTAGATCCAAAGCAGGCACTTAGTGAGACATCTACAGAAGTTCATAGCAGTATATCTGCATCAAAGTTCTAGTGATGTTCTGTATTCAGCGTTCTATAATGAAACAGAAAGATAACAGTTTGTAGGCTAGTGGGGTTTGTAGGGACACAGAACCACAGCAAACTTTTTTCGTATATACAAACCTTGTACAATCAGAAGTGTGTGCTCATCTGTATTGTTACCGTTAACTAAAACACAAACTACTAAAAATGTTGGTAACACTTTATTTTAAGGACTAGTTCTCACTATTAACTAGCTGCTTCTTAGCATGCATATTGCTAGCATATTGGCTGTTTATTAGTACTTTAGCACATACTAAAGCCAACCATGAACGGAGGTACGTATTTTTATGAGACCAGGTTGACTAAAGCCTTATTCTGCATGACAATATTTTAGATCCCTTAGTCCTACCAATACCTAAACTTAACAACTACCTTACTAACTATTAATAAGTAGCAAATTAGTTTATTGAGGCAAAATCATATAGTTAATAATTAGTCAATATTGAGAATTGGTCCCTAAACTAAAGTGTGACCTATTTTTAAATAAACTAAACTAAACTAAACCTAAATATGTTGACTTGGAGCTTAACAAAAATAAACAAGTTTGAGCTGAAGTACTTGCAAAAAATAACATTTAAATAAAATACATTAAACCTATGTAAATTTATAAAAAACTAATAAAATTGACAAAAGCACATTACAATACTAAAATAAAAAGCTAATTCAAAAGACTAATAAATATTAATAGTATATAAAAATAATAAAATGCTTATCACAATGCTTAGTTAAATGTGAATAAAATATGAGGAACATTAAGAAATACTTTAAATAAATATGTATAATATCAACAGAATAAAGTTGCATGAATGTGTTGTGTATATAGAATTTTGCAGATTATAAAAATATTTGCTGATATGCAGTATAAGTATTTAAGCAATTATTTTTAGAAATTGCAAATTATATTTTAACTTTGCATTTGTTGTGATGATCTAGACAATTTTCTTCAGTATGTATATTTATAATTAGTCTACAACTACTTCATTTTGTTGTACATTTAAAAATAGCTTCAATTTATTAGCTAAATGTAATTTTTTTTCTTTACCATGAAGAATTGTGTGTCCTATATTAAGTTGCCTTGTTTCAGCTCTTTCTTTTGATGCCAAGTTAAGTTTAATGTTAAGATAGATTTTTTATTTTTTTACATAACTTTGTAAGAACATTTCACCATTGAGGCAATATCTCTCACCATATCTTCTTAGTGACTGTGCATTTAAGAAAAGAATGTCCTTAAAGATGGTATCTGGCTGTATGACAGCATTTAGGTGAAACAAAGTCAAACAGCTAGCAGAAAGACATAATGACTTCTAGATTCACATTTGTAGAGAGTGAAAGAGAGAGAGGAAGATCTATTCTCATTGGTTTGAAATGTGATTAGGTGCTCATCTTGACCCAGTGCAAGAACTGTGACAAGAAGCATCACTCTGACCGAGAAGAGGAAGCAACATCTCTGGTCCTTTTTAGATGCTAATAATTGCTTCCCACAAGATATTACACTCCATTTTGATGTTTCTCTCGCAAATTTGCCTTACACGAGCTCCATGAATAATTCAAGTTGCATTTGATTAATGAGTCTTAATCTGCTAAATGAGACTGACCCCGAGCCCCCCACCCATCCCCCGAAAGAATGAAAGTGGCAAAATTTAATGGACAAAATTCTCAATAGCGCTGCCTAATTACCATATTCACAACCTAAAATAATAGAGCTAATTAGGTCTTATCAAAGGACAGCACCAGGCAAGATTTTTGTCATTTGTGACTGCATTTATGCATCTACTGATTTCAAATGAAATCAACACAAACTGGAACAAAAACATGAGATGGACCAGCTTATTTTTTGTTTCAGGCAGCTCCTGATACACATTATTGAAAATACAGCATTGTGTAGACAGCATGTGTTTGTAAGCCGACAGCGCTGTCTGAAGGAGTCAGTGTTTTGCTGCTGTGTAAAGGGCATAATCCTCTTCTGTGTGATCTGTCACTGATATGTATTTATGTTTCTTTATAAATCCAAAGCTATTTGGAGGAGTGGGATCAGCCAGGCTTTGAGAGCAAATAAAGTCTGACTGCCTTTTGAAACACACACACACACACACACACGTTTGTTTTTGTGAAAAGTGGGGACATCCCATAGGCGTAATGATTTTTATAATGTACAAACTGTATGTGCTATTGCCCTACACCTACCCTACACCTAAACTTAGCCTTATATTCAGATACAGAGTGACTCATTTACTGCTCCATTAGTGATAAGATAAGGAGATAGACAGGTGGAATGAGGAGAAAATTAAATTCAAAGAAAACAAGATCATTTAGAGTGGTGCTGAAGGATTCGAATCAACCGCAGTGAAAGTTACAGCCAAATTGCCTAAAGCAGTCGTCCATTTTGCTGCAGTGTGCTGAAATGAGCAGAGCAACATTTACAAAAATGTTACATAATAAGAACTTTTTTACTTTAATAATGTGAGTACTGGGGGAAGAGACTTGTGGCTCTCGTAATAATTTTGCTGTTCTATATTTTTATGCGTCTCAATAAATGATCAAAAGAAAGGAAAAGCTTCCACTCTAATGTGATTGCTGGTGGTGGAAGCCCCTGATAACTTCGACAGATTGCCATTTTCAAAAGAAACAAACTGAGGCCAATATTTATCTGTCTCCAGCTTCCCCCTCTTGGGCTTTATCTTTTAATTGCTTCTAGTCTGAAATAAATAAATACAAATTCAATTTGAGTAATCAGAAGAACCCTGGGCAAGATTTAATCATTCAAGAAAAGCAGTACGAAACAGAAGGACTGTTGTTCATATAATTTTCAAAAGTGGAGATCACATGAGTCCGCATTTCTGCTGATATTTCAAAGGGAAGAGGAATCCCTCCATAAATCTTATACACACAGTCATTTAAACCACCATCTGTGTGACAAATGGGTGACTAGCTTGATCCAGAAATAAATTAAAAGCCTATGGTTTTAGCAGTTCTCTGTTTTGGTGCAGAGAGATAAATAAACAGGGTATTTTCTGGCTGTAATGAATAGATTTGCTTGAGGTGAACTAGTGCTTGGTTGTAAAGAAATTGATGTAAAATAATCTGCCAAGCTTATATTCGTCATAGTTCCAGTAAATACTGTAACAACAAATTATTTGCTATTTTTTTGTACAAAAGATCACATAACAGAATATTTCATTATTTTGCAGGAGGTAAAAGTATATGCTGCCACTGTTAACTTGCATTAACAATCAGTTTGTCCTATACGGTCCTCTCTATGTAGCATCAGAAAATGTGATTCTTGTGAATCAGTTCATTCAGAAGATCAATAAAGATGACTGTACTACGTTTATATTTTTCATCAGCTTTACCTATTTAAAATTATACTTTCAAAGTAGCTTCCCCAACACTGAAAATGTAATGCTTAACTGTAAAAAAGGGCCAAATAAAACAAGAAAAGGTAAAAACTCTGTATATAAATAAATAAATAAAAAATAAGAAAAAACAGGTTAAAAACAGTTAGCAGAAATTATTTTTATTGTTATTTCGTTATAAAAAAAAGTTGAATATAATGATTGCCTGAACATATTTAAACAAACAAAATATTGGAAATGAATTAATGTTTACTAGATAAGAGACAGTATGCTAGTACACACTAACATTTAATAGTCTTTTTTCTTTGTAATGAAAACACCAATAAAAAAAAAAGATAATTCTGCCAAATGGTTTTTAACAACATGACCAAGGAGGGTAATAAAACCTGGAATAAGTTGATATTCATATTCATCTCGATGGATGGCACAGATCCGTTCCGTACATGATTTGTAATCTGCTATATTTGCATTAGGTTTTATTCATGAAACACAAGCTAAATAAATTGCTATGTAAAGCCATCTGTGTTTAAATTATGACATTCAACTGTCTAACAATGTGACAATTTTAATACGAATGGTTGTACATAAAGTTTACACAGAATTCATTCTGCTTGTGTTTCATGAATAAGACTTATAATTTTGAAGAAACTAAACAAATTGATATGTACATACTGTGTGAGGAAACCGAATCAGGAAGCAAATGTGTGTTGTCACTATATGAGAGATCAATAGGTTTGTGCCTCTAGTCAAGAGCCTCATACAAATATACAACAGAGATTAGTGAGTCAATCCCTGCTTGACTCGGATCAGACCTGGAGGGGCGGATAAATTAAAATGGGATCGGTAAAGAATGAGACAGATCAGAGAAAAATAAATGGCTCATGTAAAGTTGGCAAATACGAATCCATTTCTGTCAGGAAATAAATTATGAGTCATCTGTTTCTACCAAATGTGAAACCACCAGCAGGGCTCTTGTAAACTAAATTTGCATAGATTATTGCACAAAGGTGGTAATGCTGCTTATTATGACTGTGTTTTACCTATTTTTTTATTTTATTTTATTCTCCACAGGTGCCGTGGTCATTGCTTTTGTGGTGTGCTGGCTGCCATATCATGCTCGAAGACTAATGTACTGCTATGTCACTGAATGGACACCGTAAGTTTCAATTCAAAGACAACTGAAAAATCACAAAACAATACAATGAAACGGTAAAGCATGCTCTCAAATCTGTGATTGGCAATCTCTTACTGGACAACATGCACAAATGCTGAGCTTATAGATGCACAAGTGTATCTGGAACTCCCGACCAATATCAAATTCCTCTGTATGTTATTCAAGAAGCTCTTGGACTTCAGCAACTTTGTCTCTAAAAAACAAAGTAACTGTAGATAGCATACAAAGTCAAAAAAAAAAAGAATAGTTATAGCCTGTAGCTAGCTCGCTGCACACTATAGCTCCACAAATCAATACTATTTTCTGGGCAGTGCCTACGAACAGCAGTGCACATAAATCACGATGCATCTGGTGGTGGTAGTGATTTTTGGGAGTTTTCTTCAATGATTTAGGGCCGGATCGATAAATCTGTGCCATATGCTCCAACACTATATAGAGCAGCACTACATACATAGTGCAAACTAATCTGAACAGTTTGTCAGCTTGTATATGTGATTTTTATCGGTGGCTGACTTCACACAGATTTATACTGTGGTGAGCTTTCTCAAGCATATCCTCATAAATGATGGAACGTTTTTATGATTCAGTGCACATACCACCTCATTGGATGTCAAATGTCCAGAAAAACATGGCACTTGATAAAAAGTTTCGATAATAATTACAGCTAGATTTAGAAATGCCTGGTGCTTCCATATTCAAATCTAGTTTAGATTAGACAGCTCAGACCCCTATTTTAGTCATTCTAGAGGGCTTTAGAATATAATTTTATTGGATTTTTGTTCTGGAGTTTTGCCATTCACAAGATGAAAAAACTTGTTTTTTCAAAAAGTAATACCCCTCTGCTTAGCAAGCCACGCAATTTAGGTATAAAACCAAAGATTTCAGGCAATTTATAGGGCAAAATGTAATACTGTCAGGGTGTTTCTTCAAATCCTTAACCCTAAATATGAACAGTATCAATAGTAATGCTTGTCCACACAATGAAATGATAGGTATGAGATCTGTACATTTTAGCTGCAATACTGATTGCAAAGGTTACATTTTTTTTTTTTAAACCGCAGTCCTTTAATATGTGCCAGTGAGCTGAGGCAGTGCTTGATGTTGTAGTACATTTGATGTTTTAGTAAAGCAGAAAAAAAAAACCATAAGACGAGGAGTGAAAATATGAGAGGAATCAAAGATGTTATGGGAGTCAGCATAAGGTTTTGACATTAAGCTATATGATGACAGATTATCGAAAGTAATATTAGATTAAGCAGTTGTCAAATTAATCAAAATGATCACTGTCAAAATACAAATGTGGATGAATACGAGCCTCCTAATGTTAGTCTACCAGTTGTTTTTTTTTTTTTGCTGTCGTTGTTTATTTAAGGTCTTTTCATTTATAAGAAAAGTATTAGAGGAGACTCAGGACATGTGAGTCTTGCAAGCATACATTTAACTAAACTGCTACAGAATCACTCTGGTTGCTGTCTAATATTCTCAATCTCCTATACAGCCAGTCAGCCACTACATTCATTCAGATCTCTGTCAGATTTACGATTCTTCCCAGTCCAAGTGCTGTTTAGCTTTTTCACATGCAGGGCTCTTTATCAGTGTTGCCTTAGGGAAATCAAAAGTTTCACCCCGATGACTAACTAATTATCTTTAAAGATACATTGCATATGAATAATTATACTCATTATTTATACTTTAAAAGGTCTTCAAGCTGAAAAATTTTAAATACTTTTAAGAAAAGTCTCATGAAGACTGAAATTATGATGAAAGCATTACATTTTAAATTAAATACAAGTGTAAAATGCATATATGGAGAGCTAAAGGGCAGACATCAGTCTCATAAGTCATCAGAGCCAAACACATTTTCTTATACATCTGCTAAGCCGATTGCCGTTTGATGTGTTTTTTTGTTTGTTTGTTTTTTCTTCTGCTGGGTTTCAGAAATATAGGTAGTGCTTTTTATCAGCAGATGAATGGGTAGAATTTAAGGTCAGGCATTGTTACTGGCTTAGATGGCATGGCCACAGACTGGTTATAAAATGCCTGATGTATGTTGCACACAAAAATTGTAAGAGCTTTTTGAAAACATCAAGCTATAAACTAATTTGTCTGGCATACAGATTTTTTATCAGCCCCAAGGGAAAGTTAACCGTTTCGTTTACATGTGCACCATCAAGAAAAAAACTAGTTTGTCAAAGTTTTTAAGGATTGTGACACTGAATGTTAATACCCTCTCTGAGTTGAGATTCATAGTGATTCTGTCTTCTGTGGATAAGCTACATATCATAATCCTGATGTGATTGAATATCACAGGAATAATGCATTATGAATATGACGTCTGCCCAGTGTAGTCAAAACCCAATTTCCTTTGTTTGCATGTGATGACGAGACATGAACCAAAGGGATAGAAGATTGTTCATGATATTGCACCGGGGCAGGTCAAATGCAACCTTCATTTGAAGCGTTTCACATTAATATTACTCACACACACACACACTCAAATCACTATGCAAAATCTTTCCTTTTTCCCTCTCAGCCACTCCTGGAAAACAAATTGCTTTCACTTTCAGCACAACAGAACAAAATAATTACATGCAGTGTATAAAAGTCATCACAAACAAGCAGATTTCAATTTACATGGGCCATAGTATTTACATAAACATTTTATGTGCATATATGTGCATAACATTTTTTTAAATGTTTTTTGGAAAAAAGTCATATGCTCACAAAGGATGCATTTATTTGATCAAAATACAGTAAAGGCAGTAATATTGTGAAATATTTTTACAATTTAAAGATTATTGTTGGAGAAAAAAAAAAACAATATTTTCAGCAGCCATTACTCCAGTCTTCAGTGTCACATGATCCTTCAGAAATCATTGTAAATGCTACTCAAGGTACATTTCTTATTAATTTCTATGTTGTGCTATTAACAGTTGTGTTAATATTTTATGGAAAGCGTGGTATATTTTTTTTCAGGATTGTTTGATGAATAGGAAATTCGAATGAACAGCATATATTTGACATAAATCTGTTCTCATATTGTAAATGTTTTTACTGTAACTTTTGATCAATGTTATGCATCCTTGCTGAATAAAAGTATTAATTTATTTTAAAATGTATTATAATAGATAATGGATTTCTTAATGTTAAAGGGAAACTGATACAGAGAGAAAAAGCATGTTTTAGGGGAAAGATAAAGTATTTTACATATGAACTAACATGAGTCATCTACAGCCATTAGCAGAAAATGCTTCCAGCTTAATAAAAGCTATTTATCTGCAATGTGTAGTGCAAAAATGGAGAGAGAAATGAAGCTGAACACTGTGACTTCTTTGAAAGCCGAGCTGCAAACTGAATCTACAAATAATCTGAAATTACACATGCAGACCATATAGCTTGATGTGTGTCTGTTACTTTATGTAAAGGGAAAAAAGGATTGGTTGAATGAAGATCAACATCATCATCTTTGTTTATATCCACAGAAGGTGACGCAAGCAAGACCCTCTTTTTTACCATCAATTAAACTATGTAGATGAAAGACGTGAACATTTACTAACCTTCATAATGGCAACTCTTTTCTATGCAGTTGCTATGAATTGGGGACTGAAGCTTTCAGACTTCCAAAAAAAAAAAAAAGTAACAGAATTTAACTTTTGAATAAAACATTACCTTTACATTGCTTTACAATAATATTTTGATTTGGTAACACTTTATTCACAAAATTCTGATTCTGGTTCAAATTAAAACAGCTATATTTTATATGCATGCTGCACCAATAAACAATTTGTTTCCTCTTCCACAGTGCTCTCTTCGATTTCTACCACTACTTCTACATGGTCACCAATGTGCTCTTTTACGTCAGCTCGGCCATCAACCCCATCCTCTACAACCTCGTCTCGGCCAATTACCGGCAAATTTTTTTTTCCACGCTTCGCTACCTAATCCTGCCATGCCGCCATAAGAAACAGAAGCGCGTTCTCACCAGACACTCTATCAGCATCTGCAGTAACCAGACCTTCTCCACCAATGTCATCAAAGAAACTATTTACTGAATGCTGTCAAGATTCAGCCATTTCATTTCTCTATTTCACTCACCCAAGGAGAGATGGCTGAAGCGAAGAATGTTTTCATATTTAGTAATTATTACAAGAATTTATTATGTTCATGCTACTAAAATCACCATATGGGGCTTCTAGACGTTGCAGAACTGGCACCAGAGACATATACAATGTTTATGGGAAGAAATGTAGCGCAAAATACACACAAAAAACAAAGAACAATGTGCCGAAACTGTGTAAATACAAAAAAGCATATCCAGATATAACAAGTATATCCAGATATTCATTGTTTTTCATTCAAAGTATAAAATGTATATATTTGTTGCGCAGCTAAAAGAGTGAAAAGATTAAAAAAAAAAATATATATTATGAAGGGAACAGACTGCAGACATTCACTGTTGTGTACGCAGTCTTTCTATCCAGTTTATGTAATTTACCAACACTGGAATAACTGTGAACACAAGGACATGCACCATTATGAATTTTATATAATTCACTGGTGCAAAACAGGGGCTTTAAAAGCGAAGGCTGCTACATTGTCAAAGAAGTGACTCTTGCTCACAACACACCAAGACATTGTCGCCATTCCGTCACCTTAGCAACAGTCTATGTGCAAAAAGGCAACGCTCTTGTGTGCAAACTGGAGAAGAATGCAGGATGACAGAAAATAAATGATTCTCTCATTCTAAAGTAGCTTCAGTTCAACAATGCCTTGTTCTGCAATTTGCAAAGAGGGGAGAGTCTTCAGATTGCAATGATAGAATGTCCAACAGGCTCACTGGAAAAACGTGCCTCTACAATTTAAATTTTTGGGTAAACCAAAAATAATTTTATAATTGGTATATAGTAAACCCCTATAGGTGTCACATTATTTTCAAATGTAATACAGCATTAACCTTTAGCACCACTCACCAGAACATTTAATTTCCATTGCTTGCCAAATTCAGGTTCATCTGTCTTGGGGTAAACCGAATGCAGTTTCAGCATTACTCAGTGGACATTTTACTTTGAACATGTCACAAAAGTTGTTAAGGGGCAACTTATCGTTTTGCATAAATGTCACCACAGGCATGGTTTTCCAGAGAGCCTTGGTTGAGAATATGTGAAAAGCAGCACACAATAACTGTTCAGCTCATCTCTTATAAACTCTGTTCAAGGACTTGTGGACAGTGTTGAGTTGAGCTTTATATCAAACATAAGTCAAATGGAACCCTTTAGAGAGAAATGAGTGGACTAGAATAGTAGATAGAGGGTCTTTGACAATGATAATAATGGATGATAATGGAATGTGATAGCTAAAAGAAAGCCAAAGAAAATGTGAAATTCGAGACTGCTGATTTTTTGTGCCTTAGGAGGTGAGGATGAGGAAGATGAGGAAGCTCTCTAGTTCACGGTGCAGTATAGATAACTGATTTTCCATGAAATCAAAAAAAGTTTGTTTAATGTTACGATAAATTCCCTGGACTTGCAGTCCACCTGACACCTAGTGGTGTGGATGTATTTTGCATGTAGCAATTTTCAGTTACTGATGCCACTGACCGGTCACAATTAATTTAATCTACAAGTGAAAGTATTCTAAAACAACATAGTTATCAAGATAAAGCAAGTAATATTCATCTGGTCATGTGATTGTAACATGGCCGCCCCACGATTCGACCAATTCCATGTAAAATATAGCTTTTGTTAGGCTCCTAATAGGACTGGATTTTTTATGTATATATGGACCACATTTTGGTGCCGTCTTGTTGAAATCCATCCACGTGAACCATCATGAGTGAACTCTAGAGAACATGGTGGATATTCACAGCAGGGAGCAAGCTGAGCGCTTGAGCGGAGTTGTTGATACTGAATGGAAAAAGTGTGAGAAACATGTGGGTATGATGGCCAGGGCTATAAGGGTACAACAAGCAACATAAAAAGAAAAAAATTAGAACGTGAACGGCATGAGAGACCACCTGCTGAGGCTGTAAAGAAAACAAGACCAACGTAGTAAGAAAGGTTCAAATGTTTGCTTGATGGCTCTCTGGGGTGAGAGAGCGCTCATTTTGTTTGGATGATCTGCATCATCGTCGCTATGACTTTTTTATTGTAATTTTATTGTTGTTGCCTTCAAATCAATACCTTTCCTACGTAAGCCTGAAGTAAGGCTACACTATAACTTATTTTATGACGCTAAACTGACTTTACACGTTTTTTTTATCAGTAGTAATCAGATTCACAGTTTACATGCCTTTAGACTGTGCCTCCATGCTCATAGATTCATAAATCACATAAATTAATTCAAAACCCATCTGAATTGATGTTGAATAAATCAATATAATGTACATCCCACAGTTGATGTGAAATTGTGGTGTAAAAAATATTGTTAGTATTGCAGTTAATACTGGAATTGAATAGTATTATGTGTTGGTGTTTCTCATTATTTCTTTAAGACTGAAATTCTGATTGTTATGTTGTATTCATTTTAATGGGGGAATAATTCTGAATAAATTGTTCAAAAAGCTTTTCTTATGCATCACACTTTAAATGTTTATAAAGCTTGTGATGTTTGATAATGGATTTCTGCCAATCCATTATAGTCCGCTAACATTTAATGAGTTTGTTTTGCAAATAAGTGCATAAAAATGGAATTATGCTTTTCTTGTGACTCAAATTGTATTAGTCAGATCATTAAAAGCCCGTAATCCATCTTTTCTCAGTGTATTATTTGTGATGAATTTCTGTGTAAATAGTAATCCATTAAAAATTAATTACAGAGGTAGATACACAAAATATGAGACATTCTAAGATTTTGCCATTCACTTGACTCTAATCACACACACATGCAAACAAATGGCTGAGCTGGTTGACCTTATCAGACTGTCTTCAGGTTATGCCCAGTCCTGAGGTTGTCTGAGGTCTGTGATGGATGTGATTGTCGTGGTGATTGGATCCCAAAGGCATGAGCAGCACTGAGAAGCAGTCCAACATAATTGGGCTGTTCAATCACTTCTGAGATCCTGCCCTAAAGCTGGGGGCATCCTCATAACCATGATAAAAAAAATAAAAATAAAAATAAACCTTGGACTTTCTAAACTGTTTGACGTTCACATTCAAGTGAATTCAAGGTTGCTCTAAGACCAGTTTGTTAGTTTTTATCCTATTTTCCATATGTGGAGGATACCTCAATCAACTTTTTTCACAAGGTTTTCTGGGAAAAACTTTACAACAAGGTTAAATTAGCTAACATTGTCATTAAAAGTTAGGCCTAATGATTTAGCCATTTTGAACTAACAATGAACAATACTTCACAGCATTTAACCATCTTTTATCTTGATTTTGAGACAAGTATATGTTAAATTGACAGTTAAAATAGTTTTATTTTTTGTATGTAAAAATAGAAAGTGATATGAGTCAGGGAAAATCTGTTTCTCATATTCAAAGACTCATGTAAATTACACCCACCTTAAATCTCTGTCTTTGCATCCCACGAAACCTTGTTTACATTGGCACATTTACAGACCATTTCATTAATGTAATGATCCTCCCTGCAACTACATAATTAGTAAAAACAAGGAAACTGATCAGAAAGAGTAATAGCCTGAAGATTCGCTCTACATTAATAAGGACTAAAGACCTTTGAAAATGCACAGTGTTTCTTTAATGTCCAGTGCAGATTCAGAGGCACGAGTAGTCAACAATTCACAGCCCACACGTGCTTAATTATACATTCAGTAAGGGCAATGACTTTGTGACTCTTCCAGCTTCATGAAACGAAAGTGGAAATGAGTTTCTCTGTAGAAGCAGCCAGAGAGATTTGCAATAAGCATGCAAATTCAACTGGAAATACTTTAATGAGTTCATATGGTCAACTAATGTGATGTATGAATTTAATGATATGACATCAAATATGGATGAAATGGATTGGAGTGGAGTGTAGGCAAATATAATATAAGTGTAATCCATGGTAACTTGCTTATAAGCATCTCAACACAACTTTCTCTCTCTGTACACTGAGATTGTAAGGGGGCAGGTTGTCAAAAGGGAAGATTTCATAAAAATCCAGAGGGCTTGACAACAGGGGTAATCCAGAAACATGAGCAATAGCCCAAGTGAGGTACAAACAGAGTCTGAGCGGCGAGACAAGGGTAAATCCAAGATACACAGGCAGGAACCAGGAAACGGGAAACACGAAATGGCTAGACTCAACTAGAACAAGAAACTAGGCTCCGTAAAGCAGCTATCACTAACTGAGTGATATCCGCAGAACAATACTCGTCAGTTTGAGAACAATCTGAGTAGGTGTTATATAGTGGGTGTAATAGCTTTCAGGTGTGTGATTGGTGACAGCTGTGTGTACTCAGTGCAATGGAAGATGGGAAATGCAGTCCATGGTAATATGTAACAATCTGTGTTGCGTGAAAGTCAACGTAAGAGAATAGCGATCTCTGGTGGCTGGCGGATGGAAGTCCATTAACCAGATTCATGACAGTAATGCAAACTGTATGAACAGTTTTGATAATGTGGTTTCAGTATTGAACAATGCTTGTTCGCAATTGAAATAAAACTGTAAAATGCTACGATTCAATTAGTAAACTATCAGTATAAGTTCACTTTTAGTATAGTTGCAGAACAAACTACAGTTTTTTCAACTGCTACAACGCATTTTCAAAACTTTGCCTCTTTTTTCCAAAACTTTACACACAAGAATTGCACACAAAATGCCTCCCATCTCTTGCAAAATGACACTGCATTCAAAAGATCACAAACATCTCAAAAGCAAACATCTGTCTTACTTTGCAAACACTTTTGCCATAATATATTTTTGATACGTCATATACACAGTAATTCAAGGGAAAGGGAACTGGTGTGTAGCCAAGTATGGTGACTCTGAATTTGTGCTCTGCATTTAACCCATCCAAGTGTACACACAGTAGTGAACATACACCCGGAGCAGTGGGCAACCAATGCTGTGGCGCCCAGGAAGCAGTTGGGGGTTTGGTGCCTTGCTCAAGGGTCTCACGTCAGTCGTGGTATTGAGGGTGGAGAGTGTTGGTTATTCACTCCCCCACCTACAATCCCTGCCGGACCCGAGACTCAAAACCCACAACCTTCGGGTTACAAGTCCAAATATCTATCCATTAGGCCACGACTGCCCTAATAACCTGCTCAAAACCTAAAGCTCTTCTTTCATGAGCTCCTATGGACATTTCTGTACAAGATTGAAAGTAATTGTCAGAGAGATTTTGAAAAATTCACAGTAAACACGAAAGCCAGATTGAAACCAAACCATTTTTGTTTACTGTAAGCATTGTGGTTGTGAATATAGTACTAGAGAAAAGAAATACAACCTGTAGTTGGCCAGAATCCAAATATAATTTTGAAAAAAAAGGTGATTATTCCAAAAGGAATTGTGTTTGTGCGTGTGTATGACAAACTGTAACATAATACATACTATTTTATACAATATAGTCAGAATGTCTCCTTACATTGACCTGTACTGTTGTACACTGATAACCCACCAGACTGTGACCAATTATGCAGTGCACTACAGTAAATGGATGCATGGGTGCTAAAATATATGTATTATAGTATACTGTATGTAATGCTGAAATAGCTATTGTGTACATTAGAACATGTACATTACAGTAAATTGTTACATACCTGTTATCATTTCTAAAGGTTCGAATTATACCCGCCACTGTAAATCGACTCAAATTAGGCTGTACTCTCGGTCCAGCCTCTGTCATTGTTAGACCATGGTTGATCACATGATCAATGGTAGTAGCCCTAATATCATCAGAGACCACTCTTGTTCCTGGCATTTGTCCTCCTTCTCTTCCCTGTCCGACTCATCCTCTACCTCCCCTGGCTCTCCCTCCAAGTCCCCTTACTCTGTCTGCATTGTTTGCATCCATTGCTCAAACCTACAACTTGACCTTTGGCCTATTTATAGGCCTATTCTAAAGCCATGATTGGTTGGTGTTAAGTAAAGCAATGAGTGTTTGCACATGTGAGGAGTTAGTGTGAGGCGCCGATGAATTAGTGTGTCATCTTGATTGGTTGTGTTTGAAAAAGGAAATCAAGATACTTCCTGTTAGATATTGTGTGTTACATAGAGAATTGTGTGTTGGGTTTTGCAAAAAGTGTTTAATGAAATTGAAAACTTTGTCAAAGGCCAAAAATTAGCCTATGGTTTTGCAGATTTTGTGTGTGGTTCTGGTGTTTGAGTGTCAGTTTTCAGAAATTGTGTGACAACAAGTAAATATTTTGTGTGTAAGCAGTTGAAAAAAACTGTAAAAACATAGAGGTAAACTAGTTGTGTATTGAAAGTTTACTACTGTTATACTTAAAGTATACTTTTATATACTAGGAAGTGGGACAATTTAGTCCCAAGGAGTATTGAAATAGTACACTTACAACTACTAGTACACTGATATTTGTATACTTACTACTTGAACTTTACTTAAGTTTACTTAAAATAAACTTGGAAGTATACTTCTTTTTGGTAAGGGAAATGAAGCACTGCATTCAAAATACCACAAACACATCTCAAAAGCAAATATTTGCAATCTCTTTTGCCATAATATTGATTCCTCTATTAGATTTGTGTGTGTTACATAGAGAATTGTGTGTTGTGTTTTGCAAAAAGTGTTTTATGAAATTTAAAACTGAGTCAAAGGCTGAGAATTAATGTATGGTTTTGCTGATTTGGTGTGTGCTTCTGCTGTTTGAGTGCCAGCTTTCAGAAATTGAGTAAAGATTTAAAGATTTAAAGAAAAAAGTAAAGATTTTGTTTGTAAGCAGTTAAAAAAAACTGTAAATGCAGAAGTAAGACTCAAAGAAGGACTTTTTTTAATTAAATATATAAGATTTTATATTTGACATACTGTCAAATGTGTTTTTATGTTACAGTGTTCTGAAAAGTCATGTGTCATTTTTCAAACAAAGGGGTATTGTTCTCAATTCGGGGTTGATATACAGCAGGTTCTTTCCTATTGTGACAATTTACCCCATTTAGAGTGACAACATGCACAAAAAGTCAGTGTAACATCACATGGAAATGTAAAGATTTTCAGCATGCACCTATGCAGAAATCAACTTTTAAAAATGAACCTACAATATATAAATAAAACGAATAAATGAAGTTCTAATGCTATATATTACACATTGTGTAGATACTATTATTAATCACTTTTAGTGGCATTTAGCTACATAGGTTGGGCAATATATTGCTATTTTATGTAATTCATTTAAATCTGTCAGTTCAAATGTCATTTTTGTGGTTTTTGAATGTGATTGTGTGTGTGTGTGTGTGTGTGTGTGTGTGTGCACTAGACTTTTGGTATTTTGAGCATGCACTCAATTCAAAATGCAGCCAGGCTTTGCCTGCATGAGCACTAATTCCTCTGGGATTGTGATGCTCTGGCAGCAAACTCTCCCCAGCTGGCATCCCCAAAAGGTTAAAAAGCAGACAGAGAAAGAGGGGAAAGGATGAACGAATAAATAAATAACTAAATCATGACCAGAAGAGGACAACCGAAGTGTGTTGCTGTATAAAAACCCTTAGGATTTTATTTAGGATTTATAAATCCCTTAGGATTTATTTAGTTGCTTGATTGTTTGTTTGTTTAGTACTGGGTGCACTGAATATTTAATCCTTTAGGTTAAAGTGGCTCATTTTAAACACATCAAATGTCTGTATCACTTCAATGAAATGGCAATTTGGGCATATCACACCTCAGGGATGTTCTCAACCATATAGCCATAATATATTTCATTTTCTGTTTTTCTTATATTAGTGTTATATTCCATATATATATAAAATGAGAACTTATATTTTAACTCTGTTCCATTAGTTTAACCACCTCCTTTCTTTGACTGTTTGAGATGGGGAAATATTAAAGAGTTTCAGGCCTTCATTTGTACCCTATTCATGGAGTGTGCCATATGTAGAGCTGCAAGCAGGAGGCCATTTCAGTGTCTCAGCCTGTGTATGTGTGTGCATGATTGCACTTCTCTCCCTAAGGGTGATAGTATGCAACAATGTGTCACAAGGAAACAATCTGTCAGCTCGGATCAATATTTGTTCTTAGCTTCCCACCTGCATCACAATGCTGCTATCAAAGCCCTTCAACAACAAGACCAGCACACATTCTTAATTTAACACTATAGCAAAGAAAAATTTATCTCATAGCCCACCTGAAATTTACCCATTAACTCTTGTTATAGCATTAACTCAAACTGAAATACGCCATTATTATTTTGAAATATCAGCAGTTATTTCCATGATGTCTAGCAGATCTCATTATTTGTTTACTGATTTAATTCAATGATGCATAAAACTATGATGTGACTCTAACACTCGCCTAATGCCCGCCTACAGTTCATTAAATGACTAATTTCATCCTTTCTATATCAAGCAATTATATTAGGCAAATATGACTACAAATTCCCATCTCTTGAAGCACTGAAATGTGTGTTATATTAATATAGTTTGTCTTAATTGACTCAATGGCGTATGTCACATGGCACCAGGACTTCAGTAATCAACATAGTAATTTGTATTATAATCCAATAATTCAGCCACATCACAGTCTTGTTTGTACACGTTATCACTGAAGATGCATCTGTTTTGATCCATCCACAGCTCTATGACTCCAATAAGCAAGACAACCAAAAGACCACTAGTCTCGAGTGGCCCCTGTTTTATTTCATCTTCCTCAGCATATCCCAATGTGTCACTGGAAAAATTTGGAGTGACATTTAACCAGCCCCGCTGCTCAAATCTGACATTTTTTATTTTAGAAGCAACACATTTAGCATGAAATCACAGAGGAGAGGGAAATCTCAACTTTAAATTCGACTGTGAGAGCCTTTAAAGTCAACTTTGAGTCAAAACTGACCCTTTTTGATAATGTAAGTCAATAGCCAAGTAGTAATTTGGGGCACTGTTTTAACAAGCTTAGTAAGCATTAAATTGTGTTGCAAACATTAATTTTACATGTGATATGGACAAGGAACATGCTATTTGAACTAAACAAAATTGTATATACATGCTTAATGTAACCTGAAAAGTTAAACTGTGTTTAATCAATTATAGTTGTCTGGAATGTAATATAAGAAGGTTCATATTGCTACGGTACAGAGAGCTGCCAGAGCAGAGCAACTGAATACATGAATAACCTTCTCACATACTAACTTGTTTGTAATTCCATGTGTGTGCATGTAACATTTTGAATTCATGTAACATTTTGAATTCATATCATGGATTATTTTATAAACAAATTATATAATAAGTAATTGCACAATAAATTAATTCACATGGAAAAAGTAAAGCTTGTACAAAGAGACAATAGGTGTTGGGAGATTGAATCTGGTAACAAGTTGAAAAACAGTTATTCTCAGAAGAACTCTTTTGAGTCCATTCACTACCAAAACAACATGGCTTGAGCAAAATAGTTTCTTATTGATAAAAAAGGAAATTACTTCTTAAAACTATAGCTTGTGAAAATCTTGTCTAAATATATTCACATGTACTTGTTACAGACTAATAATATATGACCAAATAGTATGCTAATACTGGGAAAGAGGCAGAGGAACTGTAAGTCTAGGTCAAATTCTTAGGCAAAACTGATATAATTTGCTTTGAATTTAGTTGAACTTCCAACAAAACCTGTGTCATATAAAGCATTTAAACAGGAGAGTACATGTAGAATCAATACCCTTAAATCTAAATGCACATTAAAACCAGGATTTTATTATGGTGCTTTTTGCAAAGTTCATTCGGGATTCCAAGTAAAAGGATGTTTAAACAGTCATGTATTGACCTATTCAAATACTTATTTGATGGATTCTTGAAGCAAATGACTACTTAAGTTTTTAAGAAGACACATTGTTCATTGTGATTCAAGCTCACCAAAGAGCAAACCTACTTTCAGTTTCTAGAGTTCTTTTTTTAGTAAATCCAGCATATTTAAAGTCAGATAATAAATGTCCATTATAAATTGCATTCCACCATCTGAAAAAGTATCATGTTGAGGTCAGTCCCCTAATTTTATCTGAAGAAGCCTTGTAAGTGCCTGAGCGAGCCAGAATCAATAGTCTTTGAGTCCAAGATAGAAATTAATTTTGTTAGTGGTTTTGATGAAAATAATGCTAAAGGGTGGGTGTGTGTGTGTGTCAAGAAGGTAAAGCAGGTGAAGCATATTATGCTCATTTTATTCTCAATTTAGTGACTCGCGTGAAATATTTCATGTATCCCTCTCCATGCTGAAGTTAAACTTGGAACAAAGAAATAATGCATTAAAACAGAATACCAAATGTCACAGGTGAAATTATCAAGTCTCCACTGTGCCCTGTCCTTGGCACAAAAATCTAATCTTATTGAAGAGCTGATCAGCAGAAAGCAATATTTATATTGTCAATAAAGATATTTCTATTGAATTACGAAGGTCACACAAAAAAAAAAAAAATGTCCCAATAACCCCTGCCTGTGTGTATATCCCCAAAGATATACTTCCCTTACCAAAAAGTAGTGTAAGTGCAGAAAATGTTTGTCTTTTATTTTATATTTCCGGGTATTTGGTCACATGGGTGCAGGTGGATATTTACCTGTGGATTGTGTTTCCTGTTTGACATGTGCAGAGGGGGTGAGTAGCGGAACGCTCACTTTCTGTTGACCATTCTAAGTAGTTTTTTTAATCATACAGTTGTTTGTTACGTCGTGTTAAAAAACTTCAAAAAAGAATGCAACGGATAGGAACGTGTCATGGATTTATTTCCTTCTGCTTAGCCTCTCAGCGGCTATAGACTGTCGCTATGGTTTAGTCAACAGAAATTTACTCTTAGATTATACTCTTAGAAATGGCTTTACTGGCACATCGTATGTTCATCGCATTGAGGTGTGAAGTGGAGCAGCAGACACGACACACACAAAACGGCAGAATGAGGTATGTCTGCGGTTTTAAATGGATTCAGGCTGCATTGCTGTTGTTAAGGAGGACACGGTGATAACCGCTATATTGGATTGGCGTTGGATTGAATGCAGTTTGTGTTGCTCTTGCGTATTTATGGGCTCTTGCGTGCTGCCTTACTACGTTCATTCATTCATTGTTTGCACTGTGCACACTGAATACGGCACTATTTGGAATTGAGTTCATGTGTCTTGTGCTTTGAAGATGAACTCTGAGGAGATGGAGCACGCTGCTGATAGCAGCAAACGAAAGCATAAGCCCACGGCAAAGGCCATGGAACAGGCCATGGCAGCTAAAATTGAAGCCTTACAAAGGGATCGCAAGAGTATAGAGAATAAAGTGAAGAATGTGATTGTGTCCATGAAAGAGTTGATTAAATGTGATGACAATGCATCTCAAGTGTGTTCAATGTTGGAAACAATACAGCTGCTGATGGATGATGCATCTGTGTTGCATAGAAATGTATTACCTTTGCTTTCTTCTGAGGAACAAATTAAAGTAAATGAATGGTTTGATTCAGTTTTTAAACATTATAATGGCTTTGTCAAAGATGTTGAACAGTAGATAGCTGAAACTGGGAAATGGTGTAACAAGTGTTTCAAATGCTCAAACAATAGACACACATTCTGCTCAAAGTAATGAAAATCCTTGCGTTGCACCTTCTGATTCTCTTGAGCCCAGGACTATGGAATCAGATGCAACATCTCAATGTATCTGTGAATCTGATGTTGCACCCTCTGTTGAAGTTGTGTCAACAACACACAATACTCTGCTTCTTGATGCATGTCTACAGACCGAAATGGATCCTGGGGATGAAGTTCAACCAATGGACAGTGTTTCAAATATAAGCAGCAAAAGGTCTACTAAAGTGTCATCGTCATCTCATGGATCTTCCATTTCCTCCACTCGTCTTAAGGCTGTAGCAGATTTGGCTGCTTTAAGGGCCTCTCAACAAATGCTGCAATTGAAACATGCTTTGGAAGAGCAAGAGGAACAGTTGAGGAGAAGGAAGGAAAGGCTGGAGTTGGAAATGAAATTAGCAGAGTCAATGGCCAGGGTAAAAGTGTATCAGGATGTAGATTCAGAATCGCATGCATCCGTTAACAGAATTGTTTCCAAATCTCTTCATTCTGATGTGGAACCATGTGTACCGTCGACTAGTGTACAAACAGCAACACAGTCGTTGTCTACATCTTGTATATCACATGGTGATGATACACACAGGATTTTAAATCATTCTCAATCCCAGTCAATACATCAGCAACAACAGTAGCAACAACAACGGTCAAAGAGACCTAAAACAAAAGCTTTACAGTCTGAAGTACCTAACGTACCATCATTGGTTAACCAGAATGCTGGATATGCTCATGGATCAAGTGTTCAAAATGATGCGAGCAACCAAAACATACTTAAGCGTATTGATAAGCAAAATTAAATGGCTATTTTATTGGTTAAACAGCATAGCTTGTCTTCACTTCCACCCACAGAAATTCCCTATTTTGATGGAGACCCATTGCGCTTTCATGAGTTCATGTGCTCTAGGGCTGAGTGATTAATTGCATTTGTGATAATATCGCGATATGAAAAAAACGTGATTTTTCAACCTCAGAGTGACACCCGAGAGCAAAGAGGTGTTCGACTTGAAGATTGATCGGTGTATGACATCAAAGGACGGCGAGAGAAAGCATAAGGAGACGTCCGCTCTCTTATAGCTCTCGCAGTATTAGATGACACACAGCGATCGGTCTAGTTGCGCTGCTTAAATTCGAACACATCTAAGCAGTCTTCAGAGGAAGCATCAAGTTGGCATGCTATGTTGCCAAGTCCGCAGTTTGCGGTCTTACATATCATGCAGAATTGACGCGCTACATGTAAATGATATCCTTTGTTGTATTTTCTTGTCAAAATAACGGAGTTCCTTTGGAATTCTTCAGCTTTTAAGAACTGCCAGGTCTTCCGTTAGTGGGCGGGACTAATGCGCAAACGGTAATCTCATTGGCTGGCGCTCACCTATTATCCTCCCTGTTTTGATTTCAGCGAATCAGTTCGAGCGAATATAGACAACCTGATTAATATTCATGAACCCAGCAGCTCAATAATCCTTAGTGCGTTTTATATTGTTCTTTTTTAGTTGTAGAATTTGTAGTAGTTTTATCTTATCAGTATTATTTGTAGTTTTTCCCCCTTTTTTTAATAGAAACACTAAATGACAAACAATAACCAGACCACTAGTTCAGTCAACATGACAAATATGCATTCATACATGGTTATTCTAATTACTAAAGTTCTATCATCATTTAATGCTAAATTATCATATCATATAATGTTTGACTGACTGATGCTGAGTGAGATATTTATAAACTAAAAAAAATTACAAGCCAATGGAGAGTCTATTGCCAAGGTGTCTATAGAAGGTTGATATTTACAATAATCAATTGAATTTGATAGGTGTTTCTCACATTGTCCCACAGAAACATTAAAATAGTGTAGATTAGTGTACAATGTTTTATAATATAATTGATTCTATTTAGTGACCATTTCATTCATTTAACATATTTAATATTGGGGGCATCCAAGTTATTTGAGACATTTGAACATTTAAAAAAAAAAAAAGTAACAAAATAGTTACTTTCCCTTGTAAAGGATTAGCCCTTATTTTACTTAAATTTTTGGGGAATCTATTCTTAAGATTCGATATTTATATGATTAATCGATATTAATCAAAACGTCCAACTTATACCTGTCACGGGGCGCTGTGAAAAGCACCGTGGAAAGATGAGGTCAGGGTCCAAGTGCAGGTAAGGTGCCTTTAATAAGCAACAAAAAGGCCAACACGGCACAAAAAACAAAACATAAAAGGACTGGGACACAACAACGGCAATGAGGTGCGTGTATCCCAGCCCAGAGCAAACACTCGAAACAAAACACAACCACGCATTTGCAAAATACAATTAATGAACCCAGGCAGAGTGGTGAGAGAGGGGTGACTATATGGTCCGTGGTAATGGGGAACAGCTGCGGGTGTAATGAGTGTAATATGGGACAGGTGTGCGTGATGTGGCAGGTGTACGTGATGTGGCAGGTGTACGTGATTACGTGAGGTTAGTCCGGGAGGAAGGGAGATGGTGACCTCTGGTGGCGACAGGGAGAAGCGCAGGGCCCGGACTCGTGACAATACCTTGTTAACGATACCTCATTAACTACTTGTCCAGCAAGCATTAAAATCAGTACGTTATCTCTTAACAATTGAATTTTATTCCCAGTGGCCACCGTAATAACACAGAATTGATTAGGTAAATTGAGCATAGGTAACGCGATCTTTGGCAAATAGTTTAAGACTTGGAAATTACACAGCACCGGACAAAGATTTCTTAATAAATTATTTACTACTCTACACACTACTAAGCTAACATAACACAAACAGAATACGTAACACACAAACACACACATTGCAATGAATTGTTTTGAGATGAATAGAGTTTAAGGTTCTAATGCTCGTTTTCAAGAATGCTCTAACTTCAACCTGAGGGAGTCATAAGCATGGAACTTTACTATCTTTACACTTAAAGATGAATGCAACCAGTTTCCAGCAGCATTAGGAAGAATTGTTTGATTCTACTTGCTTTAAGTTGAGTGTCCGTTCCTTTCCTGTTCGAGGGCACCCCGGCTGCAGATTGGCTGCTGAAATCGCTGTTGCGTGATGTCACTGGGGGTACCCTTCAGTGGTTGGTTGGCTTCTTTCTGACGTGATGACGCGCTCAGGAAGTTTGTTTCAGTTCTTACGGCTTCAGATGTTAGATTCTTTATAAGTTTGACTAAGTCTTGATAGTTGTTCAAATGCTCGGCCAGATGTTAATGGCTGGAAGCGCTTAGCAGCGCAATCAGAGCAGGAGCCGAAGTTCCACCAGGTCAGCGCGCGAGCAAGCAAAGAGAACTAGAGACAAAGCTGGGTGTCTGTCTTTTAACGGGCTGACCTCAGTCCGCCCCTTTTGCTGTTTGATTCAATCCCAAGTGTCTCTGTAGGCCGGAGCCCCGCCCCGCATGGCTCAGTTTTCCGCGCATAAATTATCTGCCCAGTTATTTTATCGCATGAAGAAACTATTGAAAGCAGATTTCTATCCGTGTTGTAATCATACTGTAACAAAGTTCGTAGAATCGGGAAGGAGGAGGCGGGAACCGGCAAACATTTAAAGAGTTTAACAACAAAATAAACAAACACAAAAGTAAAGCGGCAGCCCTCACGGACGACTGCCGCTAAAATAAAGTCCAGGCCTGGTCCTCTCTCGTCTTCCACTGTCGTCACTCCTCCTTTTATCCTTCCGGAGCTCCTCTGTGGGACTCGAGACCGGTGAGTGGCGCAGGTGTCGCTCATTATCATTCACTCCACCGGCCTCGTTCCGCTCCCATGGCTCTCGGCCCCGCCCCACTCAATACTACACATACCTTATGATGATAAAAGACAATTTCCATCCACACCAGATTATTGATGATGAAATCAGCTTTCATTCGAAATCAAACACCAAGTATTTTGCATACCCAAAGTACATATATCTGATAGATAATTTTATCTATTACGCGGTTAAGCCATAGATGAAACGATCCTTAATTCTAAATAATCACACCAAGCATGTGAGACTAAACAATAGTGATCTGGAAAAATTAGACATCAAAAGATTACAACTGTAGGATATCAGAGACTGAATCAGACAATTTTAAGATGCATCAGAACATTGAAACCTGAGGAGCTGGAATGCAGAGAGGCCTTAAGGAAACAGGACGTCATAAATCTAGTTTGAAGCAAGCAATCTAACCAGCAAGCCTCTTTCACAAAACAGCTTGCAACATTGAGACAAAAGAACACTTATTGATAATTCCAATTCAAGAAGGAGACTGTCAAATTTGTTGCAAGTAATCAAGACTGATGTTCACATGTAAACCTGTGACAGAAAATCATGAGCTACAGTCTTCCCCCATACAAGACAAAACAGACTTGAATTCCTTTCTCTAAAGAACACGCCTTCATTCACCATAGAACTATACAAAGACTTTCTTTTTCATATGCACATAAAATCATCCTAAAAGGACATTTCTATGCAGAATCCCATATTATGTTGTACCCACATATCATGTTTTAATCAAATAATATGTATGTCTTTTTAATCATTATTGAATAGCTGAAGGATTCAAATTCATGTTTGGTATGTATGAGTTTGTAAAATCATGCTTTAAAGGTGCCATAGAATGAAAAACTGTCTTTACCCTGGCATATTTAAATAATAACAGTTCTGTACATGGAAATGACATACAGTGAGCCTCAAACACCATAGTTTTCTCCTTCATATGTAAATCTCGTGATTAAAAAAGACCACTGAAAAACACGCGAATCAGAACATAACACCGACTGTGACGCAACAGTCGCGATCACTACGCCCCCAACATTTGCATAAACCCGCACTTGTTCTAAGCTGGCCGAAGCATCAGAAGCTCTGCAGGTATTGTAAATAAACAAGCGCGGACAACAGCGAAAATAACACAATAAATGTTATGTTCCAGGCCGTGCAGGGGGTGTGAAGTGCAGGGATGGGTTGTGTCTGTATTCAGAAAGGCACAGAAAGCAAATAACGCGAGCCACTAAAGGGACATGGTTAGCTCCTTGCTAGCGGTAGCCTGTTACAGTACATAAGATTTCACTCTCAGTAAGGAGAGATGAGGATGATGGCGAATGACTTACAGATCCTGAGCACCACTGACAAGCATCTGATCTTGTGAAATGTGTGGTAAGTACTGTTGCTCCATAATGTAAACATAGTTTGTGTGATCGCGTCTCTTGAAAGTGAACTATAACGCGATCGATGGATCGTTCAAAAGCAGGTTCAATGCCTCGCATATTAATAACGGCTCCCTGATGCCCGCGTTTTATATACAGTATAATTACCCGACGATATAACTGCGAGAGAAAGTATTTAAATATATATTTTCCTCCCTGTGCTTCCTTCTTGCTGATGAGTCGTACTGTGAAACAGCCAATCAGAGCAGAGCTCAACATTGCGCAGCGCTGTGAAACAGCCAATCAGAGCAGAGCTCATTATTATTTATGACCCTGCCAAATAAGCCAATAACAGACCGTTTCATTCTAGGGAGAAATCCTAGGGTTGTAAATGGACATGTAAAATCGTTTCTGGAGATTTTTTGCCCTTACCTAAGCCACATACCTTCTGTGTAGATATCAGAGAACAATTTAAAATGCTGTATCAAATGCATTCTATGGCACCTTTAAATGTTTCTTCCAATCAATTCTTTGTCAAATGCATCATAGACTTGTTATCGAAATCGATGTCAAAAGTATACTTTGCAAGAGCCTGTAAAGTTCGAACCTCTGACTGAACCGATAACAAGTTGATTTATGATTTGGTGGAGACACAAAGCAACTCCCCAAGCAAGGACAGTATCTAATTGGTCAAGACATCCAGATGGGACGGTCTGAAAGCCAAGTTTAAAAGCTCAGGACACCATCTTTTTTTTCTCTTTGGCTCTTACTTACTCTTTTCCAAAACTCTTTGTTTTGCCACCGCGTGCTGCTCTTTGAGCGTGCTCTGGCCCACATGCCTGCTGCTACCGCGATGGAAAGAAAACGAACCTAGTCTCGTCACATCCTTTTATTTTTATTCTTTTACTTTAGTTTCTTTCCGTGGAGTTTCGTGTTCTAATGTAAGTCTGCTACAAAGTCCAGCTCCGACTGCACTCGCTTCAAACTTCGACCAGACCAACTCCGCATCCTCAGCCAACGCCCAAGACCTCACTTCAAAGACTACTAAACTTCCAGCCAATCAGACACTTCGGGGAACTCCCTGTCTGCAACGATGACAGAAAGGAAACCCGTAACACAGGCAATGCAAGCAAGTACACCTCCAGATTCTAACTGAATCAGGTGCAGTTAATATAAATTTTTGCCTCATTGAGAAACTCAAAACGAGGGTTAAATAAGTGATTGATGGTTGTTCAGGTCTATGCAATTGAACATATTGCTGTAAACTTGGGATTTCACATTTCCATTCTCTTAAACTCATCCTTTCCTCACTTTCTCTCTTTCTGCAACGTGTGAATGTGTGAATGATTGTGTTCATGTGTTAGATTAGTTTATTTCTTAGGTTTATATAAATAAAATCTGATTTATATTGAAAAGAGAAGTATCTTGTGTTTTCTGCTCACAAGTTAATGTCTTAATCTGCCGATCTAGTTACAATGCTGTTTAATAGTGTTTTCACTATATTTTGGATTTTAATATCCAGTACAGAGTTTGTTATACGGCTCGTTCAGTGAATCGCCGTAACACTGATTCTGTTCAAATCCTTATAAAATCATAAATGATTCCCTTTGAGCTAAATTAAACTATTTCTTTAAATTACATATTAATATTACTTGTAATACGCTTACAAAACAATACATAGGTTCCAATAATGCAGCACGTTTAATTTCATGAAATACAACCTGAATACAGTATATATTGTAAATATATTGTTAATGAACTTCATGGCCACAGATAGTGAAAGTAGTATTTCCTCCGGAATGTTGCAGTCCTGTTAATAGACCTGTGTATGTGTTCTTGTTTTTGACCAAGCTCTACACCCTGGTAATTAGTTTCTTTTATAATGATGCAACTCAGTTACTGTTTGTGAGAAGTAACTAGTAATATAACTAATTACTTTTTTAAAGTAACGAGCCCAAAACTGCATACTATATAATGATTTATTACTTGTCTTTATTGAATAATACAGAATATAAAAAGCTTTAAAAAATAATTGCATATTAAATCGCAATCGCAATATTGGTTAAAAAAAATCGCAATTCGATTATTTTCCAAAATCGTTCAGCCCTAATGTGCTCATTTGAAGAAGTGGTTGAAAAGAGAACAGACAGCCCAGGGGATTGTCTGCACTTCTTGTAGCAATATACACGAGGACAACCAAAAGAACTAGCTGTTAACCTTCACCTCCATTTGTGGCCTCGCAGGTGAAAATAACCTACCTAAATTAAAATGGTAACAGTTTGTGACAAAGTGTGCTTACACAAACAAATTAGGTATCTTTGGAAAGAAGAGACTCTGGGCTTTACTATCTATCATCCAGAGTTGATAATGCTCAAAAAGATAAAAAGTTATAGGCACTGACGTGCCTTGAAAAATATTTTTCCACACTGAATGTTTTTTTATTTCATATACAAATACATGAAATAAGTCCTGGAGCAATCCAGAAAAGTAATGGATCGAAAGCCTATACCTATACTAACAAAATGCTTTGTATATAGTATGTATACTGAAGTATTCTTCGTTATTCGTTATTACAATGATAAATATCACTGCCAGACGTGAAGTGATATTGCCAGACATGGTCATAGAGTCAGTAAACACACGCTGATGTGCTTCCATTCAGATTATAATCAAACAGATGGGCCATATAATCAATAATAGCTGATCAATGAATCACAATGATAGCCGTCATAGAGTCGCTAATAAACACGCTGATGTCCATCCATACATATTATAATCATGCAGACACGGCCACATTCCCCACACAATACACACACACACATATAAAAAATGTAGAAGAAAAAAAAAAACAGTTTTTTATGGATAAAGCAGATCGCTAAGTTACGCCCCGCTCAGATGACAGAAGCGTCATAGCCCGCGTCAGAGCTGGCAGGAGGGAGCGCCAAATTCAAATAATCTATATTCCGCTTTTCTGAGACTTTTTTTTCGTAGACGGTCTCATTATTTTTGTAAAACCGTATGCTGCAACATCGTTTTGTTTTTTTACCACCAAGACGCTGTTTTTGAGCGTAATTTATTCCATAACGGACGCGAACAATAACTCTCTGAAGAAATGAAACGTAAACAAAGGGATATTCATCCTTATTACAACGTTATTGTTTCGCTGGACTAAAAGTGCTCGCTGGGATGTTGTTCTGTGGACCTTTACCTCTCTAACTAAACTGGGATTTCAGCAGTGGACGCGTTTGTGGCTCGTTATTACAATGATAAAGGTACGTACTGCTTTTTTATTCTGCGTGTTTGGATGTGTACTGCTTACACAAATGTAGCAAATTTGTGCCACTCATTCCTTATAAGCTTTCCATCGAAAAACAGCGATCTGTCGTCGATGCTTAAGGCTTAGACCCTCAGAATGATATATAGTTTGACAAGATTAACTTTGTCCCGTTTCATTTATTCTATTAGAAAACAATTACACATGCAAACAAAGAGCATTCAGTGCGAGGTCGCTCTGGTGAACGTTAACAGTTAAAAGTTGCCAGCCCATGACCCCTTTACAAGGTTACCTAAGGGCTAAGACCTTACTTTGGCAATGAGGTGAAAATAGCTTCGTCTTATATGTAAAGGCTCTTTCTTGGAAGGCTATAAAATCTGAAGAGTCTAGGGCACTACAAGATTATGGTCTCTTCCTAAGGAGTTGTTGTAATGCTATGCATGACGTTCATTGTATGAACGAGCTGAATCTCACCACAAACATGCAAGTTATCCTTTCAAAGAGTCCTTATAAACTGAAAGATAAATGGAGAGTTGTTGTGTATGATCTGAAGGAGCGAGGCCACAAACAAGTCACCTTTTCTGATATTGTGGATTTTATTGAGAGAAGTGAAAATTATCACTGATCCAGTGTTTGGCAATATTCAGGAAATTTCACCTGCTGGAGGTAGGAAGGTGAACACCAGAATGATTCAGTCAAAGGTTGATTGCGCCAGAGGTAAAAGACCACAGTAAGAGATCTACAAACATAATTTGTCTTTTCTGTGATGGAGAACACGCATTGGATGAATGTAATAAACTTATCAAGAAAAGTCATAGAGAAAAGATTAACTTTTTGAAAACAATTAGCTTTGGCTTTGTATACAGGTCACATCAGCAGGGATTGCAAAAAGAGAAGTATCTGTAATATATGTGGTATCAAACACCCAAGTCTTCTGCATATTTATCCTCATGAGAAGGAAGACTTTTTGGACAAGAAGAAATCTGAGTCCAAGCCAGCAGTAGGCAGGGGTATGGTCTCTCTTCAATCTAGTGGTGTCACTGGGGCTGGTAATGACATCTGTGCTTTGTCTATTGTTCCAGTTTGTGTCAAATCAAAAAAGGGTAACAAGGTTGTGATGACTTATGCATTTATTGACTCTGGGAGTTCTGCTTCATTTTGTATGGAAAGTTTGATGACCAAGCTCAATCTTACTGGAAAGAAAGGGAATATTCTGCTTCGGACTATGAGTCAGGATAAATCTGTTGGTAGCTATGTTCTGAAAGACTTGGAAGTTTCTGGGCTGAATCAAGAGTATTACTGTGCCTTGCCAGAAGTGTATAGCCAAAAGACCATGCCTGTGACCACAGCGAGCATTGTTTCTCAGAAAGATCTTGAATGTTGGCCTCATTTGAGCCACATATGCTTGTTAAAAATTAATTCTGACATTGAGCTTTCAATTAGAGCTAATGTTCCAAAAGCACTGGAGCCTTGGCAGGTTGTACGTAGCCAAGATAATGGCCCATATGCCATAAGAACAATGTTTGGGTGGACGGTTAACGGACCACTCAAAGGAGTGAACAAATATGGAAATAGTGATGATGATGATGATGATGCTGACCGACTTCTTGTGACTGCGAATAGGATTGCTGTAATGAAGTTAGAGGAATTGTGGAATCAGCAGTTTAAGGCTGATTTTCCCGAGACTGTACATGAAGTACATGGCAATGTCAAAAGAAGACCATCAATGCATGGATTTTATGTCCCATTCAGCAAAACTCATCAATGATCATTATTACATCAGTTTACCATTCAGAAATGCTGAAGTGGTTATGCCAATGAATAGGAGAATTGCAGAACAACGTGCTTTATGTCTTCAAAAAAGGTTTAAAGTGAATCCTTCCTTTCATGCAGATTTTACAGCCTTCATGGAGGATGTTAACCAGAAGCGTTATGCAGAAAAGGTACCTGTGGCTGAGCTGGAGAGATGTGATGGACGTCTGTGGTATATATCCCATCACAGTATATATCATCCCAAAAAACACAAAATCCGAGTCGTGTTCGATTTGTGGAGCTTCTTTTCAGGGTGCATCATTGAATAGTATGCTCCTGCCAGGTCCTGATTTAACCAGTTCACTAGTGAGTGTCCTTGTACGATTTAGACTTGAAACTGTTGCCATGATGGCCAAAATCGAATCCATGTTCCATCAAGTAAGAGTTTATCCAGAGTTCACTGCGATGTCTTGAGATTCTTGTGGTGGCCAGAAGGTAACATAAACAACAATCTAGAGGAATACAGAATGGTGGTCCATTTGTTTGGTGCAACATCCTCAGCAAGTTGTTCAAGTTTTGCACTGAGGAAATATGCAGCAGATCAAAAGGATCTATTTGATTCCAAGACACTGGATGTTGTTTTCAACAAATTCCTACGTGGATGACTGTCTTGTTTCTGTTCCTTTCCGAATTAGACGCTGTCCAGTTGTACAAGGATCTCATTAGTATGTGTGCCAACGGAGGATTTAACTTGACAAAATGGATGAGTATCAATCGTGCTCTATTGGCTGCTATCCCAGAGAAAGACAGAGAGACAAATGTGAAGAATCTGGATTTTGATAATGATACTTTGCCCTTGGAAAGAGCTTTGGGAGTGCAATGGTGCGCTGAATCAGATGCCTTTCAGTTCAAAGTTGTAGTTAAGGGCAGACCTCTTACTACGAGAGGAAATCTCTCAGTGGTTAGTTCCATTTATGATCCTCTGGGATTTCTGTCACCTGTGATTTTGTTTGCCAAAAGGATATTGCAAGATCTGTGCAGAGAAGGAATGGGATGGGACAATGTTATTCCTCCTGTATACGTTCAACGTTGGATGAACAGGCTGGATGATCTTCATTGTTTGGAAGTTTTGAAGTCCGAAGATGTATGAAGCCTGATGGGTTCGGAGAAATAACGTCTGCTCAAATGCATCATTTCTCAGATGCAAGCGAGCAGGGATATGGTGTGGTATTCTATTTGCTGCTTTATAATGAGCAACTACTAGCACATTCTACTCTTCTGGTAACCAAGGCAAGAGTTACACCATTAAAACCTATCACAATCCCTCGCCTGGAATTTACAGATGCTACGCTGGCTAGCCGCATTGACAAGATCTGGATGAAAGAACTCAAGATGCCCTTTCAGGATTCAGTTTTTTGGACGGATAGCACTTCAGTACTTAAATATATTCAAAATAAAACCTCAAGATTTAAGTGTTATGTGGCTAACATGGTGTCCGAAATTCTGAAAATGTCAGATGTAACACAGTGGAGATATGTTAGTTCTTCAAGCAATCCAGCAGATCTGGTATCTAGAGGAGTGTAAGTGGAATGTTCTTGAGGAATGAGTTGTGGATTTCTGGTCCCACATTCCTTGTTTGACCACCAGAAGAGTGGCCGAAGGATCCAACAAATCGAGACTGGATATTGTCTCATGATCCTGAGATCAAAAGGAGTACTCTGGTAAACATGGTTGAAGTCAAGGAAGAATTTGACTCTGTATTAGAGGGCTGCATTGGGTTTGGGCTCTTGGCAGCTGAGTTTTACCTTTGCTGCAGTTCGGAGTGGGCAGTAAGAAAATTTTGCGGAAGACCCGCATGGAACGGTGAGATTTGGTGTGTAATAGAAAAGGAGTCAACACATTAAATTGAGAAGAAAATTAAAGCGGCTGCTTAATTGACAAAAGCAAAGCAAGGCAAGTCAGACATCTGGAAACAATTCTCAATTGTCACTGAAAAAAATGGGAAAGAGTTAAACTTAAGTTGCGTGCACAAGGACATAAATCTGGCACCTCTACCCTGAGACATAGAGCCCTGCACGGGCCTCAAATTTAGGCCCTAGCCTGGCCCACATCCGACAGATTATCAGAATTACCGGCCCGAGTCCGACCTGAGCCCGTCTTTTTTTCCCCCTTCTCCTAAAAGAGTTTATACTACTGTTTCGGCTATTAAAATAGTTCAGTTTTGTGTCTAATGGCAAAATTATTATATTTCGTTTTGTTTTTTTATTAAGTTAATTTAGAAAAACGTTTGGAGCATTTTTGTTTGTTAACTAGCCTATAAATTTTTGTTTTTTAAAGTAACGACCAAGCGGCCAGCTGCATGAGCTGATCATAGCCTATGTTTGATCAATTTAGCCTTCTCATATCATCACGACTTGCCTAAAATAAAATCTATAGATATACTAAAACAGTTCACGTATATAACAATGTTTAAACGTTAAACCTGCGCTATAATAATAATGTGCGCTAGCCTATAACTAAGTTTGTGCGGAGAGTGGAAGCTAAAGCGCGCTCTGCAGGACATGAAGGCACCAGCGCAAACACTTGGACTTTTTTCACTGGAAACAAATTAAAATAGCCTACGCCGTCTTTTTTTTTTTTTTTTTTTTTGATAAAGGTAAGAGTAATACATCATTCGGACACAAGGGCTACTTGTATTTGTGTGCACTCACAATACCAACAAAAGGTAGTTATTTTATAAAACAAAGAAAACAAACATGATGCGTTTTCTGCCATCTTGAACAGGAGGCTTCACAAAAAATGAACCGAAGCTGAGCGAATACATGCCTCACAGACATGATAAATATATCTATAGAAAGCTTTAAATTATCACTTAACGAAATAAAAAAATTGAAAACAAAAACTCTTTTATTATAATTTTAATCATAATCAATAAAGATGCATTTATCTCTAAAGGCGCGTCTAATGAGGAGACGGCGAGTCTGGATCAGCAGCTTCATCCTTGCAGCACGGACTCAGAAAACATTAGTTTATTAGTAAATAATTCAAATATCTCCATACTATTTCCCACAGACACATTCGTGGTTATGTTTGCTGGGGTTTTGCAGCAAGCTTTTGCCTATTGCTGAAGTCACTTGCGCACCTGCTTCTGCGGGAAACTAAACACCATCGAGCTGCTCTCAGTCGCGGCAGCACGGTTTCTTGTTGTTTCCACTAGCGCGGCAATTTTTTTCATCGCTAATCGATAGATGTCTACAATATAAAATAAGGAGAAACCCAAAACAGGCCCGATGCCCGGCCCGCGTCTGAACTATGACGTGGAAATTGGCCCGAAGCCCGGCCCTAGAGGCGTAAAAAAGTCGGGGCCCGTCGGGCCCGGCCCTAAATGCAGGGCTCTACTGAGACAGCACACCCATTTTCTAAGTTCTATGTACTTAAGTTAAAGTTATTTCATATTTTGCTTTAGCTTATTTAGCTTACTTAAACTGTTTGTTAACAGTTGGTCATTGCACACTGAGTCTGAACTTTTCGCGTGCGTTTTCCGTTTTTGTTTTCCCTGCATTCCTCATTCTATCAAAATGCATGCTACGGATGCGGAAAGGCAGAAATCGAACCTGATGCGAATTCTTTTATGATGGATGTAAGTTTGGAGGCGGTGTGTAAACGTGATTGACATAAGGTGATGTCGTATTTATTTTTTAACGTGCAAAAATTTCGGACTGGGTGTGCAATGACCTTTAAACTGTTTGTTTAGTAAATCGTTTGCTGCTTATGTATCAAGCAGTAGGCTACTTTTAAAAACTGAGGTGCTACTATTTGTGCTTTTTTTTAACTGTTAATGTTTTATAACGCTAATAAAAAATACCCAAAGTTTTTGTCACATGTGGTGCTTTGGTTTAGCATTAGTTCATCTTATTTAAACGCAATTGTTTAAAGCCTGCTTTTCGGGATGTTAAATTGAACGAATATTTGAGTATTTGTGTAGCCGACATTTTCACAAGCTCTGAGAAAAAGTCCACGGGATCGGGTGGGAGTGGACACAAACATTGCGGGCGGGAGTGGAACACGCAGGTTGCGGGAGTGGGCGGTCCTGGTCAGAAATTCCGTGGGCGGGTGCGGGTTTAAGAAAACAGTCCAGCGCAGGGCTCTACTCTGTATCACATCTCATGAATTACTTCTCGACTTGGATTCAGTTAAAGAAAGCTGTGGCATGGATTCTTCGTTTGAGAAAAATCTTGATGGACCTTAGCAAGGAAAGGAAGCGGCTGCAGGCTGCTCTTGTTTGTTCTGGTACCGATCCATATCAACAGAGGAAGACTATTGACAAGGAAATGTAGATGTTTAAATCTTCTGTGTGTAGGGACTTGCTTTCAGTGGAAGAACTGGAAAAGGCTGAAATGGAAATCATTCAATTCTGTCAAAAGAAGAAATTTGCTGAGGAGCTGATAAGTCTACAAAAGGAAGGAGTAGTCAAGCGAAACAGTCCTCTCTATAGGCTTAATCCCATACTTCAATCTGATATTGTCAAGGTTGGTGGACATCTTGATAAAGCACTGATATCTGAAGAATCTAAGCATCCAATCATATTGGCTAAAGAGTGGCATATTTCTAATCTGATTCTGCGTCAAATTCACGAAGAGGTGGGACATAATGGATGGAATTACATGCTGGCTGACAGTGATATTGGATCCCTGGAGCTAGTGTAGCCATAAGAAGAATTCTTGCAAAATGTGTAGTGTGCAGAAGGTTCCATGGAATTGCTGGCCATCAGCAAATGGCTGATTTGCCTCAAGATCGAATTTCGCCAGACAAACCACCCGTTACATGTGTGGGTATAGATTGTTTTGGCCCTTTTGAGATCAAGCGAGGAAGAACCATCATAAAGCACTACGGAGTCTTCACATGCTTGGCCATTAGAGCCGTTCATATTGAAACGATTGCATCATTAGACACGGATTTATTCATTCATGCACTAAGACGTTCCATTGCTCGACGAGGACAAGTAGCTGAAATACGTTCAGATAATGGAATAAACTTTACAGGAATGTGCCATACAGGAAGCAATACAAAATTGGAACCACAAGCAGATCAATGATGTTCTTCTTCAAAAGAAGATCAAATGGATGTTCAATCCTCCAACCGTTTCCCACCATGGAGGAATTTGGGAAAGACTCATCAGATGGATAAATAAAATTCTGAATTCCATTCCTCGAGGGCAAAGCTTGGATGAAGAAGCCCTTCATACGTTTTTGTGTGAAGTAGAATCTATACTTAACAATCGACTCATAACCAGATCTTCTTTGGATCCCAATGACTTGAAAGCTTTAACACCCAATCATCTTCTTCTTCTAAAAACAACGCTATCATTACCACCTGGATTGTTTATGAAATAAGATTTGTACACTTGTCGTAGATGGTGTCAAATTCAATACTTGGCTAATATATTTTGGAAAAGATGGATTGGTGTATATCTACCTGTACTACAAGAACAGCAAAAGTGGAAGGTAAAGACACGCAACTTTCAGTTGAGAGATGTTGTACTTGTGGTGGATGATAATGCACCTAGTAATTCATGGATCATGGGCAAGATCATTGAAACAATAAAGGACAAAAAAGGGCTCATACGGCAAGTTAAAATCAAGACTATGAGTACCTGTTTGACCAGGCCAATTACAAAAATTTTGTCATCTTCTTGAAGCTGAGGAATCTACAAACTAACTGTGACAGTGACTTTTGAGAGCTCTCAACTGACCTATTTTGACTTTTGACCTTTTGACTTTGACTTGATCGTATACTGATGATCGATCAACTTTACCGACTTAGACTAGTTTTGGGTATTAACTTTACTCTGCTACAAGGATGAACTACATTTGAACTTTTGAACATTTACACCTGCGTACACAAGCATACACATTTTCACATTTCCTAAATACTTTGTAAAAAAAAAAAAAAAAAGAGGTAGAAATATGTGCAACAATGATTTATGAAATGTGTATGTCGTATTGTCTGTATTTTGATTTTGTTGGTGATTATTACAGGTTTAGTGTGTAATAATCAGGGGCTGGAATGTAAATGCAGAAAATGTTTGTCTTTTATTTTGTATTGTGAGTTTGTATTTCCGGGTGTTTGGTCACATGGGTGCAGGTGGATATTTACCTGATTGTGTTTCCTGTTTGACATGCGTGTGTAGAGAGGGGGTGAGTAGTGGGGACGCTCACTTTCTGTTGACCGTTCTAGACCGTTCTAAGTTGTTTTTAATCACACAGTTGTCTGTTACGTCGTGTCAATAAATCTTCAAAAAAGAATACAACGGAAAAGAGCGCGTCATGGATTTATTTCCTTCTGCTTAGCCTCTCAGAGGCTATAGGCTGTCGCTATAAGTAGTATACTTCAAGTATATTTTTAAGTATACTTTATGTATTAAGTACACAAATATCAGTGTACTAGTAGTATACTTGTAAGTGTACTATTTCAATATATACTCCTTGGGACTAAATTGGCCCACTTTCTAGTATATAAAAGTATATTTTTAAGTATAACAGTAGTAAACTAAGTACACAACTCACTGTTTTTAGCTTGTATTGCAACTATACTAAAAGTGAACTTGTAGGTATATTGAGAGTTTACTAATTAAATGCTTGTAGTAGCATTTTTAGTACACTATGAAGTATAGTCTCAGTAAACTACTAGTTTAGTAGTTTTATACTGCAAGTATACTCATAAGTTTAAGTGAACTTTCATACTGTAAGTATACTACTATATCCCTATTTAGGTATTAATTTGTATATACTGTATTCTGTTATATGAATATCTGAACATATAAAACATCCAAAGAACAGGGTATCTTCTTGTAAACAAAAACATTTTATTCTTGCCTCATGCATTATTTTTAAAAACTTTAATGTGGGTAAGTTAAGTAAACAAAATAAAGAAATAAACATTTTGAACAAAAAACTGAAAAAAGACTATGAATTAGATTCAGAATGATAATCAAAATGTAGATGGAGTCCATCAGCACCCCAAAGCTTGACATCTTAGGTACAATCATCTTTCAACTTAAGGCGAGACACTACAGGTGAATAGGGTAAAATTTGTAACTAGCAGATATCACCATGAAACTTTCCCAGTTGATTACCTACGTTAAGATGAGAAAAAAATGTATTACAAAGTTTCTGTAATTTTATGTTTAAATATGCAAATTAGGCATTATCTAATTAAATATGCACTAATTTGCATATATTTTAAAAAACGAAATCTCAGAATTGGATAAAGCCAGGTTCAAAATTCTTTTTTCATTGTGTTCACATATTAGATGGGAAAAAAATTACAGAGGGATTTATGGATATCTACTTTTGTTATCCTGTAAATCAGAATATACTGTCAATAGCCTTAAAAAATGTATTTTCGACATGTTTTTTGGAATAAAATGTTATATAAATCAGGCTAGGAATAATATATTTACAAATCCCTCTGTAATTGTCTTCATAATATAACTAGGTACAAGACTGGAAAGTTTGGTGTATATAGGTGCTACTGAAGTGGAGATTTCGGACTTGGAGTATGAGAGAAAAGTCATTTTGAGAAAACGGGCTTTAAAGATTTATATTGTAAAAATCCACACATTTTTATATGAAAACATTGCTAACAAGCAAAACAACTGGCCAAGTAAATGTTTATAACAATGTAGACCATGAACAATGACAACTGAATAAAACAACATTGCCAAATAAGACCTTCAACTAACCACAGAGAACCACAAATACAGACACAAACTTATCATCAGAACTGCAACTCTAGTCATCTATGTCCATCGGAACACAAAGTTCACCCATGAGGGTTGAAAGCCTAGCTCTCCATGCCTGCACCATATGTAGGCCCCTCACCCCTCTCTTGCTGATGCCTTTTCAGCTTTTTAGCTGTGCTCAGAGTCTTAAAAGTTGAAATGGCCATACTTGCAGCTGCCTCAACTCTACTCTTACCTACAAACACTGTTTTTGGACAGCGGGCCCAAATGACGGAGTTGAGGCACTCATTCGCATTTTGAGTGCCACCATGCTGCATGCGCTGCAGCAGGCTGTCACTTGACATGCGGTGGTATACAGGTATCAGCTTCTGGCCCACCTCCCGAGACAAAAAGTTTCCTGCATGAGTTTCTCCATTTTCCTCCGCTCTCCTATACCAACACCAGGACAGGTAGCACCTGGTGTGCAAGGGGACTTCGTCACAGGACATGCTATGGAGGAGACCAGCCCAGATCTCATTTTTCATTTTCTCTATGGAACCCTGGTTATTTAAAATTGCCCCCCTGCAATAATTTTGTAATGTTTTACATTTTTTGGCCGTTAATTTTCCCAGACCCTTCCCCCCCAATTTGCGTTCAACACTTAATTTTCGTAGTGCTGTGCCCATACGCTTATGGGCATGGTTGATGCATTCTAATTTTACTACCTCATGCCCAGGGTATGGGTTGAGGGATACCACCTCCCTGAATGCAGCACTGTCCCCATCTGACAGCATCTGAATGTATCTCAGCTGGTGGCGACTCACAGACCTGGCCCACATCCTCTTCGCTGCCTCCTGCTCCATAGCCTTGCTTGAGCCCCTAAAATGTTGTGCACAGTCATGCGTTTCTCTCCAGCTGTCAATTTCCTCATCTGTAATCTTTCCCTCATGCCTGGCAGCTTCTTAAAGGGCACAAGCATGGCAATAGGAGGATAGAACCTCAAAGTCGATCACCAATCCCGTAAAAATATCGATGCACACCCCGATCCCATAGTGTGATGTGAACCCTCTTTTCTGCCAAGTGCCATCAAAAGACACACTGATATCTATCACCGCATCTGCATCCTCTCTCAGCAACTCTGCCACATCTGCATCAATATCTGCATAGGCCTGCCTGACCTGCTCCCTGGTCCTGTGAAGTGACTCAAGACCTCTCTCAATTTCTGCCGCTAAAATGAAATGTGTATTGTATCAATAACTGTTCATTTGTTTTGTTTTTATAGATACAGCACACAGAAATCTGTACTGTAAAAGTAAAACTGACCACCGCAACATAATGAATGAGATGGCACTTTATTCTATTCTTATAAATCTTATAAATAAATAAATAATTTCATCAATAAAAAACAAATATTGTTACAGTAATGTTATGTTACAAGGTGGTAACAGCCACACGTACTGGGCTATTTCTGACATTAGAAATTCTAAACCTCCCATCGACAGCTTACGTTCAGATGCGCTTCCCGAGGGCATTTCACTGGGTAATCCATCACTAATTTTCCTTTTCCCCCTTGCAAGTGACAACTGCTGTACTCTTTTCGATGATTGACGCGAAGTCATTTTCATTAATTCACTCAAAAGATCCCGCGGAAAGCTTAACCAAACAAGGAAGCGTCAAAGCATACCATGTCATGTGACGATTCTGAACGAATCACGTTGTCAGAAATTGTCTTCAGCCAATGAGATTGCGCATTTAGAGTTAAATCCCCTCTTTTACTTTCACGATTGGTTGCTGATAAAAAGGAAATGACCATATTTGGATCCGACAGCATTGTAGAGAAGAGAGAGAGCTTTCCAGCAGTATACGTGATGACTGGGTACAGGCAGAGATCGCGGAGCAGCATGTTGATTTAGAACGCCAACTTTTGTTGAATTTATGAGAAATCTACAGACGCAAACAGACAAAGTGCAGTAAAATAAAGACCTAAATGTGTATTTCGGACTTTTTTTCACCACAAGTCTGAAAGAAGACATGTTATTGAAGACAAATATCCAAAAATCTCAAAATTGACCAATAAAAAAAAAACGATGTTTTTGCCTGCCGTGTCTCACCTTAATCCATGAACTTTCCTCTAATATGGAATGTGCAGACCCTCGAGATAAGAAACATCTGTAAAAATACAAAGTGGGTCTCTTTCCTTACTATAACACATCTTGGAGCCCCTTCTCTCTTGGGAGGAATCGAATTGTATGTATAAGGAAAACACAGCCAAAAAAGGTAAAACGCATATGTATGAAATGTGTTGAAAACGCCTAGAGGAAAAACTATTTAAAGAGGACACCGAAAACATTCTGAAGATCTTTTTCTGCAGAAAACTTCTCGCCTTTATTCTCATTTTGTAATAAAGCCTATTTTTTGGCATCAAAACCTCAAGACTTTGAGAGTGATTCTTCATAGAAAAGGCAGAAGCCACCACAAATTGGCGTCACAAACAGGATTGGAAAGGAGCAACAGGGTGGATGACCACTTCGGGCAGAATTTGACAAGCAGCACAAACGGTGGCCACTAAAAAACAGGTAAGCAGTTTTGCTTATATAGTTAGTTTGTGTTGTTTGCTTGTCTGCGCTTGGTGGTAAGCACACTTAGAATTGCTCTTCCAAATTTAAAGAACAAAGAGAGAGAGAAAAAAAGAGGGGTTTGATTCCAGAATAACTAATTGCATGTAATGATCTGTGTTTATTGTTAAGAGGGCCTTGAGGATAACATTAAACGTTAAGCAGATAAAGTATAGGAAAGCGTGCAAAGTCCTTCAGATACCGCTCTGTTAAAGTTGTAGGAAGAATACAGAGGTCTGAACGGGAAGGCAAAAATCCTGCAGAGTGCTGGTTTTTTACTGGGTTGAGGAAAATTCTCGCCTTTATTCTTTATTCGCCTATATGTTTTTTACTGGGTTCTACTCGCTCTTACATCAGTGAAAGAGCTAGTAGAACTGACAAGGTCACTCAAGAAGAGTGTAGTGTAGTCTGTTTTAATGTCTGTGTCTGCGTGAATGATTGTGGTTGTATGAAAAATAAATTCCGTATTGGGTGATGTCTCTAGTAAATACTCCTCCAGCAGCTATTCAGCTGAGCCCACCTGCAGCAGTCCCTCCAAATGCACACCACATTCCTGTACCCATCATTAATGTCTATACTCAACAACCAGAGACAATAGAATGGAAAAGAAAACCAGTACAAACAAATGGGAGTAACGAGTAGACCAGACGAAATCCAACTGAACAGACAGAACTATAAATACACAGGTAAATCATAGATAACAAGACGAACATGGCTGGACAAGAATTAACTGATGATTACATTTAACAAGGACAGGAAACAAACCAAATAAGGAAACATAAGGCAGGAACACGACACACACGACAGAACCCTGACACAGTGTGTCTACAAACAAAAAATAAAAGTGTAACAATGCCCATTCTTGTGTCAAATCAGACTCCTGTTAATTTGTTAGGGAGAGATGCATTATGTAAATTGGGGCTACAAATTTGGTGTTCTCCAGAAGGAGTCTATATAGACACAATAGGAGTAGAAACTCAGATGATGGTTGTAGAGCCAAAAGCAAACGTTTATTGGATAGGACAGATATAACAAGATGTGAGACAGACAGTCAATAAATGGGGAAAGTTTATTGAAGCACAGATACCAGAAGCACAGTGGCCAAAATCAAAATTTCATTGCACGATGTTTGATCCCGAAAGAGATGAAAAAATAGAACAAAAATGGCAGGAAGAAACAAAAGGAGAGCAAATTGAAATAGTCTCACAGTACATCATAATAGGTAAACAGGGAGCAGCTTTAAATATACCAGATTGTGAATGTGTGAAAAAATGGTTCAATGTAACAGATTCTGTGCCACATGTGTCTTTATATGTAGGAAAAAATTGGGAAGCAAAAGATTTAGGACTAATGATGAAAAAGACAGAACAAAGCAAATGGGAACCAACAGAACATCCGTTGATTTTTCACTCAGCTGACAAAAATCACATCAAAATTTTGTGTGCAACTAGTTTGATGGGAATTCCTCAGGAAGTGGTTATTAGTCAAAAGAAACTGACGCAGATGACTGCAACATCCGAATTAATAGACACTCCTGACACTGAACTATTTAAGGAAGTAGAGCGGCAGGTACCAACTGTAATATGGTCTCAACATGACTCAGATATAGGATTAATAAAATCAGCAAACCCAGTGAGAGTACAACTTAAGCCAGATGCACGTCTGCCCAGAAAATCACAATACCCTTTGCGTCCTGATGCTGTATAAAAAACACTATTGAAGGGTTAGTGAAGGCAGGAGTATTAATAGAAACAACTAGTTATTGTAACACTCCAATTATGCCTGTGATTAAAGCAGACAAAACAGGTGGCGTCTTGTGCATGACTTACCAGCAATCAATGAAATAGTAGAGGATATGCCAGCTGAGGTACCAAACCCACACACGCTACTGACGAATGTCCCTCCTGATGCAAAATACTTTACGGTAATTGATCTCTGTTCGGCCAACTTTAGTGTTCCACTAGCAGAAGAGAGTAGATATTTATTTGCATTTACATATGCTGGTAAACAGTATACTTATATACCAGAATCCCACAAGGGTTTAAACATTCGGCACATTTATTCAATCAAATTCTAAAGGCAGATTTAGAAGGTCTTATGATAGACAGTACACTACTACAATATATGGATGATTTGATTATTTGTTCTTCCTCAAGCTCCAGGTGAGGCTTGAACTCAAAACCTCAGCAAATTAACCCATGAACTTTTATCTAACTGATTACAGCCATGTGATTTTGAACCGATCTTTTATGTTAGGCATTGGACTACATTGCCATTGAAATGTCTCTCACTTTCTAAAAGCTTGCTCCAGGTGAGGCTCGAACTCACAACCTCGCCATTGCTCTGCTTCGTACTGCCTTATAAGTACCGCGCGCTGGCCGATTGCGCCACTGGAGCTCCTCACTGGTTTCACCACTGGCGCGGTTGACTCAAATGCATATAACCAAATACTATAGTCTTTAGGTATAGTGATCTTTCAACTTAATCCATGAAATTGTATCTAACTGATTACAGCCATGTGATTTTCAACTGATCTTTTATGTTAGGATTTGGACTACATTGCCATTGAAATGTCTCTCACTTTCTAAAAGCTTGCTCCAGGTGAGGCTCGAACTCACAACCTCGGCATTGCTCTGCTGCGTACTGCCTTATAAGTACCGCGCGCTGGCCGATTGCGCCACTGGAGCTCCTTGTTAGTTTTTCCACTGGAGCTCCTCACTGGTTTCACCACTGGCGCTGTTGACTCAAATGCATATTACCAAACACTTTAGTCTTTAGGTACAGTGATCTTTCAACTGAATCCATGAACTTTCCTCTGAATGATAACAGCCATCTGATTTTCAACTGATCTTTTATGTTAGGCTTTGGACTACACTGCCCCTGAAGTGTCTACTGCTTTCTAAAACCTTGCTCCAGGTGAGGCTCGAGCTCAAAACCTCAGCAAATTAAAGCATGAAATTTTATCTAACTGATTACAGCCATGTGATTTTGAACCGATCTTTTATGTTAGGCTTTGGACTCCATTGCTACTGAAATGTCTGTCGCTAACCTATTGCGTCACTGGAGCTGTTGACTCAAATGCATATTACCAAACACTATAGTCTTTAGGTCCAGTGATCTTTCAACTGAATCCATGAACTTTCCTCTAAATGATAATAGCCATCTTATTTTCAACTGATCTTTTATGATAGGCTTTGGACTACATTGCCATTGAAATGTCTCTCACTTTCTAAAAGCTTGCTCCAGGTGAGGCTCGAACTCACAACCTCGGCATTGCTCTGCTTCGTACTGCCTTATAAGTACCACGCGCTGGCCGATTGCGCCACTGGAGCTCCTCACTGGATTCACCACTGGCGCTGTTGACTCAAATGCATATTACCAAACACTTTTGTCTTTAGGTACAGTGATCTTTCAACTGAATCCATGAACTTTCCTAAATGATAATAGCCATCTGATTATCAACTGATCTTTTATGTTAGGCATTGGACTACATTGCCATTGAAATTTCTCTCACTTTCTAAAACCTTGCTCCAGGTGAGGCTCGAACTCACAACCTCGGCATTGCTCTGCTTCGTACTGCCTTATAAGTACCGCACGCTGGCCGATTGCGCCACTGGAGCTCCTCACTGGATTCACCACTGGCGCTGTTGACTCAAATGCATATAACCAAATACTATAGTCTTTAGGTATAGTGATCTTTCAACTTAATCCATGAAATAGTATCTAACTGATTACAGCTATGTGATTTTCAATAGATCTTTTATGTTAGGCTTTGGACTACATTGCCATTGAAATGTCTCTCACTTTCTAAAAGCTTGCTCCAGGTGAGGCTCGAACTCACAACCTCGGCATTGCTCTGCTTCGTACTGCCTTATAAGTACCGCACGCTGGCCGATTGCGCCACTGGAGCTCCTCACTGGTTTCACCACTGGCGCTGTTGACTCAAATGCATATTACCAAACACTTTAGTCTTTAGGTACAGTGATCTTTCAACTGAATCCAGTAACTTTCCTCTGAATGATAACAGCCATTTGATTTTCAACTGATCTTTTATGTTAGGCTTTGGATTACACTGCCCCTGAAGTGTCTACTGCTTTCTAAAACCTTGCTCCAGGTGAGGCTCGAACTCACAACCTCGGCATTGCTCTGCTTCGTACTGCCTTATAAGTACCGCGCGCGGGCCGATTGCGCCACTGGAGCTCCTCACTGGTTTCACCACTGGCGCGGTTGACTCAAATGCATATAACCAAATACTATTGTCTTTAGGTATAGTGATCTTTCAACTTAATCCATGAAATTGTATCTAACTGATTACATCCATGTGATTTTCAATTGATCTTTTATGTTAGGCTTTGGACTACATTGCCATTGAAATGTCTCTCACTTTCTAAAAGCTTGCTCCAGGTGAGGCTCGAACTCACAACATCGGCATTGCTCTGCTGCGTACTGCCTTATAAGTACCGCGCGCTGGCCGATTGCGCCACTGGAGCGCCTCACTGGTTTTTCCACTGGAGCTCCTCACTGGTGCTGTTGACTCAAATGCATATTACCAAACACTTTAGTCTTTAGGTACAGTGATCTTTCAACTGAATCCAGTAACTTTCCTCTGAATGATAACAGCCATCTGATTTTCAATTGATCTTTTATGTTAGGCTTTGGACTACATTGCCATTGAAATGTCTCTCACTTTCTAAATGCTTGCTCCAGGTGAGGCTCGAACTCACAACCTCGGCATTGCTCTGCTGCGTACTGCCTTATAAGTACCGCGCGCTGACCGATTGCGCCACTGGAGCTCCTCACTGGTTTCACCACTGGAGCTGTTGACTCAAATGCATATTAACAAACCCAATGGTCTTTAGCTACAGAGATCTTTAGGTAGAGATCATTTCTGTTAGATTTTGGACTCCATTGCTACTGAAATATCTCTCTTTTTCTAAAACCTTGCTGCAGGTGAGGCTCGAACTCAAAACCTCAGCAAATTAACACATGAACTTTTATCTAACTGATTACAGCCATGTGATTTTGAACCTATCTTTTATGTTAGGCTTTGGACTCCATTGCTACTGAGATGTCTCCTGCTTTCTAAAACCTTGCTCCAGGTGAGGTTCGAACTCACAATCTCGGCATTGCTCTGCTTCGTACAGCCTCATAAGTACTGCGCGCTGGCCGATTGCACCACTAATCTTTCAACTTAATCCATGAAATTGTATCTAACTGATTACAGCCATGTGATTTTCAACTGATCTTTTATGTTAGGATTTGGACTACATTGCCATTGAAATGTCTCTCACTTTCTAAAAGCTTGCTCCAGGTGAGGCTCGAACTCACAACCTCGGCATTGCTCTGCTGCGTACTGCCTTATAAGTACCGCGCGCTGGCCGATTGCGCCACTGGAGCTCCTTGTTAGTTTTTCCACTGGAGCTCCTCACTGGTTTCACCACTGGCGCTGTTGACTCAAATGCATATTACCAAACACTTTAGTCTTTAGGTACAGTGATCTTTCAACTGAATCCATGAACTTTCCTCTGAATGATAACAGCCATCTGATTTTCAACTGATCTTTTATGTTAGGCTTTGGACTACACTGCCCCTGAAGTGTCTACTGCTTTCTATAACCTTGCTCCAGGTGAGGCTCGAGCTCAAAACCTCAGCAAATTAAAGCATGAAATTTTATCTAACTGATTACAGCCATGTGATTTTGAACCGATCTTTTATGTTAGGCTTTGGACTCCATTGCTACTGAAATGTCTGTCGCTAACCTATTGCGTCACTGGAGCTGTTGACTCAAATGCATATTACCAAACACTATAGTCTTTAGGTCCAGTGATCTTTCAACTGAATCCATGAACTTTCCTCTAAATGATAATAGCCATCTTATTTTCAACTGATCTTTTATGATAGGCTTTGGACTACATTGCCATTGAAATGTCTCTCACTTTCTAAAAGCTTGCTCCAGGTGAGGCTCGAACTCACAACCTCGGCATTGCTCTGCTTCGTACTGCCTTATAAGTACCACGCGCTGGCCGATTGCGCCACTGGAGCTCCTCACTGGATTCACCACTGGCGCTGTTGACTCAAATGCATATTACCAAACACTTTTGTCTTTAGGTACAGTGATCTTTCAACTGAATCCATGAACTTTCCTAAATGATAATAGCCATCTGATTATCAACTGATCTTTTATGTTAGGCATTGGACTACATTGCCATTGAAATTTCTCTCACTTTCTAAAACCTTGCTCCAGGTGAGGCTCGAACTCACAACCTCGGCATTGCTCTACTTCGTACTGCCTTATAAGTACCGCACGCTGGCCGATTGCGCCACTGGAGCTCCTCACTGGATTCACCACTGGCGCTGTTGACTCAAATGCATATAACCAAATACTATAGTCTTTAGGTATAGTGATCTTTCAACTTAATCCATGAAATAGTATCTAACTGATTACAGCTATGTGATTTTCAATAGATCTTTTATGTTAGGCTTTGGACTACATTGCCATTGAAATGTCTCTCACTTTCTAAAAGCTTGCTCCAGGTGAGGCTCGAACTCACAACCTCGGCATTGCTCTGCTTCGTACTGCCTTATAAGTACCGCGCGCTGGCCGATTGCGCCACTGGAACTCCTCACTGGTTTCACCACTGGCGCTGTTGACTCAAATGCATATTACCAAACACTTTAGTCTTTAGGTACAGTGATCTTTCAACTGAATCCAGTAACTTTCCTCTGAATGATAACAGCCATTTGATTTTCAACTGATCTTTTATGTTAGGCTTTGGACTACATTGCCATTGAAATGTCTCTCACTTTCTAAAAGCTTGCTCCAGGTGAGGCTCGAACTCACAACCTCGGCATTGCTCTGCTGCGTACTGCCTTATAAGTACCGTGCGCTGGCCGATTGCGCCACTGGAGCGCCTCACTGGTTTTTCCACTGGAGCTCCTCACTGGTGCTGTTGACTCAAATGCATATTACCAAACACTTTAGTCTTTAGGTACAGTGATCTTTCAACTGAATCCAGTAACTTTCCTCTGAATGATAACAGCCATCTGATTTTCAATTGATCTTTTATGTTAGGCTTTGGACTACATTGCCATTGAAATGTCTCTCACTTTCTAAATGCTTGCTCCAGGTGAGGCTCGAACTCACAACCTCGGCATTGCTCTGCTGCGTACTGCCTTATAAGTACCGCGCGCTGACCTATTGCGCCACTGGAGCTCCTCACTGGTTTCACCACTGGAGCTGTTGACTCAAAAGCATATTAACAAACACAATGGTCTTTAGCTACAGAGATCTTTAGGTAGAGATCATTTCTGTTAGATTTTGGACTCCATTGCTACTGAAATATCTCTCTTTTTCTAAAACCTTGCTCCAGGTGAGGCTTGAACTCAAAACTTTAGGCTTTGGACTACACTGCCCCTGAAGTGTCTACTGCTTTCTAAAACCTTGCTCCAGGTGAGGCTCGAACTCACAACCTCGGCATTGCTCTGCTTTGTACTGCCTTATAAGTACCGCGCGCTGGCCGATTGCGCCACTGGAGCTCCTCACTGGTTTCACCACTGGCGCGGTTGACTGAAATGCATATAACCAAATACTATTGTCTTTAGGTATAGTGATCTTTCAACTTAATCCATGAAATTGTATCTAACTGATTACAGCCATGTGATTTTCAATTGATCTTTTATGTTAGGCTTTGGACTACATTGCCATTGAAATGTCTCTCACTTTCTAAATGCTTGCTCCAGGTGAGGCTTGAACTCAAAACCTCAGCAAATTAACCCATGAACTTTTATCTAACTGATTACAGCCATGTGATTTTGAACCGATCTTTTATGTTAGGCTTTGGACTCCATTGCTACTGAAATGCCTCTCGCTAACCTATTGCGTCACTGGAGCTGTTGACTCAAATGCATATTACCAAACACTATAGTCTTTAGGTACAGTGATCTTTCAACTGAATCCATGAACTTTCCTAAATGATAATAGCCATCTGATTTTCAACTGATCTTTTATGTTAGGCATTGGACTACATTGCCATTGAAATTTTTCTCACTTTCTAAAACCTTGCTCCAGGTGAGGCTCGAACTCACATCCTCGGCATTGCTCTGCTGCGTACTGCCTTATAAGTACCGCGCGCTGACCGATTGCGCCACTGGAGCTGCTGACTCAGATGCATACAGTGATCTTTAGGTAGAGATCATTTCTGTTAGATTTTGGACTCCATTGCTACTGAAATATCTCTCTTTTTCTAAAACCTTGCTGCAGGTGAGGCTCGAACTCAAAACCTCAGCAAATTAACCCATGAACTTTTATCTAACTGATTACAGCCATGTGATTTTGAACCTATCTTTTATGTTAGGCTTTGGACTACATTGCCATTGAAATGTCTCTCACTTTCTAAAAGCTTGCTCCAGGTGAGGCTCGAACTCACAACCTCGGCATTGCTCTGCTTCGTACTGCCTTATAAGTACCGCGCGCTGGCCGATTTCGCCACTGGAGCTCTTCACTGATTTCACCACTGGCGCTGTTGACTCAAATGCATATTACCAAACACTTTAGTCTTTAGGTGCAGTGATCTTTCAACTGAATCCAGTAACTTTCCTCTGAATGATAACAGCCATTTGATTTTCAACTGATCTTTTATGTTAGGCTTTGGACTACACTGCCCCTGAAGTGTCTACTGCTTTCTAAAACCTTGCTCCAGGTGAGGCTCGAACTCACAACCTCGGCATTGCTCTGCTGCGTACTGCCTTATAAGTACCGCGCGCTGACCGATTGCGCCACTGGAGCTCCTCACTGGTTTCACCACTGGAGCTGTTGACTCAAATGCATATAACCAAATACTATTGTCTTTAGGTATAGTGATCTTTCAACTTAATCCATGAAATTGTATCTAACTGATTACATCCATGTGATTTTCAATTGATCTTTTATGTTAGGCTTTGGACTACATTGCCATTGAAATGTCTCTCACTTTCTAAAACCTTGCTCCAGGTGAGGCTCGAACTCACAACCTCGGCATTGCTCTGCTTCATACTGCCTTATAAGTACCGCGCACTGGCCGATTGCGCCACTGGAGCTCCTCACTGGTTTCACCACTGGAGCTGTTGACTCAAATGCATATTAACAAAGACAATGGTCTTTAGCTACAGAGATCTTTAGGTAGAGATCATTTCTGTTAGATTTTGGACTCCATTGCTACTGAAATATCTCTCTTTTTCTAAAACCTTGCTCCAGGTGAGGCTTGAACTCAAAACCTCAGCAAATTAACCCATGAACTTTTATCTAACTGATTACAGCCATGTGATTTTGAACCGATCTTTTATGTTAGGCTTTGGACTCCATTGCTACTGAAATGTCTCTCGCTAACCTATTGCGTCACTGGAGCTGTTGACTCAAATGCATATTACCAAACACTATAGTCTTTAGGTACAGTGATCTTTCAACTGAATCCATGAACTTTCCTAAATGATAATAGCCATCTGATTTTCAACTGATCTTTTATGTTAGGCATTGGACTACATTGCCATTGAAATTTCTCTCACTTTCTAAAACCTTGCTCCAGGTGAGGCTTGAACTCACATCCTCGGCATTGTTCTGCTGCGTACTGCCTTATAAGTACCACGCGCTGGCCGATTGCGCCACTGGAGCGCCTCGTTAGCTTTTCCACTGGAGCTCCTCACTGGTTTCACCACTGGCACTGTTGACTCAAATGCATATTACCAAACACTTTAGTCTTTAGGTACAGTGATCTTTCAACTGAATCCATGAACTTTCCTCTGAATGATAACAGCCATCTGATTTTCAACTGATCTTTTATGTTAGGCTTTGGACTACACTGCCCCTTAAGTGTCTACTGCTTTCTAAAACCTTGCTCCAGGTGAGGCTCGAGCTGAAAACCTCAGCAAATTAACGCATTAACTTTTATCTAACTGATTACAGCCATGTGATTTTGAACCGATCTTTTATGTTAGGCTTTGGACTCCATTGCTACTGAAATGTCTGTCGCTAACCTATTGCGTCACTGGAGCTGTTGACTCAAATGCATATTACCAAACACTATAGTCTTTAGGTCCAGTGATCTTTCAACTGAATCCATGAACTTTCCTCTAAATGATAATAGCCATCTTATTTTCAACTGATCTTTTATGTTAGGCTTTGGACTACATTGCCATTGAAATGTCTCTCACTTTCTAAAAGCTTGCTCCAGGTAAGGCTCGAACTCACAACCTCGGCATTGCTCTGCTTCGTACTGCCTTATAAGTACCGCGCGCTGGCCTATTGCGCCACTGGAGCTCCTCACGGGTTTCACCACTGGTGCTGTTGACTCAAATGCATATTACCAAACACTTTAGTCTTTAGGTACAGTGATCTTTCAACTGAATCCAGTAACTTTCCTCTCAATGATAACAGCCATCTGATTTTCAACTGATCTTTTATGTTAGGCTTTGGACTACACTGCCCCTGAAGTGTCTACTGCTTTCTAAAACCTTGCTCCAGGTGAGGCTCGAACTCACAACCTCGGCATTGCTCCGCTTCCGTACTGCCTTATAAGTACCGCACGCTGGCCGATTGTGCCACTGGAGCTCCTCACTGGTTTCACCACTGGCGCTGTTGACTCAAATGCATATAACCAAATACTATAGTCTTTAGGTATAGTGATCTTTCAACTTAATCCATGAAATTGTATCTAACTGATTACAGCCATGTGATTTTCAATTGATCTTTTATGTTAGGCTTTGGACTACGTTGCCATTGAAATGTCTCTCACTTTCTAAATGCTTGCTCCAGGTGAGGCTCGAACTCACAACCTCGGCATTGCTCTGCTTCGTACTGCCTTATAAGTACCGCTCGCTGACCGATTGCGCCACTGGAGCTCCTCACTGGTTTCACCACTGGAGCTGTTGACTCAAATGCATATTAACAAACACAATGGTCTTTAGCTACAGAGATCTTTAGGTAGAGATCATTTCTGTTAGATTTTGGACTCCATTGCTACTGAAATATCTCTCTTTTTCTAAAACCTTGCTCCAGGTGAGGCTTGAACTCAAAACCTCAGCAAATTAACCCATGAACTTTTATCTAACTGATTACAGCCATGTGATTTTGAACCGATCTTTTATGTTAGGCTTTGGACTCCATTGCTACTGAAATGCCTCTCGCTAACCTATTGCGTCACTGGAGCTGTTGACTCAAATGCATATTACCAAACACTATAGTCTTTAGGTACAGTGATCTTTCAACTGAATCCATGAACTTTCCTAAATGATAATAGCCATCTGATTTTCAACTGATCTTTTATGTTAGGCATTGGACTACATTGCCATTGAAATGTCTCTCACTTTCTAAAACCTTGCTCCAGGTGAGGCTCGAACTCACATCCTCGGCATTGCTCTGCTGCGTACTGCCTTATAAGTACCGCGCGCTGACCGATTGCGCGACTGGAGCTGCTGACTCAGATGCATACAGTGATCTTTAGGTAGAGATCATTTCTGTTAGATTTTGGACTCCATTGCTACTGAAATATCTCTCTTTTTCTAAAACCTTGCTGCAGGTGACGCTCGAACTCAAAACCTCAGCAAATTAACCCATGAACTTTTATCTAACTGATTACAGCCATGTGATTTTGAACCTATCTTTTACGTTAGGCTTTGGACTCCATTGCTACTGAGATGTCTCCTGCTTTCTAAAACCTTGCTCCAGGTGAGGTTTGAACTCACAACCTCGGGATTGCTCTGCTTCGTACTGCCTTATAAGTACCGCGCGCTGGCCGATTGCGCCACTGGAGCTCCTCACTGGTTTCACCACTGGCGCTGTTGACTCAAATGCATATTACCAAACACTTTAGTCTTCAGGTACAGTGATCTTTCAACTGAATCCAGTAACTTTCCTCTGAATGATAACAGCCATTTGATTTTCAACTGATCTTTTATGTTAGGCTTTGGACTACACTGCCCCTGAAGTGTCTACTGCTTTCTAAAACCTTGCTCCAGGTGAGGCTCGAACTCACAACCTCGGCATTGCTCTGCTTCGTACTGCCTTATAAGTACCGCGCGCTGGCCGATTGCGCCACTGGAGCTCCTCACTGGTTTCACCACTGGCGCGGTTGACTCAAATGCATATAACCAAATACTATTGTCTTTAGGTATAGTGATCTTTCAACTTAATCCATGAAATTGTATCTAACTGATTACAGCCATGTGATTTTCAATTGATCTTTTATGTTAGGCTTTGGACTACATTGCCATTGAAATGTCTCTCACTTTCTAAAAGCTTGCTCCAGGTGAGGCTCGAACTCACAACCTCGGCATTGCTTTGCTTCGTACTGCCTTATAAGTACCGCGCGCTGGCCGATTGCGCCACTGGAGCTCCTCACTGGTTTCACCACTGGCGCTGTTGACTCAAATGCATATTACCAAACACTTTAGTCTTTAGGTACAGTGATCTTTCAACTGAATCCAGTAACTTTCCTCTGAATGATAACAGCCATTTGATTTTCAACTGATCTTTTATGTTAGGCTTTGGACTACACTGCCCCTGAAGTGTCTACTGCTTTCTAAAACCTTGCTCCAGGTGAGGCTCGAACTCACAACCTCGGCATTGCTCTGCTTCGTACTGCCTTATAAGTACCGCGCGCTGGCCGATTTCGCCACTGGAGCTCTTCACTGATTTCACCACTGGCGCTGTTGACTCAAATGCATATTACCAAACACTTTAGTCTTTAGGTGCAGTGATCTTTCAACTGAATCCAGTAACTTTCCTCTGAATGATAACAGCCATTTGATTTTCAACTGATCTTTTATGTTAGGCTTTGGACTACACTGCCCCTGAAGTGTCTACTGCTTTCTAAAACCTTGCTCCAGGTGAGGCTCGAACTCACAACCTCGGCATTGCTCTGCTGCGTACTGCCTTATAAGTACCGCGCGCTGACCGATTGCGCCACTGGAGCTCCTCACTGGTTTCACCACTGGAGCTGTTGACTCAAATGCATATAACCAAATACTATTGTCTTTAGGTATAGTGATCTTTCAACTTAATCCATGAAATTGTATCTAACTGATTACATCCATGTGATTTTCAATTGATCTTTTATGTTAGGCTTTGGACTACATTGCCATTGAAATGTCTCTCACTTTCTAAAACCTTGCTCCAGGTGAGGCTCGAACTCACAACCTCGGCATTGCTCTGCTTCATACTGCCTTATAAGTACCGCGCACTGGCCGATTGCGCCACTGGAGCTCCTCACTGGTTTCACCACTGGAGCTGTTGACTCAAATGCATATTAACAAAGACAATGGTCTTTAGCTACAGAGATCTTTAGGTAGAGATCATTTCTGTTAGATTTTGGACTCCATTGCTACTGAAATATCTCTCTTTTTCTAAAACCTTGCTCCAGGTGAGGCTTGAACTCAAAACCTCAGCAAATTAACCCATGAACTTTTATCTAACTGATTACAGCCATGTGATTTTGAACCGATCTTTTATGTTAGGCTTTGGACTCCATTGCTACTGAAATGTCTCTCGCTAACCTATTGCGTCACTGGAGCTGTTGACTCAAATGCATATTACCAAACACTATAGTCTTTAGGTACAGTGATCTTTCAACTGAATCCATGAACTTTCCTAAATGATAATAGCCATCTGATTTTCAACTGATCTTTTATGTTAGGCATTGGACTACATTGCCATTGAAATTTCTCTCACTTTCTAAAACCTTGCTCCAGGTGAGGCTTGAACTCACATCCTCGGCATTGTTCTGCTGCGTACTGCCTTATAAGTACCACGCGCTGGCCGATTGCGCCACTGGAGCGCCTCGTTAGCTTTTCCACTGGAGCTCCTCACTGGTTTCACCACTGGCACTGTTGACTCAAATGCATATTACCAAACACTTTAGTCTTTAGGTACAGTGATCTTTCAACTGAATCCATGAACTTTCCTCTGAATGATAACAGCCATCTGATTTTCAACTGATCTTTTATGTTAGGCTTTGGACTACACTGCCCCTTAAGTGTCTACTGCTTTCTAAAACCTTGCTCCAGGTGAGGCTCGAGCTGAAAACCTCAGCAAATTAACGCATTAACTTTTATCTAACTGATTACAGCCATGTGATTTTGAACCGATCTTTTATGTTAGGCTTTGGACTCCATTGCTACTGAAATGTCTGTCGCTAACCTATTGCGTCACTGGAGCTGTTGACTCAAATGCATATTACCAAACACTATAGTCTTTAGGTCCAGTGATCTTTCAACTGAATCCATGAACTTTCCTCTAAATGATAATAGCCATCTTATTTTCAACTGATCTTTTATGTTAGGCTTTGGACTACATTGCCATTGAAATGTCTCTCACTTTCTAAAAGCTTGCTCCAGGTAAGGCTCAAACTCACAACCTCGGCATTGCTCTGCTTCGTACTGCCTTATAAGTACCGCGCGCTGGCCTATTGCGCCACTGGAGCTCCTCACGGGTTTCACCACTGGTGCTGTTGACTCAAATGCATATTACCAAACACTTTAGTCTTTAGGTACAGTGATCTTTCAACTGAATCCAGTAACTTTCCTCTCAATGATAACAGCCATCTGATTTTCAACTGATCTTTTATGTTAGGCTTTGGACTACACTGCCCCTGAAGTGTCTACTGCTTTCTAAAACCTTGCTCCAGGTGAGGCTCGAACTCACAACCTCGGCATTGCTCCGCTTCCGTACTGCCTTATAAGTACCGCACGCTGGCCGATTGTGCCACTGGAGCTCCTCACTGGTTTCACCACTGGCGCTGTTGACTCAAATGCATATAACCAAATACTATAGTCTTTAGGTATAGTGATCTTTCAACTTAATCCATGAAATTGTATCTAACTGATTACAGCCATGTGATTTTCAATTGATCTTTTATGTTAGGCTTTGGACTACGTTGCCATTGAAATGTCTCTCACTTTCTAAATGCTTGCTCCAGGTGAGGCTCGAACTCACAACCTCGGCATTGCTCTGCTTCGTACTGCCTTATAAGTACCGCTCGCTGACCGATTGCGCCACTGGAGCTCCTCACTGGTTTCACCACTGGAGCTGTTGACTCAAATGCATATTAACAAACACAATGGTCTTTAGCTACAGAGATCTTTAGGTAGAGATCATTTCTGTTAGATTTTGGACTCCATTGCTACTGAAATATCTCTCTTTTTCTAAAACCTTGCTCCAGGTGAGGCTTGAACTCAAAACCTCAGCAAATTAACCCATGAACTTTTATCTAACTGATTACAGCCATGTGATTTTGAACCGATCTTTTATGTTAGGCTTTGGACTCCATTGCTACTGAAATGCCTCTCGCTAACCTATTGCGTCACTGGAGCTGTTGACTCAAATGCATATTACCAAACACTATAGTCTTTAGGTACAGTGATCTTTCAACTGAATCCATGAACTTTCCTAAATGATAATAGCCATCTGATTTTCAACTGATCTTTTATGTTAGGCATTGGACTACATTGCCATTGAAATGTCTCTCACTTTCTAAAACCTTGCTCCAGGTGAGGCTCGAACTCACATCCTCGGCATTGCTCTGCTGCGTACTGCCTTATAAGTACCGCGCGCTGACCGATTGCGCGACTGGAGCTGCTGACTCAGATGCATACAGTGATCTTTAGGTAGAGATCATTTCTGTTAGATTTTGGACTCCATTGCTACTGAAATATCTCTCTTTTTCTAAAACCTTGCTGCAGGTGACGCTCGAACTCAAAACCTCAGCAAATTAACCCATGAACTTTTATCTAACTGATTACAGCCATGTGATTTTGAACCTATCTTTTACGTTAGGCTTTGGACTCCATTGCTACTGAGATGTCTCCTGCTTTCTAAAACCTTGCTCCAGGTGAGGTTTGAACTCACAACCTCGGGATTGCTCTGCTTCGTACTGCCTTATAAGTACCGCGCGCTGGCCGATTGCGCCACTGGAGCTCCTCACTGGTTTCACCACTGGCGCTGTTGACTCAAATGCATATTACCAAACACTTTAGTCTTCAGGTACAGTGATCTTTCAACTGAATCCAGTAACTTTCCTCTGAATGATAACAGCCATTTGATTTTCAACTGATCTTTTATGTTAGGCTTTGGACTACACTGCCCCTGAAGTGTCTACTGCTTTCTAAAACCTTGCTCCAGGTGAGGCTCGAACTCACAACCTCGGCATTGCTCTGCTTCGTACTGCCTTATAAGTACCGCGCGCTGGCCGATTGCGCCACTGGAGCTCCTCACTGGTTTCACCACTGGCGCGGTTGACTCAAATGCATATAACCAAATACTATTGTCTTTAGGTATAGTGATCTTTCAACTTAATCCATGAAATTGTATCTAACTGATTACAGCCATGTGATTTTCAATTGATCTTTTATGTTAGGCTTTGGACTACATTGCCATTGAAATGTCTCTCACTTTCTAAAAGCTTGCTCCAGGTGAGGCTCGAACTCACAACCTCGGCATTGCTTTGCTTCGTACTGCCTTATAAGTACCGCGCGCTGGCCGATTGCGCCACTGGAGCTCCTCACTGGTTTCACCACTGGCGCTGTTGACTCAAATGCATATTACCAAACACTTTAGTCTTTAGGTACAGTGATCTTTCAACTGAATCCAGTAACTTTCCTCTGAATGATAACAGCCATTTGATTTTCAACTGATCTTTTATGTTAGGCTTTGGACTACACTGCCCCTGAAGTGTCTACTGCTTTCTAAAACCTTGCTCCAGGTGAGGCTCGAACTCACAACCTCGGCATTGCTCTGCTTCGTACTGCCTTATAAGTACCGCGCGCTGGCCGATTGCGCCACTGGAGCTCCTCACTGGTTTCACCACTGGCGCGGTTGACTCAAATGCATATAACCAAATACTATTGTCTTTAGGTATAGTGATCTTTCAACTTAATCCATGAAATTGTATCTAACTGATTACAGCCATGCGATTTTCAATTGATCTTTTATGTTAGGCTTTGGACTACATTGCCATTGAAATGTCTCTCACTTTCTAAAAGCTTGCTCCAGGTGAGGCTCGAACTCACAACCTCGGCATTGCTCTGCCTCGTACTGCCTTATAAGTACTGCGCGCTGGCCGATTGCGCCACTGGAGCTCCTCACTGGTTTCACCACTGGCGCTGTTGACTCAAATGCATATTACCAAACACTTTAGTCTTTAGGTACAGTGATCTTTCAACTGAATCCAGTAACTTTCCTCTGAATGATAACAGCCATTTGATTTTCAACTGATCTTTTATGTTAGGCTTTGGACTACACTGCCCCTGAAGTGTCTACTGCTTTCTAAAACCTTGCTCCAGGTGAGGCTCGAACTCACAACCTCGGCATTGCTCTGCTTCGTACTGCCTTATAAGTACCGCGCGCTGGCCGATTGCGCCACTGGAGCTCCTCACTGGTTTCACCACTGGCGCGGTTGACTGAAATGCATATAACCAAATACTATTGTCTTTAGGTATAGTGATCTTTCAACTTAATCCATGAAATTGTATCTAACTGATTACAGCCATGTGATTTTCAATTGATCTTTTATGTTAGGCTTTGGACTACATTGCCATTGAAATGTCTCTCACTTTCTAAATGCTTGCTCCAGGTGAGGCTTGAACTCAAAACCTCAGCAAATTAACCCATGAACTTTTATCTAACTGATTACAGCCATGTGATTTTGAACCGATCTTTTATGTTAGGCTTTGGACTCCATTGCTACTGAAATGCCTCTCGCTAACCTATTGCGTCACTGGAGCTGTTGACTCAAATGCATATTACCAAACACTATAGTCTTTAGGTACAGTGATCTTTCAACTGAATCCATGAACTTTCCTAAATGATAATAGCCATCTGATTTTCAACTGATCTTTTATGTTAGGCATTGGACTACATTGCCATTGAAATTTCTCTCACTTTCTAAAACCTTGCTCCAGGTGAGGCTCGAACTCACATCCTCGGCATTGCTCTGCTGCGTACTGCCTTATAAGTACCGCGCGCTGACCGATTGCGCCACTGGAGCTCCTCACTGGTTTCACCACTGGAGCTGTTGACTCAAATGCATATAACCAAATACTATTGTCTTTAGGTATAGTGATCTTTCAACTTAATCCATGAAATTGTATCTAACTGATTACATCCATGTGATTTTCAATTGATCTTTTATGTTAGGCTTTGGACTACATTGCCATTGAAATGTCTCTCACTTTCTAAAACCTTGCTCCAGGTGAGGCTCGAACTCACAACCTCGGCATTGCTCTGCTGCGTACTGCCTTATAAGTACCGCGCGCTGGCCGATTGCGCCACTGGAGCTCCTCGTTAGTTTTTCCACTGGAGCTCCTCACTGGTTTCACCACTGGCGCTGTTGACTCAAATGCATATTACCAAACACTATAGTCTTTAGGTACAGTGATCTTTCAACTGAATCCATGAACTTTCCTCTAAATGATAATAGCCATCTTATTTTCAACTGATCTTTTATGTTAGGCTTTGGACTACATTGCCATTGAAATGTCTCTCACTTTCTAAAAGCTTGCTCCAGGTGAGGCTCGAACTCACAACCTCGGCATTGCTCTGCTTCATACTGCCTTATAAGTACCGCGCGCTGGCCGATTGCGCCACTGGAGCTCCTCACTGGTTTCACCACTGGCGCTGTTGACTCAAATGCATATTACCAAACACTTTAGTCTTTAGGTACAGTGATCTTTCAACTGAATCCAGTAACTTTCCTCTGAATGATAACAACCATGTGATTTTCAATTGATCTTTTATGTTAGGCTTTGGACTACATTGCCATTAAAATGTCTCTCACTTTCTAAAAGCTTGCTCCAGGTGAGGCTCGAACTCACAACCTCGGCATTGCTTTGCTTCGTACTGCCTTATAAGTACCGCGCGCTGGCCGATTGCGCCACTGGAGCTCCTCACTGGTTTCACCACTGGCGCTGTTGACTCAAATGCATATTACCAAACACTTTAGTCTTTAGGTACAGTGATCTTTCAACTGAATCCAGTAACTTTCCTCTGAATGATAACAGCCATTTGATTTTCAACTGATCTTTTATGTTAGGCTTTGGACTACACTGCCCCTGAAGTGTCTACTGCTTTCTAAAACCTTGCTCCAGGTGAGGCTCGAACTCACAACCTCGGCATTGCTCTGCTTCGTACTGCCTTATAAGTACCGCGCGCTGGCCGATTGCGCCACTGGAGCTCCTCACTGGTTTCACCACTGGCGCGGTTGACTCAAATGCATATAACCAAATACTATTGTCTTTAGGTATAGTGATCTTTCAACTTAATCCATGAAATTGTATCTAACTGATTACAGCCATGCGATTTTCAATTGATCTTTTATGTTAGGCTTTGGACTACATTGCCATTGAAATGTCTCTCACTTTCTAAAAGCTTGCTCCAGGTGAGACTCGAACTCACAACCTCGGCATTGCTCTGCCTCGTACTGCCTTATAAGTACTGCGCGCTGGCCGATTGCGCCACTGGAGCTCCTCACTGGTTTCACCACTGGCGCTGTTGACTCAAATGCATATTACCAAACACTTTAGTCACAGTGATCTTTCAACTGAATCCAGTAACTTTCCTCTGAATGATAACAGCCATTTGATTTTCAACTGATCTTTTATGTTAGGCTTTGGACTACACTGCCCCTGAAGTGTCTACTGCTTTCTAAAACCTTGCTCCAGGTGAGGCTCGAACTCACAACCTCGGCATTGCTCTGCTTCGTACTGCCTTATAAGTACCGCGCGCTGGCCGATTGCGCCACTGGAGCTCCTCACTGGTTTCACCACTGGCGCGGTTGACTGAAATGCATATAACCAAATACTATTGTCTTTAGGTATAGTGATCTTTCAACTTAATCCATGAAATTGTATCTAACTGATTACAGCCATGTGATTTTCAATTGATCTTTTATGTTAGGCTTTGGACTACATTGCCATTGAAATGTCTCTCACTTTCTAAATGCTTGCTCCAGGTGAGGCTTGAACTCAAAACCTCAGCAAATTAACCCATGAACTTTTATCTAACTGATTACAGCCATGTGATTTTGAACCGATCTTTTATGTTAGGCTTTGGACTCCATTGCTACTGAAATGCCTCTCGCTAACCTATTGCGTCACTGGAGCTGTTGACTCAAATGCATATTACCAAACACTATAGTCTTTAGGTACAGTGATCTTTCAACTGAATCCATGAACTTTCCTAAATGATAATAGCCATCTGATTTTCAACTGATCTTTTATGTTAGGCATTGGACTACATTGCCATTGAAATTTCTCTCACTTTCTAAAACCTTGCTCCAGGTGAGGCTCGAACTCACATCCTCGGCATTGCTCTGCTGCGTACTGCCTTATAAGTACCTCGCGCTGACCGATTGCGCCACTGGAGCTCCTCACTGGTTTCACCACTGGAGCTGTTGACTCAAATGCATATAACCAAATACTATTGTCTTTAGGTATAGTGATCTTTCAACTTAATCCATGAAATTGTATCTAACTGATTACATCCATGTGATTTTCAATTGATCTTTTATGTTAGGCTTTGGACTACATTGCCATTGAAATGTCTCTCACTTTCTAAAACCTTGCTCCAGGTGAGGCTCGAACTCACAACCTCGGCATTGCTCTGCTGCGTACTGCCTTATAAGTACCGCGCGCTGGCCGATTGCGCCACTGGAGCTCCTCGTTAGTTTTTCCACTGGAGCTCCTCACTGGTTTCACCACTGGCGCTGTTGACTCAAATGCATATTACCAAACACTATAGTCTTTAGGTACAGTGATCTTTCAACTGAATCCATGAACTTTCCTCTAAATGATAATAGCCATCTTATTTTCAACTGATCTTTTATGTTAGGCTTTGGACTACATTGCCATTGAAATGTCTCTCACTTTCTAAAAGCTTGCTCCAGGTGAGGCTCGAACTCACAACCTCGGCATTGCTCTGCTTCATACTGCCTTATAAGTACCGCGCGCTGGCCGATTGCGCCACTGGAGCTCCTCACTGGTTTCACCACTGGCGCTGTTGACTCAAATGCATATTACCAAACACTTTAGTCTTTAGGTACAGTGATCTTTCAACTGAATCCAGTAACTTTCCTCTGAATGATAACAGCCATGTGATTTTCAATTGATCTTTTATGTTAGGCTTTGGACTACATTGCCATTAAAATGTCTCTCACTTTCTAAAAGCTTGCTCCAGGTGAGGCTCGAACTCACAACCTCGGCATTGCTCTGCTGCGTACTGCCTTATAAGTACCGCGCGCTGACCGATTGCGCCACTGGAGCTCCTCACTGGTTTCACCACTGGAGCTGTTGACTCAAATGCATATTAACAAAAATCTAACCTCGGCATAGCTCTGGTGCGTACTGCCTTATAAGTACCGCGCGCTGACCGATTGCGCCACTGGAGCTCCTCACTGGTTTCACCACTGGAGCTGTTGACTCAAATGCATATTAACAAAGACAATGGTCTTTAGCTACAGAGATCTTTAGGTAGAGATCATTTCTGTTAGATTTTGGACTCCATTGCTACTGAAATATCTCTCTTTTTCTAAAACCTTGCTCCAGGTGAGGCTTGAACTCAAAACCTCAGCAAATTAACCCATGAACTTTTATCTAACTGATTACAGCCATGTGATTTTGAACCGATCTTTTATGTTAGGCTTTGGACTCCATTGCTACTGAAATGTCTCTCGATAACCTATTGCGTCACTGGAGCTGTTGACTCAAATGCATATTACCAAGCACTATAGTCTTTAGGTACAGTGATCTTTCAACTGAATCCATGAACTTTCCTAAATGATAATAGCCATCTGATTTTCAACTGATCTTTTATGTTAGGCATTGGACTACATTGCCATTGAAATTTCTCTCACTTTCTAAAACCTTATAAGTACTGCCTTATAAGTACCGCGCGCTGACCGATTGCGCCACTGGAGCTGCTGACTAAGATGCATACAGTGATCTTTAGGTAGAGATCATTTCTGTTAGATTTTCGACTCCATGAACTGAATCCATGAACTTTCCTCTAAATGATAATAGCCATCTTATTTTCAACTGATCTTTTATTTTAGGCTTTGGACTACATTGCCATTGAAATGTCTCTCACTCAGGCTCGAACTCAAAACCTCAGCAAATTAACCCATGAACTTTTATCTAACTGATTACAGCCATGTGATTTTGAACCTATCTTTTACGTTAGGCTTTGGACTCCATTGCTACTGAGATGTCTCCTGCTTTCTAAAACCTTGCTCCAGGTGAGGTTTGAACTCACAACCTCGGGATTGCTCTGCTTCGTACTGCCTTATAAGTACCGCGCGCTGGCCGATTGCGCCACTGGAGCTCCTCACTGGTTTCACCACTGGCGCTGTTGACTCAAATGCATATTACCAAACACTTTAGTCTTCAGGTACAGTGATCTTTCAACTGAATCCAGTAACTTTCCTCTGAATGATAACAGCCATTTGATTTTCAACTGATCTTTTATGTTAGGCTTTGGACTACACTGCCCCTGAAGTGTCTACTGCTTTCTAAAACCTTGCTCCAGGTGAGGCTCGAACTCACAACCTCGGCATTGCTCTGCTTCGTACTGCCTTATAAGTACCGCGCGCTGGCCGATTGCGCCACTGGAGCTCCTCACTGGTTTCACCACTGGCGCGGTTGACTCAAATGCATATAACCAAATACTATTGTCTTTAGGTATAGTGATCTTTCAACTAAATCCATGAAATTGTATCTAACTGATTACAGCCATGTGATTTTCAATTGATCTTTTATGTTAGGCTTTGGACTACATTGCCATTGAAATGTCTCTCACTTTCTAAAAGCTTGCTCCAGGTGAGGCTCGAACTCACAACCTCGGCATTGCTTTGCTTCGTACTGCCTTATAAGTACCGCGCGCTGGCCGATTGCGCCACTGGAGCTCCTCACTGGTTTCACCACTGGCGCTGTTGACTCAAATGCATATTACCAAACACTTTAGTCTTTAGGTACAGTGATCTTTCAACTGAATCCAGTAACTTTCCTCTGAATGATAACAGCCATTTGATTTTCAACTGATCTTTTATGTTAGGCTTTGGACTACACTGCCCCTGAAGTGTCTACTGCTTTCTAAAACCTTGCTCCAGGTGAGGCTCGAACTCACAACCTCGGCATTGCTCTGCTTCGTACTGCCTTATAAGTACCGCGCGCTGGCCGATTGCGCCACTGGAGCTCCTCACTGGTTTCACCACTGGCGCGGTTGACTCAAATGCATATAACCAAATACTATTGTCTTTAGGTATAGTGATCTTTCAACTTAATCCATGAAATTGTATCTAACTGATTACAGCCATGCGATTTTCAATTGATCTTTTATGTTAGGCTTTGGACTACATTGCCATTGAAATGTCTCTCACTTTCTAAAAGCTTGCTCCAGGTGAGGCTCGAACTCACAACCTCGGCATTGCTCTGCCTCGTACTGCCTTATAAGTACTGCGCGCTGGCCGATTGCGCCACTGGAGCTCCTCACTGGTTTCACCACTGGCGCTGTTGACTCAAATGCATATTACCAAACACTTTAGTCTTTAGGTACAGTGATCTTTCAACTGAATCCAGTAACTTTCCTCTGAATGATAACAGCCATTTGATTTTCAACTGATCTTTTATGTTAGGCTTTGGACTACACTGCCCCTGAAGTGTCTACTGCTTTCTAAAACCTTGCTCCAGGTGAGGCTCGAACTCACAACCTCGGCATTGCTCTGCTTCGTACTGCCTTATAAGTACCGCGCGCTGGCCGATTGCGCCACTGGAGCTCCTCACTGGTTTCACCACTGGCGCGGTTGACTGAAATGCATATAACCAAATACTATTGTCTTTAGGTATAGTGATCTTTCAACTTAATCCATGAAATTGTATCTAACTGATTACAGCCATGTGATTTTCAATTGATCTTTTATGTTAGGCTTTGGACTACATTGCCATTGAAATGTCTCTCACTTTCTAAATGCTTGCTCCAGGTGAGGCTTGAACTCAAAACCTCAGCAAATTAACCCATGAACTTTTATCTAACTGATTACAGCCATGTGATTTTGAACCGATCTTTTATGTTAGGCTTTGGACTCCATTGCTACTGAAATGCCTCTCGCTAACCTATTGCGTCACTGGAGCTGTTGACTCAAATGCATATTACCAAACACTATAGTCTTTAGGTACAGTGATCTTTCAACTGAATCCATGAACTTTCCTAAATGATAATAGCCATCTGATTTTCAACTGATCTTTTATGTTAGGCATTGGACTACATTGCCATTGAAATTTCTCTCACTTTCTAAAACCTTGCTCCAGGTGAGGCTCGAACTCACATCCTCGGCATTGCTCTGCTGCGTACTGCCTTATAAGTACCGCGCGCTGACCGATTGCGCCACTGGAGCTCCTCACTGGTTTCACCACTGGAGCTGTTGACTCAAATGCATATAACCAAATACTATTGTCTTTAGGTATAGTGATCTTTCAACTTAATCCATGAAATTGTATCTAACTGATTACATCCATGTGATTTTCAATTGATCTTTTATGTTAGGCTTTGGACTACTTTGCCCCTGAAATGTCTCATGCTTTCTAAAACCTTGCTCCAGGTGAGGCTCGAACTCACAACCTCGGCATTGCTCTGCTACGTACTGCCTTATAAGTACCGCGCGCTGACCTATTGCGCCACTGGAGCTCCTCACTGGTTTCACCACTGGAGCTGTTGACTCAAATGCATATTAACAAACACAATGGTCTTTAGCTACAGAGATCTTTAGGTAGAGATCATTTCTGTTTGATTTTAGACTCCATTGCTACTGAAATATCTCTCTTTTTCTAAAACCTTGCTCCTGGTGAGGCTCGAGCTCAAAACCTCAGCAAATTAACCCATGAACTTTTATCTAACTGATTACAGCCATGTGATTTTGAACCGATCTTTTATGTTAGGCTTTGGACTCCATTGCTACTGAAATGCCTCTCGCTAACCTATTGCGTCACTGGAGCTGTTGACTCAAATGCATATTACCAAACACTATAGTCTTTAGGTACAGTGATCTTTCAACTGAATCCATGAACTTTCCTAAATGATAATAGCCATCTGATTTTCAACTGATCTTTTATGTTAGGCATTGGACTACATTGCCATTGAAATTTCTCTCACTTTCTAAAACCTTGCTCCAGGTGAGGCTCGAACTCACATCCTCGGCATTGCTCTGCTGCGTACTGCCTTATAAGTACCGCGCGCTGACCAATTGCGCCACTGGAGCTGCTGACTCAGATGCATACAGTGATCTTTAGGTAGAGATCATTTCTGTTAGATTTTGGACTACATTGCTACTGAAATATCTCTCTTTTTCTAAAACCTTGCTGCAGGTGAGGCTCGAACTCAAAACCTCAGCAAATTAACCCATGAACTTTTATCTAACTGATTACAGCCATGTGATTTTCAACTGATCTTTTATGTTAGGCATTGGACTACATTGCCATTGAAATTTCTCTCACTTTCTAAAACCTTGCTCCAGGTGAGGCTCGAACTCACAACCTCGGCATTGCTCTGCTGCGTACTGCCTTATAAGTACCGCACGCTGGCCGATTGCGCCACTGGAGCTCCTCGTTAGTTTTTCCACTGGAGCTCCTCACTGGTTTCACCACTGGCGCTGTTGACTCAAATGCATATTACCAAACACTATAGTCTTTAGGTACAGTGATCTTTCAACTGAATCCATGAACTTTCCTCTAAATGATAATAGCCATCTTATTTTCAACTGATCTTTTATGTTAGGCTTTGGACTACATTGCCATTGAAATGTCTCTCACTTTCTAAAAGCTTGCTCCAGGTGAGGCTCGAACTCACAACCTCGGCATTGCTCTGCTTCATACTGCCTTATAAGTACCGCGCGCTGGCCGATTGCGCCACTGGAGCTCCTCACTGGTTTCACCACTGGCGCTGTTGACTCAAATGCATATTACCAAACACTTTAGTCTTTAGGTACAGTGATCTTTCAACTGAATCCAGTAACTTTCCTCTGAATGATAACAGCCATGTGATTTTCAATTGATCTTTTATGTTAGGCTTTGGACTACACTGCCCCTGAAGTGTCTACTGCTTTCTAAAACCTTGCTCCAGGTGAGGCTCGAACTCACAACCTCGGCATTGCTCTGCTTCGTACTGCCTTATAAGTACCGCGCGCTGGCCGATTGCGCCACTGGAGCTCCTCACTGGTTTCACCACTGGCGCGGTTGACTCAAATGCATATAACCAAATACTATTGTCTTTAGGTATAGTGATCTTTCAACTTAATCCATGAAATTGTATCTAACTGATTACAGCCATGTGATTTTCAATTGATCTTTTATGTTAGGCTTTGGACTACATTGCCATTGAAATGTCTCTCACTTTCTAAATGCTTGCTCCAGGTGAGGCTTGAACTCAAAACCTCAGCAAATTAACCCATGAACTTTTATCTAACTGATTACAGCCATGTGATTTTGAACCGATCTTTTATGTTAGGCTTTGGACTCCATTGCTACTGAAATGCCTCTCGCTAACCTATTGCGTCACTGGAGCTGTTGACTCAAATGCATATTACCAAACACTATAGTCTTTAGGTACAGTGATCTTTCAACTGAATCCATGAACTTTCCTAAATGATAATAGCCATCTGATTTTCAACTGATCTTTTATGTTAGGCATTGGACTACATTGCCATTGAAATTTCTCTCACTTTCTAAAACCTTGCTCCAGGTGAGGCTCGAACTCACATCCTCGGCATTGCTCTGCTGCGTACTGCCTTATAAGTACCGCGCGCTGACCAATTGCGCCACTGGAGCTGCTGACTCAGATGCATACAGTGATCTTTAGGTAGAGATCATTTCTGTTAGATTTTGGACTACATTGCTACTGAAATATCTCTCTTTTTCTAAAACCTTGCTGCAGGTGAGGCTCGAACTCAAAACCTCAGCAAATTAACCCATGAACTTTTATCTAACTGATTACAGCCATGTGATTTTCAACTGATCTTTTATGTTAGGCATTGGACTACATTGCCATTGAAATTTCTCTCACTTTCTAAAACCTTGCTCCAGGTGAGGCTCGAACTCACAACCTCGGCATTGCTCTGCTGCGTACTGCCTTATAAGTACCGCACGCTGGCCGATTGCGCCACTGGAGCTCCTCTCTGGTTTCACCACTGGCGCGGTTGACTCAAATGCATATAACCAAATACTATTGTCTTTAGGTATAGTGATCTTTCAACTTAATCCATGAAATTGTATCTAACTGATTACATCCATGTGATTTTCAATTGATCTTTTATGTTAGGCTTTGGACTACATTGCCATTGAAATTTCTCTCACTTTCTAAAAGCTTGCTCCAGGTGAGGCTCGAACTCACAACCTCGGCATTGCTCTGCTGCGTACTGCCTTATAAGTACCGCGCGCTGGCCGATTGCGCCACTGGAGCTCCTCGTTAGTTTTTCCACTGGAGCTCCTCACTGGTTTCACCACTGGCGCTGTTGACTCAAATGCATATTACCAAACACTATAGTCTTTAGGTACAGTGATCTTTCAACTGAATCCATGAACTTTCCTCTAAATGATAATAGCCATCTTATTTTCAACTGATCTTTTATGTTAGGCTTTGGACTACATTGCCATTGAAATGTCTCTCACTTTCTAAAAGCTTGCTCCAGGTGAGGCTCGAACTCACAACCTCGGCATTGCTCTGCTTCATACTGCCTTATAAGTACCGCACGCTGGCCGATTGCGCCACTGGAGCTCCTCTCTGGTTTCACCACTGGCGCGGTTGACTCAAATGCATATAACCAAATACTATTGTCTTTAGGTATAGTGATCTTTCAACTTAATCCATGAAATTGTATCTAACTGATTACATCCATGTGATTTTCAATTGATCTTTTATGTTAGGCTTTGGACTACATTGCCATTGAAATTTCTCTCACTTTCTAAAAGCTTGCTCCAGGTGAGGCTCGAACTCACAACCTCGGCATTGCTCTGCTGCGTACTGCCTTATAAGTACCGCGCGCTGGCCGATTGCGCCACTGGAGCTCCTCGTTAGTTTTTCCACTGGAGCTCCTCACTGGTTTCACCACTGGCGCTGTTGACTCAAATGCATATTACCAAACACTATAGTCTTTAGGTACAGTGATCTTTCAACTGAATCCATGAACTTTCCTCTAAATGATAATAGCCATCTTATTTTCAACTGATCTTTTATGTTAGGCTTTGGACTACATTGCCATTGAAATGTCTCTCACTTTCTAAAAGCTTGCTCCAGGTGAGGCTCGAACTCACAACCTCGGCATTGCTCTGCTTCATACTGCCTTATAAGTACCGCGCGCTGGCCGATTGCGCCACTGGAGCTCCTCACTGGTTTCACCACTGGCGCTGTTGACTCAAATGCATATTACCAAACACTTTAGTCTTTAGGTACAGTGATCTTTCAACTGAATCCAGTAACTTTCCTCTGAATGATAACAGCCATGTGATTTTCAATTGATCTTTTATGTTAGGCTTTGGACTACATCGCCATTGAAATGTCTCTCACTTTCTAGTGAGCTTGCTCCAGGTGAGGCTCGAACTCACAACCTCGGCATAGCTCTGCTGCGTACTGCCTTATAAGTACCGCGCGCTGACCGATTGCGCCACTGGAGCTCCTCACTGGTTTCACCACTGGAGCTGTTGACTCAAATGCATATTAACAAAGACAATGGTCTTTAGCTACAGAGATCTTTAGGTAGAGATCATTTCTGTTAGATTTTGGACTCCATTGCTACTGAAATATCTCTCTTTTTCTAAAACCTTGCTCCAGGTGAGGCTTGGACTCAAAACCTCAGCAAATTAACCCATGAACTTTTATCTAACTGATTACAGCCATGTGATTTTGAACCGATCTTTTATGTTAGGCTTTGGACTCCATTGCTACTGAAATGTCTCTCGCTAACCTATTGCGTCACTGGAGCTGTTGACTCAAATGCATATTACCAAACACTATAGTCTTTAGGTACAGTGATCTTTCAACTGAATCCATGAACTTTCCTAAATGATAATAGCCATCTGATTTTCAACTGATCTTTTATGTTAGGCATTGGACTACATTGCCATTGAAATTTCTCTCACTTTCTAAAACCTTGCTCCAGGTGAGGCTCGAACTCACAACCTCGGCATTGCTCTGCTGCGTACTGCCTTATAAGTACCGCGCGCTGACCGATTGCGCCACTGGAGCTGCTGACTAAGATGCATACAGTGATCTTTAGGTAGAGATCATTTCTGTTAGATTTTCGACTCCATTGCTACTGAAATATCTCTCTTTTTCTAAAACCTTGCTGCAGGTGAGGCTCGAGCTCAAAACCTCAGCAAATTAACGCATGAACTTTTATCTAACTGATTACAGCCATGTGATTTTGAACCGATCTTTTATGTTTGGCTTTGGACTCCATTGCTACTGAAATGTCTGTCGCTAACCTATTGCGTCACTGGAGCTGTTGACTCAAATGCATATTACCAAACACTATAGTCTTTAGGTCCAGTGATCTTTCAACTGAATCCATGAACTTTCCTCTAAATGATAATAGCCATCTTATTTTCAACTGATCTTTTATTTTAGGCTTTGGACTACATTGCCATTGAAATGTCTCTCACTTTCTAAAAGCTTGCTCCAGGTGAGGCTCGAATTCACATCCTCGGCATTGCTCTGCTTCGTATTGCCTTATAAGTACCGCGCGCTGGCCGATTGTGCCACTGGAGCTCCTTGTTAGTTTTTCCACTTGAGCTCCTCACTGGTTTCACCACTGGCGCTGTTGACTCAAATGCATATTACCAAACACTTTAGTCTTTAGGTACAGTGATCTTTCAACTGAATCCATGAACTTTCTTCTGAATGATAACAGCCATCTGATTTTCAACTGATCTTTTATGTTAGGCTTTGGACTACACTGCCCCTGAAGTGTCTACTGCTTTCTAAAACCTTGCTCCAAGTGAGGCTCGAACTCACAACCTCGGCATTGCTCTGCTGCGTACTGCCTTATAAGTACCGCGCGCTGGCCGATTGCGCCACTGGAGCTCCTTGTTAGTTTTTCCACTTGAGCTCCTCACTGGTTTCACCACTGGCGCTGTTGACTCAAATGCATATTACCAAACACTTTAGTCTTTAGGTACAGTGATCTTTCAACTGAATCCATGAACTTTCTTCTGAATGATAACAGCCATCTGATTTTCAACTGATCTTTTATGTTAGGCTTTGGACTACACTGCCCCTGAAGTGTCTACTGCTTTCTAAAACCTTGCTCCAGGTGAGGCTCGAGCTCAAAACCTCAGCAAATTAACCCATGAACTTTTATCTAACAGATTACAGCCATGTGATTTTGAACCGATCTTTTATGTTAGGCTTTGGACTCCATTGCTACTAAAATGTCTGTCGCTAACCTATTGCGTCACTGGAGCTGTTGACTCAAATGCATATTACCAAACACTATAGTCTTTAGGTACAGTGATCTTTCAACTGAATCCATGAACTTTCCTCTAAATGATAATAGCCATCTTATTTTCAACTGATCTTTTATGTTAGGCTTTGGACTACATTGCCATTGAAATGTCTCTCACTTTCTAAAAGCTTGCTCCAGGTGAGGCTCGAACTCACAACCTCGGCATTGCTCTGCTTCATACTGCCTTATAAGTACCGCGCGCTGGCCGATTGCGCCACTGGAGCTCCTCACTGGTTTCACCACTGGCGCTGTTGACTCAAATGCATATTACCAAACACTTTAGTCTTTAGGTACAGTGATCTTTCAACTGAATCCAGTAACTTTCCTCTGAATGATAACAACCATGTGATTTTCAATTGATCTTTTATGTTAGGCTTTGGACTACATTGCCATTAAAATGTCTCTCACTTTCTAAAAGCTTGCTCCAGGTGAGGCTCGAACTCACAACCTCGGCATTGCTTTGCTTCGTACTGCCTTATAAGTACCGCGCGCTGGCCGATTGCGCCACTGGAGCTCCTCACTGGTTTCACCACTGGCGCTGTTGACTCAAATGCATATTACCAAACACTTTAGTCTTTAGGTACAGTGATCTTTCAACTGAATCCAGTAACTTTCCTCTGAATGATAACAGCCATTTGATTTTCAACTGATCTTTTATGTTAGGCTTTGGACTACACTGCCCCTGAAGTGTCTACTGCTTTCTAAAACCTTGCTCCAGGTGAGGCTCGAACTCACAACCTCGGCATTGCTCTGCTTCGTACTGCCTTATAAGTACCGCGCGCTGGCCGATTGCGCCACTGGAGCTCCTCACTGGTTTCACCACTGGCGCGGTTGACTCAAATGCATATAACCAAATACTATTGTCTTTAGGTATAGTGATCTTTCAACTTAATCCATGAAATTGTATCTAACTGATTACAGCCATGCGATTTTCAATTGATCTTTTATGTTAGGCTTTGGACTACATTGCCATTGAAATGTCTCTCACTTTCTAAAAGCTTGCTCCAGGTGAGACTCGAACTCACAACCTCGGCATTGCTCTGCCTCGTACTGCCTTATAAGTACTGCGCGCTGGCCGATTGCGCCACTGGAGCTCCTCACTGGTTTCACCACTGGCGCTGTTGACTCAAATGCATATTACCAAACACTTTAGTCACAGTGATCTTTCAACTGAATCCAGTAACTTTCCTCTGAATGATAACAGCCATTTGATTTTCAACTGATCTTTTATGTTAGGCTTTGGACTACACTGCCCCTGAAGTGTCTACTGCTTTCTAAAACCTTGCTCCAGGTGAGGCTCGAACTCACAACCTCGGCATTGCTCTGCTTCGTACTGCCTTATAAGTACCGCGCGCTGGCCGATTGCGCCACTGGAGCTCCTCACTGGTTTCACCACTGGCGCGGTTGACTGAAATGCATATAACCAAATACTATTGTCTTTAGGTATAGTGATCTTTCAACTTAATCCATGAAATTGTATCTAACTGATTACAGCCATGTGATTTTCAATTGATCTTTTATGTTAGGCTTTGGACTACATTGCCATTGAAATGTCTCTCACTTTCTAAATGCTTGCTCCAGGTGAGGCTTGAACTCAAAACCTCAGCAAATTAACCCATGAACTTTTATCTAACTGATTACAGCCATGTGATTTTGAACCGATCTTTTATGTTAGGCTTTGGACTCCATTGCTACTGAAATGCCTCTCGCTAACCTATTGCGTCACTGGAGCTGTTGACTCAAATGCATATTACCAAACACTATAGTCTTTAGGTACAGTGATCTTTCAACTGAATCCATGAACTTTCCTAAATGATAATAGCCATCTGATTTTCAACTGATCTTTTATTTTAGGCTTTGGACTACATTGCCATTGAAATTTCTCTCACTTTCTAAAACCTTGCTCCAGGTGAGGCTCGAACTCACATCCTCGGCATTGCTCTGCTGCGTACTGCCTTATAAGTACCTCGCGCTGACCGATTGCGCCACTGGAGCTCCTCACTGGTTTCACCACTGGAGCTGTTGACTCAAATGCATATAACCAAATACTATTGTCTTTAGGTATAGTGATCTTTCAACTTAATCCATGAAATTGTATCTAACTGATTACATCCATGTGATTTTCAATTGATCTTTTATGTTAGGCTTTGGACTACATTGCCATTGAAATGTCTCTCACTTTCTAAAACCTTGCTCCAGGTGAGGCTCGAACTCACAACCTCGGCATTGCTCTGCTGCGTACTGCCTTATAAGTACCGCGCGCTGGCCGATTGCGCCACTGGAGCTCCTCGTTAGTTTTTCCACTGGAGCTCCTCACTGGTTTCACCACTGGCGCTGTTGACTCAAATGCATATTACCAAACACTATAGTCTTTAGGTACAGTGATCTTTCAACTGAATCCATGAACTTTCCTCTAAATGATAATAGCCATCTTATTTTCAACTGATCTTTTATGTTAGGCTTTGGACTACATTGCCATTGAAATGTCTCTCACTTTCTAAAAGCTTGCTCCAGGTGAGGCTCGAACTCACAACCTCGGCATTGCTCTGCTTCATACTGCCTTATAAGTACCGCGCGCTGGCCGATTGCGCCACTGGAGCTCCTCACTGGTTTCACCACTGGCGCTGTTGACTCAAATGCATATTACCAAACACTTTAGTCTTTAGGTACAGTGATCTTTCAACTGAATCCAGTAACTTTCCTCTGAATGATAACAGCCATGTGATTTTCAATTGATCTTTTATGTTAGGCTTTGGACTACATTGCCATTAAAATGTCTCTCACTTTCTAAAAGCTTGCTCCAGGTGAGGCTCGAACTCACAACCTCGGCATTGCTCTGCTGCGTACTGCCTTATAAGTACCGCGCGCTGACCGATTGCGCCACTGGAGCTCCTCACTGGTTTCACCACTGGAGCTGTTGACTCAAATGCATATTAACAAAAATCTAACCTCGGCATAGCTCTGCTGCGTACTGCCTTATAAGTACCGCGCGCTGACCGATTGCGCCACTGGAGCTCCTCACTGGTTTCACCACTGGAGCTGTTGACTCAAATGCATATTAACAAAGACAATGGTCTTTAGCTACAGAGATCTTTAGGTAGAGATCATTTCTGTTAGATTTTGGACTCCATTGCTACTGAAATATCTCTCTTTTTCTAAAACCTTGCTCCAGGTGAGGCTTGGACTCAAAACCTCAGCAAATTAACCCATGAACTTTTATCTAACTGATTACAGCCATGTGATTTTGAACCGATCTTTTATGTTAGGCTTTGGACTCCATTGCTACTGAAATGTCTCTCGCTAACCTATTGCGTCACTGGAGCTGTTGACTCAAATGCATATTACCAAACACTATAGTCTTTAGGTACAGTGATCTTTCAACTGAATCCATGAACTTTCCTAAATGATAATAGCCATCTGATTTTCAACTGATCTTTTATGTTAGGCATTGGACTACATTGCCATTGAAATTTCTCTCACTTTCTAAAACCTTATAAGTACTGCCTTATAAGTACCGCGCGCTGACCGATTGCGCCACTGGAGCTGCTGACTAAGATGCATACAGTGATCTTTAGGTAGAGATCATTTCTGTTAGATTTTCGACTCCATGAACTGAATCCATGAACTTTCCTCTAAATGATAATAGCCATCTTATTTTCAACTGATCTTTTATTTTAGGCTTTGGACTACATTGCCATTGAAATGTCTCTCACTCAGGCTCGAACTCAAAACCTCAGCAAATTAACCCATGAACTTTTATCTAACTGATTACAGCCATGTGATTTTGAACCTATCTTTTACGTTAGGCTTTGGACTCCATTGCTACTGAGATGTCTCCTGCTTTCTAAAACCTTGCTCCAGGTGAGGTTTGAACTCACAACCTCGGGATTGCTCTGCTTCGTACTGCCTTATAAGTACCGCGCGCTGGCCGATTGCGCCACTGGAGCTCCTCACTGGTTTCACCACTGGCGCTGTTGACTCAAATGCATATTACCAAACACTTTAGTCTTCAGGTACAGTGATCTTTCAACTGAATCCAGTAACTTTCCTCTGAATGATAACAGCCATTTGATTTTCAACTGATCTTTTATGTTAGGCTTTGGACTACACTGCCCCTGAAGTGTCTACTGCTTTCTAAAACCTTGCTCCAGGTGAGGCTCGAACTCACAACCTCGGCATTGCTCTGCTTCGTACTGCCTTATAAGTACCGCGCGCTGGCCGATTGCGCCACTGGAGCTCCTCACTGGTTTCACCACTGGCGCGGTTGACTCAAATGCATATAACCAAATACTATTGTCTTTAGGTATAGTGATCTTTCAACTAAATCCATGAAATTGTATCTAACTGATTACAGCCATGTGATTTTCAATTGATCTTTTATGTTAGGCTTTGGACTACATTGCCATTGAAATGTCTCTCACTTTCTAAAAGCTTGCTCCAGGTGAGGCTCGAACTCACAACCTCGGCATTGCTTTGCTTCGTACTGCCTTATAAGTACCGCGCGCTGGCCGATTGCGCCACTGGAGCTCCTCACTGGTTTCACCACTGGCGCTGTTGACTCAAATGCATATTACCAAACACTTTAGTCTTTAGGTACAGTGATCTTTCAACTGAATCCAGTAACTTTCCTCTGAATGATAACAGCCATTTGATTTTCAACTGATCTTTTATGTTAGGCTTTGGACTACACTGCCCCTGAAGTGTCTACTGCTTTCTAAAACCTTGCTCCAGGTGAGGCTCGAACTCACAACCTCGGCATTGCTCTGCTTCGTACTGCCTTATAAGTACCGCGCGCTGGCCGATTGCGCCACTGGAGCTCCTCACTGGTTTCACCACTGGCGCGGTTGACTCAAATGCATATAACCAAATACTATTGTCTTTAGGTATAGTGATCTTTCAACTTAATCCATGAAATTGTATCTAACTGATTACAGCCATGCGATTTTCAATTGATCTTTTATGTTAGGCTTTGGACTACATTGCCATTGAAATGTCTCTCACTTTCTAAAAGCTTGCTCCAGGTGAGGCTCGAACTCACAACCTCGGCATTGCTCTGCCTCGTACTGCCTTATAAGTACTGCGCGCTGGCCGATTGCGCCACTGGAGCTCCTCACTGGTTTCACCACTGGCGCTGTTGACTCAAATGCATATTACCAAACACTTTAGTCTTTAGGTACAGTGATCTTTCAACTGAATCCAGTAACTTTCCTCTGAATGATAACAGCCATTTGATTTTCAACTGATCTTTTATGTTAGGCTTTGGACTACACTGCCCCTGAAGTGTCTACTGCTTTCTAAAACCTTGCTCCAGGTGAGGCTCGAACTCACAACCTCGGCATTGCTCTGCTTCGTACTGCCTTATAAGTACCGCGCGCTGGCCGATTGCGCCACTGGAGCTCCTCACTGGTTTCACCACTGGCGCGGTTGACTGAAATGCATATAACCAAATACTATTGTCTTTAGGTATAGTGATCTTTCAACTTAATCCATGAAATTGTATCTAACTGATTACAGCCATGTGATTTTCAATTGATCTTTTATGTTAGGCTTTGGACTACATTGCCATTGAAATGTCTCTCACTTTCTAAATGCTTGCTCCAGGTGAGGCTTGAACTCAAAACCTCAGCAAATTAACCCATGAACTTTTATCTAACTGATTACAGCCATGTGATTTTGAACCGATCTTTTATGTTAGGCTTTGGACTCCATTGCTACTGAAATGCCTCTCGCTAACCTATTGCGTCACTGGAGCTGTTGACTCAAATGCATATTACCAAACACTATAGTCTTTAGGTACAGTGATCTTTCAACTGAATCCATGAACTTTCCTAAATGATAATAGCCATCTGATTTTCAACTGATCTTTTATGTTAGGCATTGGACTACATTGCCATTGAAATTTCTCTCACTTTCTAAAACCTTGCTCCAGGTGAGGCTCGAACTCACATCCTCGGCATTGCTCTGCTGCGTACTGCCTTATAAGTACCGCGCGCTGACCGATTGCGCCACTGGAGCTCCTCACTGGTTTCACCACTGGAGCTGTTGACTCAAATGCATATAACCAAATACTATTGTCTTTAGGTATAGTGATCTTTCAACTTAATCCATGAAATTGTATCTAACTGATTACATCCATGTGATTTTCAATTGATCTTTTATGTTAGGCTTTGGACTACTTTGCCCCTGAAATGTCTCATGCTTTCTAAAACCTTGCTCCAGGTGAGGCTCGAACTCACAACCTCGGCATTGCTCTGCTACGTACTGCCTTATAAGTACCGCGCGCTGACCTATTGCGCCACTGGAGCTCCTCACTGGTTTCACCACTGGAGCTGTTGACTCAAATGCATATTAACAAACACAATGGTCTTTAGCTACAGAGATCTTTAGGTAGAGATCATTTCTGTTTGATTTTAGACTCCATTGCTACTGAAATATCTCTCTTTTTCTAAAACCTTGCTCCTGGTGAGGCTCGAGCTCAAAACCTCAGCAAATTAACCCATGAACTTTTATCTAACTGATTACAGCCATGTGATTTTGAACCGATCTTTTATGTTAGGCTTTGGACTCCATTGCTACTGAAATGCCTCTCGCTAACCTATTGCGTCACTGGAGCTGTTGACTCAAATGCATATTACCAAACACTATAGTCTTTAGGTACAGTGATCTTTCAACTGAATCCATGAACTTTCCTAAATGATAATAGCCATCTGATTTTCAACTGATCTTTTATGTTAGGCATTGGACTACATTGCCATTGAAATTTCTCTCACTTTCTAAAACCTTGCTCCAGGTGAGGCTCGAACTCACATCCTCGGCATTGCTCTGCTGCGTACTGCCTTATAAGTACCGCGCGCTGACCAATTGCGCCACTGGAGCTGCTGACTCAGATGCATACAGTGATCTTTAGGTAGAGATCATTTCTGTTAGATTTTGGACTACATTGCTACTGAAATATCTCTCTTTTTCTAAAACCTTGCTGCAGGTGAGGCTCGAACTCAAAACCTCAGCAAATTAACCCATGAACTTTTATCTAACTGATTACAGCCATGTGATTTTCAACTGATCTTTTATGTTAGGCATTGGACTACATTGCCATTGAAATTTCTCTCACTTTCTAAAACCTTGCTCCAGGTGAGGCTCGAACTCACAACCTCGGCATTGCTCTGCTGCGTACTGCCTTATAAGTACCGCACGCTGGCCGATTGCGCCACTGGAGCTCCTCGTTAGTTTTTCCACTGGAGCTCCTCACTGGTTTCACCACTGGCGCTGTTGACTCAAATGCATATTACCAAACACTATAGTCTTTAGGTACAGTGATCTTTCAACTGAATCCATGAACTTTCCTCTAAATGATAATAGCCATCTTATTTTCAACTGATCTTTTATGTTAGGCTTTGGACTACATTGCCATTGAAATGTCTCTCACTTTCTAAAAGCTTGCTCCAGGTGAGGCTCGAACTCACAACCTCGGCATTGCTCTGCTTCATACTGCCTTATAAGTACCGCGCGCTGGCCGATTGCGCCACTGGAGCTCCTCACTGGTTTCACCACTGGCGCTGTTGACTCAAATGCATATTACCAAACACTTTAGTCTTTAGGTACAGTGATCTTTCAACTGAATCCAGTAACTTTCCTCTGAATGATAACAGCCATGTGATTTTCAATTGATCTTTTATGTTAGGCTTTGGACTACATCGCCATTGAAATGTCTCTCACTTTCTAGTGAGCTTGCTCCAGGTGAGGCTCGAACTCACAACCTCGGCATAGCTCTGCTGCGTACTGCCTTATAAGTACCGCGCGCTGACCGATTGCGCCACTGGAGCTCCTCACTGGTTTCACCACTGGAGCTGTTGACTCAAATGCATATTAACAAAGACAATGGTCTTTAGCTACAGAGATCTTTAGGTAGAGATCATTTCTGTTAGATTTTGGACTCCATTGCTACTGAAATATCTCTCTTTTTCTAAAACCTTGCTCCAGGTGAGGCTTGGACTCAAAACCTCAGCAAATTAACCCATGAACTTTTATCTAACTGATTACAGCCATGTGATTTTGAACCGATCTTTTATGTTAGGCTTTGGACTCCATTGCTACTGAAATGTCTCTCGCTAACCTATTGCGTCACTGGAGCTGTTGACTCAAATGCATATTACCAAACACTATAGTCTTTAGGTACAGTGATCTTTCAACTGAATCCATGAACTTTCCTAAATGATAATAGCCATCTGATTTTCAACTGATCTTTTATGTTAGGCATTGGACTACATTGCCATTGAAATTTCTCTCACTTTCTAAAACCTTGCTCCAGGTGAGGCTCGAACTCACAACCTCGGCATTGCTCTGCTGCGTACTGCCTTATAAGTACCGCGCGCTGACCGATTGCGCCACTGGAGCTGCTGACTAAGATGCATACAGTGATCTTTAGGTAGAGATCATTTCTGTTAGATTTTCGACTCCATTGCTACTGAAATATCTCTCTTTTTCTAAAACCTTGCTGCAGGTGAGGCTCGAGCTCAAAACCTCAGCAAATTAACGCATGAACTTTTATCTAACTGATTACAGCCATGTGATTTTGAACCGATCTTTTATGTTTGGCTTTGGACTCCATTGCTACTGAAATGTCTGTCGCTAACCTATTGCGTCACTGGAGCTGTTGACTCAAATGCATATTACCAAACACTATAGTCTTTAGGTCCAGTGATCTTTCAACTGAATCCATGAACTTTCCTCTAAATGATAATAGCCATCTTATTTTCAACTGATCTTTTATTTTAGGCTTTGGACTACATTGCCATTGAAATGTCTCTCACTTTCTAAAAGCTTGCTCCAGGTGAGGCTCGAATTCACATCCTCGGCATTGCTCTGCTTCGTATTGCCTTATAAGTACCGCGCGCTGGCCGATTGCGCCACTGGAGCTCCTTGTTAGTTTTTCCACTTGAGCTCCTCACTGGTTTCACCACTGGCGCTGTTGACTCAAATGCATATTACCAAACACTTTAGTCTTTAGGTACAGTGATCTTTCAACTGAATCCATGAACTTTCTTCTGAATGATAACAGCCATCTGATTTTCAACTGATCTTTTATGTTAGGCTTTGGACTACACTGCCCCTGAAGTGTCTACTGCTTTCTAAAACCTTGCTCCAGGTGAGGCTCGAACTCACAACCTCGGCATTGCTCTGCTGCGTACTGCCTTATAAGTACCGCGCGCTGACCAATTGCGCCACTGGAGCTGCTGACTCAGATGCCATGTGATTTTGAAATGATCTTTTATGTTAGGCTTTGGACAACATTGCACCTGAAATGTCTCCTGCTTTCTAAAACCTTGCTCCAGGTGAGGCTCGAGCTCAAAACCTCAGCAAATTAACCCATGAACTTTTATCTAACAGATTACAGCCATGTGATTTTGAACCGATCTTTTATGTTAGGCTTTGGACTCCATTGCTACTAAAATGTCTGTCGCTAACCTATTGCGTCACTGGAGCTGTTGACTCAAATGCATATTACCAAACACTATAGTCTTTAGGTACAGTGATCTTTCAACTGAATCCATGAACTTTCCTCTAAATGATAATAGCCATCTTATTTTCAACTGATCTTTTATGTTAGGCTTTGGACTACATTGCCATTGAAATGTCTCTCACTTTCTAAAAGCTTGCTCCAGGTGAGGCTCGAACTCAAAACCTCGGCATTGCTCTGCTTCGTACTGCCTTATAAGTACCGCGCGCTGGCCGATTGCGCCACTGGAGCTCCTCACTGGTTTCACCACTGGCGCTGTTGACTCAAATGCATATTACCAAACACTTTAGTCTTTAGGTACAGTGATCTTTCAACTGAATCCAGTAACTTTATTCTGAATGATAACAGCCATTTGATTTTCAACTGATCTTTTATGTTAGGCTTTGGACTACACTGCCCCTGAAGTGTCTACTGCTTTCTAAAACCTTGCTCCAGGTGAGGCTCGAACTCACAACCTCGGCATTGCTCTGCTTCGTACTGCCTTATAAGTACCGCGCGCTGGCCGATTGCGCCACTGGAGCTCCTCACTGGTTTCACCACTGGCGCGGTTGACTCAAATGCATATAACCAAATACTATTGTCTTTAGGTATAGTGATCTTTCAACTTAATCCATGAAATTGTATCTAACTGATTACAGCCATGTGATTTTCAATTGATCTTTTATGTTAGGCTTTGGACTACATTGCCATTGAAATGTCTCTCACTTTCTAAATGCTTGCTCCAGGTGAGGCTTGAACTCAAAACCTCAGCAAATTAACCCATGAACTTTTATCTAACTGATTACAGCCATGTGATTTTGAACCGATCTTTTATGTTAGGCTTTGGACTCCATTGCTACTGAAATGCCTCTCGCTAACCTATTGCGTCACTGGAGCTGTTGACTCAAATGCATATTACCAAACACTATAGTCTTTAGGTACAGTGATCTTTCAACTGAATCCATGAACTTTCCTAAATGATAATAGCCATCTGATTTTCAACTGATCTTTTATGTTAGGCATTGGACTACATTGCCATTGAAATTTCTCTCACTTTCTAAAACCTTGCTCCAGGTGAGGCTCGAACTCACATCCTCGGCATTGCTCTGCTGCGTACTGCCTTATAAGTACCGCGCGCTGACCAATTGCGCCACTGGAGCTGCTGACTCAGATGCATACAGTGATCTTTAGGTAGAGATCATTTCTGTTAGATTTTGGACTACATTGCTACTGAAATATCTCTCTTTTTCTAAAACCTTGCTGCAGGTGAGGCTCGAACTCAAAACCTCAGCAAATTAACCCATGAACTTTTATCTAACTGATTACAGCCATGTGATTTTCAACTGATCTTTTATGTTAGGCATTGGACTACATTGCCATTGAAATTTCTCTCACTTTCTAAAACCTTGCTCCAGGTGAGGCTCGAACTCACAACCTCGGCATTGCTCTGCTGCGTACTGCCTTATAAGTACCGCACGCTGGCCGATTGCGCCACTGGAGCTCCTCTCTGGTTTCACCACTGGCGCGGTTGACTCAAATGCATATAACCAAATACTATTGTCTTTAGGTATAGTGATCTTTCAACTTAATCCATGAAATTGTATCTAACTGATTACATCCATGTGATTTTCAATTGATCTTTTATGTTAGGCTTTGGACTACATTGCCATTGAAATTTCTCTCACTTTCTAAAAGCTTGCTCCAGGTGAGGCTCGAACTCACAACCTCGGCATTGCTCTGCTGCGTACTGCCTTATAAGTACCGCGCGCTGGCCGATTGCGCCACTGGAGCTCCTCGTTAGTTTTTCCACTGGAGCTCCTCACTGGTTTCACCACTGGCGCTGTTGACTCAAATGCATATTACCAAACACTATAGTCTTTAGGTACAGTGATCTTTCAACTGAATCCATGAACTTTCCTCTAAATGATAATAGCCATCTTATTTTCAACTGATCTTTTATGTTAGGCTTTGGACTACATTGCCATTGAAATGTCTCTCACTTTCTAAAAGCTTGCTCCAGGTGAGGCTCGAACTCACAACCTCGGCATTGCTCTGCTTCATACTGCCTTATAAGTACCGCACGCTGGCCGATTGCGCCACTGGAGCTCCTCTCTGGTTTCACCACTGGCGCGGTTGACTCAAATGCATATAACCAAATACTATTGTCTTTAGGTATAGTGATCTTTCAACTTAATCCATGAAATTGTATCTAACTGATTACATCCATGTGATTTTCAATTGATCTTTTATGTTAGGCTTTGGACTACATTGCCATTGAAATTTCTCTCACTTTCTAAAAGCTTGCTCCAGGTGAGGCTCGAACTCACAACCTCGGCATTGCTCTGCTGCGTACTGCCTTATAAGTACCGCGCGCTGGCCGATTGCGCCACTGGAGCTCCTCGTTAGTTTTTCCACTGGAGCTCCTCACTGGTTTCACCACTGGCGCTGTTGACTCAAATGCATATTACCAAACACTATAGTCTTTAGGTACAGTGATCTTTCAACTGAATCCATGAACTTTCCTCTAAATGATAATAGCCATCTTATTTTCAACTGATCTTTTATGTTAGGCTTTGGACTACATTGCCATTGAAATGTCTCTCACTTTCTAAAAGCTTGCTCCAGGTGAGGCTCGAACTCACAACCTCGGCATTGCTCTGCTTCATACTGCCTTATAAGTACCGCGCGCTGGCCGATTGCGCCACTGGAGCTCCTCACTGGTTTCACCACTGGCGCTGTTGACTCAAATGCATATTACCAAACACTTTAGTCTTTAGGTACAGTGATCTTTCAACTGAATCCAGTAACTTTCCTCTGAATGATAACAGCCATGTGATTTTCAATTGATCTTTTATGTTAGGCTTTGGACTACATCGCCATTGAAATGTCTCTCACTTTCTAGTGAGCTTGCTCCAGGTGAGGCTCGAACTCACAACCTCGGCATAGCTCTGCTGCGTACTGCCTTATAAGTACCGCGCGCTGACCGATTGCGCCACTGGAGCTCCTCACTGGTTTCACCACTGGAGCTGTTGACTCAAATGCATATTAACAAAGACAATGGTCTTTAGCTACAGAGATCTTTAGGTAGAGATCATTTCTGTTAGATTTTGGACTCCATTGCTACTGAAATATCTCTCTTTTTCTAAAACCTTGCTCCAGGTGAGGCTTGGACTCAAAACCTCAGCAAATTAACCCATGAACTTTTATCTAACTGATTACAGCCATGTGATTTTGAACCGATCTTTTATGTTAGGCTTTGGACTCCATTGCTACTGAAATGTCTCTCGCTAACCTATTGCGTCACTGGAGCTGTTGACTCAAATGCATATTACCAAACACTATAGTCTTTAGGTACAGTGATCTTTCAACTGAATCCATGAACTTTCCTAAATGATAATAGCCATCTGATTTTCAACTGATCTTTTATGTTAGGCATTGGACTACATTGCCATTGAAATTTCTCTCACTTTCTAAAACCTTGCTCCAGGTGAGGCTCGAACTCACAACCTCGGCATTGCTCTGCTGCGTACTGCCTTATAAGTACCGCGCGCTGACCGATTGCGCCACTGGAGCTGCTGACTAAGATGCATACAGTGATCTTTAGGTAGAGATCATTTCTGTTAGATTTTCGACTCCATTGCTACTGAAATATCTCTCTTTTTCTAAAACCTTGCTGCAGGTGAGGCTCGAGCTCAAAACCTCAGCAAATTAACGCATGAACTTTTATCTAACTGATTACAGCCATGTGATTTTGAACCGATCTTTTATGTTTGGCTTTGGACTCCATTGCTACTGAAATGTCTGTCGCTAACCTATTGCGTCACTGGAGCTGTTGACTCAAATGCATATTACCAAACACTATAGTCTTTAGGTCCAGTGATCTTTCAACTGAATCCATGAACTTTCCTCTAAATGATAATAGCCATCTTATTTTCAACTGATCTTTTATTTTAGGCTTTGGACTACATTGCCATTGAAATGTCTCTCACTTTCTAAAAGCTTGCTCCAGGTGAGGCTCGAATTCACATCCTCGGCATTGCTCTGCTTCGTATTGCCTTATAAGTACCGCGCGCTGGCCGATTGTGCCACTGGAGCTCCTTGTTAGTTTTTCCACTTGAGCTCCTCACTGGTTTCACCACTGGCGCTGTTGACTCAAATGCATATTACCAAACACTTTAGTCTTTAGGTACAGTGATCTTTCAACTGAATCCATGAACTTTCTTCTGAATGATAACAGCCATCTGATTTTCAACTGATCTTTTATGTTAGGCTTTGGACTACACTGCCCCTGAAGTGTCTACTGCTTTCTAAAACCTTGCTCCAAGTGAGGCTCGAACTCACAACCTCGGCATTGCTCTGCTGCGTACTGCCTTATAAGTACCGCGCGCTGGCCGATTGCGCCACTGGAGCTCCTTGTTAGTTTTTCCACTTGAGCTCCTCACTGGTTTCACCACTGGCGCTGTTGACTCAAATGCATATTACCAAACACTTTAGTCTTTAGGTACAGTGATCTTTCAACTGAATCCATGAACTTTCTTCTGAATGATAACAGCCATCTGATTTTCAACTGATCTTTTATGTTAGGCTTTGGACTACACTGCCCCTGAAGTGTCTACTGCTTTCTAAAACCTTGCTCCAGGTGAGGCTCGAGCTCAAAACCTCAGCAAATTAACCCATGAACTTTTATCTAACAGATTACAGCCATGTGATTTTGAACCGATCTTTTATGTTAGGCTTTGGACTCCATTGCTACTAAAATGTCTGTCGCTAACCTATTGCGTCACTGGAGCTGTTGACTCAAATGCATATTACCAAACACTATAGTCTTTAGGTACAGTGATCTTTCAACTGAATCCATGAACTTTCCTCTAAATGATAATAGCCATCTTATTTTCAACTGATCTTTTATGTTAGGCTTTGGACTACATTGCCATTGAAATGTCTCTCACTTTCTAAAAGCTTGCTCCAGGTGAGGCTCGAACTCAAAACCTCGGCATTGCTCTGCTTCGTACTGCCTTATAAGTACCGCGCGCTGGCCGATTGCGCCACTGGAGCTCCTCACTGGTTTCACCACTGGCGCTGTTGACTCAAATGCATATTACCAAACACTTTAGTCTTTAGGTACAGTGATCTTTCAACTGAATCCAGTAACTTTATTCTGAATGATAACAGCCATTTGATTTTCAACTGATCTTTTATGTTAGGCTTTGGACTACACTGCCCCTGAAGTGTCTACTGCTTTCTAAAACCTTGCTCCAGGTGAGGCTCGAACTCACAACCTCGGCATTGCTCTGCTTCGTACTGCCTTATAAGTACCGCGCGCTGGCCGATTGCGCCACTGGAGCTCCTCACTGGTTTCACCACTGGCGCGGTTGACTCAAATGCATATAACCAAATACTATTGTCTTTAGGTATAGTGATCTTTCAACTTAATCCATGAAATTGTATCTAACTGATTACAGCCATGTGATTTTCAATTGATCTTTTATGTTAGGCTTTGGACTACATTGCCATTGAAATGTCTCTCACTTTCTAAATGCTTGCTCCAGGTGAGGCTTGAACTCAAAACCTCAGCAAATTAACCCATGAACTTTTATCTAACTGATTACAGCCATGTGATTTTGAACCGATCTTTTATGTTAGGCTTTGGACTCCATTGCTACTGAAATGCCTCTCGCTAACCTATTGCGTCACTGGAGCTGTTGACTCAAATGCATATTACCAAACACTATAGTCTTTAGGTACAGTGATCTTTCAACTGAATCCATGAACTTTCCTAAATGATAATAGCCATCTGATTTTCAACTGATCTTTTATGTTAGGCATTGGACTACATTGCCATTGAAATTTCTCTCACTTTCTAAAACCTTGCTCCAGGTGAGGCTCGAACTCACATCCTCGGCATTGCTCTGCTGCGTACTGCCTTATAAGTACCGCGCGCTGACCAATTGCGCCACTGGAGCTGCTGACTCAGATGCATACAGTGATCTTTAGGTAGAGATCATTTCTGTTAGATTTTGGACTACATTGCTACTGAAATATCTCTCTTTTTCTAAAACCTTGCTGCAGGTGAGGCTCGAACTCAAAACCTCAGCAAATTAACCCATGAACTTTTATCTAACTGATTACAGCCATGTGATTTTCAACTGATCTTTTATGTTAGGCATTGGACTACATTGCCATTGAAATTTCTCTCACTTTCTAAAACCTTGCTCCAGGTGAGGCTCGAACTCACAACCTCGGCATTGCTCTGCTGCGTACTGCCTTATAAGTACCGCACGCTGGCCGATTGCGCCACTGGAGCTCCTCTCTGGTTTCACCACTGGCGCGGTTGACTCAAATGCATATAACCAAATACTATTGTCTTTAGGTATAGTGATCTTTCAACTTAATCCATGAAATTGTATCTAACTGATTACATCCATGTGATTTTCAATTGATCTTTTATGTTAGGCTTTGGACTACATTGCCATTGAAATTTCTCTCACTTTCTAAAAGCTTGCTCCAGGTGAGGCTCGAACTCACAACCTCGGCATTGCTCTGCTGCGTACTGCCTTATAAGTACCGCGCGCTGGCCGATTGCGCCACTGGAGCTCCTCGTTAGTTTTTCCACTGGAGCTCCTCACTGGTTTCACCACTGGCGCTGTTGACTCAAATGCATATTACCAAACACTATAGTCTTTAGGTACAGTGATCTTTCAACTGAATCCATGAACTTTCCTCTAAATGATAATAGCCATCTTATTTTCAACTGATCTTTTATGTTAGGCTTTGGACTACATTGCCATTGAAATGTCTCTCACTTTCTAAAAGCTTGCTCCAGGTGAGGCTCGAACTCACAACCTCGGCATTGCTCTGCTTCATACTGCCTTATAAGTACCGCGCGCTGGCCGATTGCGCCACTGGAGCTCCTCACTGGTTTCACCACTGGCGCTGTTGACTCAAATGCATATTACCAAACACTTTAGTCTTTAGGTACAGTGATCTTTCAACTGAATCCAGTAACTTTCCTCTGAATGATAACAGCCATGTGATTTTCAATTGATCTTTTATGTTAGGCTTTGGACTACATCGCCATTGAAATGTCTCTCACTTTCTAGTGAGCTTGCTCCAGGTGAGGCTCGAACTCACAACCTCGGCATAGCTCTGCTGCGTACTGCCTTATAAGTACCGCGCGCTGACCGATTGCGCCACTGGAGCTCCTCACTGGTTTCACCACTGGAGCTGTTGACTCAAATGCATATTAACAAAGACAATGGTCTTTAGCTACAGAGATCTTTAGGTAGAGATCATTTCTGTTAGATTTTGGACTCCATTGCTACTGAAATATCTCTCTTTTTCTAAAACCTTGCTCCAGGTGAGGCTTGAACTCAAAACCTCAGCAAATTAACCCATGAACTTTTATCTAACTGATTACAGCCATGTGATTTTGAACCGATCTTTTATGTTAGGCTTTGGACTCCATTGCTACTGAAATGTCTCTCGCTAACCTATTGCGTCACTGGAGCTGTTGACTCAAATGCATATTACCAAACACTATAGTCTTTAGGTACAGTGATCTTTCAACTGAATCCATGAACTTTCCTAAATGATAATAGCCATCTGATTTTCAACTGATCTTTTATGTTAGGCATTGGACTACATTGCCATTGAAATTTCTCTCACTTTCTAAAACCTTGCTCCAGGTGAGGCTCGAACTCACAACCTCGGCATTGCTCTGCTGCGTACTGCCTTATAAGTACCGCGCGCTGACCGATTGCGCCACTGGAGCTGCTGACTAAGATGATCTTTCAACTGAATCCATGAACTTTCCTCTGAATGATAACAGCCATCTGATTTTCAACTGATCTTTTATGTTAGGCTTTGGACTACACTGCCCCTGAAGTGTCTACTGCTTTCTAAAAGCTTGCTCCAAGTGAGGCTCGAACTCACAACCTCGGCATTGCTCTGCTGCGTATTGCCTTATAAGTACTGCGCGCTGGCCGATTGCGCCACTGGAGCTCCTCACTGGTTTCACCACTGGCGCTGTTGACTCAAATGCATATTACCAAACGAATAAATCATGATTCATCAAAAACTTTCGTACTAAAATTTATTCTAAATGTACGAAAAAAAATCAAGAACAACTTATACCACACGTACGCAATAATCATTTACGCCCAGGGCCTTATAAGCATGTATAAAGAACCCCACATATAATTAGATATGTTATGTACTGGGTGGGTGAAAAGTAGACGTTAAAATTGATAATAAAGTATAATTAGAGGTCCAATTATATAAATATATATATATATAAAATTAGAGGTCCAAACAACAAATCACCTGATCTATCCTTATATAAACGGTGATTATTGTTTCTCACCTTGTGTTTGGAGGCATGGCACACTTGGTACTGCTTGAAGACATTGCGGCGCGTGCTCTAAGGAGAGAGCGCGTCTTTAGAGAGCGTACAGCAGGGCCAGCGCCAAGGGGGGCACTCGCGGGCCGTGGCCCCCCAAACGAGTTACTGTGCCTCCCCACTTTCCATCCTCTCCCCTCCTTGCTGAACTCGATCGATTTTGAAAGCGAAAGTACCGATAAAACAGCGCACATAAGAAAGCGATTGAACGCTTTAGCGAGCGTCAGCAACTGCACGCGATCACAGATTGCACGCTCTTCACGAAAACACCCCCCACACACACACACAACGTGATTTGTGCCCCCCCCCCTAGAAATTTAAATGCCCCCCGATGGAGGTGCCCTGGCGCCAGCTCTGGCGCACAGATATGTTGGCTGAGAGTGACGAATGGCTGTTCAGTTGCTTTTAAATAACTCATTTTTTCTGGCTTCCACCTCCGACAGCAAAACCTCACATTCATTGTCGTTAAAGTTATTTTTCTTTGTCTTTTGTTTCGATGCCATAATTGTCTTTCTTTAGACGAGTGCCGCTTTGCGGAAAGCCCTTATATGGAGCTGCTTTGGGCGTGTATTATGCTAATCACTAACCTCGTGCACGCGGGCGCTCTTTTAGAACACTCCAGATTCACTAACAGAAGAACGAGTTTAAGAACAAGCTCATCTGCGTACGCACGTGTTGTGAATTAGGCGGAAAGTTTTCGTGAGAAGTTCAAATGTGCGTATAAATACGAAAAACGTACGCACTTATTAGTGAACGAGACCCAGTGATCTTTAGTGCTACTGAAATAACTCTCTTTTTCTAAAACCTTGCTCCAGGTGAGGCTCGAACTCAAAATCTCAGCAAATTAACCCATGAACTTTTATCTAACTGATTACAGCCATCTGATTTTCAACTGATCTTTTATGTTAGGCTTTGGAATACATTGCTACTGAAATATATCTCGCTTTTAAAAAGCTTGCTCCAGGTGAGGCTCAAACTCACAACCTCAGCTGCATACTGCCTTATAAGTAGCGCACGCTAACCTATTGCGTCACTGGAGCTGTTGACTCAAATGCATATTACCAAACACTATGGTCTTTAGGTATAGTGATCTTTCAACTGAATCCATGAACTTTCCTCTAACTGATAACAGCCATCTGATCTTTTATATTTGCCTTTGGACTCTATTGCTACTGAAATGTCTCTCGCTTTCTAAATGCTCGCTCTACGTGAGGCTCGAACTCACAACTTCGGCATTGCTCTGCTGTGCACTGCCATATAACTACCATGCGCTAACCGATTGCACCACTGATGGATGGGCTGACTTATGGTATCAATGGAGCTGTTGACTCAAATGCATATTACCAAACACCATGGGAGAAAGGAAGGAAGTCACATAAGGAAGTCCCACTTCATGGAAGATTAGCACACAAGCTACCTAATGTTAGCACCTCAATTGACCACATGCACAGAGCGCTATTTAGAACTTCCGGATAAAAATAAGCCAGCTCTTAATCTTCCAGTGAAGCTCATTTTATATATGCTATATATAGGTAGAGACGCTCACAGAAACATCTCCTGCCTCATTCTTATCATAAACTGAGAAACAAAATAATTGCAACAACGTAATATAGTTTCATGTTATTAAAGAACATATAATTTTATATGCAGAGTCTGGTAATCCCAGGAAAGTACCCACGTAAGTATAACTGTACATTTAAATGCTGACAAATAAACACTATCGTAACTGTTTAAGCAGTTAGGCTAATCTCTTAAAGAACATTGTAATGGTATTCTCGATAATCAATATCTTACCCATGAACACATTTTTAAAATCTTATAAAATTTTAAAGCATTTATTATTTCTCAACTCTGTGCGGTAAAATTCCCATTATTAAAGGGTCACTTTTCATTCATGAAGACGACAAAAAAATGTGTCTCGGCGAAAAAAAACTTTTTAAGATGAAAATAAAATTACCGTTATAACCAGGAGATGACATAGGATCAATCATTGGCTGCAGCTGACATCTTTTGATTTATTATATAATAAATATTTTAACAAATTTACAATTTTGTCGCAATGAAGCATAAAGTATAGCAAGTGCAGGAAGTCACAAAGTCACAGCCTATAATGCTGAATTATTTAAATACCTATATAGTCAAATACAAATTAAATAAGTTGGTAAAACAATTGGATAAATAATGCATTCCATATTTTGAAATGTTTAGATTTAATTTAATAACTAGGCTACATCGTTTAAGTTTTATCAAACACATACCTAGTTTTGTTAGTCTGAATTTAGTCTGAATCACTTAATGCACTTTATTTTGACATCGGCTCATCAGATGATTCATTCGGTTGCCACTGTCAATCATAGCAATGACTTGCGGCATGATTTAACGGATTCCCTCGCGTAAACTTAACATTCGCATTTTGTCATTCCTGAAAGGGAATACGTGGACGTTTGGTCATCTTAGACAAACAAAACTTTTCAGCTAATTGTGAAAGGATTATGTAGAGAAACCGAGCAAAGGGCGCTCCTCTTACAGCACAGTGCACTTGACCGGAAATAACTGAGCTGGCTTATCTACAATCAGGAAGTAACCGTGCATAAGGTCAACTGAAGATGGGCATTCAATAGTAGGCTTTCTTGTAACGGATTATGGACATCTGATTTTCAAGAAGTCTTTAATGTTAATGAACTCCTTTGCTACTGAAATGTCTTTCTAAAACTTTGTTCCAGGTGAAGCTTGAACTTAAAAACACAGCATTGCTCTGATGCATACTGCCTTAAAAATACCACTCACTGACCAATTGTACCACTAGAGATGCCGTCGCAAAGATCTATTACCAAAAAGCATTTGAGAAAATCTGTCAATTTTGTCAGCAGTCAATTTTAAGACTATACTATTAAGCTGGAATTCACAAGCCTATACAGTAGCCTATAATGTATTCTAATAACTATGCATAAAAACTGTTTTCTTAAGTAACAGTCTGTTTACTTAAGTAATAACAAAACATATTTTTAATACGACTGACTTTAAATGTAATGTATCATAACAATTTATCTATTTATCTATTCATTGTACAGAAAGAGAGCAAAGAACGTTTATATTATCAAAGAAGATTTTCACTGACAGTCTAGAGTTCAAGCACTCTCAAAAACTCCCATTAAAATCACTGAAGCTGTTTAAACTGTGAAATGAATATCTTACTTACAGATTCATACACACATCTGCTCTTTGTTGTTTCTAACGAGAGAATTCGCCAGAAAGAGGTATTCACTCAGCGAGCAAGTGAAGAAAACACTGGCATTTTAATCGCCTCTAATTGGTCATTGCATTCATAAGCTCAATAGCATCTTGTGTGATTGGTTATAATGCGCAGTGCTGTACAAAACTGTCTGTCTCTGGCTCAGCGAACGCAGATTTGAATTTAGCAGGGTGTTAGTGTTTAGAGGCATGTGATGACATCAGTGTAAACCAATGTCAAGCATGGATTCACCATGCCAAAAGGTTTTTTCCAAGGTGAATGAACAATGATGACATTCATTGTGATGTGGACGAGAATCTATGGCCAAATGATCAAGACTTGATCCAAATTAATGTAATATGGTTTTTATTTTTATTTAGTTATTTTGTTTTATTTAAATGTGTACATTATTTAAAGTAAACCTATGTTACAATTATATGTGAAAAATAAAAACTAATTTGCCCAAATGATTGGAGAGGATGTCTTCATTGATCCTTCACTTGATTACACATAAGATAGATATTATGGAAATGATATAGATTCTGTAAAAGTTGGGTAATGTAAGTGTATTGCCTAATGTGAAAACGGTGTAATCTGTCTTTTACAGTACTGTAGCATACTAATTTCAGCACTAAGGCCGATTTGAAACGCGTATCTTTTATTGTTTGCTATTAAATGAACTGATTGTTAAAAGTACTAAACTGAAAGAAGATCATACTGTTGTGTTTTGGTGATTAAACCAAATGTTGTCATTACATATTACACTAATCTTGTGTTTGAAACAGTGATTATGTGGACTGAAAATATGTGCAACTGAATAAAAGCATTACATCAGGTTTTGAAAGAATGACAAGCAAAGAATGTGATCAGTTTGGATTTTTGTACTAAGAGTTTTGACAAAGTACACCTTGTGAAATTAGTACCAAAGCAAGCAACAAAAACTGTATATTATGAATCAATATATCTATGTATTAATTTAAACCCTATTTTAATGTGGGTTACAAGAGCATTCTAGATGGTAATTTATTCCAAAAATGTTTATTCCATTGTTTGTTTGCAGTAGACCCATTAATGGATATAAATTTCTGGGTACATCTCAGACTTTCTCATTGACCTGCATATATTAACCTTCACATTGAAAGTCACACTTTTGCAAATGTGCAACAAACAGAGCTGTGGTGGCATTCTGAGAATTACAGTGATCCAGACAGTGTTTATGCAATATTATCAAATGTAAACAAGTGCAATCTAAAGTGTGTGTGTGTGTGTGTGTGTGTGTGTGTGTGTGTGTAATTTTACTCTGCAGACAAGGGACATTTGAAATCTAGTTACTGTTTACAATATCATTCATGACACAGCAGATTGAAAATCATTATGAGTCAATAATATTACTTCTGCAGTTGAATCCTGATTGCAACTACATCCAAATCTCCACCCAGTCTTAAATGCTCTGCATGTGAAGAGTTGTTTTCGTTTCTGCACATGCCTACTTCACTAACTATAAGTGATTGCAATAATTGCTCACAATGCTCAGAAGGCTCACTTAGACTGTGTATTTACCTAGTTAAAGTTAAGGATGCCATCAGGGCAAATGTGATTGTATGAAGAATTCGTAATGGAGAAAGAACAAGTCAAGTCAAGTGACCTTTATTTATATAGTACTTTATCCAATACAGATTGTGTTAAAGCAGCTTTACAGTATTAAACAGGACAACAGTGTATCGATAATGCAAGGGAACAATAGTAAACACTCAATTTTCCAGTTAAAGTCAGTTCATCATTGATTTCCAGTTAACAACCTTTGGATTACGAGTCCGACTCTCTAACCATTAGGCCACGACTTCCCCTTCCACGATCATCCAGCTCAGTTCAGTTCAAATGGTATCCGTTCAATCAAGACCAAACTATTTTTTTTACCATATTGTTCATAGGGCTTAGCTTCTTTTCTTTTACCATTAAATGCAGTATTTGAACATGCTATTGAGACATCTATTGTAAACAACATGTAGTAATAATGCAGGCATTTTAAAATCAGGAAATGACTATGAGAATGGCATGCAACCTTAAAACACATACACAAAGAGCTAAAACGGACTTGAATAGCCATGCAACTTTTTTTTCTTTCTTTTTTTATACAATTAGTGATGGTTGACTGTAGATGGGCCTTTCTGCTTCTTGAAGCAGTTTCACAATCTTGTGGTTCTTGATTGGATGCTCTGATATCATTTACCAGATGGTTGGAGTGAAAAGCATCTGTGATGGGGTCCTTACGGATTGAACTAGTCTTTATTGCATCTAATCGAGTAGATGTCCTGGGTGTTTGGGAGAATCTGCTACAATTTGTATTCTAGTACTAAGTATCTGCCATAAGAAGCTGTGATAAAACCAGTTGTTGAAGTTGGCCAGGATATTTGATTGTTGCCAACTTTTTGCGGAGAAAGAAGAGGCACTGCAATTATTTTTTGAGCACAAAACAAGGGTGACCTGTTTTCTGGTTAAAATATCTAACAATCCTTGAATTCAGATAACTTTTACTATTTACTTGAGAAGCAAGTTTACTTGAGACTTTTTAGAGAAGGCATCTTTAATGCCAGTATATTTTGTCTTACTACAAGTAAAAAATATCTGACAGTTCAGTGAGACAAAATACAGAAATATTCAGGACTGAATAAGATGAAAACATAAAATCTTATGCAGTACTGCTTTTCAAGTTAATTTATCATGTTTATAGGTTTCAGATATTAATATTCATTATGTCAATGAAGACAACTGCTAGCTGGTTGGCACATCTTTAGATGAATGCCCCACCAGAGTAAGTGTTCTCATGTCTGGTTAGATGTAATTCATCCAGTGCCTTATAAAATGTCCTCCTGCTGCAGAATATACTGTAAACCAATGTGAGAGACTCCCCAAAAACAAACAAAAAAAAGAATGGAACTTTCAGACTTTAAAGTGAAAGGAGTCACAGGATGTTGGAGCTCCACATGACCATTCTCTTCAATGTCCTACAACTCATGTCAGTTTAACATCTGGAAATAAAATGCTTGTGTCATGTGCATTTGGAATATGGTCAAGAAACAACCAAGCACCTTCACAGTTTTTGCACATTCTGTTATCAATTTAGACCCACACGTTTTTTTATTTATTGAGTTAAAAGTAAAAGAAAGAACAAAAGAAGTAAAATGTATCTATGCTGTAACCAAAGGTTTTGAATAATGAAACAATAATTTAAACATAATCTGATACAGACATAAGCAAATGTTTGGATTCAGATTAATTGAAACCCAAGTCTAGCTTCCAATGACATCTCTAACTGATACCATAATGAAAAGTCTGCATATTTAACTGATAAAACTGAAGATGGAAATTAAAAAGAAGAATCTTACTAATACTGGGTGGAAAAATATGAGCACACGTGAGACTCAGTCAGCCTTGGCTTAGTTTCCACTGGTGTTTTATTAGTATTATTTTCTAACTCAGATTTCCTGTTAACACTGCTGAATAGCAAATACTGTATATCCTTTTCATCTCCCTCCCACCAGACAAGAACAACTATTTATTATAGCTGTAAGCAGTTGTCAACACCACGCCAAATCCACATGGCTTATAAAAAACTACTGATATGATTTAAACTAAGAAACCATAAATTTAATGGGAAAAGAAGTATTTGTGAAATGGACGTGTTCATTTACACCCACACACACAGATGATGCACAGATTTCCTTTTCTTTATCTATCTGCAGAGATGAAATGTTAATGGCATGTTCATCAGTTATAAGTGCATGAAAACGGCAAATATGCAACACACCATCTCACTGGGATCACATCAGGGCCAACACAAGAAAGAGTAAGGGAAAACTAGTTTATTCTAAACCTGGAAAATTCACTGCTTTTACCTGATCTGAATCACTTATTAATTTAGAGCAAATAACAAATGAGCAAAACAAGTGATTCATTCTAATAAATGAATAGTTAAGTTATTAAGTTAGAGTTAATTCATATTAAAAGTGTAGTTCTAGTGAATTTTGAATGACTTTAGATTTAATATTATTTAATAATAATGATAATGTCACGCCCCTGGACTGTTGTGTTGTGCTCCCCGTGACCCAATTTCTGCCTCTTGTTGATTGTTCATTGTATCCAGGTGTGTCTAGTTATCCCCTCGTTTAGTGGTGTATTTAAAGAGTGTTCTGTTCCATGTTTGTCCGGTATATCGTCTATCTCTGTTCCTGTCTGCCCTGTGATACCCCTGTTCGGATTATTAAAAGACTGATATTTGAGAGTATTCCTACGTCTCCTCGTTCCTCCTGTAAGCAACCGTGACAGATAATAATAGTTTCATAATATATTTTTAAGTTAAACTAGATGTTACTACATGAAGCACATAAGTTATCTGATTTAAAAAAAATTGTCCCTGTGATAAGGGGAACCCAATAAATGCAACCAGCGGAAAAAAAGAAAAAAATCCTAGGTCCTAGACGACATTATGTTGGTGTTTTTTACAGGCACTACCAGTTTAGGTCACTTTCAAAACAGATTTTATTTTCTATCTCTCCATCTCCTCTGGCTTCTACCTCTGTGAAGCTTAGAGGAGTGAAAGTAAAACAGTGAAATATGATCAGTGGGATGCAGTGGTGGCAGATGGATGAGCTAGTCCAGTCAGGTGGACATATGAGATTAGAAGCGACAGGAGGAGTTGGGCTCCATGATTTAAAGATGAGAGTTAAAGGAGTATTCGAAGAAGTCCATTTTATTCTCCTGAGATATCACTTATTATTGCACTGTCGATAAAAGAACACATGGGAACACACATACTTGTGAAGTTATAAAAGGGACAGACAGAAAAAAGTGTGAAAGAGGGAACTAATCTGAATCAGTGTCACCAAACTAAGTTCCCAAAATAATGACTATATTTTCAATCAGGTTTCTGAAACATACACCTGCATGTTTTGGCAGTGCAGAATAATGCAATAATGCAGATCGGACAAAAAAAATGCATCATACGCATAATTAAAAGATTTTAATTACAACTGTTGATGATAATATTGCACTAGCAATGTTGTTTCTTTCACATGGTCACAATATTCACATTGTTTTTGTTAAATGTTGATACATGTATAGATTAATATATCAAATGTTTGAATATTAATTTAACTTTGAACTAAATGTCATTTTTTGTCGTCTAGAATTTAATTAGAAACTAAACTAAAAACCAAAAGCTGTAAAAATGACCACTAAATCTGTGATATGAAACCTTATTTCAATGTAGAAAGAAATACAATGCACAAGCTTGGACACAGATCATAAAACACACTACTTGAATTCTAATAACAATCCACAAGCAATGGACATGTTGACCTAGTTCACTGCAGATTGCCACCTCATTACCGGCACCCATGTACAGAATGCTCAAAAGCTCATCTAGCCTCTGGGTCATCTGAGGGCCACTTTTTCTGAAAGCAGAGATGGCTGACCTCCTGCTGCTTCAAACACCTCTGAGAGAAATACCAATTACCAACCGCATCAGCGTCCATATCACAACGCTGTCAAGACCCCAAGCCTCATAACATCAGTATGTTAACTCCATCTCCATTTCTTTCTATGATACCGCCGGCTACACATGCACAAACATAAGCACACACTACCAAAGCCATGCCATGCTCATGATGCCATTGTGGCCCCAGGGTCTCAAAGGACCCTTCAAAAGCATGCACACAAAAGGCTGGGGATGGAGGGAATTAGAGCAGATAGCACAGAAGTACTTCATCCCCCGTGTATCTAATCACACCACTGTGAAAGGAACTGCAAAAAAAACCATCAAGCTAATCAAAGTGCATCGACAGGACGGGCTGCATAAATGCACACTGCAAATTACCCTGAGAAATTATAGATTTGAAAATAGGCCCTTTCACTGCCACTAGAAACAAAGGGAAGAGAAATGAAAGAGGGCTATTTTCTGAGGATGAGGCTATTTTGGTAGCCAACAATGGGCAGAAAGGATGATTTATGATTGGCATGAAACAGTGGCATATTCACATGAAATACCTGAGATTTAATACCAGTGCTATAAGTTTAACCCCTGTGGTGCCAAAAATAAAAGCTGCTGTTCACATTCTCAAAATGTATGTGAAGAAAAAATTATTTAGGGAAAAGCAAACTTAAGGTGTTCTATGTTAATGAAAATATACTGCTAATTGGAGGATATGTGCATTGCTGTTGTGCTCGTGGGGACCTGGGTTTGACTCCAGCTGGGGTGCTTCCTATCAGTGCTGCATTTTCCTATCTTATAGAGATCAAAAAAGAAACAATTTGGTCCTTTTTTATTAAACAAACACACCATTTTATGCAAATTAGGCTAATTACACTATTTATTACATCTTATTCACAAAATTCTGCATTCTAAGAAAAATCTGTAAAAATATGGCCCAAGATACAATGTTAATATGATGGAATTTTCCATATGGATTTTTCTCAGTTGTTTTACTCATATTTTGAGTAGCACATTGTATTGTTTTCTTTTAGGATTGAAGGAAATGTCTGTAAACTTAATGGAAAACACACTGGTAATTTTCTAAAAGGACACTGTCCATATTTGTAAGGGTTTTCCTGCCACAACTGTTGTTGTGCTATTATTATTAAATCATACAAACCATTATTCATCAAATTTTGAAGAACAGCATTATAACTGGCAAAATATCCAGGCATGCAAGTGCATTTGTGACATTGTAGGTCAAAACACCACATGCAACTGAATAAGGTTTAATACGTAACAAATAGGCCTAGATATCACCATACTTTCCCAGTTGATTGATTACATAAATATTTTGTTGACATTGGAGTCAAAGGTTTTTACAAAGGTTATATTGCATACCTCTTTGTATTATACCATAAAACAGAAAATCAGGCAAATTATATATGAACTCACCTCTTTAAAAGACCCTTCAGAATAATGATGGGAATAAAACTGGAAGTGGAGGTTGAAGGGGAGATTTCTGGCTCAGTACAGAAGAAGAAAAAAAACTAATTTACGAAAAGGGCATTTAAACATACATGTTGTAAATAAAAGGTGTCTGAAGTCTGCCACTAGTCTGAAACACATTATGAAAGGCCAAATATCCCAAAATCTCAAAATTGACCACTGCATAAAAAACAATATTTTTGCCTGTAGTGACTTGCCTTAAATATCCAATTCACGTGTCTGGTTCATGGAACGACACCACAAATACATTGCATGATTCAAATAATTGGGTGAATAGTGAATTGCCCTTTAAAACAACACAGGCAGCACATGAACCTAAATGGTGCAATCAGCAGGCACAATTCATTAATAATAAATTACCCTTCAGTCTGCTTTACAATTCCTCTGCCAAAAGGTCAAACCTAAATGGCAACATTTTGTCATCTTTCAGCTAAAATCCATTTGTTATTATTACTACTATCCAGACAGCGAGACAATTAGCTGTTACAATGGTCTAATGTGGAGCACAAATACTTTTAAACTAGGAATTAACGTCAGCACACTTTATCTACCTGAGCCTCCCCTTTTATTAAAAAAAATGACTAAATGACTTCGTACTGACTCATGAATATGAGTCATCATGGATAGCTGCGCTCCATCTCTCTCATACTGTCAGACATACTGCACCGTCTTGCAGAAGCCTAATATGTGTATGCTCAGAAGAATACCGCTAATTATATCTGGAAATGCTGATGCAAAACAAAATGCAATTCATTTATTCATTCATTTACAGACGTGTGGCATGGCAATACCAAAAAATGTTGCACATGGATCAAATGAAATTCACATTCAGTCCTTTCCAAGGACTATCGAGCTGTCAAAACCTGTTATTTTTCACTCCTTATCTCTCACAGAATTCATGTGTTAAGTTTTACACTGAAGAAGTCTTAGTTACAACAGTATAGAGCCATTTTTCAATCCCTCATACATTTTCTACTTTCAGATCATTTCCTTTTATATTCTGTGACATTTATTGAAGCTATTATTGTACTGTTTCATGTAAAAACCAACTAAAAATAATTTGCCTCTGTTGCAGTAAATGTAAAAACTACTGTTGATTTTTTATCAGTGGTTTGGAATCTCATTTCTGGGTGACCAATTCCTTTAAAAAAACAATTGACTCCAAACTTTGAGATATATTAAATGCCCAGGTCCAGAATATCAAAAATGATGAATACAACAAGAAATTGTACAATTGCACAAATAGCAGAAAGTTGCTGTCTGCTACATGACCAGAATAGACCTGTGACTCATTTTTGGGTCATGATGCCTATGGAAGCACGTTTCCGCCACCTTGAGAAAAAATATAATTCTGTAAGTCATAATAATGAGATACTTTCTCATAATTATGACTTAGTATCTTGCTATATTGAGAAACTATCTCGTAATAATGACTTAGTTTCTCATAATAATGAGAAACCTTATCGTAATATTTTCTTTTAACAAACAAATTACATGTACAGGTCCTTCTCAAAAAATTAGCATATTGTGATAAAGTTCATTATTTTCTGTAATGTACTGATAAACATTAGACTTTCATATATTTTAGATTCATTACAACACAACTGAAGTAGTTCAAGCCTTTTATTGTTTTAATATTGATGATTTTGGCATACAGCTCATGAAAACCCAAAATTCCTATCTCAAAAAATTAGCATATCATGAAAAGGTTCTCTAAACGAGCTATTAACCTAATCATCTGAATCAACTAATTAACTCTAAACACCTGCAAAAGATTCCTGAGGCTTTTAAAAACTCCCAGCCTGGTTTATTACTCAAAACCGCAATCATGGGTAAGACTGCCGATCTGACTGCTGTCCAGAAGGCCATCATTGACACCCTCAAGCAAGAGGGTAACGAATAGGCTGTTCCCAGAGTGCTGTATCAAGGCACCTCAGTGGGAAGTCTGTGGGAAGGAAAAAGTGTGGCAGAAAACGCAGCACAACGAGAAGAGGTGACCGGACCCTGAGGAAGATTGTGGAGAAGGACCGATTCCAGACCTTGGGGGACCTGCGGAAGCAGTGGACTGAGTCTGGAGTAGAAACATCCAGAGGCACCGTGTACAGGCGTGTGCAGGAAATGGGCTACAGGTGCCGCATTCCCCAAGTCAAGCCACTTTTGAACCAGAAACAGCGGCAGAAGTGCTTGACCTGGGCTACAGAGAAGCAGCACTGGACTGTTGCTCAGTGGTCCAAAGTACTTTTTTCGGATGAAAGCAAATTTTGCATGTCATTCGGAAATCAAGGTGCCAGAGTCTGGAGGAAGACTGGGGAGAGGGAAATGCCAAAATGCCTGAAGTCCAGTGTCAAGTACCCACAGTCAGTGATGCTGGTGTTGGTCCACTGTGTTTTATCAAGGGCAGGGTCAATGCAGCTAGCTATCAGGAGATTTTGGAGCACTTCATGCTTCCATCTGCTGAAAAGCTTTATGGAGATGAAGATTTCATTTTTCAGCACGACCTGGCACCTGCTCACAGTGCCAAAACCACTGGTAAATGGTTTACTGACCATGGTATTACTGTGCTCAATTGGCCTGCCAACTCTCCTGACCTGAACCCCATAGAGAATCTGTGGGATATTGTGAAGAGAAAGTTGAGAGACGCAAGACCCAACACTCTGGATGAGCTTAAGGCCGCTATCGAAGCATCCTGGGCCTCCATAACACCTCAGCAGTGCCACAGGCTGATTGCCTCCATGCCACGCCGCATTGAAGCAGTCATTTCTGCAAAAGGATTCCCGACCAAGTATTGAGTGCATAACTGAACATAATTATTTGAAGGTTGACTTTTTTTTGTATTAAACACTTTTCTTTTATTGGTCGGATGAAATATGCTAATTTTTGGAGATAGGAATTTTGGGTTTTCATGAGCTGTATGCCAAAATCATCAATATTAAAACAATAACAGGCTTGAACTACTTCAGTTGTGTTGTAATGAATCTAAAATATATTAAAGTCTAATGTTTATCAGTACATTACAGAAAATAATTAACTTTATCACAATATGCTAATTTTTTGAGAAGGACCTGTACATGATGTAAACAATTATACACTAGAGGGGCTGTTTACTAATACAGATTTATACAAAAATATTAAAGCGTTTACAAACTTTCAATGTTTTAATTGCCTTTTGTTTCATAGAAAATCGTATAGTATCAATATAATGCTCCATTTCCTTTTTTGCTGGAGAACTTCCATTTGTGAATATGAAATTTTGCATATAAAAGAATAAGATTTATCATGTAAACGTGATTGTGCTTTTCTCTGCTACTCTCTGAGATACCAAATAATACATATTTCCAAAACAAAACAACTGTCAATGTTTTGTACAATAAAATCACAGACATTTTGCCAAAATGTTTTTACAAAGGGGCAATGCCAAAACAAATGTACCACAGTTTCTTGGCAACTGACACAAAAAGAGCAACTAAAATCAGAAAGCTTCTCAATGTAACGAGATACTAAGTCATAATTACGAGAAAGTATCTCATTATTATGACTTACAGAATTCTATTTTTTCTCAAGGTGGCGGAAACAGCCTTCCATATATGATGCACCATTTAAGACCCACTGCAATTATTTTTTTCTTTATGGTTTGCCATCAAATGGCTTTAATTGCTCAAAAATAAGTAGACCCTGCCCAGATCAATGCGATAAAAATGTGTTTAAATTCTCTGTAACACACTTCTGCATCTTCCTTGACCTTGTATTATTAACCCTACATTTGACATTGATGGTGAACCTTCACAACTTCACTATGTGTGGTTAGTTTATTAAACACTCAATTCATGTTCACAACCCATGGTTCACTTTCACCTGATTCAATCTGAGGTCTTGTGAGTCACGTTGACTCAAGAGCAGCGTGATTACGATTCTGATCAGTCCGGATGAGACGCCTGAGTGTCACGACACACTCTGGAGAAGGGACACGCGGAGGCTAGGAACTTCTTTAATTACCTCAGATCTTTATTTACCAAATTCAAGGATCACTGGAGACACAGAGGAACATGGAATGACGATAAGACCAAACACAGAGGCAGGGAAACACAGGGCTTATGAACAGAGGCGTAAACTAGATAATTAACAACACAGGGCTGGGGACTAATGAACTAATTGATGACAAACAAGGACAGGAACAGGAAAACCAAATATGGGCACGAGAGGAGGGGAAACACAGGGAGCACGTGGAAACACAAGACACAGGGAAACAAAGTCTGACACTGAGAGTCTGAGCTGCTCTTAACAAGTCAAGATTACACCTTACACTTTATCAGCCTACTGTGAAGAACCCCCTGCAACACAGTCAGTTACAATACAGCTGTACATAACTTGAATGGGCTTGATACTTAACTTGGCTGATTCTAGTAACATTATTACTTGTCTTTCTAAAGCATTATATCAATAATACCCTTACCTTGTGTCCAAGAAACAGTTCAAAACAAGGAACAAACAGTTCTTCTAGACCAGGGTTCCTCAAATCTTACCCTGGAGGTCCAATCTGCTGCAGAGTTTAGCTCCAACCCTGATCAAACTCACCTACCTGTGATTTTCTAATGATCCTGAAGACTCTGATTAGCATGTTCAGGTGTGTTTGATTAGGGTTAGAGCTAAACTCTGCAGGAATGGTCCAGATTTGAGGACCCCTGTTCTAGACCAAGGGCCACAGGTGGAGACGTAGATGTGATATTGTGTTTGAAGTGGCCAACCATCAAGTCAAAAGGAGAAGAAAGGACCACTTCTGATTAAAGTAGAATGGATTCAGTGGTCAGCTGCCTTTTTACTAGAAAAGGATGAAAGTGTTTATGGATTTACACTCCCTACCCAGTAAAGCATGATGACGTTTAGCCTTTATCAAAAAAGACCACCTCAAACAGCCAAGAAAGACATTTTTGTAATCGCAAATAATATATGCAATATGCATCACAGTAAGACATTCATTGTGAATGGAAATTGATTTGGTTTTCATTTTCACTTTAGGAATTTGTGCCGGAGATCATATGGATGAACTGCAAATTCTTGTAGCAACAGCTTATTTTAAACCTCAGGAAAAAACATAATACATACATAGTCTTGGTGATTTACTAAGAAGTGATTCAATTTTGCTACTGAATTTTCCTAAAAGTATTTTTTTAATAAAATTCAATTATTAAATGTTACCTGTTGAGATGAATTACCATGCAAATGCAGGTTTAAAAGAACTGACATCGTGTTGCATATTATATTTATTATAAAAGTTTTTTGACAACATGGTGAGACACAAAGCGTAGCAAAGCATGAGATACCTAAAAAAAGATAAATGGAGTTATTTAATTAAACACAATGTGATAAGTGCCACAATACTTCAATATTTTAATTATTCAGAATTATTCAGAAGGCCTGTAGACACGTCCCTTCTTTCCTCTGAGCTGATAAGAGTACAAGCATTTTTAGATTTTGATTGCTTAATTTTTGCTCAACAAAAGCAGGGTCCAAATAGAGCTGACAGACAAGAGAAGAAGAGGGAATGAAAAAAAGAGCAAAAAAGATGGTACAAAAAAACTGACACGAGTGAATTTCAGGACTTGACATCAAAAGAACGATTCAAGGAGAAGAGAATGAGAGATTGAGAAGAGCGCAAGTGATTATTACGCTCTGAGGTTTTTACTGACTTAATTTCAACACCAAATATGTCATTGTACATGCATTCCCACTCCTTCATTTCTTCCAAGTCTTAATCTCATTTTAATTCCTGAAGCTTTCTGTTGGCAGACAATGACCGACAGCATTAGACAGCCACAATTACCCAGAGACACAGAGAGGATCATTGCAAGTGATCAAAGTATTCCTACAATCTCCTGTCAGCTATTGAGCCTGATGAAAGAGTTCAGAACATTGTCACCGGCTCTCTGGCACTCCCCATTTGACCTAAACTTTTGATTTGAAGCACGTAAATTTACCCACTACTTTCAGAATATCATTGAGTGATTGCCTAACTATGTTATAGCCCTGTTCTTTCCTAGCACCACTTTTCCAGCATTTCTGTCTGTGACTCAGTGGGAATGCTTTTCAGCCCACCACTCAAGAGAGCGATGTTATATTTTTAGCCCATTTTTATTCGTAGCCAAGTGTTTCTAGGCTGTTTTCTTTGTGTTCAGCAGTGCATTGAAGATATGACCTTGTGCAAACATTTGAAAAAGAAGTTTGAATGTCTGCATGTCACCACCTCGATCAGGCTTTGTGCTGGGAATCAGCAGAGATTTCATTCAGTTTTTTTTATTCTGCAAACTAGCTATTTGCTCAAATTTTCTATCATTTTCTTTTAGACATCAAACCATCTTTAACCCTTTAATAGGTCTATCAACTATTGGCTTAAGCACATTTGAGTTACTGTATAATATATATATATTTTTAGATGCACAGCGCTAGCAACACATAGGTTCAAATCCAAAGGTAAGCAAGAACTGATAAATCATGTATAAATTTAAAATGTAATGTGAAGGGTTTTTTGTTTATTTGTTTTTGTACCAAACTGAGATTGTCAGACTGATTGTTTTCAAGAGTACAATATTTTTCAGGATGCTCACAGAGCAGATTAAATACAAAAAAATATGGGTAATATTTTTTGGAAATCCTGCTCAAACAAATGGTTTGAGATGTCCACTAATTTGAGACAAAGACCATCTCCATTTACTTTAATTTTTGTCTCACTGTCATCTACAAGAAACCATTGTGTATATTAATAGTTATTTCTTAACTGAAATATTTTAAAGATAGATACATTACATAGTGAATATGATTCTAATACGCCAATACAGAAGTGCAGTTTTACCAAGTCATGGGTAAACAAACATCTTGTTTAATGAAGTTCCCAAACGCAGGTTCAGGAGGAACCTAACCATCCAGTCCTGTCAATCACCGCTACGACCGTATATAAGCAGCATATAAGCAGCAGTCATTGGTCCGTTCCAGCCACAATTCATCCAGCATCCCTCCACCACCCCTGGGGTTCTTACTCAGAGCTCGATCCGAGCCTCGGGTTCGAGCCTCCTTTGCGGACAGCAAGCCAAGTTTGTTTACCATTTTCTGGCAGGGCTGAATGGGCAGGTGAACTTGTGAAATTACAATTAAAAATAAATCTGAATACACTATACAAAATGAGACTCAGACCTCCCAGATCTCATAAAAGTGCCAACAAAATCAAAATTGATACCACAGCTGCAGACTCTATTCATGAGTATGCCCTTTTCATTTTTACAGTAAACATGAGAGTGCCATTCCCAAAAATTGAGAAAATGAGATCACATAGACATAAATCTCCAAACTTTACTTCAACGTCAACCTTCTAATCTAACTCTAATCTAGCCTTAAGTAATGCCTGTAAGCACAGTTATCGATAACAACAATAATTCATTAAACAAATCATTTGGTTCCATTTTTCCATTTCACAATAGCGGCTGTATACTTCCTAGATATATCAAGTCATATAATTATAAATTAAAAGTATTTTGACTCAAAGTTTTTAAAGCAACCCGAGAAAGCTTACATTGAAGAGTTGATTTAGTGACCTCTCTAGCTGTGATTGGCTTTGTACAAAAGTCAATTTTCTTTTCCTATTCTATTTGTTTTCCCACCCATTGCTCTGCTATCACAGATATGACAGAACTCACAAGAGCTAAATCAATAGAAGGAGACCTCAAACTTTGCAGAAGAATTAAATTGTTTATTCGCCAGAGATGCTGCCAGTACATTGTATCTCATTTGGCAACCCTTTCTTTGATCTAAAGTTAATTTCACCCACTGCTTTTCAGCAGACCATGACCCTCTGGCTTTGTTTATTCCCTTTTTTTAATCCACTTTTGTGAAAATACAAAGGCAATATTCAAAATATTAAAAAAAAAAAAAAAACACCACAAGGTTTTAGCCAATCAGTGCTTCTTTCTTAAATTCCTCTAAATGATACACAAGTTAGAAAGGTAAAGCATGTAAAGCTCTATATATTATGCCTGGTTTCTGAAACTTTAAAAGCTTAATGCCCAGAATCAAGTGAAATAATTAAAGTAAGTGACTAATAATGAACAATATTTGGTAAAAAAAAAAAAAAAACATTGAAGTAACTCATGGGAGATAAAAAAGCAAATAGGGTGGAAGATTAAACCATATTTCATGTTTTTTTGTTGTTTTTGTTTTTTATCTGACTTCAGTAATGCATCCAGTTATATAAATCACCAAATTGTAAGAAACTATAGTCTGCCCCGACCCAGATTCCACTTCACAATAGATGTTTGATCATGCTTATTTCCCAAAAATGGCTTAATTATTATAAAGAAGAAAGTTAACAATTATGTTGATACTGCACCATTTTTGTAATAATCACATCCTGAGCAAATGGTGACCAATTGTAGAATGGGAATGAGTGTGGTGACACCAAAAAAACATCTCAGACAATGGGGTGACTTCACTATGGGGTTAACTAAATTAACATACAGACCACAACTGTTACAACAGAAGCAACTTCATTTACAATAATGGTTGTAAACTATAACCGTATAAAAGGTTTGAGCTTAGGATGTTCAGGGTTCAGTCGACATTGAACCCAAGGTACAACATGTACTTAGTCACTGCTATACTGCAATAAATATCTTCATCAAGATCTTCAACGTCATCATCACGTTTTCTTACAAAATAAAATGGTAGAAACACTGGTGAATTTCAATTAAACTCTCAGTTCCAATGAGCCACATTTTCACAACTAAGAGAGAAATGCTATTTGTGTTTATCACTGATGTACAAACACTGAACTCTATCCTTCAAATGTTGACTACCATCTGCTGGTCATGGTAGGATATTACAAGACAACCTCACTTGTCCACTGCCAAACTTCAAAATAATTATGAGGACAAACAAAATCAATAAAAACATACATCTTTAGTTGACATACAGTGTTACAGAAATTGTGCAATTTATGTTGAACATTTTGCTACTTAAAGCTGTGTGATTTAATTTCACTTACTCTTCTTGTAAATGATTTTTTTATGATTTGTTGTTTCAAGCACTACGTTTTTAGGGCAGTATGTGTGCTGGTCCTGTCAAATTCAATTTGATAATGTGAGCACAGGGTTATATTGTCCATTGTCTTTACCATATTGCACAAAACAATAAATATATATTTTCATGTATGCTGATTTAACAACGAAAATCAATGCATTCATTCTGCTAATTAAAATTAAGCTAAATTAATGCTTATAAATTTGAACCACTCTTTTGTAGCTGTTCATATTGCACGAAGGAGTAGCCTAGACCAGATTTACATCTGTTTTGCAGAAAACAGATGGAACATACATACTGAATTAGATATCTGTATGCCTGCCTGGCACTCAGTAACTGATAAAATAACCGTTTTAAAATAAATGTTCATTGGGAAGCATCTAAGTATGCCAAGCATCAACTAAGCCATTTCATCATATTCAAATTCAACTAGAATTCATAAAGTCTTGGCCTGATGAAGATAAGTGGATGAAAACAAAGAACTTACACACCTTCAAAGGGTTTGTCTTTGGGCCACTGCAGCACTCTCACATACTCTATGCAGGTAGCCGTGGCATTGAAGCAATAGTGCACAGGGGGAAACTGATCTGAAGAGAACACAGACAAAAGCAGACAGTCACTTCATCTCAGCACTTTAGGAGAGTAGATCATTATGAGGGTGAGACTGTGCAGTCTATACAGGCTGTCATTCCTGGCAGGATGACTCTTGCATTCCCTTTAAAGCCCTCTGTCCCTCCATCTATCAGGATGATAGAGCTGGACTCCAAAACTCCTTCTAAGTTCATTCTTAACTAAAAATGTAGCTAAATAAATTTGAATCTCTGATTTAAAATGCACAAATACTAACTGTCTGTTAAGGTCAGAGACATCAATAATGAAACAACATGAAACAAACATGATATTATCAGGCTTATTTAAGATAACTTAAAATATGAAAAATAAAACTAATGAGAGGCTGGTTTATGGTTAAGATACAGATATGACACAATATGAACTATTTGTTACAGCATATCAGAACATAAACACAACAGCTGAATTTCTGAGTGCAGAATTTTGAATTTCAATTGACCCTTTGCAAAAAAATAAACCCTCCTTAGTTACTGTTGCTATCTCCGACAAACGATGTCATTCTCACACTACATATCATGTTTTCACGCAATGAAAAATACATTGCGGAGCAAAGGAAAACCAGACAACACGCCGACAGACAAGACAGCAGGTTACTGTAGTTATGAAACATGGTCTCAGCTTTCAAATTTTGTAATTTTTTAAGAAATTCAAACCATAAATACCATTTTGTGGCTCTTTAATGTCGTAACTGATCACTGTAGCGCCTCAGTTCAAGCAGCAAACCTAAACAGATCGTATTTACTTAAAGCATGAAATAAACACGAACAAACATCAGAATGTATTTTATTTAAACTGTGGTAAAACATCAATAATACGCAACATTTTTCAAGTTTAAGTCCATCGAAGTTAATCTACTGTCCTGTCTGATTTGTTTGCCAGACAAGATGGTGGATTCTGCGTTATGATTGGTCAGATTGCCTGTCAATCAAACTCTTTGTGAACGGTCAATTGAGTGCAGAATTTTGTAAATTTGACTTAATTGGACACACAAAATCAACAATATGTACAGAACAAATAATAAAAAATAGCTTCAACAAATAGCTCATATCTCAACTGATTCAACATCAGCATCTATCTTGTCTGTGTCTTCAAAATTTAACCTCACTGGCCCCGGTGTCTTGTGGTGACTCTCACTGGACCTGGTGTCTTTTGGTGAGCCTCACTGGCCCCGGTGTCTTGCGGTGACCCTCACTGGCCCCGATGTCTTGCGATGACCCTCACTGGCCCCGATGTCTTGCGATGACCCTCACTGGCCCCGGTGTCTTGCGTTGACCCTCACTGGCCCCGGTGTCTTGCGTTGACCCTCACTGGCCCCGATGTCTTGCGATGACCCTCACTGGCCCCAATGTCTTGCGATGACCCTCACTGGCCCCAATGTCTTGCGATGACCCTCACTGGCCCCAATGTCTTGCGATGACCCTCACTGGCCCCGGTGTCTTGCGTTGACCCTCACTGGCCCCGGTGTCTTGGGTTAACCCTCACTGGCCCCGGTGTCTTTTAGTGACCCTCACTGGCCCCGGTGTTTTGCGGTGACCCTCACTGGGCCCAGTGTCTTGGGTTAATCCTCACTGGCCCCGGTGTCTTGCGGTGACCCTCACTGGCCCCTGTGTCTTGGGTTAACCCTCACTGGCCCCGGTGTCTTTTGGTGACCCTCACTGGGCCCGGAGTCTTGCGGTGACCCTCACTGGCCCTGGTGCCTTGCGGTTACCCCCACAGGCCTTATTATCTGGTGACTCATTACCTTCTACTCTCCTACGTCTGGGTCTCTACTCCTGAATAGGCCTCTCTACTCTGTTCCCACTCTCTACTCTATGTTTTTGCTATGTGACAAAAATGAAAAATAAATAAATCAGAAATAAGTGTTTTGTAGCTCAACACTAAACTTACTTAGACTCAACTCAGTCTGGCCACACTCATCTGATCTTCATTTCTATATGTTATATGGGCCCATGCACAGGAAAACAAACCAGATCAGTCGTTTTTCAGTTTATCAGATCCTACTGTGTACCTGTAAGTGCATGAGAAAAGCTTTCTCCAAAAACCTCTTAGTCTCCTTAGTCGCCCAAGTTTTCCAATATAAGGCAGCTCTAATCTGGAACAAACACACAGAACAAACATGAAAACAAACTGACAAACACTACAATAAATGAGTTATAATAAACCCATAAAAATCAGCATCCTATGTTTACAAGTGGGAATTTTACTGTATTACAGCACATAGCTGATAAGAAAGTGAATTTACATAAGCTGTCAAACAAGTGTGCATTTTAATAAGTAGTGTATAGTCAGTGTGTGTTTCTTCATGTATACTAACACCAATTTACATAATGTAGTTTGTTAATTACAATAATTGACTATTAAAACAAACCAAGTACGTTTGATGTATGAAAATTCAATAACACAACAAGTTCATTAGCCTACTGAACATTCAGCATTTATGTAAATTGTTAGTAATCAGTTGTGTCCATAGCGCATACTTACATATACTGATAAAACACCAATCACTCCCATTTTAGGAAAGGATGTTTCTTCAGTGTCTGGGTTCACAACAAATCCGAATCCGAGAGTCAAAAACAGAAAAAGGTCAAAACCGGGAGTCCAAACCGAGTCAAAAATCGAGCGTCAAAAACCGAATGTCAATATTCAAAGCGAATCCAAAGCCGACAGTCAAAGTCCGAAAGAGAGTCAAAAACCGAAAATCAATAACCGAAGAAATGCAATCACTGTAAAAACTCTCCAAAAGCACGAAAAACACCACCTACAACAGTCGCCAAAACTCCCAACAGAGAATTCTAGAAAAGAATGGTCATAATAGCCTACCTGCTGCACTTCACGTCATAACTGCGTTCTAAAGATGTGGAATCTGTTGAGTGTAGTTGTGCTGGATTAATGAATGTATATGGCTTTTTTATTATTATTATTCCCATTGTTGTGATAAGATCGGACTGCTTTTTGTTCAAATGTCAAGCAAATTACTTTTATAACATTATAATAATTATTATTTTATTTTTTGTTTTCTTCATCCCTCTGACAAACAAATCCAGGGCTCAGTCCTTCACTTGAGTATGCTAATCAATCATTAATAAGGTCACGTTCTGGCTATGAATTATATATATAAGGGCTGTCAGCTTAACGCGTTAACTTAATTAATTATAAAAAAAAATAAGGCGAGTAAAATATTTCAACGCAGTTAACGTACTGGCCCCGCCCCCAGACCTAGTATGTCATCTTATTTCATACAGACAGTTGACTGTTGACAAATTTGATGCAGGGCAACAACTCCATAAATGCAGGTGTGCCCTAAATTTCAAGATGTTAGGGCAAAAAACATGCCCCTGTATGAGGTTTTGTCTCATATTTATATCACTCGATAAGCGATATCACACCAGCAGCTACAGTAATCAGAAGAGTGCTGATTTTGTCCTGAATATCACGAGATTAAATGTGATTTTATACAACAGTTCAGTAAATAACAAGTTGGTATTGTGTTATATTTTAAAAAACAATATTATGTGTTTTTGTTAAATTTTGCAGAGAACATATCACCTTTCATTAAAGCTACAGCAGAATTGTTGCACGTCTCTGAGCAACACAGGTGTTTAGTTTCTGAATGAATCCAGCGTTTTGAAGGAATTCAATGATTCAACAGCCTATTCATAAACTGAGCCGTTTACTTCATTCATGAACGAATCGAATGAAAGACATTTACCGCCACCTGCTGGCAGATTTAGTCTCTTATTTAGAGTATTATTTATTTTAAAAATAATAATAAATATATAAATAATAATAATAAAAAAAAAAAAAACATTAAAGGGATAGTTCACCCCAAAAATTCAATTCTGTCATCATTTACTCACCCTCATGTCGTTTCAAACCTTTCTTTTTATGTGGAACATAAAAGAAGGTATTTTAAAGACTGTTTTGGTTACCAGTGACTTTCACTGTATTAACAAAAATTACTGAGAATGTTTCTCAAATCATCTTCTTTTATGTTCCATAGTTTATGTTAGGCTGTTGTAGCTTAAATGTGTAATAAATTTTATGTTGAATCAAATGAAATATTTCTTTCTAAAGCTACAATTTGTAATGTCTACTCACTATTTTCTTGTTTAACACAAAGAGCTTTAAATAATGTTTTGTGGGTATTTTCACAGTCAAATTTATTTTGTGATTAATTAGATTAATAAATCGAAACATCGTATATATATATATATATATATATATATATATATATATATATATATATATATATATTGATATTTTATTCACAACCAGCAAATCATTGATATGTACTTGGAAAAAAAATAATAACAAGTACAGTAGGAGACTTAACAGAACTTATATAATAGTACTTAACCATTACAAATGCGAATCCAAGCTCTTCAACACACATACAAACCAGCCATTAACAAGAACATGCTGAACAGAACAGATCGTGCTGGCAATCTTCTGACAACTGGGAACTTCTGAATTAATTAAATTTCAGTTTTGCATTTTGTTGATGATGACTGGGAAACATCACCAATGCAGTTTTGCTTTCTTTATGTGAGCAAACAGTCTGAAAAATATTGATTATAAAACCTACCGTAAATATTCAAGCATATAATACATTTATAAAAACAGAAGCATGTCAATTCCATCTGTTGCAGTGCTGCATTAATAGCTGGGAACTTCTTAGTAAAAAAAAATCATAATAATTAGATTAAATCAACATATATAATTAATTTGCAGTGAGGAAGAGTTAATGGGAATCGTGTACTTAGCATTCTCCAGCACCTCTTGCAGTTTAGCAGATGGTGGGAACTGTAGTTCTTGAGGAACTTGTCTACATGCTGAACAGTTGTCCTGTCAATCAACAGACAATAAAACAACAACTGGGAACATTTGCAATCTTTTATATTCAAGAAGCTAATCCTCTGTCAGGAGGACTGTAAGGAATTATGTAATTACCAGTTGCTCAGAGTGTTTTGAAATATGCACCTTCCTGTATAAATAAATACATCATTAAAATAATACATAAAACAGTTTTACATTCACTTTCCTTTACATTTTATTAGCTGATTAAACTGAAAATGGGCCCTATTTAAATTAATTTACATTCCAGTATAGGTAAGGCTTTCATTGAACACTGTGTATGTCAGAAGCACTGAAGAGAAAACAACAGATCTTTACATTATAAAAACTTTATATAACAAATACTTATAATTGCATTAACACAGACAATAATACAACGCCTACAAGAAAAAAAATCAAGCTTGGATGATCACATGTCTTTTTGTTTGGTGCAGTCACGTGAAAGACATACGGTCTCTTTTTGGTCTCAGAAAGATGTCTTAGTTTTATTTCATTTTAAAGAGTGTGAACGCCTTAAAGCACTATTTCTATTTGTGGCAGATCATGGACAAAACATTAATTCTAAAACCAAAGAAATTGTTTTATTTCAAATTTTGTTCCAAGGTGTTTTAATTTATGTCTTTCATTCTTTCTGGCTTGGGTATTTCACAACAACAAACAAGCTGTATCGCCACCTATCCCATAGCGGGGACGCGGGAGCAGATATAGCTTGAGGTAGAGCTGGGCGATAAAATTATAATTATATAATTTCCTCGATAAAACAAGTTCGATAAATATTAAATTTCATGTTTATGCGGCAAAAGCGGAACAAAACAGCGCAACTCATTTGAACCGCGCCACACGGACCATATCCGCTCGGTTCAGACAGCGGCGCAGCGCAGAGCGAGCGGACTCGAGCAGATGTGTTTACTCGCCGATCACACAACCACTAAACAGCGCTGAGAGATCCAGCGAGAAGCGGTTGAATTCAGCGAAGAACACAAATGACTGGTATAAACTAGTATCAGTCGATATCAGTTTAAATCCAGATAAAACAGCGCTGTCAAACAGCAGAAAAACACTGTGTGCAACGATACAGTCAGAAGGCTTTTCAATCTACATATCGCCATCGTTTACCATGGATTTACTGTAGTAACAATAACTGTACCATTGTATTGTGGCAGAAATGTGGGGTATTTATATCAAATGCATTATATTAATGTATACGTGTATTAAATGTATTAAAGGAGCAATGGAATGTAATTAATAAAAGTCAAACAGTCAGAAAAATTCAATTTGACCAAATAAAAAAGGAGGTTGTTGCAATTTTTACAGATGTTACTGATTTTGATAATGAACATAAATTTATATGTGCAGCCTAACTCAAACTACTACTGTCAACTCAATGTCAAATGTGCATTTCTAAGAGACAAAAAATAATATTATTATTGCGTACATATATATATATATATATATATATATATATAATAGGGGGTGGGGGGGGGCTCAGATTACTATGTGTGTACATAGGGGGGACCCATGAAAAAAAGGTTGGCAACCACTGCCATAGGGAGTATCCAGTCAATGAGCAAAGCTTGGAGGGCGCTGTCCGTGGTGCTGAAAGGGCGACTCTCAGTTTCTCCTGTTACTCTAATGCCAGAAGAGTGTTGGTTATATGATATCTGATTAGGCGGACGTAAAGCAAACTAGAGACCCATGTAATGCATGGAAAATGTGTGCTTATTATTTTTAGACTGGGTGGTTATTTTAAGGGTTACCTCATTATTGCTTCTATCTATTTAACTTCTCTCGATCATTTCTAATCGACTTTGGCATTTCCCACTTGAGTTCTTCTTCAGATTATTCATATTATAATATGCCATAATATATCATATTTATAATATTTATATAATATGATATATCATATTTAATATGTCATCATTTATCTTTTTACATCTACATATTTAAGTTTGATAGTTGACGTTTTGGTGATTGGGCATCAAAAGACAGCTCGGTTGAGCGTTTATCTGAACACTGCTGACAACAGTTCCTTTGAAACGTAAATAACTAAACGGAAACAGCAAATCATAACAACGCTTGTCCTCACAACTTCAAGTGGTCTGGTCCCCTTTAAGGAGATCGTCGTAATATTACGCATCTGCTTTCATATCAACGCTCGTCTTCCCTCTCAAACAAACCTCACGCGCCAGAATCGCTCTCATTATCAGCAGCAGCACCGCCCCGTCGACTCGCCCTCCCGCTGTGGCGGAGTCCTTGACGGGGACGAGCACCCGGGTAAACACGATAAAACACTTCTGTTTACATGAAGGCAAGCTGAATCTCGCCGGAAGGCTGCAACCAGGTAAATGTCAAATGTTTTGCATTGCAGTATGACGCGCTAATCGTGATGCATCTTTGTAACGAAGGACTCCTTCTGTATTTCCCGTGTGTAGGACAAACCAAGGACTGTGACGCGCCAGGTATAGGGTTTATATGATATGTGAATGTACCGAGCAAAAGGATATTTCACACTGGCACGCTAAATGGTGTTTATTTGCACGCCGTGTTCCGCACACATTTGGGGTGTCGGTGTTTCGATGTGCGCGCTCACAGCAGATGTTTCCCTGCAGCGAACATACGTGTGCATTTTGCTTTTGTTTTGGTATTGCGCTTTCATACTACTGTAATCTAGACCTGTGTTTTTATAGCTTACTATTTGTCGTCCTGTAGCCCTGGGAAATGCTTTATTTCTGATTTGGTTTCAGCACGTCTCGTGCGCTGAGAGTCGTGACAGAGACAGTGTAGTTTTAGGGCCTAGGGTGCAGTATGACCTTGCATCCCTGTAAGGACTTAAAAGTGGATTTGTGAGGATCTGGAAAGGTCATCATGTGTAGTCTTGATCACAACCAAGCAAGTTTACATTATTTTGAACATATTAAAGCAGCTTAAACTGTACAGTGTGTCTCATGGTGCATCACTAGTAGTAATCTCTCTGGTATTACAGTAATTATCACCCTCTCCTTTGCACAGGATATTATTTGTTGCATGTTGACTTGCCATTGAGGCATGCCTTGCGGTTGTGTAATGTCACCACCATGCCTTCCCGTCTGTCTGTCTCACCACATACACACAAGCTAGGAAAGCCAATCACACCACTTGTGGAGCTCAGTTAGTGGCTGAATAGCTGTCTCCATGGCGACTGCTCTACATCTACACAGCATGCAGGCCAATCTTCCAAAGCATTTCCTTACCACATTGGTTTCAACCAAATGTGCTTCAGCTACAATGAGCGGACTCAATAATATTCACTCCATAGGGTGAATGCAGGTAAAGTGTGACATTTAAACATAACCTTCTCACAATTCATGTCTTAAAATATCTTAAAATAGTAATTAAATATTAATATTTGAATCAATAATGAAAATAAATCTGAAGTAAAGTAGCCTATAAATATAAGTTGAAAAACTCAAAGTTAGAAATGAAAAAATTAACTGGCTAACCATCTAAACCAGTAACTAAGCTGTTGTACTAAAAAAGTAAATCTGACATAAAATAAAAAAAATACTATTTAGACTATTAACTATTTGGAATTATTACCAAAAAAAAAACATCACATAGTAAAATGACTAAAAACTGTTGTCAATGAATTTGTAAATGAAATAATATTGATTCTTCTATTACCGAAAATCAACATTAAAGGGATAATTCACCCAGAAATGAAAATTCTGTCATCATTTACTCAACCTTCACTTGTTCCAAACCTGTATGAGTTTCTTTCTTCTGTTGAACAAAAAAGAAGATATTTTGATGAATGTTGGTAACCAAACCGTTAATGGTAGCCACCGCCTTCCAAATGGCTACTGTGTACTTTTTAGAACTAATACAGGTTTGGAACAACTTTAGGGTGAGTAGATGATGACAGAAGTTTTTATTTTGGATAAACTATCCCTTTCAGTTAATCCTAAACTGGTGTGGAATAACATTGATGTAGGCATTTGGATCTGGCAATGACAAATCATCAAAAAGTGTCCCTCTTTACCTACATTCATTCTCTATATTGATGTTAGTACAGTGTCACTGGATATTTGTCTAATATGTATTTCTTACTATTTGTAATTGTTTGGAAGGTAAATGTAATATTGATTTATTTATAAATCTACTTTAGCTGATTGCAACTACTGAAATATAGTTTATGTTTATGACATGACACAGCTGCTGTATCGTTTATTTACTTCAAAGCATTCATGCTGCATTTATCCGTCCACTCTGGATGCATTCAGCTCTATTCAATCCACTGACTGAGTGATCACTGCTCTGTAAGGATTCACTTACTTCTGATCACTTCCTAATCCATCTTAGTCTGACTCCCATTAGATTTAGGCAATTATAAGATGGGCCCAATCATGTTCATGTTCAACAATTAATTATGCTTAATTACAAGCAAGTAACCCTAAACCAAATTCTAATCCTAACCCTAACCATATTGTAAGTACGTAGTTAATTAATATCACTCAGTACTTAATAATTACACTGTAACAAGGACAGCTTAAAATAAAGTGTAACTTAGCTTTATTTCAGTTAATGAAAACTATTTTAATAGTTCTGTTATTAGTTAAGAATAACAATGCTAGAATAATGACATAAATGTCAGTCTGCTCCTCATTATATGGCTCTGGACGTCTTACATAGAATAAATTGTATGAACAACTTTATAGTGCTTTTATATATATATTGTTGTTGTTGTTGTTTTTGGAGCTTGAAATGGTCACTGTAAAATGCTGCTGTATGAAAAAGATGTGCATGAAAATCTATGTTGTCAAACAGATCTTCTATTCTGCTGCTTGGCACTTTGCCTTTTATTACCTGCATTATATTCAAGTCATCTGTTTGAAAGCTGCAAGTCAGTGTGTGATATTTGGCTGTGTGTGAGCAAGTGTTTCTGCAGTAATATAGCTTATATGTGGCCTGTGAGAGAGAAGAGAGGTGCTGGGTCATAACAATCACTCATCTGCAGCTTTCTGCACATCTCATACGACAGAAGCCAGAGGTCATCCAGTGCTGTAGCAGGATATATATTATCTTTATTCTTCCTAATGCAAATACAGTGTTATTTGTCTAAGCAATTAATATTTTTAGATTTGTATTTGTGTATGTAGCAATTCTAGCATCGTGACATTTTATTCTTAAATATGCTTCCTTTCACATGTTTTTTCCAATCACTCCTTCTTCTGACATTTCTGTTTAATTTATGAGCCTCACACAATAGCCAAAAAAGTTAATTTTATACATTGATTTTCCATTTGATTAATGATCTGAATGTTCATTATTTTATTTGTGTATTGTGTACAAACTAGGGAGACGGTATTAAATATGAGAGAGACTGAGACTGTAGTCTTCTGCATCGGTGCAAAGTTCAAACAGATAGGATAGATTTCACAGCTGCGCTCTACATTATGACTCACACTGCGTCAGAGGGAGACCACAGTGTCCCGATACTGACTCAGCGACTGCACATTTTCCAAAAAAAAAAAAAAAAAAGTTTTAGATCCCTGTTTATTTATTCATAATATAGTTGCTTATTAACAATATAAAATGTTTTATTGTTTTAATGAGCTTTTATCATTTTACTTACATTTAGTTTTCTTTAGTTTTTATTTCACTTACATTTACATTTTGTTCATTTTCATCACCCAACGAACCCCCAGTGTTTGAAAGGTCATTTCATTAAAGGATAGAGTTGCTTATTATGAGCTGTGCCAGTTCCTTTTTAATTATTTAGATCATTAATCCCTCTTTACCCCCAGGATGCCCAATGTAGCAGAAATCACTGCTTTTTACCCTTCCTTTTCTCATTTCCTCTTTTGTCCTTTTCTCTCAAATAAAATATTCTAGCTGTATCAGGAATGAAAACGTTTTTAAAGCTTCTGGGTAGATCTTGATATCACTGAGTAATCTGATTGTGAAAGTTAAAGCTCTGTTATTTCTGTTGTCTGGCTTCACACCAACGCAGAGTCAGAGACCAACCAGTCTGTGTCAGCACAATGTTAAATATATTACAGCTCCGCAAGCAATGCTGCTGCCAGGTCTGCTGAGTGTGAAGAGATCAGATAGATTAGATGAAATGGACAGATTCTTATGTTTCCTTTTGACTTTGATGGCATGGTCGGCTTCACATGATACTGTGAGAGAAAAAATTCAAACATTTAATTGACACCTTAAAGGGTGTCACAGATCTGCCAGGCTCTGTCACCAGCCCATCACAACGAACTCCTTCACCTGAATAATAAACACACGCACCTGCATGTCATTATGCCATTCATCAAGCCCTCCATAAAGACACACACCTCCAAGCAGTGTCCGGTCTCGTTTTTGCGACGCTTCACAGCTCCCGTGGTCCTTCCAAGTCTCCTGTCTAGACGAGGTGTGTGTCATCTTCAGTTCTCCAACGTCCTATTGTGAAAAGATAATCAAGTTACCATTCTGCACTCTACCGAAGTCTGCCAAGTTCATTACTCACCTGTTTCATTCTACATTGCTCATCAGTTGACAATAAACATCTGGTTTATTCATCCATCTCTCTGTCCGAGTCTCTTCCGTAACAAAGGGACAGTTCACCTAAAAGTGAAACCTTTTGAAATCATTTATTCTTTCTTCTATGGAACATGAATGGGAAAATGCATTTTCAAAACAAGAGCTTCTTTTATTTTCTGTTTACCAAAGAAAGTAATTTAGGTTTCGATTGACATGGAAGGTAAGCAAATGATGACCTGTCCCTTTAATAGATTATAGTGTGGCAACAAACCTGAAATGTACCTCCTTAGGAAACTGCTGTAATGTAAATGAGACGAGGGTTGATACATGGTTTGATATAGAAAATAATTTCCTCAAGTCAAACTGACGACATTGTCTGTGTTCTTGTGTTTTATTCAGGCTGGCTGCTGCTGAGCTGTTCATGCTGTGTTGACAGGGAGGAAGACAGATCCAGCTAAAGAAGGAGAAAGAAGGGAGAGGACTGCTGACTCCATGTCTTCGCCTTCAAATAAAAGATCTGGCTCTGGATCACGCAAGTAAGGCACCTTTTGTCTCTCTTGAAGTCTTCTTACTAACAGACATTCTTTTAAACTTGCAGCTGTGTTGGTGCTTTGCTGTAATATCTAACCCTTCTAGCTCTTGTTTAACTCTCTTAATCGCAGTAAGATCTCTGCTGCAGTTTAATGACCATTTGAGCTTCAAGTGCTTCAATAATCCTTTCTCTCTCTCTTCCGCTGCTGTCATTAATACATCAGCTGTTTAGCTCTTTCAATTTTTCTCTCTGCTGTCAAGACCTTTTTCACCCTACAACTGCCAGATTGTATAAAAACTTCCTGAGGGGCCAGTTTAAAAGATTTATAAGCACATTAATGTACTTGATATACACTATCGTTCAAAAGTTTGGGGTTGGTATGATTAGTCTGTTATGCAAGGCTGCATTTATTTAATCAAAATGCTGTAATATTGTGAAAAAATATTATTACATTTTAAAATAACTGGTTTCAAAGACTATTATTAAAAGTAGTGTATTCCTGTGATGGCAAAGCTGAATGTTCAGCATCATTACTCCAGTCTTTAGTGTCACACGATCCTTCAGAAATCATTCAAAAAAAGCTGATTATCTGCTTAAGATTTAGATTTTCTTATTATTATCAATGTTGAAATAGTTGTGCTTAATATATTTTGAAAACTTATACATTTTTAAGGATTTTTTGATGAATAGAAAGTTCAAAAGACATTTTTGTAGAAATGGAAAAGTATTTAAAGATCAATTTAATGCATCATCGCTAAATAAAACTATTGTTTTCTTTAAAAATCTTATTAGGAAAGGCAGAAGTGATTTCAAAACAAATAACAAATTGAATCAAATTATAAAAGAAACATTAGTCAACAACCACATGGATAAAGCATTGTTTTTAACGAGCATATTTAAAATTATGACACAATGAACGTGTTCATTTCAAGTTCAAAAGTTTTGAATTCCAACTGCAGTAAAATATATGTAATTGTATGAATCACACTGGTACAATTATATAGTGATATATAAATTAAATAGTTACGTCTAAAAATTTAGTTTCCACAATTCTGTCCAAATACAGATAATTTCATCATTTTAAGATATATACTAGTAGTGGCAATGAGTTTTAATGGTAATATTGCAGTAGAGCCCAGTTCTGTGCCTCTGTCTCATCTCTGTTTCCTCAGATTCAACCTGCTGAAGGCCCTACAGCCTAAGCACCTCTTGCAACAAATGCTGTCGTCTCCCACTGCGTCCCCTGTGTGAGACTTTGATTCAGTACCCTATAGTAGGGCATGACTGTAGTAGTCAACACTGCTGCACTGGGCATTCACACGCCAATTTAAAAGCAGCCCATTACCTGCTACCACTGATGCTGATGTTGGGGGTCTGAGAGGGCAGTTTACGTTGAACTCTCCGATCTTTGACAGAGCCTCAGAGGAAAAGCAAATGGATCAGTTAATGATCTGTAAACCTGTCCCATGAGAAGCCATTTTGGCTGTGATTGAATTGATAATCTCTGAGATCGACAATGAATGTGATGTTTTCACAGTGATTCTAATGTGTGTGGTAATGCAGTGCACATATTCATTACACATTACCCGACTTTCCCTCAGTTAGTCCATATCACTGAAAACACAACGGACGTACCTGGTCTGTCCAACTTCCCTGGCTGCTTTTCTCTTTATCCCTTCTTTTCCTTGCTATCAGTATTGATAGCAGAGTCCTTTTTTTCTCTATCACTCCTCAAGCACGCTTTGTTTGTTTCGGGTCTTTCACTTTGCTTTTATGTTCTTTGCTTTGCTCTCACCTTAACCATGACCTTGGCTTGCTTTCATGGTTAGGTAGCTCAGCAAACCTTTTATAGCCCACCAATGGTGGTCCTGGTGGACAGTAGTTATAGTGGCTTGTCATGGTAAATGTGCTGTTTTGATTGGTCTATTTTTATATAATATGTTGAGCTGTTTACCTCAAGAGAATTATATTTAGAGTTATTTTAGTGTTTTTTATATACTATTAAATTATTTATTAATATTTTAGATTGTATTTTTATATTTTCAGTTTTCATTTTAATGTAAGTTTTAGTAATGTTTATGTGTGTGTCATTTTTATTAGTTATTATTTTACATAATTTTTTTCTATTCAACTTTAATAGAAGTTGTCAACTGTTATAAGGTTTTCGGTGGTTGCTGCTGATACTGATATTTACTCAAAACTCACTCACAAAATTGAAATAAAAATGCCAAATATCAGTTCAATACTATCAGAGTATCACTGGATTCAAAGTTATCTATCATGCCTGTAAAAACAGCACGCTGCACCACCTAAAGAAGTGCTGTCTTTCAGCACTGCTAAACCCAGATTCAATTTTCCCAAAAGAGAATGTTTCTGGGAGATTAAAGAGTCATTATGCTCTACCCCATGAGCCATTGCTCCTAGAATTTGACAGGTTATTGTGTATTATTTTGCCTCTTATGAATTTGGTAGGCTATGTGAGTTCAGCATACATTATGAAATTGCATGTTCAGGAGATCTTGAAATCAGTTAGATAGTTAGAATCTCTTTCGTTTACATAAAAGATGCCAGCAAGGATTACGGAAACACTGTAATTCTGTCAAAGGTAATTTAGTAAGCCTTTTTATAATATGTCTAGCATGATTTTTTATTCTTTTAAGTTTTACAAAGTGGCTCTGATTCTTCCCAGCCCTGTGCTAGTGTTTCTGACAACCACAATTAATAAGAAGCTCCTTTTTATTTTTCTCTCTGTCCTCCCCTTACTGCTGACGTAATTAATTAGTCAGACAATCTGTCAAATAATCTGTCAGATCTGCAACCTCGTGTACAGAGTTTCATGATTGTAATGAAACAAGCTTCATCTCATGTTAATTTCAATTGGATGTTTGAAATGGACTTTAGAATGACATCAACCCAAAGGTTGCTTACTTTAACCAAATATTGTGTAAATTGCAACCATTCAAAATTTTAACATTGGCTGTATCAAACCAGGAATTTACAAATAGAGCATAATGAGAAGTTTACAACCCAGTCTGTATGAGTGGTAAATGATTACTTTTTTGTAGCACAACTGCTTCCCATATTTGTAAACAAGTTTACAAGAAAATGTCCACAGAAACATTCATTTGAATTTTTATACAATACAGGTTAAGGTGAACATTAGGTGTGTGCTATCCTGTGTAATGATTCCTTTTTGTTTGTGGGTCAGTTTTGACTATTGCAGGTTTATAGAGCTAGACTACACACCCATGGAGTCAGGCATTATGGTCTCTATGAGACAGAGCAGAGGATTTCTGACACCAAAGTCCCCGGAACACCACTGTCGGTCAGCGCTCCATCATCCCTTCTGTCTCGTTCTTTTTTTTCTCTCTCTCTCTTCTTTTCTTCACTTTTCTTTGTTCTCTGTGTGGCATTGTGTCAGCATGGATTCAAACTCTTCAACCATAGCACGATGTCCCTATAAAATCCAACTTTTGATTTTACTGGGGGTTTAAAGCTCGAATTACATATGTCTCACAGTTGAAGATGATTTAATGTCTGTGGTGTGCAAAGTGAGCCCTCATTAGATGGCTCTGCTGTCAATTTCCGCTTGTTCAGCTGCCAGTTTTTTTCTCATAATTGATTCATGATGGAAATTTATCATGATTTGTCATCTGTGCCTCAGCACATAATACAACTGTTTGTATTACGTTGCAATTTGTGCTTTCAGTTTTATGTGAGCTGGGTGTCCTTTCTTCTTTACATCCATAAAAGGTGTTCTCCCCCCTAGTTGACTCTATGTATAGAGGCATGTTAGTCAATTTGTACCATAAGTAGGCATGTTTGAGTTTGTGTTTCATGGAATTGTACTTTTTGTTTGTTCATGTTAGTGTGTGTTTGTGCATTCTGTTTATTCTTCATCCTGCGTCCTCCTAAGTGGCATTGAAGGTGACACTCTGAAATTGTGATTCTGTTATGCTACAGACGGAGTCCAGCACCTGTCAGTAACCGTGATCCCTATGGAAATGCCTCTCTCAGCAGCAGTAGCAATTCAGGGTCATGCAAGGGCAGTGACGGAAGCCCAACCCATAGGTGAGACACAACTCACCCATAGACCAGTGATGCATTGCTCCTTTATCTTCTTTCTTGTTTGTTTATATGTAGTATATACCACTTTTCTCATCCATATCAGGCGTCACATAAAATACACCTCCTGCAATGATAACCATGGTATCCGGCCCCCTCCACCTGAGCAATATCTTACCCCACTGCAACAGAAAGAGGTGTGTATCAGACACCTAAGAGCACGGCTCAAAGAAACCATCGAAAGACTCCAGGACAGGTGAGGCATGAATCATTCATAAAATGAAGGCCCATGCACTAATGATCTCATCAGTCTATGAAGAAATTAGTTTTACTTTTAAGCAGTTTTGAGCGGCAGTGAATTAAAATGATTCCTTTATTTTGGAATTGTTATGCAAATTTGCACTTGGTTGATTTCTAGACCATGTAACAATTATCTATCAAGTCGCTAACCTCATTTAGGAATATTAGCATTTAGACTGTGTAATTTGTTATTTATTTCCCTCTATTCTAAGGACTTTAATCTAAATATTTATAACTTTTCTAAACTGTTTATTTTAAAGGCAGCCTCCATTTGTCTAATGGCAAGGAAATTTTTATGTGCTCTTCAAGCTGCTTTGTGTAATGTTCTGAAGACAGCTATTGGTCAGCTTTGGTGTGGACATACTGTATGCTGACCAATAGCTCATTTATCACAATGGCAGTTGTTCGCCTGGTCCTGTACATGTTTGCTTACTGCGCTCAGGTTTGTGCAAACTACTTTTTAAGTCAATTACTTGAGCCATAAAGGCCATGTGACTAAATATTCTAGGCAAATTCCCCTTCTCCCACTGGTCAAACGAATAGAAGGTCTTTCCCCAAACTCAGACAATTGTTGAAGCCATTGTGTTACTATGTTGCAGCTCCAACAGACCGATGTTTAAACTGTCACAATGTTCAAGGAAAGTACAATTTTCAAAGAAAGTAATCTATCAGTCAATGCCATATAGTTGGCAAAACATATTGTACTAAGATAGAAAAAAGTATTAAGTGAAAACATTTCACACAGCAGTTTTAATTTTGGTCTTTCACCCACCAGTCACTTCTTGACATTCCTTGTTTGCTTTACTCTTTTGAAATCCTCTGTCTTTTTTTCCCCTCCTACCTTAGGGACACTGAGATTGATGAGTTGCGTACTCAGCTGTCTCGTATGCAAGAGGATTGGATTGAAGAGGAGTGCCACCGAGTGGAGGCCCAGCTGGCTCTGAAGGAGGCTCGCAGGGAGATCCAGCAGCTTAAGCAGGTTGTCGATGTTGTCAGATCCAGTCTGGGAGACACCGACACTGGTGTGCAAAAGTGCTTCCAAGACATAAACCTCCAGAACCACAAGCTGGAGTCTTTATTGCAGAGCATGGAGCTGGCTCAGATCGGGACCCCCAAAACAGGAGAAACCCTGGCAGGTGGAGGGGTGGTGGGGGCAGGGCTGGAGGTCAGCGAGGGCCTGGCGGAGTCTTCCGAAGGCTCCCCAGCTCGTTCGCTTACCCGCAGCTCTACCTACACCAAGCTTAGTGACCAGACTGGCCAGGAACATGGCGGTAATGAAAATGGGTGTGACATACCATGTTTGTCAGGCGAGGGCACACAGGACAGTGGGTTTGTTTGCTGTGGAGAAAGTGGAAGAGGAGCAAGCAAGGCAGATCTGCTCCTGGAGGCTGCGTTTTTGTCTCAAGAGACAGCCTCGCTGCTCAATGTGTACTCCCGCCTGCCACACTCCTCCACCTATGAGGCACTGAGCATGAGCGAGCCTAGAGTTGTGCCACTCCGCTGCAGTGGGATCGGGACGGGGACCACTGTTAGTGTAAGTCATCCATGTCTGTCGCATCATCACCTTTACCTGCATCACCTGCGTGAGCAAGGCATTCAAACCGACTACGACCATGCCCCTGCTTCAGCCCCTGCCCACGCTTCCAGTACATCCTTTAACTCTGATCTGGACACTATTGCGGAGCGCACCTTCCGCTCCCAGGCATGCAGTCCGACCTCTACCTGGATGTCTGATGAGGGAGATGATCTGGAGTCAGTAGCCACAGAATCAGCCATTACGGCAACAATTGCCACAGCTTCTGTCGTCACAGACTTTTCCACTAAGTCTGCACCAGCTGTTGCAATGGAGTCTTGGACACCAACTGCATCTGTTCCAAAAGGACCTGCGACTTTAGCGTTGGAATCCTCTGTCAAGGAGACAACTGTTTCAGAGCTCCTTACAGTCTTACCAATAACCACAACTGCTTTGACCACGGAGACCATTGGATCCCAAGTAACCAACTCTGTTCAACCTCAACCTGTAACAGACCCTTTGCCAAACCCTGGCACCTCACCTTGCTCCTTGCAGCCATTGGTTGAGACTGAAGGAGAGCCCCTTCCACAGACCACTCAGCCTTGTAGTATACTAACAGAGGCTGGGGTTGAAGGGGATCATGTCATAAATATAGATTCAGACGATGAAGATGAGGTTGACGAGAGTGCTACGAACACAGAGTCCAAGTCATCTAGCTGTGGTTTACCAGCAAAAACCTACTGGAGCCAGCACTTCCTAGTGGATTTGCTTGCGGTGGTTGTGCCAGTGGTCCCAACAGTGGCGTGGCTTTGTCGGGGTCCACACCGTGTGGGTCAGCCAATGTACCATATTGGTTCTCTCTTGCGGGGTTGCTGCACTGTGGCCCTCCATTCCCTGCGTCGAGGAGGAGGCCTTCGGCACTACCCTGCAGGAGGAGGGGGTCCAGGGGGAATGAATATATGAGACCAGCTCTTCTCTCTGGAGAAGCTTTGAAGCCAGTGATATCACTGTTCTTCTGCCAGATGTGCAATTAGGTAGTGGTTAACACATGTAAAATGAATTGAGGCAACCAGTAGAAGGATAGTGTCTGAGCACAGCACCTTAATGCTGTGGTTCTCTATGGTCTATATCCAAGACGAGATAAGAATGAGGAAGGGGAATCACTAGCATGTATTTACACCTACAAATGAGATGCTCATGAAGTTCAGGACTTCAAAGGAGCTTTCACCTTTTTCCACAACTACTACCCTGAGTAAAGAGGCGAGATGATGTGTTCTGAATGATGGACTGATACAATGACATTAACTCAGCTTTGTGAGTGACACTAAAAGATCCCCTTTAATATGATTGTATTACCCTTATTTAGAGTGAAGAGACGCAATAAGTGATGGGAAGAAACTGTCCTTTTGTGCGTCCCTCTTACTGTCACCGCAGACGGTGTGTCGTATGTGTGTGTATTGATTTATCTGAGCGAGTGTTGTGTTGTGTTAATGTACAGTGCAGCCAAAGTACCTGGATTACTAATGGCCATCATTGTTGTAGCCGTGAGTTCAGTAGTAAGCTGTCCCATTACTTATGCCTGTGTGGCATAAGAGCAGAACAGTCATCTTTTCCCCTTAAGGAGTCAGGCAAGCGCCTGCTGAGCTATTTATATACTTTGCATATACCACTAGTGTCCTAGTGCTATAAATGCTGTCACAAAATTATACTTAGTTCATCTGGAGTCTTTTAGATAATGTATTCTTTATTCTAGGCTCAATTATGTGGGAAAGTTTGATGGTTCAGAAATGCTCTGTATAGTTGAATGCGAAATTGTGTATTTAGGAAAAGGATAATGCATTTTAAGTAATAATATGGACAGTAAGAAAGATTCAGCATTTGGACAATGATCAGGGTTAAATTACTTTAATAGGGTCATGGGAGATTTTTCACCAGAAATTAATTTTGTGATTTTGTTTCACTGTGTGATTTTCACTGTGTGACCATTAAAAAACTGTCATAGCCAGATGCTATTGGATAAAATGCTCATCTTTAACAATATGTCTAATTTTCATGTTCACTGTTAGTCTAGGTTATATAATTATTATAGCCAGATGTGGTTGGTAACAATGAGAGTTGCTAAATGCTAAATAAGGAAACAGCTGAACTTAATTTAGTATTAGACCCTGCTAAACAAAACTATTAGTACTAATGTTATTAAATGTTAGCTAATGTTATTTCTGAAATACTATGTAACATAATTCCATTAAAAAGATCAAAGCAAAAAAATATATATTTTGTATTGAGTTACTTGGTTAAAAAGCGGAATTAACTATCTAAGCTTAAAATTTAAAACAGTGAAAGTAAATTAAATATTTACTGCATACAGAAACAATTTTTTAATTTAGAATTCTCTGCTTTCAGCTTTTTTCCAAACATTTGGCAATGACTTCATGTACCCTATGATGTTCATGTTGACCATTTATTTGACTGACACTTAGTTGACGGGTGTCATTTAATGACATGTCGATTGCACTATAATTCACTTTATAAGCAATTACTTGAAGTATACTTGATTGTGAGTTTCTGTCTGTCCAAAGGCCAATGCATACATGTGGATTTGTGGTTCAGGGTTAGATTTCACCAACACCACCATTTCAAAAAATCAATATTGATTCATAAATTCACGTGAATATTTATGCTTTGTGTATATGTGACAGCTGGATTGATTTGCCTGTCAGCAGTGTACCAGATAATCAGCCAGATGATCACTATTGTAGTTATTTGTGTCTCACATATTGTCTTATCTTCTGTCAGTCAAAATCATGAATAGCCTCTGCGTTTCTGTCTACCTCCTCCCTCTGATATTGTGTACAGTATAGTGTGATATAGGCTTTATTTGTTGTCTATTTACAAAGTTCTCCTTTAAATAATTTACAGCTTTCTGTTGTGGAGATTTGATGTGGCATCTGCAAGGTTTTTCAGCGCTTGATATTTATTCTTTTAACTTCTTGACAATCTCAATTTGTGCTTTAAGTGGTGGTAAGTGGGCATATTTGTGTTTAATTTATAGTCTAGTCCCTGCACTTTTTCACCTCATTCCAACTGAGCACTTATTAAAGAACCTTACAATAGATTTAAAGAAATTAAGGCATATATGTTCCTGATTTTCTTTTTTTTTTTTTTTACTCATGTTGAAATTATGAATGTGTGGCTTTCAGATAGTTCTGTCTTTTGGCTTATCAGAATATGTATGAGGTTAAATGAGATTGTAATCAATTGTTACTCCAAGAAAATGAGGGTTCCTCCAAACTGCTACTGTCTGTCAATGAAATGTACATAAATAACAATTACATTAGTTATTTGGCTGGATAAATGTTGTACGCTGATATAAAGCTTTGTATACCTGTTGAAATGACACACAAGGCCTTGAGAAGATTTTCTTGAATTTTTTGAAGCCATATTACAAGCAGAGATGAATATGTTGGCCCATTGTATGCTGGTAAATTTGAGTAATATATCTATTTTATCATGTATTGTCAGAATCACAGTTTTTTCCTCCTTGTATGAGTCTTTGCAATTTAAAGTGAGAATTAATTTGTATATGAATATCAGTTCATTTTTCTTTCTGCATTTGGATGGTAATTAATAATTACAGATTATTCTCTTTTAAAGCTTCCAATCCTCCATTAGGATCTACCGAATAAAGTCTTTGTTAATTATTTTCTGAAGTTAACAGGCTCTCCCTACATTGTGTCTGAACATTTTAGCCAAGTGAGAGGTTTTTCTCCATACGGACAGTTGTTATAGCATTAAGAAAAACATGTCCAAGTTTGATGTCAATGTCAACTGGCACAATTTTTGTTCAGAATGTACTTTTGTAACCACAAATTGTCTTGTAACATGCATATCTTGTTGAATCGTTACTCTCCAGTAACACTTTTTAGGGTAAGCTTGCAATGAATAATTTGTTTCTTTACACAATAATGTGTATCACATTCAAATATGGTTTGAAGACATTAATACCACATTTTCTGTAATTTGTTTGGTTAAATGGAAATTGCCTCCAACAAGACAAAAGTTGTAAGCCATGCTTTTTTTTTCTTTCAGAGTGAACATTGAAATGTAAAATTGGTGGCAAACTGACACATCAGTAGTTTAGTGTCTGTTAAGAAGGATTATACGACTGTGCCTAGAAGATTAGATCTCACAAAGGAACTTTTGTTATAGTTTTTTTTTTTTTCTAATGACGCGTTTACATCAGTTTTGTCTCTGTATTGTCCAACAGTATCAGCACCCTAAGTGGAACCAGTCTTGTCCGTCTGGTAATGTTTCATAGTGTCTCAATATTTTTGTGTAGAATAATATTTTAATGGTAATATTAGTGTGTACACACATCACTGCAACACATCGCTCTTGACCCTTATCGCTCTGTAAAAGGATCTATATTAAACAGCATGGTGAACAAAGCCTTCTCACTACTTTTGAAGTTTTTTCATCCTTTGTTTCCAAATCTTGTTTCTAATCATTTGAAAACAAGGAAATGTGTGGAGCATCTCAAAAACTTTTTTTGGAAATGGAACATTTAGATTTATATCCATTGTTCTCACCAGGATGATTATTTATTTTTGTAATAATTTCAGTCTTGAGGTTACATTCGTATATAAATTTTTAGAAACACTAACATTTACAGGATAATGACAGAGAAAATTATCAAAGATTAAAAACCTAAAAACAAGTTCAAAATCAATAAGAAATGAGTTGTTGCATTACAAATTCTGGCCCAGGATTCCTTCTGGCAGAGTACAGCTGTCTTGGCATATAGATGTTCAATTAAAAAAAAAAAGAAAGTGTTTGTGCATAGTGGGAAGAATTGAAAAGTGGAGTGTCAAAGCTAATGCTCTTCAAAACGGAAGCTCAGGTTCAGTTTTTAACCTTGCCCCCCCAGCCAAAATAAAACAATCAGATAATAATACTCAATAATGACAATGGATTATTATTCTATAACATGTAATATGACAACAATTAAAGAATGGCAACAATGACCTGTAGGACAGAATCAAGAACTAGAAGGCAAAACGATAACAGCCAACAAGTAAAAAGAAAATAGGCAGTTTTTACATGTTATAAATGAATGTGATTGAGGAGGTTTATCCAATCAGTGATAGACTACCCATGTGGCGGAAGGCTCCGATGGGAAGGCTAGCGATTGTAGGCATTGTGGAAGGGGGTGTGCATGGTCTCCTGTGTTCAGACCTCAGGCACAGAGTGATCCATGGATGACTTCAGCAGGCCACTTGACATCCTGGAATATACAGATTAGGGCTGTCATGATGAAAATTCATTTTAATACACATTCAATTATTGATGTCTGTTTTGTTCATGTCAAACTACAATCTTAATACATTTTAAGAAATCGTTTATTTACACTGAATTTGGAGTTGTACAATATTTATGATTTTTAATGCTTTGTAAACAGGTTGGCTACAAGATAATATAATAATCAATGCTAATAAAATATGCACATTCTACTTTAATTTGACTGATATATTTATACTGCAGTAAAAAGTTAAAATGTATTACATTTGATGCATCAGGCTTTTGAGAATTGTTTAGTTGCCATTGTATTAAACTGCATTATGTTTTCCCCCGTAATAAATACAAAGCTTTGATTATAAAACTATGCATTTAAATATCATTTTGCCAAGACATTATTGGGAAATATAGAGTGAATTTCAGAATTTTTTCTTTCATTTTGCCCATAGAAATATCAGCATCTGCACCAAATGTCATATTTTTGCTCATTTTGAGAAGGTGTTTTATGGCATTTCCTCCATATTCTCCTATATTATACTGAAATATGAAAAGCCTGTATCAAATAGGATACTCAAAAAAAGGATGCAATTTTTGGGGGGGATTTTATCTTTAGTGTTCAAGAAACTGTAACTGTTTGACTATTATTATTATTATTATTTCGGCTTTACAGAGTTAATGCATTAATGGCAAAAAAATAAAAAAAATGTACTTGTGTTTGATCACTTATGAGTATAAAAAGAGAGCTGGATCTCACTTCTTAATCATGTGCTCGTAGATAAACTTAGGCATGATGGTGATGGTCATGGCAGTGGGAGATGTGGTCAGGATGTCCTTAATCTGAGTGTCCTGTAGACAGAAAACAAAACAATTTACTCCACAAATTTCAGAATGTTATTTATTGGCTTGTGGCTTTGACAGCAGATTTAAAGGCATACACTGAAAACACTTCCGTGACCCCTCTCACCTTGAGTCCAATGACGTTCTGGCCGTTGATCTCACAGATGTAGTGATCGGTGAGCAGACCGTTGCGGGCAGCAGAACCATCCTTCACTAGAGATGTGATGCGTCCGGATTTGAAGATGAAGCCCACATGGCCAGAGCTGTCCTTATGCATTGTGATTGTGCGCTGGAATGGTCTGGAACACAAAATACAGAAATATGATATATGAGCCTTTTTGGCATCATCTGTGAAATTATATTTATGATTACCACAGAAAACTATTTTGACTTGACCCCCATTTTTGTGCGATCAAGATATTGCATAGCCTATAACTTTAATGACAGTAGGGTATTCATGTCTCATGCCAACATTTAACGTTCTGTGGCTATATTATTAAAATGACATTTAAAATGTTTAGCCTACTGCTTGTAAGGGACTTACTGTAACTGAATTTAGTTTATTATTTTATGTGGTAACTGCCACAGATGTTGTTAATACAGCTTAACTAGGGAAACATTTGAGACTAAAGCAGGAAGTTTCCGTTTCACACTGAACTCAACAAATAATACAACTATAACAAATAACCACCAGGAGGCAGCAAAGACCTACACAAATATTGTTATACATTTGTCATTACATTGTTGCATACATTTTGTTAATGTGGGCTTATTATTATTATTAATATTTGTATTATTATCATTATTTATTGTTTTATTATTATTATTATTATTATTATCAGCAAGGATGTATTAATTCATCAAAAGTGACGGTAAAAGTGACACTGTTACTCGTTTCTAATTTTTCTCAAATTCCCATTCATTAAAGTATCCTACAAAATCTGTCATGGCTTCAACAAAAATATTAAGCAGCACAACTGTTTTCAACACTGACAATAAGAAATGTTTTTGAGCAGCAAATCATCATATTAGAATGATTTCTGAAGGATCGTGTGACACTGAACACAATATTACTGTATTCTATGAGACTTGGAAAGCATGACACGAAAAAAATAAATTCCCACCATCCCCAAACCTTTGAACGGTAGTGTATTTTTATACTGTATAAATAGAAATGGCTGACCTGTCACGGACAATGAGCTCGATGCGCTGTTCAGCTGCTGCCTTCAGAGCTTTGTGGGCCTTATCTGTGCTCCAGCCAGCAACGTTCTGCCCATTGATCTGCAGAACCTGATCTCCAAAGCGCAGCCCACCCAAAGCCGCAGGAGAGTTCGCCTGCACCAGCTGGACAAACACTCCCTAAAGAAAGAGGAAATAACACACATGAAAAATAATAACACCTCAACCAAACATTACCTGCTGGTGATGATAAGAATGACACATCTGCTCAGAATGAGGGTGTGCTGCCCTAAAACATATTACCAGTTAACCTACATACCACTTACACACTCAAAACAATGACACCAATCATGACTCTGAGGAAGTGTTTAATGCAAAGAGCTTTACTCACATTATCAATATCTCTGAGTCGGAGTCCGACTTTTCCTTCCTGGTCTTTGCAGATGATGACCTCCCGAAGACCTGGGCGAATCTCTGCCCTCCTGATACCCATGTCTGCACCGGTCACGGGCCGCACCATGCCACCCACTGAACTTGGCACTGCCACTTGCTGCCAAGCAAGAGAAAATTTGTATTCATCATCATACGTGTGAGTGCATTGTTCACATATTATACAACATGAAAAGTTAACTGTGACCCATGCAAATGGTCTAATGCGGTACTTTCCAACCAGTGGGTACTCAAAAAGATTTAGATTTTACCTTGTCAAAGCTGTAAAGCTTATTAAGAATTCATGACCTACAAATATGTTGTCAGTAGTAGATAAATAAGAAACACCTAAATACTACAATAAAGTTTCATTTTTAATGTTACTTAATATATGAACTAGAAATGTTAATATAGGTTCATGTTAATTTCTACATATTTGAATAAATCTATTTATTTGCATTTATGCCTTTATTAAGATAGGACAATAGAAGCGGTGACAGGAAAAGATAAGAGGGGTGTAAAATTCAAATTAGTTGAACATTAACAGTATATTTACAAAACTGTTCAAAAGTTTAGGGTCAAAAAGGTTCTTGTTGTTTTTGTTTAAATGAATACTTTTCAGCAAGGACACATTAAATTGATTCATTAAAGTGACAGTAAATACATTTATAATGTAACAAGTATATATTTTTTTTTTATAAATAAATACAGTCTTGATGAGCATAAAAGACTTCAAAAACATTTAAAAATCCTACAGACCCCAAACGTTTGAATGGTAGCCAAAATGGTGTGTGTGTATTATATATATATTCACTGTAACTGATCCCAAATGTCTAATGTGAATAAATTACTGTAATAAAATAATAACTATGATTAAATCTGGTGTTTTGTGTACGTTTCTTTTAATGGAACAAAACAAGATATTGATAAGAGAATGAGCTATAAAGGCAAGTCAGTTTTTCACCCACAGTATAAATAAAGTAACTAACAATACCAATGATAATGCTAAATGACATCCAGTATTAGTGAAAAGATTAATACATTTGTGTTTTTTTGTTGATTAAGAGGTATTCGGGCCTTATTAATGGGGCTATGAGGTGAAAGATGCAAAAAGGGAGATGCTGGTCTAATGTTCAGTACTATGAACACTGACTATCTTTTTAAGATGCTCTCTGAAAGCAGCCTACATTAGCATTACTCTAACACAGGCCTTATGGTCCATGAGTCATTCCGAGCTCTGCTTCCAGGAATGATGCTGAAAAGAATAAGACACCCTGTGGCCAGTTTGAACTATTCAGAGAAAAATACCACAAAAAAAAAAAAAAAAAAAAACACACTCCCAAAAGCACAGATGCTAACGCACATGCACAACCACCACCTCCTCCTCCTCCTCCTCTTTTTCAAAGCTTACACAATTACTCTTGGCTGCTTTAACAGAGAAAATACTGTACAAGGCAACGGTGACAGAGATGGAAAAACAGGCTGTAGAGCAAACTAAACCAGGAAAGAGTAACAGCACTGCTAGGGAAACATTTGAGACTTTGAAATGTCATTGTTTGCATATATTAAATATTTCTTTATGAGTGCCGATACTTGGAGGGAACTGAACTCTAAAAATAAACAGGTGTGTTTAGTGACAATCACTTACATTGTCAGCCACCGGGACCAGCGCAAGGTTTCTCTGGACCTCATCGCTGTTCAGACTGAGGCCCATATAGTCTCCCAGCTCCTCCAGATTGGGATACAGAGCTAGAGGGAGAGAAAGAGAAAGCGTTTCATATTGAAGTTTTGATTCTCCATATGACACAGACAAAAAAGTAGCATAGTAATGTAGTTTGTTTGAGTTTGTTTTATGACAGAATCAAGTGAAAAAAGCACAACATAGAAAAACTGAGAACTGGGAAGAACAGAGAGTTCAAGTATCGACACTCAGCCAGTGGCTGGTTTCAGATCCCGGCAATGAATGTTTCCATCCAGTAATTATTTCCTGAGTTGAGTCATGACTACAGTCCTCCCCTCTTTTCTTCCTGCTTTCAGAAAAGAAAATGTCCGCCTATGAAACATGTTCCTACACAGACAAACTAGCACAACAGTCCGTCTCTAAATTTCTACACTGGACCCGATGATGGTGGGAAAAACCCAGACATGCATTTATACAGCTACACTTTAAATACACACATGTGTAAAATGATAATTGTTTTAATTTTTAATTTTTTTTTTACTTCAATTCAGCAAGGATCAAAAGTGGCAGTAAAAACATGTTTAATGTCACAAAAGATTTATATTTTAAATAAATGCTGTTCTTTTGAACTTTCCATTTATTAAAGGGGTCATGAACTGAGAAATTAAAATTCCCTTGATCTTGTGACATAAGAGGTCATTGTACTATAAAAACATGTAAGATTCAGAACTCAAAACTTGTTGTTAGTCTAAAAACAGCTTATATTGAAGGCAGTCTGCCAAAAAGATAGCTTTTGGAATGTTCTACTCTATGATGTAAGAGTGTGGATAAGCACCGCCTCCGCAGAAGATCACTGTCTGTTAAGCCCCGCCCACCAATTCACGCATTTAGTGTTTACAAAAAAACAATAAAGATGCTCTGAAGACAACAAGAAGCTGTTCAGTGCCAAGTTGTGGAAAAAGAAAACGGTCGTTGCGTTGCTTTCCTTCTGATCCCAACGTTAGGAAAGAGTAGATTAACTTCATTTTTAATGAAGATCCAGACCACATCAGTAAGAACTTGGTCCTTTGTTCCCTTCATTTTACCGTGGATTCATTTACAAACGAGACGTGGGATTTTCAAAAAGATTGAAACTAAAAGACACTGCTGTGCCGACTATATTGGATCCGACAGTAAAGTCACAAAACACAAGTGTGAATAATTGTTTTTATTACGTGGTCACTATTGCTTTGTCTCTTCTTACAGATCATTTGATATGTATTGAGTTTTTTATACGCTTAAACTTAAAAATCACAGCAGTGTCCATCCATGAGGAATGAATGTACGCTTCTAGCCAATCACAGCAGTGGGCATTTACTTCCGTGTCTACAATCCACCACGCATGTTCAAACGGAGCATTCTGTTGAGGGTGGTTAAAAAAAGGACAGAAAATAGCTTATTACTACTAAATTAAGAAGTTTTTTGATGTAAAAATATTGATAACATTATAAGTGGACCTCAGAGAACAGTACAAAGTAAAAACCAAAGGCAGTTCATGACGCCTTTAAAGGATCCTAAAAATTTATCAGTTTCCTCAAAAGTATTAAATATTAATTTTTTTTTTTTTTAAATATTAAACCGTTTTCAACATTGATAATGAGGGATGGATATCGTTTACATTTTATCGATACCGATACTGCTTATCGATACCGGTACTTATCGATGCTGTTACCGCCCGGCAAGGCTTTAAACTAAAGCACACGCAAATAATGTACTTTTGTGATTGTGAATAAGTGCAGTGTCTACTCTACCGCTACTCTACTCTACTCAGTGTGACTCTACCGCTCAGTCAACATTTGATGTGAATGTGTCTCACGAGTTGCAGTTGGAGCTGGAGACGGGAGACATAGTAACTAATTTTTTAACAATCTAGTCATGTAATATCTTGGCAGTATCTTGAGAGGCCGCACACAGGGACACAATAAGAGCACAAAGGTGGAAGACAGTGCTGCCTGGATAAGAGGGCCTCAACTTGAGCGCTGGTTTTACACCGAGATTGAAAAAAGGAAGTAGGGAAGGTTGTTGAACTGCTCCCAGACTCCCTAAGGCATGTCTTAATTTCCTGTTTGACAATTGCACAAAACATTGGCAAGCCTTTCATCTCTATAAAAACAGCTCTCACTCGGCACTTCAGAAATGAAAGAGAGAATGCCGTGATAAGTTAGATAGAAGCAAGACAGACGGCGAAGGAAGACAGACAGGCAGAGACCGGGACTCACTTGAGCTTGGCATCCCCTGTGTGGCAGGCTGTGGCTGGTAAACCCCCTGAGTGATGGCTGGGGTGCTGGAGGTGGCATTGACAAACTGGGATTGTGCCTAGAGGAGCAAACCACATGTGAACATCCACTTTACTTTAATAACAGTTCTTTAAAAACACCACCTTATCTTCAGTGTTATCCAAAAATAAAACTCATACTGCTAAAAAACACTAGCTAATTGAAATGAAATAATATTAGATGAGAAATGTTGCAAGCACGAAAGCGTAACCAACTTAAACATTTAAAACTGAAATAAAATTGAAAACCATTTAGGCCTAGATTTTTTTTTAAACAAAAACAAACAAAAAATTACAAAAAGACAAAATCAATAAAAATTTACTAAAAAAGAAAATATAAAGGGGAATCAAAATAGTAATAAATACTATGAACGCACGAATATTCACATTTTAATTGTGATCATGATTTCTGCTTCTCTTGAATATTTAAGCATAATCATCTGCAATATTTGTTATACATCCAAACATGAATCTCTTGACTATGTTTATTTGTGATTGTGGTTGCTGAATAAATGCAAACTATTAAAAATATAATTAAACTTGAAACTAGATAACGTATAATAAATCATGCTTACGAGTTGACATTTTCTAAATTTGTGCTTATGTGAAAGCACAATAAATGTAAAAAGAAATTTCCCAAATGAAAAAGATTAAGATTAATAGTCATGATTATAATTTTTTTTAGCAAAATAATTGCAATTCGTTTAAATATTATTTTGCAGCCCTAATAGATAACAATATACAAGTAAAACACTGCTTACCCTGATGACCTTGTCCACTTTAAGGTCCTCTAGGGATGGATACAATGACATCCTGAAAAAAAACACAACAGTCGCAGCATGAAAATGGAGAAAACAAGGCAGCGTGCAGCTAAACGTGTTGAAATACAGGAATTAATACTTTGAGCAAGATCATATAGAGCTATATTGCCTTTGTTTTTCAACTGACTAGCAACCACATGACTCACATGAGAATTGAAACCTATACTAATTAGATGGGACAGATGAGGGAGTGTATTAGGAGCACACAGAAAACAACCCAGGAACAAAAACATGGCGAATTTATCAGGCTGCTCTATCATGACCGACACTTTCATGAATTTGATTCCCTCTCAAACACCCCCATCACACACACACACACAAACAAACACACACGGATGTGTCACAGCTCTCCAGACCTTAGCTCTGTGGTTGCATTGCTTTCGCTTTGAGAAACGACCCGCCTGTGAGTCCATCTGTGTCTTCTGCACAGTCATCCTCGTTGATGTAACAAAAACACATCGATAAAACACCAGAGATTATAATAACTCCTACAATAACTCTGGCTGCTCCTGATTTCAGATAGAGGCATATCACTTCACAACAGAGGAAGGGGCACATATAAAACTCTGTAACACTTTGTAATGGATGTTTCACATCTCTCCAGGCAATAATAGCTGTGTTGGTTAAAATTTTCCTCTCCATAGCTCATCAGTAGAGCATGTTTCTAGCAACACCAGCGATCATGGGTATAGAATATGCAGGGAACGCTGGGGTTGCAAACCAATCATAAAATTGTCATAAGGAAAATATAGGACAACTATCATACTAATTATTGATATGATCCACCATTGTAGGCCTATTTGATTTCTTAGCTAATTAAAAGTAATAGATAAGAAAAATAAAAGTAAACTTGACAAAAGTCAGAAAAAAAAACATTACATTTAACATTTTTATCCCCCTCAATTCTGAATTGATGGCTACGACCTAGGTTTGATTCCCAAGAAATACATTAACTGATAAAATGTGGATGTTAAAAGAAATGTTATTTGCACTGGATAAATGTGTATTATATTTGATAAATTATATAAATAAGTTTCAGTCAGCTATAAAGATGCATAAATATTCATCCATTCTAGCACTGCATAAGTCAAGCATTATTATTATCATTATATTTACATTACATTTTATATTTAACAACAACAGCAGCTTCATATTAACAGCTTTCAGTCAGCAATAAAGTTACACAGTAACTTATCCATTCTAGCATTGCTGTAAAGCAATTAACATTATTTATTGTATATTTATTTATATTATATAATTGCATTTGTATTATATTAAATATGTAAATTATATCATATCAATATATTTCCATCAAAAATAAAGTTAGATACAAAGTTATTGACCCATTTTAGCATTGCTAAAGTATAGCACTGAACATTCTGAAGATGACGTGCATTCTAAAGATACTAGTGAACATTCTGGTGTGCAGTTCTAACATTTCCAGTGTAGGCAGACTCAAGCTATTATCACCAAAGATATGTAGACATACTTCAATCCATGCGATTTTGAGTTGAGGGCAGTAGCAACTGAGTATACATTAGAATCACAACAACAAACATCCAACGATACATCACTACCACAGATACATATTACACATTTCAGAGATATTCATCATAAGCTGAACACTCAGGACATTTACAACATTGCCTTACATGTAATGTTAACAAACCCAATTGATATTATACAATGAAAAGCAGATAATGGAGACTAAAGTTCACGATTAACAAAGTGTTCAGGGCAGGACATGAGCACCAACTCCACATTTAGCTAATAACACCCCACCAGAAATCATTACTACACAGCCAAAGCTCTAACTATTTCCATTCCAAACAAAATAAAACATTAAACACAGCCTGACTGTGCTCTTCATCTTACAGTGGAAGAGCAATGAGAAGTTAAGTGCTTTCCTGGGAACACATCCATTATTGGAAAGGGGAAGGGAAAGGGAGAGACGGACAGAGTAAGCCAAAGTAGTACAAAGAAATTAAAGTGCTTAAAGACTGAAAGGAAGACAAGAAATGGAAAATATGAGAAGTATAGTTTACTAGAGGAAAGGCTAACAAGAGATATAATACAAGCATGTGATTGATTTGATGCTGGCATTAGTCAATCATATGACTGTGATCACATGACGTATTGTGCATTTTAGCCAATAAACCACTGCCTGTAGATCACTGTAAACGTCAACACCAGATTAAGGAAATGACAGAAACCCTGCTCAACAAGAAAAGCCTGGAGCATCTAAACAAACGCATCATGAAACCTTAAACATGAGTGTAACGAAACATGACGGCATCACAAATACAAAAGTAAACATATACACTGCCCTACAGGAGATATGGTTAGACATAAGTCTTCAAAAAAATAATTTCTAGCAAGAAACATCAAGTTGCAGGAAAACAAATGTAGGAAGACATGGTTGAACTTTGGCAGATGAGAGAAATGGCACATTGCCTCACTTCCCTGAACAGACATCCCACATACTAATAGAGATAGTAAGTAGATCACTGGATAGGAACTAAACTGAAATGAGAAACGGGAACTATTTGGTGAGAATATTCTGTGGGGAAGTCGTGGCCTAATGGTTAGAGAGTCTGACTCGTAACCCAAAGGTTGCGGGTTCGAGTCTCGGGCCGGCAGGGATTGTAGGTGGGGGGAGTGAATGTCCAGCGCTCTCTCCACCCTCAATACCACGACTGAGGTGCCCTTGAGCAAGGCACCGAACCCCCAACTGCTCCCCGGGCGCCGCAGCATAAATGGCTGCCCACTGCTCCGGGTGTGTGTTCACGGTGTGTGTGTGTTCACTGCTGTGTGTGTGCACGATGGATGGGTTAAATGCAGAGCACGAATTCCGAGTATGGGTCACCATACTTGGCAGTATGTCACTTCACTTCACAGAATCAGCCTGATTGGAACACAGAGAGCAACATACAGGTTTACAACCAGATTAAAGAGACTCTGGGGCTGCTTATTCCATAACATCAGATTTAAGACTCAAGCTAAAGCACTACATGCTCCTACACGTTCACATATCGCACAAATCTGTGAAACACTCACAGACAGACATGACCATAACATAGGAAAAGAAAGAAAACTCTCGCCCACATACTCCTGAATAAACTCCCACACCAGTGCACACAGAACAGCTCATGCAAACCAACACATAGCCTACTGCCTTTTGACGTCACACACAAACACTGATATATGAAAGCAAACATGCAATGAAACATCTGCTGACGTTTCAACCGCAATGTCAAAAACAAGCACTAAATATATCTGACAGGCTCCTTTCACACAAACAGTTTGCTCATCGCATAAAAATGTCTCTGTGACACTAAAGGGCCATTATTTCCTGTCAAGACAAGAGCACTCCAATAAAGTAGAGATGTCTCCAAATAGTGGACTAATAGAGACAGCGAGTAATCTTCTCACAGACATGTGTGCCTCTATTGCATCTAGTTCAGCTACTCGCATGAAATTAAGTAAATCGACTGGGCACAAAGTGTGTCATAAATAAAGCAGGAATACAGAACGACTGGGAATCTCATCACTGAGGCTGTACACCTGTTATCAGTGTTATTTTCATCAAAGTCTCTTTAAGGGTATTCTATAGTCTTTGTTTTCATTAAAGTCGCAATGAATCAGTTACAGATGTTTCTTTCCCATATTATGACGTACATCCCAGCGAAACAAATTATCGAAATAGAACAAGCTGTAGGGCTGGGTTTTTGATTGGATAGAGACAGATCTGCTTGCAGTCAGATTTTATGTGGACGAATTAATTGGAGGAGTCCGGCATAAGTTATGATATATGCATTGATGATTCACAATAAGATCAATAACAAACATTTAGAAATTAGCATATAGGCTGAATTTTCATTTCATGCCAACTTGAACAAAAACATGAATAAAAAAAATATAAAATAATGAAGAAACAAACCACACTACATTTCCATGACTCTAAAATTAAATAATACATAATAAAGTGAACACAAATCATTTTAGTTTTAGATACATAAACTAATCTGAAAACAAATTAAGGAATAAAAACTAAATTGTAAACTATAAGAACCTTATCTATCTTGGTCTAAACCTCTAAATCTGAATACATCACACGAAACTAATGCAGGATAAAGCAGAAGCAACAGAATGATTTCATACTGCCTAAATCTGGTTTAGATGACATCTTTGACTAAATATGGTCGATTTTCAGTGCAATTGCAGTGCAAACTCAAGTTAGGGACAAAGCCAGCAGATAACTGTCCGGTTGAGTGGGTGAGGGTGAGAAATGGGCAAAGCTCATTTTCAGGCAGACTGAATGAGTGCGGAGCATAATAAACGACTCTCCCATGGCAACAGTCTGTAACTCTATTGACTGAGTCAGGCAAAGGATCCATGTGGAAATATCCCATCCATAGCTTTTGGGAAAATATAATGCCGCTGTCATGAAATAAATGGTTTAAACATTTTATTATGACTATAAGCCCTTTCTCAATCTCCTCGTGACATAAACGTCAACCATGAAACAATGTAGATTATGCCAGCTGACTGATGTCATCATATGGGAAAGTCCCTTCAACCAAAAAAACCAAAGGAAAAACTAGGTCATAGCCTTTATTCAGCATCGCTCAAACAAATGCCTTTATTTGTTCGTTTATTTTCCACTATTCAGTCATCAATAATTCAGTTCCTTCCTTTATGTATTGACTGAAAATACAGGAAGAATCGAAAGTAAGACTTGTTTCTCAAGAAACAAACAGGACTAACAGTTAGGTTTCATATCAGTGACACATTTTGGGATTAATACCATTTAATACGTCAAATACGAAAACGCATAAAGAAAGCTGTCTGAATGTTACTTGGCGAATATCTAAATATAACATCGACGTCGTCATGTGATTCACTGCCGAACAATGCATGTCTATATGAACATTTCATTTTCTGCTCAAACCCTGTAAGGCAAAGAAAGATCCTGTCATCTGTTTTAAAACTAAACTGGGGTTTTATCCACTGTCCCCTTTAACTAAGCCAAATTAACGCAATATAAAAGCAGTCTGGCCGTAACAGACTGTATTTGTTGTGTTTAGCTCTCAAGCTAGTCACGGCAACTCCGTTAGCAAGCGCACAATCATGCTAAGTTACACAAATAAAGTTATATTTCTTTCTCCTAAAAATAATGACCAGGTGATACGACACAAAATATCCTTAAAAAAAATAAACACAATAAATATATATGAATGACGAACTCGGCGAAGTGAACACCAGCACGTCTTTGTTCTTCGTAAGTGTGTTAGCAGCAGCCTGTTTAAGTTTAGCTTCGGTTAGCCACATACCTGACTGAATAAAATCACTTAAAATAACAACATTTAGATTAAAGAGTGTCGCGTCTTACCTTTCCACGTTCTATCGACTGACTTCTGAAGAAATGGTGTAAATGTGATGGGAAGGAATGTAAACAAGCCGAGCACAGTAAACGGGACCCTTTTCCTCTTCAGGTTGGTGGCGTGAAGTGAACAGAGGGGAGGTGATTGAGAGATAGTACGTGCGTGTATATTTCTTTGGTTTAGTAGCTCAGTTCACTCACTTCCTGCTACCTCATTACTGCTGGAGGCTGGGCTGAGACCTCTATTTATACATTTATTACTCTTTAACTTCAGCACAGTCACTCTGACTGACAAAATCTACCATGGTAACAGTAACTCCAGAATCCAGTTATTGTTAATACTGTAAAATCACTGGACTGATCTGGGTTCAGTTATTTTTTCTTGATGGCAGTGCTGGAATATTAAGTTATCAGTTCTACCAATATATCAAACTACATTAATTGACTACAATCATTTGTATGTTTTGGTTTGATTCTGATTTATGTGTTATAGCTATAAGAGGTTGCATAATGAGTAAATGCTGAACCATACATCGGCTGTAAATTAATTGCTGCCCTACAGTTGGATCTCATTTTAAATCTGCTTCCACAAAATTTGAAGTTAAATGTATCTCGCTTTTCAGTTTATTACTGTATATTAGAAGTATCAATAAAAGAACATATAGGATTATTAGTGGACATAAAACTAATCTGAAATGACACAAAAAAGCAACATTTTCCAAAACATGTAAAAGCACTTCATAGCACATTTGCATTATTTTATTGTCTTTAAGACAATACATAAATATACAGTGCATTACAGTAATATTAAAGCCATATATTTGATGCTTGACTTGTAATCACAGAAATCGCCAGCATCCACTCAAGTATTTAAGCGTCTACAGATTTCCATTAAATTAAAAATGACTTCCATGTCAATACAAAAGAGTACTGTCACTGTATCTGCATCCAATATATTCACATCAATTGTCTAGGCAGTGCAACCTACATTAACATCCATGAATAGCTGCAAATTATTTAGCATCAAAATGTATGCATGAATGGCAAGTAGTGTGTCACAATGTGCTAGGAAGCCACAAACCCTTATTTTGTTTTTCAGACATCTTTGTTCATCAATTAAACATCTCCATGAGAACAGAGAGTGCCCATCAATTATAGATAATATTTAGCAAGTTAATGGTTGGTTTTAAGATTTGATGAGACAATTAACAGTGAAACATGATCACAAAATCCTTAAGCACTAAGAATGGCATGCATCCATTGCTACAGACCCAAATGTGCCACCTACTTAACCTAATCAAACACAGAACAAAGTAAACATATTTAAAACATTTCCAAATAGCTGCATGTTAATAAAATACAGCAAAAAAATAAACAAAAACTATACATAAAAATGTTGCTCACCAAACTGACAGAAATAGCAGTGTTATCTCTTCATACTTTATTATTTGTATTAATCAGCCTACCATAAAGTTTGATTTCAGGTAATATGATGGCACTTTTTCAGTTGATACGGTCACTTTGTAAATATGCAAAACCAGTGGTATTCTGGCAGGTGTCGAACACACAAGGAGGCACAAGGATTGTTCAAGATTTTGCTTCTTTGTACTAATTAAAACCAGCGAACCTGTTCAAACCTGACAATTCAATACTGACTGAAAATTACATACATTATGTTAAAAAGTATTGAATGTAATTTATGTATTTATTAAATCTAAAGCATAACAATGCAATAAATATGCCAATGTTTATATTCCAAACATAACATCTTTAAGATACATTTATGTTTTCTTTTTTTGGGGTTACTATTCAGGGATAAAGTCACCGATTCTTTAACAAGTTTGTACTTGGTCTCAAGCCAACAACAATCACAGTGTAAGAAAAAGTCACAAGAGAAGAGAAGTCTAAAGGGTTCCTTCAAGCATTCAAGTTCAGGATTAAGGACATTGCAAGGTTTTTGGTGATTTGGTGATATCGTATCAATTAGACAGGAAGAATGTTGGATTAAAATGAAAGGAGCTAAAGAATTATTTCTGATGTAATGTGACCAAGGCAAAAGATAAAATGTTGGAGAACTCTGATAAAATAAAGCCCAGATCTTTACATAATGTGCCCAAAACGGTGGGGTGGAATGCTGAATAAAGCTGGTTCTGAGAAGAATGACTAAAAATATGGCCTGACATAAAAGAGAAAACTGATTTAATCAAGTTTCTAAACCTGTTGACACTTGCAATATTTATAATATAATCAAAAATGAACAAAAGGCATTGTTAATGCATTAAATCACTCCAAACTGAGAAGCTCCACATCGAAGATGAGGGTCGCATTTGGGGGAATAATCCCAGGATGGCCTTTATTACCGTAGGCAAAATCAGGTGAACAGGTCAGCTTTGCACGTTGGCCCACACTCATCTAAAAGTCACACAAATATCAGCATGAATTATGTTATTTTTTTATTTCAATTGAATATGATTTTTTGAGTGGACAAAACACCATCACATACCTGCGCAATACCTTCCTCCCAGCCACGGATCACTTCCTGTTTACCAATCTTGAACTTAAATGGCTTGTCACGGTCACGGGAAGAGTCGAACTTCCGTCCATCTGTCAGAGAGCCTGAAGATTTCAGAGGAAAAGAATGAGGCCAGAAAAACAGGAAATGAGGTTAGAGCATCAGATAAATGGGCTACTTTATTATTGTTCTGCTCTATCAGGGAGATTTTCTGTCTCTCTAATAGCAGTAAATTATCACGATATGAGACATGTTCCTCTTTCACGAACATGGCAAAAATACAGTAACATACACTGCTCTCCAAAAGTTTGGAAACGCCCCAGAAAAGTGGGGTTTTGGACAATATTGGCATGAATCCTTTTTAATTAGTGATAATTTTGCACTGATAAGGGACAACACGAACAACGAAAACATATTTTATTACATTAACAGTTTATACATAGAAAAAAATGTAATATCCACCATTAGCAGCTATTACAGATCTGCATAATCTAGGCATCCGAGCTGTCAGTTTACTCAAACATTGACTTGATACTATATATTACTCCAAGCCTCCTGAAGGATTGCCCAAAGATGATTCACACTGGTTGGACACTTCTTACGGTCATCACGGTCCAGTTCCTCCCATAGTAGCTCAATTGGGTTGAGGTCAGGTGATTGGGGAGGCCATTCCATGACAGACATGATGCCAGCTGACTGTTTCCTCTCCAAATAGGATTTGCACCGCTTGGAAGTGTGCTTGGGGTCATTGTCTTGTTGGAAGGTTTAGGAAGGTTGGGGTGTTTCCAAACTTTTGGAGGGCAGTGTATGCACATAAACACAAGCAGAAGAGAGTCACTGATCCAATTATCAACACAAAGGAGGAATCTGATCAATTTATTAGGTATGCATATACTGTACACAGTAAATCGCTTTAACATCAATGGTTCTTTCTGACCTGTTGCTATAACTCAATATGAGTATAAATCAAGTTTACAGGCAGAATATCTAGAATAGCTCCCACTCTTCTTCCCATGTAATAAAGAAATAATGAGATGGAAGCCCTGAAGCACAAGGTGGAAATTAGTGTGGAGTGTTTTGCCTTCCTGAGTCCAATTTCTTCATTATTTATTTTCTCTCTGCTCTACATACCTTTTCATACATTTGTGGTGTTTTTTTTAGGTTTTATTTCAGGTTTATTTGCTTTAGTAAATTAAAAAATCATAGAGAAATCATAGAAAAGGTTTTGTAAAAAGTAAATAATTTTAGGGGGGAGAGAGAGAGAGAACAGAAACAAGAAAGATGCAGAGAAAATGCAACAAAAAGAAAAAGAAAATCGAGTAAGGGTCATGAGAATGTTCAAAATGACAGAAGTTCAAAATGACAGAAATGTGGGCTTTTTTGGCACAATGTTGAATATCATATCAATGCTGCTATCATAAAGTACAAGCAGCGTATGCAAGATGGCAGGCAGTTTGTCAACTGTAATAATGATTGAACTGTGTATGAAAAAATCCGAAATTCGATTAAGTTGCCTATTTAATCATCAAATAATCCACTTGGCAGAATAGGATTTCTTGGTTAGTTTGAACGATTAAAAGCCGATCACAACATCCAGACAGTGATAATCCATCTATCCGACGCCGCCAGCCTCTATCCAGACTGAATCACACGAGTGTCTGTAAAATCTGTTCAGTCACAGCTGTCAAATAAGGATTATGTCTGCAGACAACTGCCAGTGCGTGCAAACAATGCACAACTAATAATGCATAACGGCTTTATATGTCTTCCTCTGTATATTGTACTGTATCTTTATCCACTCTTCAGATATGTGTCATTTCAGCACGGATTGTTTGAAAATATGCATTAACCTTTTTTCTCTAAATTAAGTCATTATAAATTTCCACATACAAAAATTTATATTCGTTCACAAAAATACAACATCAGTACACCCACCAAAAGAACATCTGAAATTCAACTCACCAACATAATGCACCACACATGTCTGTCCTTTTTTGGGGAAAGTCCTCCCTGTAAAAGCAGCGCGAGGAGAAACAGGGAGCAATAATGCAACGCTGTTAAACGCACGCAGTTTAACAAATAATACGCTACTCTACAAGATAGACGCTGCATTAGGGTGATTTTACCATCTCCGGGGGTTATGGTCTCGATCTCCACTCCCATTTTGTCCCGCTCGTGTACTGTATGTTTCTGAAGAGCCCTGCTGCACACTGTCTCGCTCACAGCTGTTTGCAGGCGGAGAGGAGCGATGCTGTCGGGTCACATGACCGCAGAGAGAGAACGGGGAGAGGGTCCTAATTTAACACAAATCCTGCTGATGACAAATGTGACCCGTCTCCTTTGTTATGCCCAGAGAGTGAAAAATACAATTAGCCTATATGTTTTAAAAAGCAAATAACTACTTTTAAATGCTATTTTGTAAGTACAAAAAAGAAAAGATAGATGAGTCCCCCAGCCTCCAGCTCATTGTAAAGTATTACATAACATGCTCTCAATCTGTTAAATTTACGGTAAAATACCGGCAGCTGGGGTTGCCAGAATTTTACCGTGAAAAATGCGCATTTTAGGATTTACAGAACGGTTTAAATTTACAGTGAAAACCCGTATTTCATTAACTGATACAATGTTAATATACAAACTTTTAAGTTAATTTATTTTATTTGCAGAAAACGACTGCACTTAAATTGTCCAACTGACATTTGTTTATAAACTAATATTTATAATATTTAAGTAAAGTGAGCATAAGGGTATTGAGAACTATTTTGCTTAAGTTCATGAAGAAAACCCTACTGATTTATGCAAAGTCATTAAAGTCATTCCACTCAAATCTCTTGCAGATAACAGCAGCATGATTAAAATTAGCGAAGAGATTCTCATTAGTGATGGTGAAATGAAGCTTCATGAAGCTTTCAGCTTTTCAGCCAAGTGGTTAACAAAAGGGTTCAATTCTGGAGGCTTCATTTGCTCATAATACCACCTGGTGGCCAAAGTGTGTAAAACAAGCAGATATATTCCTGCATATATTCCACTTTCCTTGCATGCTGTAGTTTCCCATGGTTGATTCAAAACCTAAACATATAAATGAAATAAAAATCTGTTTTGAATATAAACAGGTCAGTGCCTGATGAATACCTTATCATGTGATAACAGTTAACAGCTGTTCACTGTAGAGCATTGATCTCTGCTTTACAACAGCACCCAGAGAGTGAAAAATACAATTAGCCTATATGTTTTAAAAAGCAAATAACTACTTTTAAATGCTATTTTGTAAGTACAAAAAAGAAAAGATAGATGAGTCCCCCAGCCTCCAGCTCATTGTAAAGTACCTATTACATAACATGCTCTCAACACCCATTTCTTCTGTAGTGTTGTTGTAATGTGGGTGACTGACTGGAGTAGTACGGATCCACCTCCCATGCCCCCTCAACATGTCAAGTCACCGGCCACAAGAGAAGGCACAATGCACAACAGAAAACCATGCACACGTATTTACACGTTGCTGTTTATTTATACATTTTCACATCCTCGTCATTATCATTATGGAATAAAAGTGCTGTTACAAACACTTAGACTAGGCTGTGTGTATGCTTTCAACGTTATAATACTCTCTCCCAGCTTAGTTTTTTAAAATTGCTTAGTTTCTGAAACTATGGCTCTTTTCTCTAAAGTCTAATACACACAAAATAGGCACACAACATGCAAAACATTTCCTGCAAACACTTCCTTTCAAACTATTTTTAACTTTTACAAAAGAAATTGTATTTTTGCATAGTAAATGTACACATAAGATGCAGACATGCCAAACTACACACGGATATGACTAATGTAAAACACTGCTATCTTGTATCTTTTGATTGCTCAGTGAGCACTGGAGCACACAGGAGTTTGTCATAGCACTCACATGTACATGTATGTACAAAAATGCACTGTATATACAGGCTTACTAGAGCTGCTTTATGGGAGAATACTAAAAAGGTGATTTGGATGCATTTTCAGTAGCCTATATATTCACAAAGTTTACTATTTGTTTAAAAAAAACATTGAATTTTGTAATAGGTAGATTTACATTATATCATGTATAACTGTTTTCACACATAATCATCGGGTGCAGGTAATCAGTAATTACAGTTTTTCTCAACTGCTTACATTTTCAAAACTTTGCCTCTTTTTTATACTTTACACACAAATCCAAGAATTGCACACACAAAATGCAAAATGCCTCACATCTCTTGCAAAATGAAGCACTGCACTCAAAATATCACAAGCATATCTCAAAAGCAAGCATTTGCAAACACCTTTGCCTTACAGTAATATTAATTCCTGTTAGAGTTTTGTGTTACATAGAGAATTGTGTGTTGTGTTTTGCAAAAAGTGTTTTATGAAATTGAAAACTGAGTCAAAGGCTGAGAATTAGTGTATTGTTTTGCAGATCTGGCGTGTGGTTCTGGTGTTTCAGGCTTCAGAAATTGTGTGACAAGTAAATATTTTTTTGTGTAAGCAGTTGAAAATAAACTGTAAGTGTGGCATTTAAATATCAGTTTTTCACAAAATTAAACAAGAACAGATAATGTGCTAGAATTTTTGCAGACTTGGTCTGAAGATTGTGCCTCAAGTAGCCTACAACATTTAGTGTGCAAGCAATTTTAAAAAACTGTAATGTGCAGAAACAGTTATCAGTAAGCCATTTATTCACTGGCTGATATAAACACTTTTTACACAGCAACATCAGTTTAATATGGGTTTGAGGCAGGATTATCTGTTTGTCTGTATATGGTACAGAAATTATACACTGCATCTTTAAGTGCACTAATATTTCTCAATTCTAGTCCCGAGGGCCCCACACCAATGCACGTTTTCACTCTCTTTGAGACTCCTAAATAAGGTTGGGGTCCCCAGGAGCAGGATTGAAAAATATTCACAATACACAATGAAAAAGCCTTTACACTGAGGTGAAAACAAAGCATGTTCATGATCAACAGCTCAGCAGTGTTACGAAAGTAGTGAAAGCCACTCATTACTTCATAGGCTTAGTTCTTCTTCTCTTTTCAAGCCAGTCTCTGTCCTGAGTATGTCAAGATAACACACAGTGATGGCACAGTTAATACAGCTATTGCAACTTGTCAAGCATTTAATGCAAAACTGAAACACAGTGTGAGAACATGAAGACATCCCTGAACATAATACACTAGACTTAATTTCCATAGAAGTCAAATGAATCTTGGCCTTTAGCGTATAATAAATTGCTTCTGTAATAAAAGTTGTGGTGACAGACCATAAAAAACAGCACACTCATATTGATGTGTGCACTGCTTCTGTCCCATTATCTTTTTTAAATTCTGTAGAATGCATTAACGTCACATGACTAAGCTGAATAAACACCTTCAGGCGGACCTTCAATCATCTAAGTAAACACACAGAAACACATACCCTGCTTTCCTTAATGCCTCTTGGATTTTCTGTCGCCGCTCTTCATTGATGGGATAGAAGCGAAAAATTATCAAGCTGATGAGCAGCAGGCAGATTGGCACAGGAGCGAAGAGTACCCGCAGCGAGTATATGACCTCTGGATTGTGTTTACAAGCACCAGGCTTGTATCCTACAAAACTGAAGAGTTAGGGAAGGAGAACATCACATGAAGCTTTCACATGAAGTTGTACGTTTAGGGGGATTCAGAAAAAAAGATGTGATGCACAAATGTGAAAATCTGACTGGAGGAAGCTCTTACTGTAATACCAAAGTAGAGACTCCAACAGACATGCCTCCTCCGAATTTGTTGAAGAAAACATAGCAGGAGTAGAACAATGGTTCTAGATCCTGGCATGATGGGTTCTTGACTTTGAAGTCATCCACTACATCTGGCAACATTGACCTAAAATAAATTAACAACGTGGTTATACGGTATATACGTCATACGTTTCATATACATATTTATAGGAATGCATGATATTATCGGACTGATATCGGATAACAGCTTTAAACGTTAATATCGGCATAGGCCCGATATGAAAAATTATGCCGATATGTCTTGCTGATAAGAGGAATTATTTTAACTCACATGTGCTCAGGGTGTGCAAGTGATTAGACAGTGTGGCTCATTCTTGAAGCAAAGTTTTGTCTGAACATTTAGACTGCGTTTATGATTCAATAAAGCAGTAATTGATGTCATAAAATAATGAGTAAGTTTTGATTTAATGGTCAGAAGCTATAGCTTAAATGAAAAAAAAAAAATCTCAAAAACAAATAACACTTGTAAACAAATTAATTTTATATATTCTAGTTTATTCATTAACGTGTAAACATTTTTAATTTTTTTAAACAAATCATAAGCGCTAAAAGATTTTCAGAATTTTTACTTGTGCTTTAGACCATCTACAAATGTTAAATCTTAAAATAAAATGTTAGGGTTAACACTGCATTTTTCTGGGGGGGAAATGCAGTGATCGATATACTGTATAGTTTATTTATAGTTATTTTCAAAGGTTCAATGTACTGTCCAAAAATCTTTATTATTTTTATTTTTTTTTAATTCTAACAAATAAGTTAAAACTAACCAAAATTAAAAATATTTGTCTTATAATTTCTGCACAGGAGAGACTTGGTTTCTCTTTTGTTTAAGTACACCATTCACATGGCAGCAACTCAATGCATTTAGTCACAATGATTTGCTGAAGCTCAAACAGAGCATCAGAATGGGGAAAAAAGGTGATTTAAGTGACATTGAATGTGGCACTGGTTGTTGGTGCCAGACAGGCTGGTTTAATTTAGGAACTACTGATCTACAGGAATTTTCATTGCATAACCATCTCTAGAGTTTACAGAGAATGGTCCAAATAAAAGAAGATAGTGTTTCTGTGGTTATACAGAATCACATTTCTGTGCTTATAAATGCATTGTTGATGCCAGAAGTCAGAAGAGAATGGCCAGACTAGTTCAAGCTGATAGAAAGGCAACAGTAACTCAAATAACCACTTGTTACAAGGTATGCAGAAGAGCATCTCTGATATGCACAACACATCAAACCTTGACGCAGATGGCAGGGATTGCTAAATTTCTATATCCCTTGTAGGCCTTCGGGCAGGTACTCTTCAGATTTTGGTAGCCCGAAAATTAATTTAACTAGCCCAAATAAAATAAAGACCATAAATGTCACACAAACATCAACGAATATCAAGGAAAGAGTTTTATTTTACTATTTACAAGGTATCTGCAGAATTCTTAATTTAAGGCAATTTGAAAAATTGTTTCTTATACCACTTAACGCATTTAAAACTGTCCAAGGCCTTAAAAACTCAGTTTAGTTGTATCAAATTTAAGGACCCGTGGGAGCAATGTCCTCTCTAATTTTTTTTCTTGCTGAGCAAAACTTTTCTCTATTGGGCGGACATTTCAGGCACCTGAGCAAAAGCATTCTTTATACCAGACCTGTACAGCACGCACACAAAAAAAGTGTGTAACTTTTAACTTTAATGTGCTATTTATATTTGATTTGACCCTTGATGTAACTAAATGATTTAATTCATTCCTGTGAAGCAAAGCAGTATTTTCAGAGTCACGTGATCCTTTAGAAGTCATTCTAATCTGCTGATTTTTAATCAATGTTGGAAACAGTTGTACTGCTTTTTTATTTTATTTTATTTTTTATACTGTATCTTTTTGGGACCCGTGATATAAAAAAAAAAAAAAAAAAAAAAGTTAAAAAGAACAGTGTTTAGTCAAAATAGAGATTTTGTGTTACAATATAAACTATTCAAAGGTTTGGGGGTCAGAAATGTTACTTTTTTTAAAAGATACTTTTAAAAAAGTTTAAAGAAAGTTCAATAACTTTTATTCAGCAAGGATGTGTTAAATGGATAAAATTGATAGTAAAGACTTCTATTGTTAGAAAATATTTCTATTTTGAATAAATGCTGTTCTTTTAAACTTTTTATTAATCAAAGAATCGAAGAAAAAAGTAACACAGGTTCCAAATAAATATGAAGCAGCACAACAGTTTCAACACTGATAATAAATCAGCATATTAGAATGATTTCTGAAGGATCATGGGACACTGAAGACTGGAGTAATGATGCTGAAAATTCAGCTTTGATCACAGGAATAAATGCTATTTTATAGTATAGGTATTAAAATAGGAAACCAATATTAGAAATTGCAATAATATTTCGCTATATAACAGTTTTTTCTATATTTTTGAAATTAATACAGCCTTGATGAGCAAGAGACTCAAAAACAAGGTCAATTATTTATCAGGTTTATAATATAGCCCTAAAAAACTATTTAAACTGATAGAATAGAATAGAATAGAATAGAATAGAATAGAATAGAATAGAATAGAATAGAATACAAACTGAAGCAAAACTTAAGCTGAGATCTGTAAGTTAAATATAAAAAAAACGTGAACATATGAATTCTTCTATAGCTGTCTAAACATCGTTATGAAGTACAGTTTGTACTCTTGTGTGTGACTGTACATGTTTCAGAGTTTTGTTACCGTTCTTTGCCCATCCTCTGCTATTTCCAGCACTTAATCAAGCCACTCTTCTTTAATACATGAGGACGTTTTATTTCACATGTCATTGTGTTTACGTTGTCTCTCGTGTTGAGCGCACCGCAACCATTGAAGTATTCAGTTTCTACAGCGACTCATTTGGTGCATATCGTTCTCTTTCTATGAAACCTGTAAACCGCATTCACCGGCTCTAACTCTGTCGTGACATCAGCTCTATAGCGGTTTGCCCGAGCATTACTATTCTTTCCCTTTTACTGGCGGCATTCAATCAAATGGCTTCCCAACTCATTTTTTTTTGTGCGCAAGGCACATTATTTCTTCTGCGCGTCTGCGGTGGAAGAAGAGCGCGGTCAGCTTAGAGGGAACACTGCGTGGGAGCCCTGTATTTAAGGTAGCCCGTCGGGCAGGGCAATGATACATTTTGGTAGCCCGACTGGAAAACACAATAGATGGGCTACAGGTCACTCCTGTTAGATAAGAACAGGAAAGTGAGGCTACGACCTGCATGGGCTCACTAAAATTGGACAACAGAAGATTGGAAAAAGGTTGCCTGGCCTGATGTGTCTCAATTGCGATCGAATTTCAGTATGATGTCATTCTGAATTGACCAAACATTATAAGGATGAACATATCATACAACTAATTCCCAGCTGACCACCATCTGGGTTAGCGTAATGTTTCAGTAATGCATGAGGAAAACATTGGCTGGAGTATGTGTTGGTGGAACGAGGGCTTTAGCAGTAAAAGAGAGATTACATGAGAGTTAAATTACCAAGGGAGTAGATAGAGGACTGCCAGACTTGTGCCAGCTACCATGGACAAAATAATGAAGATAGGTAAATTACTTTTCACTAGGGATATCACAATTAGAGCTGGGATATAAACCTGTAGAGAAGAGGAGAAAGAGTGATAAAAAAAGTGGAAACTATTTAAGTTAAAAAAATAAATAAATATAAAATCTAAAGGCATGCTAATGGGCTGCATTTAATATTAACTTTACAAACAAATATAACATTGTAGTTGTAATAGCACTCCCATTTCCTTTCTGTGCAGCCATGAATAATCTTATTAGAAACAAAGAGTGGTGCTCACTGATAGGCCGATGAATATGGTGGTCTTCTTGCCTTTTTTGACCAGTAGTGCCTGCCACATTGGGATGGAGATTGTAGCTGATGTCTGCACAAGAAAAGATTACTAAAAATATTATTCTACACAATTAGTTAATGGTACAAATATTTTACAAGTACCAGTAATTTGTAACATAAATGTGAGACTGTTCAAAAATTTGTAATATGTTGTGCTTTAATATAATATAATTATACAATTAAATTAATATAATATAATGTGCTTTATGTCATAAAATATAAAAATAATAAATTACAAAAATTAAAAGTAAACTTTAAAAAATATACATTTTTTTTTTTTTAAATACTCAATGAATCTGGCTACTTAAGGTTATGAAAAGTTATTTTTATAGATCAGATAAGGTAGAAATAGCTCCTTGTAGTACTTCTTACAATACCCTTTGAAATAATGGATCCCTCACCAGTAATATAAGAACAAGATGCTGGAAATATGCTCCCATATTCGCTGCGTGAGTACAGAAGAGGGCGAAGTTCCCTTGAGCCATCTGAAACAAATATTAAATCCATTGTTCGACTAATGTCAAAGCTATCATACACACCTGGGCATTTTTCAAGGCAATACAAACATGCTCTTTTGGTGTTGTTATGTTTAACAACCATCAAAATATATTCATAATTTAAACAGGAAAACTACTGACCTGGAAGGCTAGTGAAGCAAATAGGAAGCCAAATACAAGCCGCACATATGGAGTATGGCCCACCATCATCTTCATTCCAGTTAGATAGGAGACATTTATGCGGTCCAGCTTACTCAGAGGGGCTGAAGTGAGAAGTAGACTCATGCAAATCATTGTATTAGTTTAGAAGTCACTGCATTAAGTCAATGGGCCAAATACATTGCCTGGCCAAAAAAGTTGCATTGTTATGAAAGTTTTTTCTACCAAGAGTTTGCATTCGTTTTTAGCCGAGATCTTAGATTGACAATGGGAGTACTCCCACTATCTGACAGCTGAGGCAAACCACTCTGTAAAATCTTCCAAAATCCCAAAGACTTTCAATGGGGTTATGGTCGGGACACTGTGGTAGACAGCTCATACATGAAAATGATTCCTCATGCTCACTGAACCCTTCTTTCGCACTTTGAGCCAGATCAATCTGATAATTCTGGAACTGACATCCTGGAATCTGGTCATGGAATACATCTAACGACATGGTTGTTTAAGAAATTAAAAGCAAAAAGCACTGCAATAAATATCCAGACATAAACTCTTAAGTATTTGTTGTTTAAATTCAAACAGCAACTTCTTTTGGCTAGGCAGTTTATGTATGTGTTTCAAAATTACTGATGCACAATTAGCAAAGACTGAAAGAACATGTGGTACCCAAACAACAGATGTTAGCATTTTAATTCATGTTAACTCATTTGGACCTACCCAACTGCTCCTTCACTCCAAGAAAGAGGACGAGGCAGCACAGAAAGTACAGTATTCCCAATACTAATGCTCCAATCAAATATGCTTTTCTCTGTAGAAATTAAAAGACAAATCACAATGTAAATTCAGTTAAAACTTTGCTGGAATACTTTCCATTTCAAAACCAACAGCTAAACAAATTCCACTATACACATTAATAGGATGTTCTCTGTGCCTCACTGTATTTTGTATAGTGTCAGATATGTCATCCAGCGATTCAGTGTGGTTCCCAGAAGGCTCTTCTGTGTCGTTCTGTAAACTGCAGACATGTGTCCTCTTGGCATGGTGCACCCCCACTATTTGACCTTGAATGGCAGCTCCCGCCAGTGTAGCGAACACTTCCATGCCCATTCCTGTATCGTGAGACACAACAAAGTTCTTGACATTTTTTCTCTTTTATACAGGAAATAGATTTCAGTTAAGGTTTTATATTTGCTATAAATCCAAGTTTCTGCTTTTTACTTCCACTATCTCTGGCTTAGAAAAATTATAAAAAAGGTTGGAGAAAGAATTTTATTTTATTTTTTTTGCTGATGATGATAAGTTTATCATCATGGATAACAGAGAACTAATGTTCTCTTTGTCTGTAAAACCTTCAAATGTTCTAGCTTTTAAACTTTTTTCAAACCTTTCAAACAAGACTTTGTCCAGCCAACATTCAAAGTTTTAATGTCTTGGCTTTTCTTTATTTTTTTTTCTTTGTGCATTTTTATATTTTGGGCCTTTTTTGGATAGAATACAGATCAGACAAGGCCCCTTGGGCCCAATCAAACTCAGGTTATTAGGATAGATGATGAATAGATAAGATAGGATAGGATAGATGAAAGGTGCAATATTGATATTTTACCCTTTTAATTGCACTCTTGCATCAGTGTATATGGCTATTTTTTCATTATTTCTTTTCAGTTGTCATTTTTGAAACCAGCATGTATTTTTGTAAGCCGTTTCATCAAACTCTAACTTACAGTATCAGTGGAGATTCAAGACTGCTGACTTTGCAATAAAAACATCAAATCTAGAACACAAGATATATGTTCTATGGCAATTCTTTCACTTAATCATCCATTTATGCTATATTTTCTTACTGTAAGCAGTGGCTGAATCACGATCCTTCTGATTCCCCCCCAGAAACATATTTAGGGAAGAATATGGCACATGGTAGCACTGAACAAGATAAAGACAGGGAAAATTGCTTTAGAGTCAGTTAGGAATCATATAACACTTTATATAAGCAAACAGCTGTCTGAAAACTACAGTGGTGAGGACTATATATTTCATTTTGGAGTAAAGTATGCTATCACCATGAGTTGGGCATCATAGCGACACTGTATATTTGTTTGTAATGTATGCTGAATGTGCATTTTAGTGTATTATTGAATATTCTGTTCAAACAAATAATTTAATTTAAACATCCCCCTATGCAAGAAATGTCCTTAACAGGCGAACATCTTTTATTCTAAATCTGTAGAACAGCAGTTAACACAGTGGGCAGATAATGGTAATAGTGGTCTTACACTCATGAAGGTGTCAAACAGACAGCACCATATGAAGTACCAGCCGAAACTGAAGCCTGAGGACATGGTGTCCTTTGGGGTATACCAGAGCATAACGTATGATAGGACCCCAAGTGGCATTGAGAACACAATCCTACATAAAGAGTGAAGTTGAGCACAGAGCAGACATGCAACACACAATTTTGCAGATTCTGCTTTTTTTTTTTTTGAAAGAATCCTTTTGAGTACAGTATATTATCGTTTATATGCTCAAAACTGGTAATGTAAGCATAAGCAGCCTCTGGTCAAACTGTGAAATATCTAAAACAGAGTTGAGGAAGTGCTTCACACCCAGTCTGACGTAAACCAGTACACTCACCATGGAATAAGTTTGCCAATTCTGGTCCGACCACTCTTGCTCACGGCATATCCAATCAGAGGATCCGTAATAGCATCCCAAGCTCGACCAAGGAAGAGAATGATGGATGCAGAGAAAGCTCCCATCTACAACAAACATACGGACAGAAGAAAATTCATCTTAAAAACTCACTGTGCCCCATTTTTGTTACAGAGCTTCTTTTGTAGTATGAAACTGCAATTACATATAAAATAATGTTCTACCAAGTTCTAGTCACAATGTATTAACTTTCACAGGACCTTTCACATGTTGATTTGACTTCCTGTGCTAACAGTTCAGCTAAACACTGTTGAATGTGGCATGCAAACATAACATGCAAATTCAGGAAGAGTTAAAGTGGAACATGATGGAGCCTTGTGCATTTTATAAATGCTCAGCTGTTCTAAGTTTTTAGAACCACGGATCACACAGTGATTGATTGTGTTTCACAAACAGCCCACAAGGAAAATAAATGCACATGTTTGATGCTACAACCTTCATGTACAGCACCCTCACGGGGACATTAGACATCAATGGACAATTGAAATAAGCAATGTAAGCAAATAAGACAAGGAGAAAAACATGTCAGGATACTATAAAAATGTCTCATCATTTGTATTAACTATCATATTTCTGTTTATGTTATAATGAAAAGTGAAGCTCAGTTAAGAGATACAGCAGACTGCATTATATTACGTTTAAAAGTGATCACAGAATATCATGTGACACATTTACCCAGATAAAAATCCAACAAATCATAATGTAAGTCATGTGCATTTGAGTGCAAATAACACTATTACAGTTGTGTAGTGATTTCCTGGATCACTGTCAAAATAATGGGTGTGGTAGTGTTAAAAAAAACTATTGTTTTTCTCTAATATATACTTTCTTCAAAACTTTAACAAATTAGGGTCAATGTATGTAACGCAGCCATTTGCTCACACAAATTAAATATATTTTATGCATTGGGTATATCCTTAAAGTAATACCAAGTGTGTGAACAGCTGGTCTGAAACTTTTATAAAGGACATGTAAGAGGTTCTGATCGATATGGTCACCACTGACAGTTGCTAAGACCACAATTTCAATCCTTTTATACTTACCTTCACAACATCCAGTAAAAAGATCTGCATGAAAAATCCCTTGGCGTTTGCAGTCATTTGATAAGGCATTCCTCCAATTGCATAGCACACTTTTCTGGATAAAGGGATGCCTGGATTTTTCTGCACAAGATCAACACGTAAGCATCAACTTTTTATGAATGATGCTATATTTCAAGGTTAAAACGAGAAATAAAGCATTAGTCTATTCTCAAATGCAAACTGTTTTAAATTTGCAACATCTTTTAGATTCCTCTACGCTGAAAAGTTATAATTTACATAATAAAAACCTGCAGTTTATAAAGAATTCTCTATAAAATGTCATACCGGTTGATTGTCGTCATATTCCGTGGCACAGATGTTGTCGTCTGTTTGTTTGTCCAGTACACTGCCACTATTGTTGGCCATCGTTCAGTTATCGAAGTGCTGCCAGTTATAGTTTCTACTGCTTCTTATACTTGTTGCGAAGTAGGAGTGGCTGTTCCTCTTAGTCCGAAAGCATTTGAGGATTACCCTAACCCAAAACCCAGAACAAATTTCGCAATATTAGCTAAACAAATGTATTATTTTTCTCTCTGGTAAATAATTATAGTGAAAAATTGATCGACTAGTGATGGAAAGCCTAGAGTCCAGTCAGTCAAACAAAAGTATTCTCTGCCAGCATTTTTTTTCTTTTATGGTAATTTCAAACACCTAATTCTAAATTCTCTGATTTTATAGAATCTACATGGCAGCCATTCTATTTCAATGTCTGTTGAATTCCAACACAGGCACTGCCGTGGTCATGACCATGCCAAAAGAGTTGTAAAGAAAACTTTTTTTAACAGCTTTGTGCATGTTTGTCTCGGGAAACCAGTCTCAGGAAATCCTCATTTTAGAATGATTTACACATTCCATACATTTTTTTTAATGCATCACATTTAGGCAGTCTTTACTGTTATCGGAGTGTAGCCTACTTCACGGCATCGTCGACACGACTCCCTCAGGCACATAGCCTACTTTCCATACGGCATTTCCCGTCATTTATTCTGAGAAAGTAGCGGTTTAATCCACGCGATTCCAAAACCTGGATTCCCACACTATCTGAAAAGTCTACAAGCGAAGTTAGGATTAGCTGACAAAAAAAGTCGAATGTTAAAGCAGAAGATGTTGAGTGTCTTGCTTTCAAGTGCAAAATCTTTCCAACAATCGCAGGGCTGGCGCAATCGCAGTAATGGCATCTAGCGGCACCTCCTACCATTCTGTGGTACTAGCTGCCACTGTGTGCAACGTTTTATAAATGAGGCCCCAGGTTTATTACAAAAACGCAGAAAATATGGACAGAGTATAGTGTATATTGATGTTAATACTTCGAACTTCTCAAAACAAACCTTTTGAGTGTAAATTATCATTTTAATTCAAATTGATGCCACGTTATTGGTACAATAAAGCTCTCCCTACACCTACCCTAACCGATACTTTATTTTGAACTTTTGGATAATTTCCTTAATTTTTATTGAAAATAAATGCCTTTCCGATGCGATACGAGATTTGACACTCATGGAGGGAAGGATACAGTGCTGGGCAGGCCATTATGAAATACGGATCAGTAACAGTAGTGTGGAGATCTGTCCAGCTAAAGAGAGACATGAACTGCTTATCAAATGATTAATTATTTGAATGCAATAAATGATTACAAGAGACAAATCAACAGTTTGCACTGCACGCCTGAAGGATAAGGATTCTTTGTAGCAACCTGTGTGTGTTGCTTTTAACCATATATTTGTGTTGTATTATACTTTTTCACAGGATGATATTGTGAAACAGTATTTTTCATTTGCTATAATAAGACTTTGTGCTGGTCAGTGGAAGTCTGAGCATTGAAATGTACATAACTAAGATTATTCAATAAATTCTGTTCATTTTTACCATTGTTTTAATTTATCTCCTGCTTCTGCTCTTCTCTGGCTTTCTCAGACTTGATTATACCAGACAAAACACTGGTTTGCCGTATCAGACAAGACCGCATTTTTGTATCAGACAAAGCTCTGCATGGCTGGATTTTGGATAAAAGACAAAACAGATCCTGCATCTGGGGTTGGATCTGAAATTTCCAATGTGGAGACTTGATCTAACAATTTTGCCATGCAAAATGTCAGCATGCCTTGCTGTCATTTATTCTATAGGATATGGTGACATTTACACAGAAAAGTTGAAACCAAAATCGTTCTGTTCTCGTAATGTGTTGAATGCAGGAGAAATGGGCAGGAACTAAGCTCTGAGCAACTTGAGATGTAACTTCCATGTTTTCACACAGGTTCAAATGCACAAAGGGAAGGAAAGGGGAAAGGGAAGTGGTGTGTGGCCAAGTATGATGACCCATACTCGGAATTTGTGCTCTACCATTTAACCCATCCAAGTGTATACACAGTAGTGAACATACACCCGGAGCAGTGGGCAGCAAATTTGCAATAAATTCTTGGGTATGCATCTAGGGGACATAGTTAGATACCTTAAATGGACACATTTGTTGAAAACACAGTATGACTGGATGAGATTGAAGCATCCTGCTCATGAGTGGAAGGAGCTGGTGGATAGTGCTGCACACTGGAGAGAGCGCTGTAGGAGAGCCACGTGATGCTTCCATTCCCCTAGACGACTGGTGTCTGTTTTACTTTATAAGAAAGGGAGTAAGTTGCTCAAGAATCCCAGAGCAAATGCGCACAAGCACACAGCATGAAAACAGGAAAACACAGGCAGTTACTGGTTTAAGACCGCACATTTTCACCTCTCCTGCATCCTCTAGCCTCCAGCTCACTGTGAAGTCCCTGTTACATAACATGCTCTCAACACTCACTGTATCTGTAGTCTTGTAATGTTGGTGACAAGAGTCGTATATATCCACATCCCACAACCCCTCCATGAACAACATATCAAGTCACCCAACAGAACTGCCAGTTCAGCCAAAAATCTAAATTCTGCAACCTTTAACTCATAGTCATGCTGTTCCAAAACTATATGACTTTCTCTCTTCTTTGAAACAGAGACGAATGTATTTTGGCATGAAATGGATACAGTGAAAGTCATTGGTAACCAAAACTGGTTATGAACCTGATTATTTTCATTTTTGGGTGAACTATCCCTTTAAGGCCTAAGCCTATTGGCCACAAGATGGTGCTGTGCGATTATGGCAATAAAAGGCCATTCACATATTTACAAGCGGCTGTTTATTTATACACTTTTACATCACTATCATCATTACCGCTTCTGAGAAAAGGTGCTGATGCAGAGACAGTTATCAGTTAGCCATTCGTTGGTTGATTTCCCTGAACTTTATACACAGCAACACAATCATCTGGATATGGTGCAGAAATGGCACACTGCACCTTTAAGACCACTAATGTTTCACAAATATGGTTGTCAATATCTCCTTCATTCACCTAAGGTGTATACGATTATAGTGAAATTTCTAAATTGTTTTGGGATCCCTCCAAAGAATGATTGAGAAACAGTCACCATGCACGATGAAAACAAAGCATGTTCATTATTAACAGTTCCAGAACCTGTGAATGTTGCTAAATTAGTGTAATCCTTATATGACATAGTTAGTGATTACTTCATAGGTGCAGTTCTTCTCCTTTCCTGCTGGTCTCTGTCCTGTATATAAAAAAAGGCACAGTTAGTTATTGCAACTTATGCAAAACTGGAACTCAAGTGTTAGAACATGAAAACATATTGTCCAGATATATTTGAACATATTGCGCCGTGCTGAAAATAAATGTTAAGACTTAAAATGAACCTTGGCCTTTAGTGAGAGTGAAAGAAGTTGCTTTTGGGCTATTTTTTTATAAGAAATATATGTAGAACGAATTAATGTATCATATGTGACTCCTCAACTCAACTAGTTGTTCTCGCAAAATAAAGCCTTCAAGGTAATACACAAACACATACCCTGCTTTCCTTAATGCATCCTGGATTTTCCTCCGTTGCCCCTCATTGATGGGATAAAAGCAAAAAATCATCAAGCTGATGAGCAGCAGGCAGATTGGCACAGGAGCAAAGAGCAGCCACAGTGAAAATATGACCTCTGGATTGTGTTTACAAGCACCAGGCTTGTATCCTACAAAGCTGAAGCGAGAACATCACATGAAGCTTTCGCACGAATCAACCACAGAAGCTGTAGGTTTAAGGGGGTCCAAAAATATGTGGTGCACAGGTGTGAAAAATCTGATTGGAGGAAGCTCTTACTGCAAAACCAAGGTAGAGACTCCAACAGACATGCCTCCTCCGAATTTGTTGAAGAAAACATAGCAGGAGTAGAACAATGGTTCTAGATCCTGGCATGATGGGTTCTTGACTTTGAAGTCATCCACTACATCTGGCAACATTGACCTAAAATAAACAAACAACCTGGTTATACGGTAGTTTGACAAAGTTATAAGGCCATATATATCCATATATGATTATGATAATAACTGTGTGGAGTATGTGTTGGTGAAGTGAGGATTTTATCAATGAAGAGGAGATATTTTATAAGGGTTACATTACCAAGGGAGTAGAAAGCCGGCTGCCAGACTCGTGCCAGCTAACATGGACATCATAATGAAGGCAGGTAAATTACTTTTCACTAGGGATATCACAATTAGGGCTGGGATATAAAACTGCAGAAAATAGGAGAGAGAGAGGAATGAAACAGTGCAAACAAATAAAAGAACAGGTGTAAAGTTATAGCACTACAATTTCATTTTTGTGCAGCCATAAAGCAACCAATAACAAAGAGTGGTGCTTACTGATAGGCCGATGAATATGGTGGTCTTCTTGCCAATTGTGACTAATACTGTCTGCCAGACTGGGATGGATATTGTGGCTACTGTCTGTACAAGAACAGAAAGAACACCATGAAAAACATACAATGCTACATAATTAAAAATGAGTAGTTGTCTGACTATTGTATAATTTTAGAAGTAATTTGTAAGATAAAGCTCAACTTGACTTGATTAAAGGTGAAAATATTTCAATATTGAGATTTAATACAATATAAATTTATTATGCATGATTTAATTTGCTTCATGTTGTAACATTTAAATGTTATAAATATTATTTATTATGAACCCGACTTTATTTTTTTCTTTTCTTTACATGTCAGCTCAAAATAGCTCAGTGCTGTATTTCATATATTAAAATAATAGTAATACTTTCATCTAATAATAATAATTTGAAATTATAAATCCCTTACCAATAGTATGAGGACAAGGTGCTGGAAATATGCTCCCATATTTGTTGCGTGAGTGCAGAACAGGGCAAAATTTCCCTGAGCCATCTGAAATAAATATTTTTATCATCTTGACATCTGTCATACTTAATAAAATCCATTTGGAGTCTCTAAAACTGTATGGCTATCAAATAATTCAGAAAAACTTCTGACCTGGAAGGCTAATGAAGCAAATAGGAAGCCAAATACAAGCCGCACATATGGAGTATGGCCCACCATCATCTTTATACCAGTTAGATAGGAGACATTTATGCGGTCCAGCTTACTCAGAGGGGCTAAAGTAAGAAGTAGACACATGCAAATCATTATATTAGTCAAGAAGTCACTGCATAGTCACTTGGTCAAGAAAATGATAGCTATAGTTACGTATATCTTTGTGTATGTGGTACTCTTAGTGAAGGCTGGAAGAACATATGGTAAACACAACATCAGAGATTTATCTGAAATTTTAACGTCACCTCATCTGGACCTACCCAACTGTTCCTTCACTCCAAGAAAAAGCACGAGGCAGCACAGGAAGTACAACATTCCTAAAACTAGTGCACCAGTCAAGTAGGCTGTTCTCTGTAGAAATTAATAGACAAATGACACCGTTCAAAAGTTTGGGATAAGAATGATTTTTTTTTAAAAGTTAATACTTTTATATAGCAAGGATGCATTAAATTGATCAAAAGTGTGAGTAGATACATTTTAAATATTACAAGAATATTGTACTTTGAAATAAATAATTGTTACTGAAAAAAGGTGCTCTACCATCCACAGAGGAGGTGCAACCGAAAATCATCTATTTCAATTAGAAAAGGTGCAGCACTCGCTCTTGAAAAAAAAAAAAAAAAAAAAATCGACCTTTATTGGTTAAAATACATTAAATTTAACCAATCAAGTTGTTTTTTTTGTAAAGTTGGAGTGAGTGCTGAACCTTTTCTACATATAAAGAACCCTGACAAAATATATCACTTTTTCCACAAAAATATAAAGCAGCACAACTGTTTCCAACACTGATAATAATAAGAAATGTAGCTTGAGCACCAAATCATATTTTTGAGCATATTAGAATGATTACTGAAAGATCATCTGACACTAAAGACTGGAGTAGTAGCTGCTGAAAAGTTTCTACTGTATTTTTGATCAAATAAATACACCCCTAGTGAGCATAAGTGACTTCTTTAAAAAACATTAAACAATTACTTTTCTGACCCCATTCTTACTGACCCCATACTTTTAAATACTAGTGGATATTCATACACTTTGCAAAATTAAAACTTGGCAACATCAAAAACTTATAAAATGAGAAAATTGGGAAGAACAATGTTGATCTTAAAATAGCTTGTCTAAAATGTATATTTCTGGTAATATAACAGAAGATACTTTGTTGCTGAGTTTATACATGCAGTTTATGGTTTATAACATCATATTTAATGTATGATATTTATGATATTTAAATCTGGAGGCACTGCATTCTCTGGTACAACAGTTCCAGAGAAAGGGCCTACGTGTTCTCAACACACAAGGAATCATATTATCCTCTAAACAACTAAATCATTCATTTAGAAAAAACAGCTGCCTTGACAGTTCACAGTCAATATGTGTGGCCATTTCACAAGCAATAACTAATAACAAATTCCACTATCCATATGTGCTTGACACAATAGTAATAGGATGTTCTCTGTGCCTCACTGTATTTTGTATAGTGTCAGATATGTCATCCAGCGATTCAGTGTGGTTCCCAGAAGGCTCTTCTGTGTCGTTCTGTAAACTGCAGACATGTGTCCTCTTGGCATGGTGCACCCCCACTATTTGACCTTGAATGGCAGCTCCCGCCAGTGTAGCGAACACTTCCATGCCCATTCCTGTATCGTGAGACACAACAAAGTTCTTGACATTTTTTCTCTTTTATACAGGAAATAGATTTCAGTTAAGGTAATATCCTATAAATCCAAGTTTCTGCTTTCTATTTACAATGTATCCTGATGATTAGAAGAAAGTATGATTTGCGATCCCAATTCAAATTCAGGAGTATAAAACGTATTCCATCAGTTCAGTTATGAATGACACATGCGAATGCTATTAGTTATACACAACTGATTATTTGAATTTAGAATATTTAGAGATTTTGATCCGTTGTTAGACCTGTGCTTGATAGAAAACGATTGTAGAGGATCTGACCGTAACAATAATAATTGTCATGAAATTTGTATACACTATCTTACAGTGCTCCTGACAATTAGTTTAATCAAGTTCATTAACAGATTTATGATTCATGTAATCGTTTCACAGATATTGGCTGATATATTGTTGATGTGGAACATAATATCTAATTGGCCTGTAATTCTTGTTTCTTGTATAATTGGAGATTTAAGATGAGTTGACTTTGCATACACATTTAGAAAGATGCTTTGCAATTCTATCAACTTGTCACAATCTAATTGACTACATGAGCTATTGGTGCTTGGAACACAATGGCTGGCATTTACGGCTATATTTTCTTACTGTAACCAGTGGCTGAGTCTCGATCCTTCTCATCCCCCCCCCCCCAGAAACATGGTTAGGGAAGTATATGGTACATGGTAGCACTAAACAAGACAGAGAGAGAATTAAATGTTTTGGAGACAGTTATGACTTATATAACACATTATATAAGCAAACACAGCTGTTGGAAAACTGCAGTGGTGAGTACTATATTTACTATATTCACCATGAGTACTTCACAGGAAAGAAGTGGGAACTATAGTGTCACTGCAGAAATGTCCTTGAATGTGTAAAACAATATAAAACTATAGGCACTTAATAGTGGTCTTACACTCATGAAGGTGTCAAACAGACAGCACCATGTGAAGTACCAGCCGAAACTGAAACCAGACGACATGGTGTCCTGTGGGGTATACCAGAGCATAACGTATGATAGGACCCCAAGTGGCATTGTGAACACAATCCTGCATAAAGAGAGTGGATGAGCAGAATGATGAGAAAGATCTTGAGAAAGTTCTTCACACCCAGTCTGACTACTACACTCACCATGGAATAAGTTTGCCAATTCTGGTCCGGCCACTCTTGCTCACGGCATATCCAATCAGAGGATCCGTAATAGCATCCCAAGCTCGACCAAGGAAGAGAATGATGGATGCAGAGAAAGCTCCCATCTACAACAAACATATTGACAGAAGAAAATGACTGTCTCTTCTGACATACTTATTGTGTCCCATTTTTGCAACAGAATTTCTTTTGTAGTACAAATTGCAGTTAGACATAAACAATGTTCTACCTAGCTGTTAAAATACATAGTATATTAACTTTCTCAAGATCATTCACATTCCCATTAACACTTTAAAATAGCATATTGAACATGCAAACATGACATGAAAAGTGAGGAAGGGTTGAGGATGGAGCATCATGCATTTTATAAATACTCAGTTGTTGTGTGTTTTTATAAGCCGCAGTTCACACAGTGATTATGTCTCACAAATCCCTCGAAACTTTTCCTTCACCAGCCTAGATCTTTAACCACTATGGATACACCATCCTCAAAAGGACATTTGAAACCACTGGATGATAGGAATGAGAGTAAATATGACAAGGAAAAACATATCAGTACATTATAAATAATATTTTACTGTCTTATCGTTTTAATGGAAACTGAAGCTCAGTTAAGTGATACAATAGATCAGATTATATTCAGTTTAAAGGTAATCATAATGTGGCACAGTTAGACAATAGCCAACAAATCATATAAATTATTTTAGCAATACTTACTATTAAATAAATAACATTGATATTGTTGTGCTACACACTTTCACAAAAGTATATAATGAGGTCTCTTCACTCCTGTAGATTTAATATATTCCATGTATTCATGTTTTTCCAAATGTGTGTGTGGTAGGTCACTGTGAAACATATGGTATATATGGTATTCATTACTGACAGCTGCATATCTTGTATTCATTTATAAGCACCTTAACAACATCCAATAGAAAGATCTGCATGAAAAAGCCCCTGGCGGTTGCAGTCATTTGATAAGGCATTCCTCCAATGGCATAGCACAGTTTCCTGGATAAAGGGATGCCTGAGGTTTTCTGCATGAGATCAAGATGTAGCATCAATGTCACATGTAAATAATATCGTAAGTGTTATATTTCAACGTTAACACAGCAAATGTTGAATTTTAATATAACATGTCTCTTAAATCTAATAATAAAAATAAAAAAATAAAAAAAATAAAAAAAAAAAAAATATATATATATATATATATATATATATATATATATATATATATATATATATATATATATATATATATATATATATATATATATATATATATATATATATATATATATATATATATATATATATATAGTAGGCTAATCAGCATTAGAACGAGCATAGTCTTATTGCTCTTTTTGCATAGTTTTATTGTAAGTTACTGTTATTTGCACCATCAAAACAAACCCTCTGATGTTAACAAAGAATAAAAATGTTTTATCATACCGACTGAGTGCCGTCGTTTTCTGTCGCGCAGGCTATATTCTCATCTGTGCGATTGTCCAGTATATTCCCACTACTGCTAGCCATCGTTCAGTTACCGAGGAAAAGATTTGGCTGTTAGTTTTTCTGGCTCTTCTTATACTTGTTGGTGGGCGTGGCTTTAGTCCCTCTACAAAAAAAAAAAAAAACCCCAAACCAAAACAAAAGTTTCGCGAGAATTGTTTTTACGAGATTGTTATTATTTCTGATGTCAGGCTGGGACATGTTGCCACGTGTTTTAAACCTTTCTTTTCTTTTCTAAGAAACTTTATCTTCTTTCCTAGAAACAGATTGAAACATTATGACATGGCAATGCATTCTCTGGTGGGATAACAGTTCATTACAATATATGTTAAATTAGCATTTATTTCATTATGGCAATTTGGACATGATTTTATTTTTCATGTGTTTTTGGTCACTATATAAACTTTAATTTTATAGACCTTCATTTGTGTTGTTTCATGTTTTGATGACTTGCTTTTTATTTTAAAATCCGCATAACATTTTTGGAGAATACTAGAAATATAGGCCTACATATGAACATAAATAATAATAACAAAGATAAACAAATGATAATAGTAATGAGTAAATATCTTGAATAAATGATGAGGATTAATATAAGAAGCATAAATTGATAAGTAATAAATTATAAATTAATTGTACATTGCATTTTTCATTGCAAAACTTTAACCAGAACAGCACAAGGTCATATTAAGTAAATGTGCAAATTAAATAATATAAATTCGCCATTTCCCAACATGCGTGGCAATACAATACCTTGCAAAATTACTCCATTACATGTCCATTACAGAAGACTGGCACTAACTAAGAAAAGACATAACTTGCTAAGAATATTGTGTAATTTAGTAGTAAAATATAGAAATGTTATTATCTTACTAACATTACTAAAAAGAGAATGTAAAATCATGAAAGTAATCAATACATTGGATAATGTGTTAAATTAGTCTAAAACTGAATGTCTGCATATAGACTGTGAGTTTACATGGGCAGAGATGGAAAGTTCCAGAACAAAAAGCCAGGTGAGGACACAAGGACATTGAAATCACCTCCAACCAATGGGAGGCCAGATATTTTAAAAAGGGTTGTTTCAGCAATATTCCACCATTAGATAGCAGACTGAGAAGGCCGCAAAATAATGGTGGCGGGCCAAATAAGATATAGCTAATAAAAAACAGAAAGCGCCAACCTTGAGACATTGATAGTTAGAGGATATAAAATGTGGCATCTGAACAAACAAAGACCAGTGAGACGTGAATGTGGCGGCTGTCTTACTCGGCTTTGTTACTCTGTTTAATAAAGTCTTCCTTTGACACCTGAAACTCTGCTGTTTTGAGCCTCTCTGACTGCACTGACTGAGATCCAGACAAGCATCAACCTCTCTGGGCCACTACATAAACTTGGCGTCACGAACAGGATTGGACTGAGGTCTGGCGTCCTGGAGGGCCATTGCGGGCGAGAGACCTGGTTGGCACGCAAACTAATCAGAAATTAAAGGCCTAAAAAAAAGGTAGGCAACTTTGGCTTATACATATTGGATATAAGATTGTTTGTGAGGTTGACTAGGGTGATGGTAGTCTAGGGCAGGGCCTCACCAATCAACGAATTTAAGAATGTTTAACATAAAATAAGTGAGTATAGATTTATGAGTTTCAGATGTCAAAGGATACGCCCATTAGTAGAATAGAAAACACAAGAGGTGTTGAGTAGATTAGAAACTCCCGTGGTTACCGCCTCCAGAGTGAAGGGTCTGCTCGAACGGGTACTAGAATAGATAAGTGTCCAGAGGGACAACCCGTAGGGACGGGTACTAAGTAGTAGATGTCCAGAGGGACAAAACCCGTAGGGACGGGTACTAAGTAGTAGATGCCCAGAGGGGTATGAACCCGTAGGGACGGGTACTAAGTAGTAGATGCCCAGGGGGGCATGAACCCGTAGGGACGGGTGTCTGCAGATTTAACTGTTAGTCTTTGTTTGTTGTCTGTGAGTGTTGATACACTGAAGCTTTGAATGTTTGCTTGAATCACTAACCCTGCCAGCAATATTGCGCTGTTCACGAGTTCACACTTACATATATTTAGCACGAGTTACGTAATGCGTATTTGGCGAGTATGGTAATAAGTAGTTGGCGTGCTGTCCTGGGGAAGGGCTCTGAGCTCGGGAATGGCCCGAACCCAGAGTATCCCCCCCGTAGTATGGTGAGAACGTGGTGATATTGGTGGAGAAGGGGTGGTGGAGGGATGCTGATAGACCGTCAAATGAGTGGAGGTATGTCAGCTGTATTTATGTCCGTGAGTTGATTGACTTGATTGCGTACCACTTGTGTTTAATTAGGCTAAGTATCTGACGTGCTCCTCCCGAACTTTGTTAATAAAACATCATTTATTGCTGGAAACATATAAATATGTAAATACTATTGGTAGAAGTAGAAAGAAAGAACCAGTGTAAATAATTGTAAATGTGTTGGGGAAGACAGCATACTGAATGGAGTATGATGGAATTATAAGAATTGAAAGAACAAAAATACTCCAAGAAATTGGCTTTGTCGATTGTTTGGGCATTCTCCAAAGTGTCAGCGCTGTAATCCAAACCGTGAAACTCAATTGTTATTAAAAGAGAAAGAAGAATTGGTTGTTTTGTGTAAAAAGAGAAGAGACAGATTGAGCGTTTGACTTCTCTCTGTTGAGCGAGTGGAACAGGAGGAGAAAAAAGGTGGGGGCCGGCTGTGTGCGTGTGTGTGAGTGAATGAGCCTATTGTGTGTGAAAAGATACATAAACTGACTGTGTGTGTGCGTATGTGCTCGAGCTGAGTGTAAGTGTGTGAAAGAAGGAGGGAGAGCGAAGGAGGGAGGAATAAAGGGAGATTTACCATTATTTTGTGGCCAGGAATACTTTGGGAAGATGTGATGCATAAACATAACAATTCGACAATTGACAACTAATTTATTTAGGCTCTGTGCTCCAGCATCTTCCCAATTGGAAAATAAATTAAATGTAATTGACATTCCAGTTGATCTAGTTGTAGCACTCTATCTTAAACGCAACTGCACAAGCCAATGGGCAGTGCTTGAAAAAGGAGCTTCAGTCCTTGGCAATGTTCATCTTAGAGTGTCAGTTGACACAAGAGAAGTAATTTGGACATCTAAAATCCCATTTACATCACAAGAAACAGGGAACATACAGCCACTTTATATGACTGGCAGAACTCTGAGACGTTTACTGGTGACAATTGAGCAAGAACGTCAGCCTCAGTACACAGCATGTGTGGGTGGAGACGATGGAAAGAAGAACTGGAAAGAGATCCAGAGCAAGATAGAGTACTGACAGCACTCTTCATCAGTAAAGCTGAAACTGGAAGATGTGGTAGGTCTGAATTCAAAGTCACACAAAGAATTCAGAGACCATGTGGTTCATGTTGTGGAACAATACAGAAAGCAAGAACTAAAGATGAGAAACCAAGAAAAAGAGCTGCAAAGAAAATTGACTCAACTTGAAGAACTGCTCAACAAGAAGAAAAAGATCCAAGCAGTACAAAACGAAGACGCCTCACCCTCAGCTGTTATGGCACCTGTCAACACTTCAGTGCCTGTCAATCCACCAGCACCAATGAGTGTGGCTGCACCAGCAAATCAGATTGTGACAGCACAGGCGCCACCTGCTGGACCAAGCAATGTACCGCAAGGACAACCACCAGTGGTCATATATCTCAAGCCAGAGCAAACAAACAACAACAAGGAGGACGTGGCAGAGGCAAGTTCAACAACAACCAACAGAAACTAGGAATATGTTGGGGGTGCAATCAGCCTGGGCACCTCAGAAGCGAGTGTCACATCAATCCTTGGCCACAGAACCTGCCAATGACACCAGGAGTCAATTATGGACAACAACCAGTGCAGACCCAAGCTCAGGGCCCAGTCAACCCGTGGCGTGGTCCTGATCAAGGTTACTAGGGCTGCCCAGAGAATCCTGAGGGGAGGAATCAGCTTCCAATGCCAAGAAATGCCTCGCACCTCCCCATGTCTGGAAAATATATAAAGACAGTAGGATTCTCGGGGGTAACTCAGCTACTTCCTTTGATGGCCCCTGTGAGCATAAGCTTAGAAGACACTGAAATAAGATTACCAATTTTAGTTTCAGAACATACACCTGTCAATTTGTTGGGTAGGGATGCTATATGTAAATTGAAAATGCAAATATGGTGTACTCCAGATGGAATTTATATAAATGATAGGGCAGTAAGACAAATGAATCTCACAGAATTACAACAAACACAAGAGCCATGTGCTAACATATATTGGTTAGGTGAGTTGAAAGAAGATATAGAAAAAACACTTAGCAAATGGGGAAGATACATAAGAGAACAACTTTGTGAACCAAGTCTACCAAAAACTGAATTTCATTGTACTATGAAGTATGATGAAAGCAAAGACCCAGATTTTGAAAAAAGATGGTTAAAAGACACAAAAGAACTAACAATCCCTATAATGTCTCAATACCTAGTGATAGGACCAAAAGGCGCAGCTCTGCAGATAGATAGAGAAAAATTCATTGATGAATGGTTTGAGGTGTCCAATTTAGTTCCCCATGTTACTTTGTATGTAAATAAAGATTGTGTTTTTAAAAAAACTTAGGCCCCATGATGCAAGAAGCAGAAAAAAAAGCAAATGGGAAGCTACAGAGAATCCTCTAATATTTCAATCAGCAGATAATATGAATCTTAAATCAGACTATAAAGACAAACATGACAATCATAACAGAAACAGAGCAAAAAGAGCTTATGAAACAGACCCAGATGTGTATTTAGATTCAATTGGCCAAACTAGAGGGATACCAGGAAAATTTAAAGCGAGAAATGAGATAAAGTCTGGATAACCCCAAATAAGAACTTAGAATGGATCAATTATATTTACTACAATCAGCAGAGATTCGTTAATTACACTGATGATGCCTTAAGTGCTCTAGGACAGCAATTAGGTCCCACAAGTAAAATGGCTTGACAAAACAGACAAGCTCTGAATTGGCTCTTAGCCGAGAAAGAAGGAGTTTGTGTAATGTTTGGTTTTGACTGTTGTACCTATATCCCAAATAATACAGCACCGGATGGATCATTCACCCAAGCAATGGGAGAAACTGAAAAATCTGAGAGAGGAAGTGACCAAGAATGCTGGAGCAGATAAGCAGATTGGAGACTGGTTAAATTCAATTTTTGGGTCTTGGAGGGAGTGGTTGATTAGAGTGGGCATCCTAATAGCCATTGCTATTGTTGTGTTTCTTGTACTGTTCTGTTGTGTTATGCCTTTCATCAGATCCATGCTGGCCAATGCTGCAGCCAAGCAGATGCTTAACATATCGATAAAACCAACTGGAATTGACATTGGGTATACCCACGAACACACTGTGGACCTGGACTGGACGAATTGGATGACTTTGACCTGGACGATGCTGTGTAAAACCTTCCTGTATAACAACGGAGTGGTAGGGAAGGGGTGCCTTTTGATTTTTTATAATTTTTTTATTTTAATCTTTCATAGAAATATTAGAGAATTTGGATAGTGTAGGTAGGCAGTTAGGGGTACTATGTATTTTCCTTTGGCATATGCCCCTTCCTGAAGTCATTCACTCCTTATATCATTTATTTTGAAATTATGAATTTACTAACTTTAAATGTATAATGTGATTAATGAAAGAAAAGGGGACGATAAGGGTCTTAAGCAGGTCATTGTCCGTGTTATGAGACACTGCAACCAGAAAAAGGGCATGATAAAGAAAGAGTATGTATTTTTCTCTATTTAGTTTATTATATATGATTACGTTGATTAAAATTTCATTGATTACTATAACGATGATTGCTTTATACACTGGGAAATGTCATCATAAAGAAAGAAGGAAAGAAAGGATCGACGAGCACCTCAGTGCTTAGCAACATGAGTAGATTCAACTGGAGGATTAAAAACCCATCATCTACTCCAACACCAGATAGGGCTGGAGAAAGCTCCTCTGGCAACAAGGGATAACATCACCAGATAGCGCTCTAGGCTACCGGAAATGCCTAGAGTTCCTCTGGCTACGTGGGACAAACCAGTGTTTTATTTTTTATTAGATGTGTTAATTAATCATTCATATATTCTACATAACCATGATACCCATGGGCAAGGCTAGAACATTTTGTGCACATGCTTACATACATAATGATGATTGAATTATTGACCCCCAAAGAGTGTATAGATAGGAAGACAGATTCTTTTACTCTTCTCTAGTCAAGGGTGAGGAGAGATGTTTGGGTCTGGCTTCCTTTGGAGTGCAGTTCGATGAAGAAACCAATTGTTAAGAGGGCATGAGGGACCATTATTGGTTCATAGAAAGAATAGACGGATGGGTGGACTCATGTAATTGCACTCTGGGTGAAGGATTTGATGGTGAGACTTAGTAAAGTCTCAGAGGGGGAAATATATTGTGCAATTTAGTAGTACAATATAGAAATGTTATTATCTTACTGTAGTAAAATATAGAAATATTATCTTACTAACATTACTAAAAAGAGAATGTAAAATCATGAAAGTAATCAATACATTGGATAATGTGTTAAATTAGTCTAAAACTGAATGTCTACATATAGACTGTGAGTTTACATGGGCAGAGATGGAAAGTTCCAGAACAAAAAGCCAGGTTGAGGGCACAAGGACATTGAAATCACCTCCAACCAATGGGAGGCCAGATATTTTAAAAAGGGTTGTTTCAGCAATATTCCACCATTAGATAGCAGACTGAGAAGGCCGCAAAATAATGGTGGCGGGCCAAATAAGATATAGCTAATAAAAAACAGAAAGCGCCAACCTTGAAACATTGATAGTTAGAGGATATAAAATGTGGCATCTGAACAAACAAAGACCAGTGAGACGGTGAATGTGGCGGCTGTCTTACTAGGCTTTGTTACTCTGTGTAATAAAGTCTTCCTTTGACACCTGAAACTCTGCTGTTTTGAGCCTCTCTGACTGCACTGACTGAGATCCAGACAAGCATCAACCTCTCTGGGCCACTACAAGAATCCCAGAGGTGAAGATGATTCACATAATTAAGACTGCATATAATTATCATGTCAAATCTCTGAAGATTTTAGCATGGTAATGGATATGACAATGATAATGTATTTGGTCTTGGTGAAATATGCTGCTGCTGCTTTTAGTCATTTGGTGTGTGGGAATATACAAATTTTCTCTTATTAATATGTTTTATTATATTTTCATATATTTATTTGGCTATGACTTACAATTTCTGAATATTATATGACATTTTTATAGGAGTATTCAGTTATACTCATTTATATCTTCTAGAATACTTCTTGAAGTTTAATTTATGTCATCCAGTACCTGGTGCATTTTGTTTTCCTTCATTAGACAAAACAGCAGTCTATGAAATATATATATTTTGTTCCTTTGTTTAACATATAAAAGGTACATCTTGTTATATTAATTATGTCTGAACCTGATGATGGAAACTTATGTTTTTGCAAGGTATTTTTATATATGCACAGATGTTGCTCGGTTTGTCTTTATTTTTCATGGTATTAAGCACTCCCTAAGTTGATATGATAGTTAGCCTAGTGATATTTGAAGATTTGCAGAGCTTGCTGTTTCTGTTCAAAGGATGTAAAGCAACAACATCCTTTGACAAGTCAAGTTGACCTCGCTCTAACATTATCTAAATAAGGGAGGGAGGGAAAATAGTTGGTAAATATTTTTAGCATTTTGTCGATCAGACGAGAACATTCCATGACCTATGAAGATGTAAGTCTCTAGCCCAGGCATAGGCAACTTCGGTCCTGGAGGGCTGGTGTCCTGCAGAGTTTAACTCCAACCCTAATCAAATACACCTGAAGAAGCTAATCAATGTCTTCAAGATCACTAGAAAGCTACAGGCAGGTGTGCTTGATTAGGGTTGGAACTAAACTCTGCAGGTCCAAAGTTGCCTATCCCTGCTCTAGCCTATAATGCCCCTTCAACTGGCATTTTAATCTTTCCTTCTCTTTGCATACTCTGAAGATCTTCATCTCTCGGCTCTTGAATATTACTATACTCAGATCTGATTACTCAGATTGTTAGACGTTTATCTTAGTTTTAGCAGAATAGGTTTAGTTTGAATATTGTATCCATTTTTAATATTTTCCTTTAATTTCCATATTTTATATTTAATCATCATCTTTATCACTTACACTTATGATAATTGATTTTTAATAAACTACACTTTTACGGAAAGACTTTGTCTGCCTGGATCTCTTCTCAGTGCATCACTTTTGTTGTAGATTATTGCTGCTGCTGCAAAGCAAGTACAGGAACTTGCTCCTGCCAATAAATACATACGCTGATACAGTGCTGTGAGTATTTAAGACACACTGTGCTGCTGCACAAATAGCATATAACCCCTAGCAGATCTACACAGGTAGAGCTGGAGGGTTTCAGAGGAATGCTGCGAACTGCTCTAGTGAATGCTAACCAGCCATTTAAATGTAAAGCAGTAAGCTCACTGGCTGCATATGTAACATGAGCCAATCAGCTTGTGAAAATCATCAGTTTGCATTAACAACCCATCAGCCTGCACCATCTAGAGTTTCATAACAGAACATGGCATACATATTATGTTGACATTTTTACAGTCTTGTCCGGAAAATATCCAGCCATGTAATATGAAGTATACGACATGAGAGTTGCAATATGAAAACAGCCACAGCTATAGCCAGCTGGTGATTAACAGCCTCATCATGACAATGTGCCTGCCCATGCATCATGTCTCTTGTTTCTACAGCCCAGATTTGGTGCCCTGCAACTTATGGCATTCCCCAAAACTGTAATCACCTTTGAAGGGGCCTATTTTTCATATTACATGGCTGGATTTTTTTCCTGGACCGCTCTTGGACAGCTATGTGTGTGAGAGAATGTGTGTATATATTGTATATTACACTGTTAAAAGGAATTTAGACATTTTTGAATAAAGCATTTAAAACTTCTTTTAAAAACTCTTGATTTATTTATAAGACTATAATATTGCACTTCATGCCTGATGTAATTTGTTCTAGTCTAGTTGCTACCAAGCCCCCCACCCCACCATCTCACATTAATTTACTGACAGTGTAACTCCTCTTGGTTCTATTACAACAGCACACTTAATAGTTTTCACAGCTATTTTTATTGCTTCAAAAATAGCATGTTGTCAAAAGAACTGTTGTACATCCACACTTTAACCAGCTGCTAACTGAACTACAGTTTAGCAGATGAGCTTCATTTCTTTGTCCACCAGATGAGAGTAGGCTACCGTGCAACACATGAGAAAGTAAGTACTCTGGGTTCGGGCCATTCCTGAGCCCTTCTCCAGGACAGCACGCCAAATACACATTGCCTTACTCGTGCTAAATATACGTAAGAGTGAACTCTAGAGCAGTGCTTCCCAAAACTGACCTGGAGGACCCCCTGCCCTGCACCTTTTGTATGTCTCCCTTATCTAACACACCTGATTCCACTCATCAGCTCGTTAATAGAGACTGCAAGAACTAAATTGGGTGTCTGATTAGGGAGACATACAAAATGTGCAGGACAGGTTTGGGAAGCACTGCTCTAGAGGTAAGAACTTTATTAATGTATCCATTGCAGTGTTTTTTTTTTTTTTCCATTGCAGTGTTTATATCCTGCAATCGTCTTGCATTCGTCAGTGTTGTAGGAGGAGCCATGACGTAAACAACAAGCTTCAGATACATCCGTGCTTTCGTTTTACAGCGATCTTGATAATAACACGTGATTCCTAAGGAATATATTCGAATTCTGACCAGAATCATGGTACGTGTGGCTAATGGAATATCTCAACCGGAAAGAAGTATGTATAAAACGGAAATGCTGGAGTGAGCCGCCAAGACGCGCTCTGCCAGACACATTCCGGGTTACCAGGAGCAGATTAGAGTCAAGAGTCGTTATCACTGCTTAGAACAACGATGTCTGTCTGGGTCTGAAATATAACTAATGCGAAGTAGCTACTACTGTTTGTGTTTCAATTGGATTAGTGTAATCTCGAGCGTCAGGCTATGAAACGTAACTTCCGTGTTTGCACCCGTAGGTCCAGACCCGCAAACATGTCTAATAAAAGACAAATATGTCAAAAAACAAGAATGGGTCAGTCGGAGAGCGGACATATTCATGTCCCTTCAAGGAAACCCAGATTAGACGCAGTAAATTGCTCATGCTTATAATCAAACTGGCCCGGACATTAAACGCAGAAATAGACTTTCTTTTCTGCCAGAACGTCCATTTTAAGATAACAGATGACCTGTGAAGGGGAAAAAACTGCTGAAACCAGCCTAAGATTGCCTAGCCTGGTCATAGCTGGTTTGCAGGCTGGTTTTAAAGGGGTATTGATCATTTCTTTAGCTGGTCAGTCTGGGAGACAACCTTAAACCAGCCAACTATGCTTGATTTAGCTATATTTATTATTTTTATTTTATTCTGCAGAACGTGGTAGCTGGTTTCTATAGGAGGTTCGAGCTGGTAGACCAGCAATAAACCAGTTACCAGCTGGTCATTCCAGCTTAGTGGTCAGTTTTTTTTTTTTTTTTTTTTTTTTTTGGAAGGTTTCAGTTGATAACTAGATAAAAAAAAAAAAAAAAAAAACTAGAAAAAAATAGAACTGAAAGGTTATCTTTCTTCCTGTGTCAGTGCTCAGGTCTGCAGGCAGATGTTCCTCTAGCTGTGGTTGATGAGATCCTCCTGAACCTGCCTGCTCATCAGGTGGTGCGAGTCTGTCGTCTGGTGTGTCATGAGTGGAAGGAGCTGGTGGACAGTGCTGCACACTGGAGAGTGCGCTGTCGGAGAGAGGGGATCCAGCCTTGTGATGCTTCCAGACCACCAGATGACTGGCGCTTGTTTTACTTCTTAACTAAGAAACGACGTAACTTAATCAAGAATCCCAGAGCAGAAGGTGATTCCTATCAATATCACTGATATACTATTGTAGTTTTTATAAATATTTTGAATTAATTTTTATGTTTTCATTTTATTTTAGTTGAAGTTGTACTAATTTTGTTCTGTGTTTTTGTCATTATAAGTTTTTCTAATGTCTGTACAGTGTTTATTAATTATGTCAGTTTTAGTTTATTTTAGTACTAAATGGAAATGAGAACGGTTGCCATTGCAAGTAGTTGGAATAAATGTTTATTATATATCGAGTAATGTTTTAAATATCAAGTAACTAAAATTAAGGTTAACAATAACCCTGATTTACATAAATAGGTTTGAACAATAAGTGTCTTCAGAAAGAGCTTTATTTACACACACAAGGTGTCTTGGTGTCAGGAGCTTCCAGTACAGGGAGTACAAACATAGTGCATACATTCATATAATTGAAGGTAATGTCTTTATTAACGTGGGAATTTTTGTTTCAGTTAACATCTCTTCTCTGATGTTCTTATTAGATAAACTTGAAAGATGGAAGATTGTAAAGAATGGAGGTGACCGCTGGGTTGCAGAGGAAAATAGGATACCATTTCCAGATGAGACGGTCACAAAATGTTTTGTAACATCTTATGGGTACATTTGATATTTTAAATCTTAGAACGTTTTGAGCTTATTTATTGGACAAGAGGTGATTATCAATCAGCAAGCCAGTCCACACATGAATCACCCATGAACTTTGTCCTCAGGTTATGTTTGAAGCAACAGCTGATTGATTTGAAGAAAGAAGGCTACAGCGCTGCTTTCATGGATCAACTTCAACCTCATATCAAAATATCAGACTGGTGAGCATTCACTCAAACTCATTTCATGCTTCTATATCTTAGGAGGTCAATTTCATTCTTTTGATGATGAATTTAATACATTTTGAATGTGAATGACCCTTCCATTTGGGTCATTGTATTCAGATTTAAATATTTACAGTGCCCTCCAAAAGTATTGGAACAGTAAAGACAAAATTGCTCTGTTGGCTGTGGAGTCAAGACATTTACAAATATGAATATGAGACACAACTACAGAATGTCACATTTTATTATTGGGTGATTCAACACATAGATGTTTTACCAGCTAAGAAGTTCAGCACTTTTAGAGTTTCATCCCTCTATCTGATGAGAGCATAAGTATTGGAACCGTTGCCTCACAGGTCTTTCTAAGTGATCAGCTGTGTCCTGTTGCATTAATTCTTCAGATATTAAAAGCAGGGAATGTGTTGTATCAGTTATATCCATTACTTCTGTATTCTGAATCTTGCATTCGATGATGACGCACACAAACCAGGATGAAGGTGAGGGAACTGACTTTGAGAGAAAAGCAAGCAATTTGGATGCTAAAAGAAAAGAGGAAGTCAATTAGAGCTATAGCAAAAACAAAGGGCATGGAGAAATCAAGAGTTTGGAAACCACCAGCGACACCAGCAACCAACAACGACCTGATCGGCTGAGAAAAACAACAGTAGTTGATGACAGACAAATAATAAAAGCTGTGAAAATGAACCCTAAAAGACGTGTCTGTAAAATCACCAACAACTTCCAGAAAGCTGGGGTGATGCTCTGACAATCTACTGTCCTCAGGAGACTTTGACACAGAATTACAGATGCTACACAGCAAGATGCAAACCTCTGACCAGCACCAAAAATAGAAAGGCAAGATTAGAGTTTGCAAAAAAGCACAAAGGTGAGCCAGAAGAGTTTTGAACTGTGTTTTTGAACCTTTATCTAAGTGATGGGAAAGCAAAAATGTGGAGAAAAAAGGGAACTGCAATGATCCCGAGCATACAGCCTCATCTGTAAAGCATGGCGGAGGTGGTGTCATGGCATGGGCATGCATGGCTGTCTCTGGAACAGGCCCTCTCAACTTTACTGATGACTTAATGTATGATGACAGTAGCAGAATGAATTTGGAAGGGTACAAAACCATCTTAGAAGTGCTTCATATTGCATCAGGACAATGACCCAAAACACCCTGCCAGTTCAGTCAAGGAATTTATAAGGACAAAGAAATGGAAAGTCTTCGATTGCCCAGGTCAATCTCCAGATTTAAATCCGATTGAACATGAATTTCACCAGCTGAAGAGGAGAGTAAAGGCAGAAACTCCCCAAAACAAGCAACAATTAGAATTGACTGCATTAAAGACTGGGAAAAGTATTTCAAAGGATGAGACCAAGAGTCTGGTGATGTCTATGGGTCGCAGACTCACTGCTGTGATTGTGTGCAAGGGATCTGCAACTAAATAATAGCTTTTAATCTTTTATATCTGCCTTATGTTCAACTGTCCCAATACTTATGCTCACATCAGATTGGGAGATGAAAAGTGCTGAACTTCTTAGCTGGTAAAACATCTGTGTGTTGAATCACCCAATAATAAAATGTGACATTCTGTAGTTTTGTCTCATATTCATCTTTTAATCATATTTTCAAATGTCTTAACTCCACAGCCAACAGAGCAATTTTGTCTTTACTGTTCCAATACTTATGGAGGGGACTGTATGTTATTGCTATAGTTTTATTATAATTATTATTGCAAGAATCTGCATAAATTGTAACTTCGTTTAAAAAAAAAAAAAAAAATCCAAACATGTCCAAAACGTCTTTGGGACATAAAGAATGTTTTGAAAACCGTCTTTGATTTTGGAAGTCAATGTGCTCCAGTGTCATTTGGACCCTGTTGACTTTCAGAACCTCTTATTTTTTATTCCACAGTTACAATGACAGAATTTTAATTTTTGTCCCTTTAAATGCAGTACTAGTGTTACTTACAAACCAGGTTCTAATATGAAAGCACATTTACGTATTGCCTTCTCTACAGGTATGCACCACGCTTTGATTGTGGGTGTCAGTATGAGATCAGTGTAGAGTTGCTTGATCAGAGGAAAAAACCTATCTGTACTTTTCAGCCTGAGAAAGTTTTTTTTGAACAGTGGAATGATGAGCCGTGGTGTCAAGTGAGTAGCATAATACTGACAGTCAAGTTATTCCCCTACAATCAAACTAACAGCCTAGGCTTCATTGTCTCTTTATTTGTTCTGCTGTATTTCAGATGACACACGTCTTTAAGGATTATGGACCTGGGGTTCGGTTTGTCCGTTTCACTCATGGAGGGGTGGATACAAAGTTTTGGGCAGGCTGGTATGGGATACGGGTTACCAATAGTAGTGTGGAGATCTGTCCACCTGAAGAGAGATAGTGTTTATAGGCTATATATACACATTCCTTAAATGAACAGACAGAAAAATGAAAAAGCTCTGTTGTGCATGTATTTGGTTCCAATAAACGCTGTATGTTAAGCTGAAGGACCTTAGTCTGCAACTAAATACAGGAATACACAGCACTTCTAGAAATTATATCACTTAATGGAATAATCGGTTTGCATAAGTGATGGTATAATAATCCAGAGATTTATGGTTTCCTACTGATTATTACAAAATATAGCTGAAAATGAAATGACTTCGAGGTGCAGTTCATTTTAAAGTGTTGCAGTAAAATTACATGTTTAAAGTATTTGATACTTTTTTTTCATTTATCTGCTACACTAATTTTGCATTTGTAACAGTTGTAAAAGAATGTAAGAAATGTATAAAGGAAGTGAATGAAGCTGTAAGGACTTTTGCAATCTATACAAATGTTTAATGTTTTACATGGATAAAATATGTATCGAAAAAAAAACATAATAAAGAGCAGCAATTATACAGCAAATTATACTTTACAAACAAATCAAACAGCTCTTATCACTGCTTATTAAAATTATTTAAATTTTCAAACATTATTACAATGTGATTTCAGAAACCTGTATATTAAAAAAAAAATGTTGAAATATTTTTTGGAAAGCAGATAGTCATTCATATTTGTTCATATTAAATCTTAAATTGAGAGCGAGAAAGATCATTCGCTTTATCAAATGCATCTTCTCAAAACAGGCAATAATAACTCCTCTTGTGTGTTTTTTTTTTTTTTTTTTTTCCCAGAACACTTTATTAATTCAGTGCCACAGGAATAAGAGGTGCACATATAGTCTTCATATTCACATGATCAAATTAACATTAGCTGCTAGAGAGAGAGATAAATGGAAGAAAATTACATAAATTTCAATTACATAAATACATTGCTTTTTTGTTTTTTCTTTGTTCCAAGAGGTTTACATATAATTTAAAATCACTTATAAAATGTGCAAAATTTGGTTTACATTGAGCCCACTTTTTCTTATATGAAATTTTCCTAATAAAATAAATGTATAATATGTTCTTTACAATCACAATACATCAAATGTACAAATTTCTATCATACGCTCCATTTTTCTGTTAATATAGAATTCCAAATCCTTCCAAAATAATCTTGAGTAAATACACTGGACAAAAAAGATGCAACATAGTTTATTTTTCTTGACCACAAAATTCACAAGTATACGAAATATGAATTTAGCAGGATAAATTCTTTGAAGTATTTTGTAACACACTTCTTTAATTTTGTTATTGATACAAATCTTATTTGGCAGTTTCCATGCTTTAACCCAAGAGATATTACCAAATAAAGAAGACCAAAAAAATCTTGCTGCAGGTAAAAACACAGAACAAAGAGCATTCCTTATAATCTTATTGCTACACTGTTGTTTTAAAACATCAACATTTTCACAAGGATTAACCATGCTGATTTCTTCTGAGTTACAGTAACATCACACTCTTTGGAATTGCATCAAAAACAACAGCAAATTCTCTTGGTTTAACTGGTAATTGGAATTTCTGAAGAAATTCAGTATACGACAACAAGTACCCATGGGAATTTACTAAAAGAATACCTTCCTTGAACCAAGTATGATGGAATAAAGATTTGTTTTTAAATAATATGAATCCTTGTTATTCATATGAAATAGTTGTGGGGTGAAAACTTTTGCTTATACACCAATTTTGCTAACAGGACCGGACAATTTAACAGGAATTTTGTCAATAGAAAAATTAAATTTCAACAAAGTCTATGCCTCCAAGAGTATTAAATATATCATTAGGAAATGCATTCCAAGGACTTTCTCTATTCTTCACAAACTCTATCAAAGTGTCATTGAGAGTATTATAATCTATATTCTCTATTTCTGAAGAGGAGCAATCTTTGAAGGGAAATGATGCAGATTTATCTAAATTCATTTTAAGGCCTGAAACACCTCAATATATTTGGTACTTCAGATTTGTTTTTCAAAAACACTGCAGTGTCATCAGCAAATTGGCTAAGTTCAAATTGTACACCTAAAGCTGTGATGATACCATTAAATTGATTTGATGCTAAAACCTGAGTGACTTAACACAAATAAAAAGGAGAGAGAGCTCAATGCGCTGCAACTTCAGAAAACACATGCAAACAGAAAAAGCACCAGCAAATCAAGAAAACATCATCAATTTGACAGCAGGTGCAGCAAATGCTCACAACACAACCAAATAAATCATTTTATTCGCAGTGCGTTTTTTTATTTGGTTGTGTTGTTGCAGCGCGTTTGTTGTCAAATTGATGAAGTTGTTTTCTTAATTTGCGGGTGTTTTTTCTATTAGCAGCGCGTTGAACTCTCTAGGCCACCATAGAGAAGCATCCTTATGATTTCCGGCCACTTTGGCTGTGTCCAAATTCAGGGTCTGCATCCTCCTTAGGATCCTTCCTACCCGGTTGAAGGAGGAGGGATCCTCCGACGACCGCAAAACCCGGAAGTCGGTGTTTGTGAATTTGGACAGCCTACCCTTCTTTCAGTTCCCTCCCTTACCCGTTGCTCATATCCTGTCGCCTAGCAATCGTGACAGCGCCAAGCAAGAAGCGGGAAAATGGACAAACAAAGAGTTATTCTCCTCATTTTAATTATTTTGGAAGAAATAAAGCAATTAAATAAATTAAATACTTTCTTTGCTCGTTGTCGGAGAGTTTTTTATATCAGACTACAAGACAGTCACATCCAGGTAAGCCATTATAGCCTATTTTTATTTGTTTTTAAGTATTCTACTAATTTCTCCTACAAATTCATTGAGCCGAAGCATAAACTTTAGCTTGTTTTGTCAGAGAAACTCCGCTACCGCTCGCTTCGTCCGCCATTACGCTCTGCCGAAAAGAATTATGGGATAGGTAGGACGGGAAAGGATCCAATTCGGGGAAAAGGAGGACGTATTTGTGGGCCGCATTTGAAGGATCCTACGAATTTGGACAGCCTTCGTCGCGGCGCTGTGACGTAACATCCTTCAAATGAGTACTCCGAAGGATGCAGACCCTGAATTTGGACACAGCCAACGCTCATGCTGCTCGCATAACGCTTCCGGTAACAGAACTTTCGGTTCGGGGTCTCGGTAAACATGTGATTATCTGGAAGAACGCAACAGCAGCATCGTCAGACTATGAGACATAACTTCCGTGTTTCCACACGCAGGTACATCCAGACCCGCAAAAGTGACTTATATCAATCGAATGTCATAAATTATCAAAACAAAGGATGGGTCAGTCAGAGAGCGGACACATTCATGATGCTTCGATGGACTTTAAACCCAGACCAGACTCAGTAAGTTGTTGAGCTCTTGGTTTCAGTTATAGCCAGTTGTCATAGAATTAGCATGAAATTAAATGCTAGTTGAAATGGACTGACTTGTCTTATGCAGGCAGATGTTCCTCTAGCTGTGGTTGAGGAGATCCTCCTGAACCTGCCTGCGCATCAGGTGGTGCGAGTCTGTCGTCTGGTGTGTCATGAGTGGAAGGAGCTGGTGGACAGTGCTGCACACTGGAGAGTGCGCTGTCGGAGAGAGGGGATCCAGCCTTGTGATGCTTCCAGACCACCAGATGACTGGCGCTTGTTTTACTTCTTAACTAAGAAACGACGTAACTTAATCAAGAATCCCAGAGCAGAAGGTGAGCCACAAAATTGAAAATGTGTAATATTTTTAAGAAGCAGTACACTTCATATTCTGGACTGCATTTCCCAGAAGCATCTAAGTTGATCATTGAAGCCATTAGTGGCTTTTGGGAATCACAGTGGTAGAATTTTGCAGCACTTTATTGATATTCCTCAAACATTTTATTTTTCGTTTTCACATGTTCTAGACTACTATACTATTTTCCAGACTTGGACATTTAAAGAAATAGTTAAGTTAAAATAAAATAAAAAGTTAAACGTAATCTTTCGTAAATCTTTTTTTTTCATACTGTGTATTATAATATAGAAATAATATAAAGTTTATATATATAATATATATATATATTATATATATAAACTTTATATATATATATAATATATAATTTAAAGTTTGTGGCTTAACCTTTTTTTTTCTAACTTTAAGCTCAGTGACCATCATGTTTATTGGCCCACAACTAATTTGGTTATACGGACGTTTACACAAACCTCAATATCTTAGCTTAGGGTTATAATTCATTAGTTCAAAAACAGATCTTGATGGCATATAATAAGAAAAAAATACAGAAAAAGGTGTGAGAAAGTGCCATTTTTATAAAAATGTCCTTCAATTTAGTTGATTATTTCTGGTGGGGGGCCAAACTGGAAGATGAAATTTTCACAGATACATTTCCTCTATGAAAGCATTCTGCAGTAAAAATTAGAGTATGATTTTATGCTGTTTACAGACCTAGAGCTAGTAGAAATCTGGGGAAAAGCCTACAGTATTCATGTACTGTTAGATATGAATAACAAATAATAAAACTGAACAGTATTGTACAGTAATTGTTTATGATTGACATACTTTTGTTTGTTAATGAGATCTGAAACAGTGGCTTTAATGCAGGGGGCTAGGGACCACTAGGGGGCCTCAGCAAACATCCAAATGTTAAGAAACTGCACTTTTTCCACACTTTCTCACTCCCATTAAAAAAACAAAACAAAAAAACCCCTGAAATGTTCTGCATGCATGCTATACTTATTTATGACTGAGACTCAAATCCTTCCCATTGTAAATTGACCCTCAATTTTGAACCCTGAGCAATATTGATCATTACATTTGGCCTTAAATTTTAAGTCTAAAGAACAACAACAATTTGCAAATATTGTGGGCCATGAGGGCCACTGTGGTTAAACCACATAAAATAAAATAAAAATACTGGTATTGCAATAACAATACACAGAGGCAATGGTCAAGCAGCATTCATTGGACCACTTGAAATGAAATGACCCTAAATTCACTCAATATTTAAACGATTAATATTAACACTATTCGTTTGCCACCATATTCCCTTCTGAAAATGCAATGCCAGTGTCACTCGCTCCATTTATATTCTGTGCTCTTCTCTGCTGGTCTGATTAGAGGAGTTCAGTGGATGGAAGATTGTACAGAATGGTGGTGACCGCTGGACAGTAGAAGATAATTCAGAAGAAATCCCAAATTGCACAGTCTCAAAATATTTTGTCACTTCATACTGGTAAGTTTGATACGACCTGTTCTTCAGCTGATAAGTCAAACCTAAAATAAATATATTTAACCAAAGAGATAATAGCTGAGGCCTTCTTTGTCACCCATGAACTTTGTCCTCAGGTTATGTTTAAAGCAACAGCTGATTGATTTGAAGAAAGAAGGCTACAGCGCTGCTTTCATGGATCATCTGCAACCTCATATCAAAATATCAGACTGGTGAGCGTTCACTAAAACTCTGATTTCATGATACAGTATCAGTGGTTTATATATCATACCAGTTAATAAAGTTTAATTTGACAATGTTTTGTCTGATGCAGGTACGCACCACGCTGCGATTGTGGAAGTGTGTATCAGATCTGTGTGGAGTTGCTTGATCAGAAGAAGAAACCCATCAGTACCTTTGACCCTAAACCAGTTTTCTTTCCACAGTGGAGTGATCAGCAGTGGTGTGAAGTGAGTAGAAGAAAATAAAATGATCAATTAAACCTGATAAAATAACTGTCATTCTCACCATATATATATTTTTAAATTGATTTCAGATGACACATGTCTTTAAGAACTATGGACCTGGGGTTCGGTTTGTCCGTTTCACTCATGGAGGGAAGGATACACAGTTCTGGGCAGGCTGGTATGGTATACGGGTCACTAACAGTAGTGTGGAGATCTGTCCAGCTGAAGAGAGATAGTGTTTTACTGTCTGCTATCTGAAACACTATTATATGTAACCGTGACCTTAAAAGCCTTATGAAAATTATAAGTGCATCTCTCAGTATTGGATGCGACTTGAAGACTCTATCATGATCATTCTGCATTTGTATTTATTTTTGGACAACATATAAATCAAGTTTTATGTTTATATTTCACTCCTTTCTTATTTATCAGAGCCTTATCTATCAAACATTGTGATAACATTGAGACCAAGAATCTTAAAGGGAAAGTTCACCCAAAAATAAAAATTCTGTCATTAATTACTCACCCTCATATCGTTCCAAACCCATAAGACCTCTGTTCATGCGTGCGCATACGTCATGGTACTCTCATGAATGGGCATCGAAGACACAGAAGAGAAGAAATTGTTGAATAAAGTCGTCATTTATATTTACATTTAGTCATTTGGCAGATTTGTCATATTTGTTTTCTTTGCACACAAAAAGTATTCTCATTGCTTCATAACATTACGGTTGAACCACTGATGTCACATTGGACTATTTTAATGATGTACTACGTTTCTGGGCCTTGAACATGTCAGTTGCGTTGCTGTCTATGTAGGGTCAGAAAGCTCTCGGATTTAATCAAAAATATCTTAATTTGTGTTTCCGAAGATGAATGAAGGTCTTACGGGTTTGGAACATGGTGAGGGTGAGTAATTAATGACAGAATTTTCTTTTTGGATGAACTATCCCTTTAGTATACAGTTTCTGTATAAATATTTTTTCATACTTTTATTTAAGTCAGATTTCTCAGATATTCCCCAGTGACTCAACTTGACATAACACGACTTACCCCTAACATGGGACAAGACATATTCATATGGCTCTGTAAAGTCTTCTAATTTAAGCTGATAACAGACATCCGCACATAAATGAAAGTATTTACTTCAAAATGTTCCTTCCTTATTAGACAAATTAGCATACTCTACCCTATCATATCTGAATATCTTTGTTTTGAAGCTTCATTAAAGTCTTAAAGGCACTACAGTAACATTTGCACACATATCATCTCATTATGTGATATGAGTACAGACGTAAATGACAGGGAAAAAAACCTGTTGAGTAAAAGTTACTGTTACTTTCCTGATATAAACCTGTACAAAAATAAAACAATCCTATTGGTTAACACCCAGATTTGTCTTTGATGATGCTTCCGTGTCCAGTTCATAAAACCACACATTTGCATGTCTTCTGGGATCCTGGGGGATCTAGAGCTGCTAATATCGCCTCATCAAATACGTTCTTGAGTCCTTTCTGTAACAAAGGGGAAAAAAATGTATCGCTTTGTTGTACAAATAAAGAAAAACATTTAAAACTTGGCTTTATAAACCGAACACAGTGAAAGAACACATACCCACCTGTGTTAGAGCAGAGCATTCAACATATTTCACTGCCTTTAAGTCTCCGGCTAGTTTTTCAGCTGTCTCTGGTTTGATTGGCTTTTGTTTGTTTTTTGCAAGCCTTGCAATAGTTATAGGATCATCTCGAAGGTCAATCTGAGTTCCAACCAGCAGAAAGGGGGTTTTCGGAGAGTGATAAGTTATCTCAGGCACCCACTGCATTATAAATGAACTGTTGTTAGCAACAAACACATTATTCCACATGACTGACAGATCATTGAAAGACTCACCTTTTCTTTTACATTTTCAAAAGAGGACAGAGAAACTACAGAGAAACAAACTAAGATGACGTCAGTTTGGGGATAGTGTAAGGGTCTTAATTGATCCTGACCTACAAAATATTGAAATATATTTAGATTTGTCAGGATCAGTGCCAAATGTTGATTTAACGTCAAAAGTCAACTTCACGAGAAGTTGACAATGCTTCACAAACAGTGTTATTATCATACCTGCAGCATCAAATAATCTAATGGTATACGGTTCACCATCAACCATTACAGTCACAGCTTGGTTATCAAACACCTGAGAGGGAAAAAAAAAAAAGAGGAAAACATGACAGAGCAACCGAATTGACACTACACTGATGATTTTCACACATTCAATGTGTTGCAAGGGATGGGATAACTGTCTATTCAGCAGTTATCGCTGATAACAGGTATATGGGTTGTATTTTTTTCTTTCTTATGCCAGTCGAGAAAAAACATACCAAGGAGAGCAATAGTATTGCATGCATAAATGTAAAAAAATCCTTACTGTTGGTTCTGATGGGAACTTGTTTGTAAATGAAACCAAAAGGCAAGTTTTACCCACGGCTCCATCTCCAACTACCACACATTTAATTGTGGACATTGCTGTTGTCACAAGTTGTTTTCCAGCATCTGGCATCAAAGTATCTGTAATTATTAATAAATACTATTCAGTTTTCAGTGGGGATTAGGCAGCATACATGCAAAAAAAATACCTCAAAGAGTTTCTAGATTGAATCAGTTTTCAGTGTGGGTTTGTCCCACCTATAACATACCTAAAGGTAAACATCTTGTAAATTGTTTAAGCTACACAATGCTTTTCGTGAACATAATTTCGACTAAGATGGAAATTAACTAATTATGTATTTGGCAGATGGGTCATTTTCAAAATATGGTGACAACAGTGACTTTTCCAAACACACACACAAAAACAAAACAGAAAAATATGTTCCCAAGGGCCACAGGCTGAAAATCCTGTTTAATTTTATTCATGTTTATTTTGAGATGCTGTTGACAATAGAAAATGAATATTTTATGAGAATGTGTCACAGGCTTTCATTATTTTTGGTGAAATAATACAAATAACCTAAACAAAACAAAGAAAATTATTCGTATTGTCCTTATTAGTAGTAATAATTCCATGATGTTAATAAATACCACCAATATTGGTCTTAATTCAAAACTTCTAGAACCTTTTTTTTTATGACGGGAGATCAACATTTTTGATAATGACCCACGTTACGGGATAAAATATAAACAAAAGCATGATTTCTAAATGAAATGCCTTCATGAGAATTCAGAGCATAGCACATAACACACGTGTTCAGGTTGTGTTGACTGACCGAATTTTGACATTATGATAGATACCTAGTTTCTTGACAGCTTGACGAAACGTTTAAACCACGGATAAACTGTCTACTGTTAACTATGTAAACGGCCCACAAATACAACGACTTTTAACTTTTACTATAAACATTGTAAACTTAGAATTAACAATTTACAACGGGTAAGAATTTGCCATGGCTGTCCATCCATAACACGCTTCGACCAATCACATTTCAAAATAAAAGTCCTCATTCTCGTTTCATTTAAAGCCCCAGTAAAGACTCTCAAATACTCTCGAAATAAGCAAATGTTTTATTGAAAATAAAAACAAAAATACTATTAATCCCATGGTGATTGCAATAAACACAATTAACAGCCTTGTAAGTATAACTAGGGCTTCGGAGCAAAAATGCTGCAATGTTTAAACTGTGGAGTTAAAAAAAAAAGTTCCGTGGTGAACGTTATTTTTATTCTCCTACCTAACATTTGATACAAATAGACACTTCACTTATTTTAAATAAGTACTAAACTATCCAGAGAGCTTAAACAAACAAACAAAAAATTTAATTAATAGCTGAATTAATGAAAACTCTTCATTTCAGTCACTGGTCAACATTAATATTTAGTTCTTAAATCAAGACCAATCTAAACAGGATTTGTTATTTTAGCACTTCACAGAGCACTACACACATTTACCAGGTTTCTAAATTTTAGTTAAAACAATGAAAAGTGACAAACTGTTGTGTCCCTGAGGCTTTTTACTCATAAAGAAAACGATTAGAAATGCAGAAATCAACTTCAGTTCATTTCAAGGGGACCTAGTCACAAGCAAAGTAATCCTTCAGAGGTGCTAGAAGATGTCTTATGACTGGGACGCTCCAAGACTTCCCCAATACTCTCTGCCTCTGCATACGCCCCAAATTTTTCACATCTGTGTAATGCTTCGGAAATCCAAATATTCTGACAAAGACAAGTGTGAGAGTCAGAATAAATCAAATACAATTGGGAATGAATTTTGATAAGACATAAAACTGAAATAGCAGAATTAGTAAAAGTTACTTCTCCAGTTCAGTGATCCACAGACTGTCAGCTTCCCCATTCATAATGATGGGGTAATGCCGGTCATCAGTGCCCGGCTTTAGTATGTTAGGCCGAGTGGTGATAGTGCGAACTTTTTCATACTGAAAAATGGTAAATTACATGGCGTCAGCACTCACAATCAAATGTAATGATGTCATTGAAATTATTATGTACTGCATATCTTTGGTTAGAAGCTCATGACAAACCTTTGCAGTGCGGCCAGGGTCCAGACATTCCTGAAGACTCAGTTTATCTTTCTGAGATGCTATGATTGGTCTGGTCAAAACAGAATAAAACAAAATCATAAAATCACATTGATTTAATTTACATGGTTGAGTGCCTTAAGTCAGTAACGCACCTGTTCATGCCAGGTATGTTCCCCCAGAAGTATCTTGCTCTGCGAGCTGGACTCACTTTCACAGCATCAATGAGCACAGGGTTACACTAAAAACAAACCATACACATTTACTACACCATGAGACTAAACATTCATTTAAAATCTGATCCCAAGTTTCAAGAAAGATCTCAGACTTAACATACGAGCTTTTTAATTTATAAGAATTGCTGAGAACCTTTAGCAAACCTCTATCCAACATACTGAAGAAAACTTACTTCCAGAAAGCGGCAAATATCAGCTTTAGCCTTGTTTTCCATTAACACCACATTTTCAAACAGCCAGAAAAACGGCCGTGGGTCATCCTCCTTTGGCTTCAAAATATTCAGAAGCCGATAATACTCGAAAAACAGCCGCCCTGTGCCCTCTGCAGAGAGTAAAGAGGATGTCAGATGCAACAAGTTGTGTTATCTGTTAAGATAGTTAAAAAAAATCCCTACATTTGATGAGTAAACCATGTGTTCATTTTGATTATTCAAATTTTTGCTTATGCAGCTCCATGAAGACAAGGTTTGCATTTTTTGTGCAACATGCATCAGATGTGTCTTACCAAACAAGCCCTTTCTGTTGGGATTGGCCGTGCACAGGTCATTACAAGGACTTCCTCCAATGAGGAGATCAAACGGGCCCCATTTGTCAATCTGAACAAAGACAGAGAATAAACTCAATGAGTGTGTTGAGTCGTCGTCTTTAGATGTGCACAGAGATTTTATTTAATAACAGAAAACAAACAAGAGGATGAAAAAATTATTTGTAACCGTACATGGTTTTTCAAAATGTTCTTAACATCATTCACATGAGTGATTTTTCCGTCATGGTTGACCATAGAAACGGTAACAGACTCTTCATCAACTTCTGAGGCCACATATTTTGCCACTTTGAAGCCAAGATCCCTCAGAACAAGGTATCCTGAAACATAAAAATGTATTTGAATGAGCCAAACTATAAGTGTATATTACACTGCAAGTGGTTGAGTAATTCAAGTTTTACCTGTGGCTATACCATCGAATAAAGAAAGCACTCTGATTGGACGTCGCTGGTTTGCAGGGATTGATGGGTAAACTCGATGGGGCTCCTGAGGAGAACAAATGTCAGTGGTGGAACCAATACAAATACAAATCAGGAAGATCATTCAACATTCGTATAAGATGACTAAATATATGAAACAAACACTAACAAACTCCATAGCGCTGTTGTTGGCAAAGAATTCCTGCACACGGATGCTCCAGTCATGCCTAGGCCTCAAAGCTCCAGAGCTGCTCTCAGGTGCACACAGGTAACATGTCCATGGGTCCACATTTTTCAGCCGGTTAAATGTCCCTTCACCCACTAGGATATCCAGACAGTCCACACAGTAGCAGCTAGAGAATGAGACCAAATTAGATTGGGGTCAAAACTTAGTGTAATTATTTTCACTGTGTATTTCCAATTTTATATTTTTCCCTTGCAAATTGTATTATCGATTGAGTCCAATTTGCAGTTAACCTGCATCACAGCACCATTTAACATGCATAAACGTGATTCAATTTACTTATCTGATTAGGGGCAGAGAAATAGTGCAGCATCTCAAATGTATAACGATTCTTAGTTTTAAAACCTAAAACAAGTCCTTTTTTTATTTTGTAGATTGTTTTGTGATCAACACAAACAAACTCACCGACAACAGCTGCCATGACCGCACAAAATGACCTCCATGCCAGAACAGCAAACGGTGCAGTACGACTGATAGCCATCTTCATCATACCTGTACAGCGTCTCCGTGAAATTAAACTGACAAACAAACAAAGCTTTGTCAGAGATCGAAGAAAAATTAATGGGAGAAACTGTAGAGCTCAGTGGTGGTTTAAGTCCCACTTCACTTGTTTATTGCCTATTTAATGCTGTTCACATCAGAATCAGAATCATACACCATACGCCTGTTTGTTAAAGGTGCTGTATGCATTGCAGTCCAAATTCAAAATATTGGAGACTGTTTTTTTCACCTGGCCCCTCCTCCTCAGACTTGACGCACATGCAGGTTGCCAGATTAACGACACCAACAGGAACGAGCGCACATGATGATGAATGAAATGAAATACGATGTTTTTTCAACTGGCAACCCGGCATGCCAAAATAGAATTGGGTAAACTGGCAGTGGGCGGGTTTCACAAACCATAACACAAACAGACATTCCGGGCCGGAATACATATTTTCAAAGGAGAATAACTGACTGTAGCATTGTTTTTCAGATAAACAAGTATGTTAACTTAATATGCTCGCAGATATTTAAGAAACATGCTATGGTATTTTTATGCTTTAGTAGAGTCAAAATCCTACATACAACACCTTTAACTCTTAATTCATGCATATACGTATTAGTTGGACTAGCTTTTTGAGCTAAAGTAGAGAATTTTATGATTCAGATAGGAGCTGTACTCACACCAAAAAGCTTGCTGAAGGAACTGACTAGCTTTATGCAGAATGCTGGGTATGGTCTTATACAGATGATTTTATACAACTGTTACTAGATGAAAGAGCTAACCCCTTTAAACTATAGCAGGTGTCTGTCAGTAAGAAACTTGATCCTACATTCACTGACTGGATCACTGAAAACAACAACAGTGCAATTTCACTGTACCTTGCATTTTAAGCACAGGCTGCCTTTGAAGAGTGGGTGGATGATGTCAACGAATATACTCCCACATGATAAGCAGAACTCTGAAAGTGAGAAGAAATTAAATTATGAACTTCACTCATTATCAATAGATACTGCAATGTTTATGAAAAAGCTTCTTACTTTCAATGTCTATCTTGTTTTCCAGAAATGTTTGCACCATTTGATCTGTGAAAACATTCAAATAAACACCAGGTTAACTGATGTTTTTTTTTAGTTTACATTACAATGCTTTAATAAATATTAGTGATGCACATACATCTTTTTTGGCTGTTCTGTCTGGACTCAACCTGCATACTTTCGCAGTGAATTAGACGCTTATTCCTGTAAGTATGTTTCTGTTCTCGACAAGTCCTTACAGTCTGCGAGGATCTCCGATTCCATTTTGGATGCATGAATTTTCTGTAAACATGTGTTTTCCCAAGGTTTATCGAACCTTTGTGCAGGTCCAGAGATTCAGGGAGCTTATTCAGCGATACAGTTAAGTTAAATAATTTTTCTCGATGGTCTTTGTAGTTTGGAGAGGAACCAACATTACCATTCACTGATCGTGGCATAAAAGGCTGTTCTAAGGAAGGAAAAAAAATGAAAATAGTAAATACACAACAAATTTGAAGTTTAATACTACAGTCCTTGCACTAAAATAGAGTGTCAAAGAGTGTCTTTCAGTGCTAATCTGTTGCATACCACTGTATTCTGATTGAGGTCGAAGTCCATCTGGACCTGATGGCTTAAAACCTCCAAAGGCCCAGTCCAACATGACTCTAAACAACTCATCCAAAGAGTCCGTCTCAGGAGAAAAAAACATTCTACTGCGTCTGGAAGCCACCTAGACCATAACATGTATAAAACATTTCTTACATGTCTACAAGTGTTTATGTTTGTATTCACATACGTACATGGAAAATTATTAGATCTTAGCAGTTTTAAGAATAGAAATCAAAATTTTTGAAAGGGTAAACAAAAACGTTATATCTGTGAAATTACAGCAAAATGCTGGGACTGCTTCCAAGAACTGGTTTTCCAGACTGTAACACTGTCACACTAAACTGCACCAAGGTAAATGGATCTTAGAGCACTAAAAACATGGTACTAACAAAATACAATTTGCATTACCTGCAGAGAATTGAAGATTGCATCTTTATATGTCGCTACCGTAGCGAAGGAATTCGAACAGAAGCACTTAGCAAAGGAAAAAAAGGGCAGGAGATCATCTACTTGGATCTACAACAGAAAAATATTCATCACATGATCTTTCTTATTGAGTAAATAAAAGCAAAACCCCAAACTCGCACAAAAGACTGTGCATGCTCATATGTGTACCTCTGACAACATCGTGTTCCCAAAGAAAATCACTTTACGCATGGAGCCACAAGGCTTCTCGCTGTCCCAGCTCTGAACCAGTCCAGGCCAAAGACCAAAGCCCTCAATAGGCCCCCAAACCATCTCACCCACTGTGTAATCCCCCTAAAAACACAGAAGTTGTTAGACATAGTCTGAAATCTAATAAAGCAGATTACTATAAAGATGATGGGAGTATTTTTTTGTTAACATACTTTCTTCCATCTCATAATAAAGCTATCATATGACTATGAATCCTCACATAAAACTATCATATGACTTGAGAAGAGCTGGATTACAGCAAATAAGTCAAATGGCCTACACGTTATAATGCATTTATGATGCTCTGGTGATATTTACGGTGCAGAAATCTTTTTACTACAATGCACAAATGTAATTAAAATCTAATTAAAATTTTATAAATGTTGAAGTTACCTGGTATGGAATATTGGTTCTCTCGTTGTTATGCGACATGATTCCTTTTCTTTTCTGGTAGAGAAAAACAGTGTGTTCAATCATGATATCCAGAAACAAAACAACACCCTTCACTGCAAATAACAATTAAATATTTACCTCAGTCCATATGACATCATCATCACTACTGCTGCAATCGTCATCGTCATCACTGCTGCTGTACTTGTCGTCGCCATCATCATTATCATCAATGGACACATTTGGATGATGTTCTGGCAACAAAGACCGAGCAAAGACAGAGTTGATTTGGGTCATGTCCCAGAGTTTCAGAATAGATAAAATCCCACTAGCTGGTATATTTGAGCAAGGCATAAAACCTTGTGTGTCATTTTGACTTTCTGGGTCTGAATCAGAGGAGACTGGCACAGTATCCTCCACTTCCATTGCCACAATATTTTCCACGTCCCATACGTCAATGCCATCTGAGAATCAAACATTTGTTAGAGTGTGATGCAAAGCAGACAGAGATCAGTTCCTCGATAGTATTTTAACAACCTTGTTGTCAAGTTCCAATTATCTAATGTCTTTCAGCTTTAAAGGTCGCTACAATTCCATTTTAGATGCATGAATTTTCTGTAAACGTGTTTTCCTGAGGTTTATCAAACCTTTGTGCAGGTCCAGAGATTCAGGGAGTTTATTCAGAGATACAGTTAAGTTAAACTAACAAGTCTTTCAGCGTTAAAGGTTGCTACAACAACCTGTGTGTCATTACCGCATGTGATACTCCCTTGAGTCTCTGGGCTGAGATGTGATGTAGCACTTTTATATGAGCTGCTGTCTGTGACATCATCCTTAGCCATGTCCTTCTCCAAGTCCTCCATTTTCCTCTCATTGAGATTTGAGTCAGTTTTTGGGAACATCTGAGATGCAGACAGCCACACAAAAATACAAAAACCAAACTTTTAGATATTTATGTAAAGCTTGTTCATTACTATGGGGGTAAGGTGGTCTGGGTGATTGTTGGCATGTTGCTATCCATTTGCTAGGCCACTGCTAGTTAGTTACTTACTGGTCCATGTCAAAATAGCTCAAGCTCACAATATTCTGGTCCACAGATATGGATTTGCATACTCCATAGGTAGGCTTTTTTTGTCCACCCATTTTTGTATGCCAGATAAAATTCTTGCCTCAGAAAAGACCACTAAATGTACTTAAATTAAAGGTTCTGAACAAGTTAATTTTACAAGCATTTAAAGGAAGTCAAGCATAGTGTCTCAAACTAATACGTGTTCTAGGACACTTTACATGTCATCACAGGTTCCTTAATTCAAATAAAACTAAATACATTTTCATAAACTCTTTACATTAAAAGTGGTAGGAGAAATCAACTTTTGTCACACAGATAACTGATAAATTATATATTGGTTTCTCAAGCTCTTTGTACTTTTGTGACTCACCTGTTCAAAAATGATCTCTTTTTTCAATGTTCCGGGCAATGCCAACAAGCTAACAATTAATTTCCCAAAACTTGATGTCCTTCCCATAATTCTCAGCTCAGTCTTCCAGTACTCCTCCATTGACTGGTCATCTGGGTGTGTGTCACCTCCATCAATGAGCTGGTACTCCAAAAACTCATCTGTGAGTAAGCTGACATTCTCAGGCCTTGAGCAAACCCCAAAACAGACACCTAAATCTTGAACTATTTTGCCAGTCACTTCAAGCTTTTTTCCTGGACTTAACACAGATGACACGTTTCTCAGACAGGAATCTGAGAAGGGTAAATGTTTAACAATATTAACAGTCACAGTCGTGTAGAAGGAGATGACAGAACTGTGGAATGTCTCCAAGTAGTCAGTCAACTCTTCAGAGCGTCGCAGGAGAAAATCAGCAGCCTGTTTGCCAACTTTAACCTCTCCACTCGGTAAATGTCCCACTGTTTCCTGTATAAGCGAGGTCTTCCCTCTTCTGAGAAAAAACTCTGCAGCTTTTGGTCTGAGGAAACTCGCTGTGTAGAATCTCACTAATTGAGAAGCATCTTGCAGGAGCTGTGTCACACTGACACCTCGGTCAATATTCTCCTGAAAATCGCAAAGTGGTTGCAAAGCGTGGCTAAGAAATAGGATGTTGAGTCTTATTTTGGGATCACTAAGACAATGACAGATCACTTTTTCATCTGCATCCAGAGATCCAAAGTATTTCTCAATGTCTGACCAAGCTAAAGTCATTTTCTGGATGATTCTCCAGAAGAGAGAGCATTGGGACGTCAGGATATTACCGAAGTTCGAACAATCAACATCTTCAAGCAAAGTTTGTAGAGAAGCTGGGAAAGATGGAAAGTGCTTGTAGATCTCTGTGATGAGATTCACAATCGGGCCAGAAATCTCCATTTTCTCAACACCACTCTGACACACTCGTCCTGCCA